>NC_086319.1:303909792-304607292 GCF_036172605.1 Pelobates fuscus | reverse complement strand
ACAACTGTAGAATCTGCTCAAAAGGTCAAGTCAGATTTTCAACCTTCCATGATTTCTAATACTCCAAGGTATACCAGAAAACTTTAGTAATATTTCAATGCATCTTCCTGGTAAACCACTTTTACAAAAATGTTTACTATTATTATAAAATAATAGGAGTAAGAAGTCAAAAGGCAGATAAGGTCATATTTATGATAAAAAAAATTGATGAAAGTTTTTTTTTTTTTTTTTTAGACTACACATAAAGTTTTCTACGCTATAGTTTTATCTAAAGTTATTTTGGATGACAAGTCCATTTTAAGTGCTCATTGAGACAGATGTATAAAATGTTTTGACTGCTTTATCTTTTTAAACATTTTATTCATCTTCAGCTTGTCTGCATTTGCTTTATAATTGGGCACTTTCTGGTACACTTTAAGTAGCTGGTAATGTAGTACTAAATTCTGCACTCCGGAACCTTTTTAAAAGCATAAAATATTTTAGTGAATTAGTGTAGTAAAAGTAGAAAAAAACACACACAAAGACACACACACACAAAAGCAACATAACCAATCCATTTATACTTTTCACTTTTCAACAAAGATCAAGTAGGCATCTCAGAAATACATGAATTAGAATTGCTTGCTTTTTTACCACTTACGTAACAAACTTAAAATGTTATTTTTTTTAAAATGAGAACTTACTACCTTTGTAAGTTTAATTTATGATAATGTCATAAACATTGTCAAGTGTCAGGTTCCTGTGTCAATGTGAACATCACATTAACCACATTTCTTAAGTATATAGATATATCTTAACTTCACAATATATCTACATGTGTTGGATTTACAAGAGTACGATAAAGGTGATGTTTTCTGACAGAAACGACTCATGGCTCTGTTCAAGTACAGTAGCGTTTTCGAGTCGCTCTGTCACTTTGCACATTTTGTTGTTAAATTAATATTTCATGGGCCTCTATTTAACCTAGTTATTATTATTATTATTATTATTATTATTATTATTATTTTTATTCACCATAGTTTTTTATTTGTACATAAGAATAGGTAGGAACTGGTTTCTCTTATTGGGAGTGTGAGCAGTTTTTGGCAATGGGCAGAGCTTAAGCAAACTTCCTTTTCGGTTTGTAAGATAAGGTACCCACAATCCATCAGATGAATCCCACAGGGGGGCAGACTTAACTCCTTATGGGCAGAGGAGAACAAAATGGCTGCATTCAGGTACTGAAAATAAAAAAAAGCTTGGAAGAAAAAATAATAGATGTAAATAAAAGCAAGTGGCTGTGGGAGAGGTATAATCATTAAGATACAAGAGGCATATGTATGGGGGGGGGGGACCATGATAGTGCCACTTTAACCTTCTATTTAGAGGCACATGGGGAAATGTACTTTATTGACCTATTATTTTGTGAGAAAATTAACCTCATCAAAGTCACTAATCACCAAGCGACTTGAAATGATCCCAAACAAAACCCCTCTTAAATCTATTATGTATCATGGTTAATGTGCTCGCTTGGACAAGTGAAATCCTGAGAAATTTCAAACGTTGATTTCAGAAATTCTGGAAAAATATAAACTCAGAATTATTCATAGGTTATAAAAATGTAGGCTTATAATTTTCGCATTCAACATAGTATATTTGGCATGTTTTATAATATAATAATATAAAATAATATAATAATTTGGAGACAGTAGAATGCTGACGTGATTTTATGATATTTGCCTGAGAAAAGGTAACATGTAATCACAATGTTATCAGTATCTTAATGTATGTAGGATAAGGTGAACAGATAAAAGGACATATCTAGATATAGACAGTAATAAAGGACCATGGAAATCAAGTCACCCAAAATTATGATATAGTGAGGTTTTATATTAAGGTGGAGATTTTTTTTGTGATCAACATATCTTCAAATGTGCTTCTGTGAATGAAAGGGATATATGTTATAAAGCTTGTTTATGCTGCTTAATTGTCACAACATATGTATTGCTTTCTCATTATTAAATATTGAATGCAGTATCTATGAGGTAGGATCTATAGTAATGATAATAAAATTAACCATATATCTCAGAGCTTAGCTTAAAATTACTTGCCTACGGTTATCTCATGCATTGACTGAAATAATCATCAGATCACAGAATGAAGCTCAGCGATGATCTAACTTTGCTCATGGAAGAGTTTAGAGGAAGTGGACACAGTTGTAACTTTACAAATGACATCAATAAAAGAAGATGTCCAAGAGTTAAGTCATTGCTGACGTTAGAATTGAGTTATGGCTCCAGTGTATCGTGAGTGAATGACCTAAGCATACATCATATTGGAACATCTATCAATGTTTGCCATCCTTCATAATGAATGGAGCAGATCTACACAAAGTGACCGTCTCATCCCTCACTAGGAAATTAATGACCTAGAGGCTTCTACAAAGCAGTAAAAGTCACCGCTACATTTGTGAAACCTTACCAA
Organism: Pelobates fuscus; assembly: GCF_036172605.1. Lineage (NCBI taxonomy): Eukaryota > Metazoa > Chordata > Amphibia > Anura > Pelobatidae > Pelobates > Pelobates fuscus. Next base: position 304,604,829 of record NC_086319.1, on the reverse strand, counting down.
CTCATAACAGTTGGCCCATTCTTTTACGCTGTCAGATCCGGTGACATTTGTTTTTCATAGAATGGTTGCTTCTACTATGAAGAAGTGCAACCAGTAATTTGTTAAAATTTGTAGGACTCCTAATCTCCTTATGTATTAAACAAGTTGTAGCAATGATCTTGTGTACCAAACAATTTGTTTAGCAGATAACCCAAATTGTTATACCTGCTGCTATTGGAACAGGACGGCAGAAATATAACTTTGGAACTAAATAGAGTTTTTGATTATTTTGGTTATAATAACTTTTTTTTCTCATGTTTTGTCCAATTAAATAGATTTAGCAGGCTGAAAATATTCAGTTATAGTGTAAAAATACTTGATGTAGTCAGAGGTGATCTAGGTTATAATTTTTTTTTCACACCTCTGTAGTATAAGTCGGTGCTTTGTATAGAAAAGTCAAAAATAAATTCCTTAAGAATTAGATAGTAAATTTAACAGCGAGAGGAGTTATTGGTTTGTTGTTTTTTTTTGTTTTTTTTTTTGTTTCCTGTTATTTTCTGCAAAGAATGAGCTGCTGTGCTCAGTATAAATAAAAGATATGTACTTCCCATATGATTTACGGGTATAACATCGAGTGAAGAAAAACTAAACAAATTCAGACAATGTAACTTTTAGTAACAGTGACTGCATGTTAAGCTGAAAGCCTAATCATCTTTGTGACCTTGATTGGTGAACTACAAATGCCCTCTCCGAAAAACAACAGAGACCTTTCCTCTCCTCGGGCTTCCACTTGATTGTATCTCTTCCTCTAGGTTACTGTAACTGCTCTTTTCCAGGGGTAAAAAAAGAGGGGGGAAAAAACTAAATACAGAGTAGAAACACTTTGCTGAATACTTCAAGCCCCTCCAAGGCTTGTTACTACCATAAATCTATTAATAACAGCCAACATTTTCATTAAACGATGCACTTTCCAGCTTCAGGACAGATTTCACTTTTCTGTACTGATCATTATAACTGTCCCTTGAGGGGTACCATAACCGCAGTGTCTGCACAACACAGCCAAGGCTATCTGTTCCTACAAACAACATCCACTATCCTACTCCCAAGAGTGAAGAAGACCTACTAACCCGCGAGTTTATAAGGTACAAAAGCTAGTTATCAAATTCTTTCCTCTAGGATAAAAGCATCTCTATTCAAAGTTCTTATTCAGATCTTTGAAGATAAAAGAATTTCCCCAGCTGCCACAAATTGCAGGAAGTCTTCTTTATTGTATTACAATTATTCTGGGTTTTCAAAGTGAACAAACCTTCCCTAATCTTGTTAAATAATTTTCATCCGTCATGTTTTCTCCCCCCCCTTTGCTTTTTGTAGAGATGATTTGTGGTCATTCATTCTTTGCACTTCAATCAAAAATGCTCTTTATGATATTTAACCACTTTTAAGTGTCGCATTAGCAGAACTCTATGGGTTAAAGGATTTTGAATCTGAAGTATTAAGGAAGAAAACCTGGAACACTGACATGATTCCTACTGGCCCCTTTTAATTAACGGAAACCAATTGTAAAATGACTGTATGGAGAAGAACAACACAATAAAAAAAATTAACCAAAAATGCTGGATCATTCATCAAAATGCAAAAACAGATAAAAAAATAGGGGATTTAGTTAGAATTCAGAGAACAAATTCTTTCAGTACAATTTTTTTAACGTTAAAATGCATGATATCAAAGGGTTAAATAATTCTTAGTCTTTGCATGATTCTTAAATACAGCACTGAGGATACTAGAGTGATGAATCTAAATGATCATTTCAATGTATTGCACAGTTTATTGAGTACATTTATATAAGATCACCGCCTTGCATCTGTTTCAGGATTTCAGAAATATGCTTGTTGGACTTTGGGGATGCATTTGAAGCAAATATATTCAAGGTTAATTCATGGAACTTGCATTTGAAATGTCCATTAGCAGAGCTGTACATATGACATAAGCTTGTGGCTCTAGTGGTTCAGCAACTTAATTTGTTTTTACAGTTAGGTCAGTAAATGTACGAATTCCGCTACATATTTATTTTTTAGGTGATACACACATGTCCACAGATCTCTGTCTTCATTTGCCACTTAATAATACACTACAGTTGTATGAAATTAAAACTAAATATAAAAGTACATTGCAAAAAAACATGGGACTCAACAACAGCAGACAGATGATACTGAAAAGGCTCAACACGAGCCGCATATTGCATATCCTTTGTACAACTCAACTACTCAACTAGTACAGATTGATACGGTAATATTTAACTATTTATTCTTTGGTAGAATTTTAGACTCAAGGGTACCCTCAGTGAATATAGTCCTGCATTCCCCTTTTGATCTTTAATAAATAACACTGTACCACACCCACTGAAAATTAATATGACGCACTCTTAAAAGAAAAGAGATTACCATGTAACTGCATTAATTATTCGGAGGCACTCCTGAAGTAGCCAATGGCTACTGATTTGGACGTGCTCACCAGTGAGTATAATACTGCACAATGCCTTCCTTCTTGCATTGGTCTTGCCAGATAAATCTTGGATCTCAATATCTTGTACTTCTAAAAGATCATGCAACGGGAAAGTCATTAATCATCACTGGAAAGGTACCCAAGTATTAAATATAAACCAGACATGTGCAATTCGTTTCGGTCCGAATTAAAATTCGGCCGAATTTCGGGTAATTCGGATATTCGGGTGCTTCCGAATGTCCAAATACCTGAATTGGCGAAGTGCCGAACTGTAGTTGTGCCGAAGTTCCGAAGTTGCCAAAGTTCCGAGGTGTCAAAGTGCCGAAGTTCCGAAGTTCCGAAGCACAGTATTGCCTAAGTACTAATATACTTACCCAGTGAAAGAAGAAGAATGTTACACTGTATACAATTCCAAATAAAAAGTATACAAACATAGACAGGATTCAGCTGTAAGTATTTGCAACACTTACAACAATCAAGTAACATACATTCATATAAAATGTAAGTTACTTAGCCAGTCATGTAATGACAGGAATGAATAAGTAGATAACTCCCTAATTCCCACGGTATTAGGGAGCTATCTACTAAAAGGTCTACAATTTAGGTCTTTCAGCCAAATTTACTAATACCAAGTAAAGATTACTTAGTATTAGTAAATTATGCCCCTACTCGCTATACCGCGAGTAGGGGCATGTCTATTAAACAGTGAGCAGCCTGTGGGGTGGGTAGGGGCCCTAAAGTAAAAAAAGGGGGGAGGACCTATTGTCCTCTCCACCTGCCCCCACCCCTGAGTGGTGAGTGAGGGCCCTAAATAAAAATTGGGTGGGGGGACCTAATGTCCTCCCCCCTGGCCCCCACACCTGAGCGGTGGGTGGGGGCCCTAAACAAGAATAAGGGAGGGGACCTGATGTCCTCCCCCCTGGCCCCCACCCCTGAGCATTGGGTGGGGGCCCTAAATACAAATTGGGGGGACCTAATGTCCTCCCCCTGGCCCACACCCCTGAGCGGTGGGTGGGGGCTCTAAACAAGAATAAGGAGGGGACCTAATGTCCTCCCCCCTGAGTGGTGGGTGGGGGCCCTAAACAAGTATAACGGGGGGGACCTAATGTCCTCTCCCCTGGCCCCCACCCCTGAGCGGTGGGTGGGGGCCCTAAATACAAACTGGGAGGGTCCTAATGTCCTCCCCATGGCCCCCACCCCTGAAAGGTGGGTGGGGGCCCTAAACTAGAATAAGGGGGGACCTAATTTCTTCCCCCTGGCCCCCACCACTGAGTGGTGAGTGGGGGCCCTAAGCAAAAATAAGGGGGGACCTAGTGTCCTCCCCCCTGGCCCCCACCCCTGAGCAGTGGGTGGGGGCCCTAGACTAGAATAAGGGGGGGGGACCTAATGTCCTCCTCCCTGGCCCCCACCCCTGAGCAGTGGGTGGGGGCCCTAAATACAAATTGGGGGGGACCTAATGTCCTCCCTCCTGGACCCCACCCCTGAACGGTGGGTGGGGGCCCTAAACTAGAATAAGGGGGGGATCTAATGTCCTCCCCCTGGCCCCCACCCCTGAGCGGTGGGTGGGTGCCCTAAGCAAAAATAAGGGGGGGGAACCTAATGTCCTCCCCCTGGCCCCCACCCCTGAGTGGTGAGTGGGGGCCCTAAGCAAAAATAAGGGGGGGGACCTAATGTCCTCCCCACTGGCCCCCACCCCTCAGCTGTGGGTGGGGGCCCTAAATTAAAATTGGGGGGGACCTAATGTCCTCCCTCCTGGCCCCCATCGCTGAGCGGCGGGTGGAGGCCCTAAATACATATTTAACCCCCTTCCACCCAGGTGACTAGGGGTCCCCAAACCCCTAGTCAACCCCTCCCCCAAAAAATAAACTCCTACCTACCCCCCTCACCCTAAAAATAATGAGGGAGGACCTTTAACTAAATATCTGTAAAAATAAAAATAAACTTACCATTCGATGTTTTCTTTCTTCTAAAATCTTATTTTTTCAGCCCCAAAAAAGGACAAATAAAAATCCATAATAACCGATGCAATAAAAAAAAAAAAAACGAGCACAAAAAAAAAAAATCCATCTTCACCCGGTGAGGGCTCGCACAGACTGAGCTCTGCAGGGCAGGAGGAAGGTTTATAAAGCCTTGCTCCGCCCTGCAATTAGGCTCTGTGATTGGTGGGTCGCCACCACTCACAGTCATTTTACACAGCATGGGAAAGTTCTTTGGAATTTTCCCACACTGTATAATTTGACTCATAACTCTCTGATTGGTTACATAACTCTCTGATTGGTATAGCGAGTAGGGGCACAATTTACTTTTACAATTTAGGTCTTTCAGCCTTTTGGTAGATAACTACCTAATACCGTGGGAATTAGGGAGTTATCTACCAGGCGGCTGCAACAAAAGTCCCGAAATGCTGAAGTTCTGAAGTTGCTGAAGTTCCGAAGTTGCCGAAGTGCCGAAATTCCGAAGTGTCTAAGATCCGAAGTGCCGAAGTGTAACGGCTTACCTTGGTTGGGAGTCTGTAGCGCAGACATATGCTCACCCTTGCAATTAAACACAGGCCAAGGTGGTCAGGTAAGAACTCACCTGGCCTGTGAGTCTGTGCACAGGGGCTGTGCAGGTTAATGCTCCAAGTCGCAGTACAGAAACGGATAAACCAGGAGAATAGTCGTGGGTAAGCCAGAGGTCAGTGGGTGCTAGAAATCAGGATAAGCGAGTAGTGAGCCGAGGTCAGAGGATGCCAGAAGTCAGGGTACAACTAAATAACAATCCAAGGTCAGGAGCACACTGGAACACGAAACAGCAATACTTGAACCAGAGTCAATGAACTGACACTGCCCTCAGGGAGAGGCAGTGTCTTATACCTGGCTGATTGGTGATTAGCCACAGGTGTGCTGAGAATGTTGGAGCAGCCACAGAATAACGTCCAGCCCCCAGTGCTGGATACAAGGCAAGATTATACTTCAGGCAATTTCTAGAGCTGTATAGTGGCTCAGAGGCAAGAGAGCAGGTCCAGGATTGCAGAGTACCCAGGTTTAAGTCCCTCATCGGGCACTTCTGGGGCGACCTCGTCTGGCCGTCTGGATGTCGCGGTGAGAACCGTGACACAAAGTTGCCGAAGTGTTCAAGTGCCGAAGTTCCGAAGTGTCAAAGTGCGAATTGACAAAGTCCCGAATTTTGGAAGGCCGAGACGAATATTTTCCCCATGCACATGCCTAATATAAACTGTTAACTGAAACAGTTCAAATAATTGTATTCATTCAAATAAGTTAAGTGACTAAACATTATAGAGGAATAAACAAAACAATTCTTAAGTTCTATAAAGCAATATATACATAAGGACTATATAAAGTGAATAATCCTTGCACGTCTTCATCCATTTTCAAACTACGAGCAAATTAAATAGAACCAATTCTTATATTTTAAGTTTAAATGGACTCACCACTTTTACATTCCATGTAATTTTTAAATATGTGGTACTAAGGTAACACAGGTTATATTCCATTACAACCCCTCCCCCACCACCACCCAAATTACATGGTAACATGTTTGTTTAATATGTGTGACGTGAAGTAAAGTTGGTAGTGTTGTTTCAGAATATCTTAAGTGAAGTCACCATCCACTGATATCAAGGTATAGGACAGGGGTAGGCAACCTATGGCACGTGTGCCATACACGGCACTGAAGACTCAAGGTATCTTTGCACGACGCTCTGGCCTATCAGGAGTCCCAGGGAAACTTCAGATATCTGCTAATACAAAAAGGTGGTAAAGGGTAATCCTCAATTTATGCATTGCCGCAAAAAGAGGAGGTGATCTCAGATACCTTCATTCCAGCACTTGTGAATGGGAATCCACACTAGAGTAGTGCAGCCCGCAGCTGCTGTAGCAGCTCCTGTCCTTGACATATACCTGGCCATCCTGGTCCCCACTGGAACCCAGGGAAGCTAGCCACACTGCTAGATATACACAGAAATGCAGAATAACCCTCCTCTCATACAAATAATACGAACAGCCCACCCACAACCCCACACACAATCCGCACAAACTCAACACCACTGACAATCCACATACATACACACAACGCCACATGCAATAACCCAAACAGCCCCACACATGCACACACACTACCAAACACACTATGTGACATATCCATCAACACACACAATTCTACAAGCAGCCCCCATACACAGCTCACATTCATAGATATCATAAACTACTCATGAACATATACAATATAATAGCTCATATATGCACAAATGCAATGATACAAAGCAACTACAGTATAAATAACACAAGCAACATACGGCAACATACACATCTGAATAAAAAAAAAGACCGACACGCACTGGCGTATATACCGCGGTCACAGGGGTTGCTGCTGCGACCGGGCTCGTCACTCCAGGGGGCCCGGCCGTTCTGTGGACCCCTGCGACCGGGTGCCCGCCTTCGCCATTTGCGGCCCTGGCCCACGCAGCAAACCGCCAGGGCCGCATGTTAAGGGGCCCATCGGGTGGCCCGTGCTGTCAGGGCCACCCGATGGAGATGGATTGTCAGGGGGTCCGGTCAGCGCTGGGCACTTTACCAGCGCGACTGGGCCCCCTGTGATGAGATGATCACTGCTGGGAGGAAGTGACTGCACGTCACTCCTCCCAGCTATCACTGAGCCTGTGTGGGAGCAAGCAGAGGGAGTCAGAGTAGGAACTCTGACTGCCATCAACCTGAGCCACCACTGGATCCCAGGTAAAGTCACCCTCCTGCACTTAAAAGGTAGGTAACAGGAGGGTGACTTAAATAATATGTGTGTGTTTGTTTGTATGTATGTGTCTGTCTGTGTCTATCTGTATGTATGTATGTGTGCCTGTCTATTTGTATGTACGTCTTGTGTGTGTGTATGTGTGTGTGTGTCTGTCTGTCTATATGTGTCTGTCTATCTACCTGTCTGTATGTATGTGTCTTTGTATGTATGTGTTGTGTGTGTGTGTGTGTCTGCATGCATGTATGTATGTATGTATGTGGCTGTCTGTGTCTATCTGTCTGTATGTATGTGTGCCTGTCTGTTTGTATGTATGTCTTGTGTGTATCTGTCTGTCTGTCTGTATGTGTTTGTCTGTCTGTATGTATGTCTTTGTATGTATGTGTGTCTTGTGTGTATATGTATGTATGTATGTGTCTGTCTGTCTGTGTCTATCTGTCTGTATCTATGTGTGCCTGTCTGTTTATATGTATGTATGTGTCTTTGTATGTATGTTTGTCTTGTGTGTGTGTGTGTGTGTGTGTGTGTGTGTATGTGTGCCTGTCTGTCTGTTTGTATGTGTGCCTGCCTGTTTGTATATGTGCCTGTCTGTCTGTTTGTATGTATGTGTGTTTTGTCTGTTTGTATGTATGTTTGTCATATGTGTGTCTGTCTGTCTGTCTGTCTTTGTATACCTGCATTCAATATTTACTCCCTCCCATCGACTGAACACTTCGTGTAACAAGATGGCGTCTCCATCTGGAGTAAAATCCCCAGATGATGGTGACATCACACTTTGGAGGAAGTGCGTTAGATAATACACTTAACACGTGACAAATTAAAGATGTATTCTCTCTTTTATCTTGCATTTTGCATATTATGTATTTCTGCCTTTATAAGGGGCTTGCCGCCCCCCTGATTAAACATTCCGGAGTTTTTCATTTATCTGAACTAGTGTCAGTGTGATTTACTTCAGCGTGCATGCATTCTATTTTAAGCAATCTGGAAAGGGGCAGATACTCAAGCAAACACTTGGTTTGATCTAAAACATATGTATGTGTGTCTGTCTGTTTGTATGTATGTGTCGTGTGTGTATGTATGTGTCTGTATGTATCTGTCTGTCTGTGTGTGTCTTTGTATGTATGTGTGTGTGTGTCTCTGTATGTATGTGTGTGTGTGTGGGTGTCTGTTGGGGCAGGAGTTAGAGGGGGAAGAGGGGGGGTGGGGGCATGGATCCGTTTCGCACTGGGGCCCCCTGCGTTATGTGTATGTCACTGCCGTCACGATACGGTTCATCACAATCTTATTTCGGCACAGTGCTGCTAAAAGGTTGCCTACCCCGGTATAGGACATGTGATGGTGAGAGACAGACCCAGTCCATAATAATTTTGTGGGAGAACAAGAGACAGATCCCTCCAGAAATCTTGTTTAAATCTTTAAAACTATTCTTTCTTCTCCAAAATGCCAAATCATTTCCTACAAAGATTAGAAAAGCACACAAACAAAACTCACCTCATATCTGAAACACAAAAATATTGCAGTGCTCCTCTGGTACTTTGAAAGTTATAGCCTCCCCTATGATGGCATACAATTTCTGTATGTACAAAACTTTACTTTTTGAAATATGCACTCTAAGTGACCACCAGACTTTATTAGTAGAGGTGCTCAGCAGTCTTGTTTATAATGGAGTAGATTATTTAAAGTGACACTGTCATGACAGGTTCACTTTAAATGCTGACTTAATTTCAAATGCTAATTTTGTTAAGCAATTAATGTACAAATTATCATATCTGATTGTAATATCCGTTCTCTCCTAGAAAAGGGACACTGGATGAAAAAAGAGGGGCTGATGTGACTTGTGCTGTGTTAAGGATTTTTTTTACAAGTACGTTTTCAAGGTATCTGTACAGTTAAACTAGAAGTAGTGAAATCCTTTAACTCTTTAGGGTTAGTTTAAAATGTTACCATTTAGAATGTAATCCATAGCCAAACTATATGGATGTGTACTATGTATCGAAAGGAAAAAAAAAACATATACATATTTCAGTAGTTATGTTTTGTTTTTATCAACTATTCAATGATTTATATAACAAATAAAAAATATAAAGAAAATATGTATTTTTTTTTATTTTATGGACCATCCGAGGCCCACTCTCTATTTAGTTCAAGGCTTCTCGACTGTTGCAGTGTTTAAATCAAATATTAACATGCAACATATTCGTGCTGTGATTGGAAAAACAAAAAAAATGCCAGTCTGATCGTTTTTTGGAAAAATCTATCACTTTGCCATTATATGCATTATTTTCCCAGTACTGCCAATGTTGATGACATCTTATGCCATATTTGAAATGAAATAGCAATACCTAGCATACAAAACTATCATACCCTTATTACTTGCCATAAACAGACACACACAGCTGAATAATACATTGTACTTGTAAAAAGACAATGGTGTCTATTACTATGGGTATAACACTATAACTATTGCTTGTCTGTATGGCTCCTTCTTTGCGAATGTTTTGATTAGGAGCTGAGTGTATTCTGGTCAGATCTTGGGATTAATGATAGTTAATTTGCCTTAGGAAGGTGCGGCCAATGCACAAAGCTTCCTACCACCAGCCTTCATTGCCATATGGGCAGAAGCAGCTGTTTCAATTACTTTCTGTGCCCAGATGTGTCAGACGAGACACCAGCACGCACTGCGGGGTATGTGCAGCCGCTCGGCAGATAATTACTTCAGCGGCGTGTCAAAGCATGGTGCTGTGTGCTGGAAAGGGCTTTTTTTTCCAGAAACACAGGAAAGCCAGCTGTCACTGTACCTCTTAGTGACGCGATGCTGATAATAAGAGGCTTGGTTAGTTCATTCATGGCATTTGTGTGTCTATCTAAGGATCCAAACTAAAGACAAGGGAGTCAGCTAACATTACCAGGGTTTACATTACCAGAGTACACGAAGACACAGCAACAAGCCCTTCGATGGTCAACTTTAACAAACTGTGTGGAGTTTAATTCACAAACAAAATCTGTATAGTTAGAAAGATAGATAGATAGATAGATAGATAGGCAGGCAGACAGACAGACAGGCAGACAGACAGACAGACAGACAGACAAAAAGGCAGAGATAGATAGACAGACAGACAGGCAGACAGACAGACAGGCAGGCAGACAGACAGACAGACAGACATGCAGGCAGGCAGGCAGACAGATAGATAGATAGATAGATAGATAGATAGATAGATAGATAGATAGAGACAGACAGACAGACATAGATAGATTAATTTAAAAACCTGTTTCAAAGTAAACACGACACTTACATATGAATGGGCTTGTCTGATAATATTCCATCCAGCTTCCATTATCTGTCACATAATTTAGAAGGACTGTGCAATTTTGCCCTTAATGATCCACGCTTTTTTGTAAACAATGTTATGAAGTACTCGGTGACAGAGGTACGTGTGGCAGCATCAGCGGCAATAGATGCTGCATGTGTAGACTAACACTTTTTATTATTTAAATAATAATATATAGATATTATAGAGAGAATAATCCAACATACAAACAGCACTTGAGATGCTTTCGCTTATTTTAACAGCTCTTTTTCATTTAGAATTCCTGTTACTTTCCTCAGTATAGCAATGTACAATATTGTCTTCTCATATAAAACAGGTTTTATACATGGAAGTAATTGCACCTTAACCATTTTCCAGATTTATTCATCCTAAACAGAACTGAAGTTTTCCTGGACTAAAACCTATCTACAAGGTTTAAGTAGGCCAGTAGAGAATATGCCAGTGATGCTTTTCAGGCTGATCAGCAGACATGTTAGATAGCCTCACTCGTGGTAGTCCATGAGCAAAGCACTAATTAATCATTCTCAAATGGGCGCACTATCCTGGGTTCATTTTGGGCACCATGAGCTTATGATACGCACTTATTGGGAATTGACTCAAATTTAATCAAACCCAGGATGGCAGGGCATAATCTCCAAATTGGGACTGTTCTCTGATATCTGGGACTGTTTGGAGGTATAGTGAAAAAAAAACCTTAAATGCATTATATGAACTGAATAGTGGTTTCTGCCATCTTAAACTTTTTTTCCCATAGCTCCCCTTGCATGTGCGCTGTCCCACAAGTCTGCAGTGTATGGAAGATTTCAGGAAACTTAAAATTTACTAGTGTATTAGAAAATTTCAGTTTTTGTCAGTTTTTAATCATATGTCTTTACGTGCTTTGCAGAATAAAGAAATATTTTTGTGTTAGCAGTTTAAATGGACCCTAACTCCATATATACAGATTACAAAAGCAATACATAATATGTAATATAGTAATACACAATGTATAACCTGATATACAAAAATACAGGAGAGCCATTTATTCATCAACAAATTGAAAACTGAATTGCAAAATTTAGGCTTAATACTCAAGTTGTGGCTATAGAGTTGGATATTTTTTCTCCAAAATAATTATTTCAAACTTGATAATTTAGCATTTGGGGAAATGAGACACATGGGGAATCTGGAAGAATGAAACACATGGAGGAGCTGTACGAATGAATGGAATGGGGGTGGGGTGAGCACATAGAGGGGCTTGAATGGTAAATGAGAGATGTGGAGGAGCTTGGGGGAAATTGAGACACATGGTCGGATGGGGGAATGAGACATGTGGAGGAGATGAGATAGGTGGAAGCGCTGGGGGGGGACAAAGTGACATAGAGGGGCTGGTGGTGAAAGAGACAAGTAGCTGGGGAGAAAGAGACTCACAACAGGACTGGAGGAAGAAAGAGACACGCAAAAGGACTGGGGGAGTAAGAGACACACAAAGTGGCTGGGGTAGAAAAAAAACCACAAAGGAGTTTGGGGGAGAGAGACACACAAAGGGCTGGGGTAGAAACAGACACATAAAGGGACTGTGGTTAGAAAGAGACAAACAAAGGGGCCGAGTGGAAGTAATGACAGACAAAGAGTGCGGTGTAAGAGACACAAAGGGGATTAAATGGTGGGTAAGATATAATAAAGAAGAGTGTAAGACAAAAACGGGAGGATACGTGATACAAAAGGGGTAAGAAATTAGAGAGAGGGGATTAAGGGACACACAGGTGAAGATGCATGGGGGGAAGCCTATGATTGGACGGTGCCGCGGCATGTATATCAGGTAAGGTAAACTTTACTTTAAAACTTTTTTTTAGCCGTTGGGAAGGGGGTTTAGTAAAGAATAATGTCTAACAGGGCAGTATTTATTTTATTTTTTAATAGTAGGCAAATAGTTCTTCAAATTATCATTCATTTGTAAAAAGCGAGTGGATGATAACTTGCAAGCATTCAACCTGCCAGATGCATTCAGTTTAGCATGTGGTCATTGATACATTTCTGTTTTCAGTGCTGTACACACTGGCATAGATGCAGATACTAGGGATTTTTCAAATTCATCTGAACCAATGTTACAAAATTGTTCAGACCGGCCAATTTACATGCGAAACAGAGGAGAGTTGGCAAAATTAAACTATATAATGTAACTGTATTGGTATAGTGTTGTTTTATTGTAATTTAGTCCTTAAATTGGGCTATTTGTTCATTTACCCCTCAGGCCAAAAGTTGCCCTTTCCCGATGTCACTACATGCTCTGTAAACAGATAAATAATTACAATTAGGTGACAACTTTTAGTTAACTTAAAAGTCAAAGAAACCTGCAGCTTTTTTTCCTGTGATAATAAAATCTCATCCATGAAAGGCAAGAGCAAAAAATGAAAAAACATGATACAAAACAAATTGTTATTGTTCTAAGACAGCAAACCAGCAGTGACTTCTGGTCTGAGCTAGTCTACAGGGCATTGTATTTACTCAATGCTACATGTTTGTCACAGGGAACATAACTTGCTAACCCATGGGCCACTGTCTTATCCGAGGATTCAAGTGAATCCAAAAAATGACAACCTTGAGAGCCGGTGGAGAGACCAAGGAATGAAAAGGTTCCTATCACAGAGCCCCGGGGGCAGGGCAAGAATTATCTAATGTGGATAAATAGGTTAAAAGGAAATCCACATTGTAGGTTTTGATAAATTTAGTATTGACAGGTTGAACAACGAAGGTAGCCCTGAGCAGAAGCTTAGATTTAGGGCAGATGTCAAATGAAGAAAACCCATGCTCAAAGCAGAGACATATGATTTAATCAGGGGTGCCTTGAGGCCACTGAACAGCAGGATGATAAGAAAAGAAAAATTAAAGGGACAATGTCATTAAAAGAATGTTAACAAGAAGATGTAACATTTGCTTGAAAAGATAGGAGGTATGCTAAGAGAATAATATATTGTATGTTAATACTGTAAATAGTCAGGTGCACTTTTGCATATATGCTGTATAACCAAATAATTCTGAATGTTATATATATATCACACAGAAAAAGGGGAAAATATAGTAAGGGACAGATTTATATGTTAGATGTCTGTCTAGACAGAATGATAAAGGTGCCTGTAACCCCCTCCACCCCTCCTCTAACCCAAAAAAAGAAAGAAAAGGCAGACAGAGCAAGTTTATTGATTTTAATAGCTTAATTTTATTGGCATAAAAATATTCATATCTGATAACAGCAAATGTATTTATCTATGTATGTGCATACTTTTTGTAATGCTTTGAATGTGTCAGTGTATGCAGCTATGCAAATGTAGGCAGGGTTAAAAATAATGTTAGAAGTGGGTTAGGGGTAAGGGGTTTAAGGTTTGAAAGGTGTTAACATCAGAATTAGCTTACATAGGCTTCCCCAGCATCAATAGAGTTTAAAAAAAACTCAGTCATGCTCCTCCTCCTCTGATGTCAGCAGATGGGGGGGCTTCAAAACTTTCCTATGAGGTTTTGCAGGATGCTGGATATCCTCATGCAAAGCGTGAGGACCCCAGGTTCACTTAACTAAGTGAAACAGCAGGAAGCACCTCTAGAGGCTGTCTGGTAGAGATCTTAGGAAAGTAGAGCAATGGCATGGGCTATTGGTGAATGAAGGGTCAGTAGCTGAAGAGCATCTACCAAATGAAAAAGGCAGCGGTCACAAGGTCCAGTCTGGTGATCACCAAGGACAGATGTTCCAACAGTTACTGCCAGTAGTTAAAAACTGCAGTGACAGCCATTTATGCGATTACTGACTTTTTGAGAATCGTATAAAAACAAGTCTGAATTCAATCTTTATATAATTTCTTCTTATTTCATTACATCTCTGATACCACTTTTTGACAATCTTTATTAATCTTTATTGAATACAAAATAAGAAAACAGTATGGGATTTATGTTTCGATAGTATCAATAAACAGCATGAGATATATGAGGGACATCATTGGCAAATTCCAACAATCGGATTAGAAATCGCATACTAATAGTACTCTCGTCCAGTTAAATAGTTACTAGCTTACGTGGTAAGTATATAGGACCATCTTGAGGTACTACACCTTGACACATTCATTGCTTCCTGAACTTGAAGAGAGTAAATATCTCAGGAGTATTTTTGGATGGTAAATCCTGTATGAAGTCTGTAATGGACCGATTCAGCACACAAGGGGTTAAAATCTGTTTAGGCGATATTCCCCTTTCAGACATTAAGGCAGCTTCAGTAAAACACCAACCTCCTGAACCGCATACAAGGGAATGCTCTAAACTCCCGAATTGCATACAAGGGAATAAGGTAGCACTCCAAACTCCCGAACCGGAACCTCACGAATAGCTGCTAGCAGACGAATAGGAAAAGCATCCAAGCGGCTTACACTCCTAGCAATCAGTCTCTATCAGCATACAGTTAATCCCACCAAGAACGAGACAAAGCTCCGTGTTGAGGGTCAAGCAAGTGGTCTGGTTTATTCAGGGCTACCCGCCCAGTATTTATGCAGGTCTCCCACTTGGTGGACACTCCCCTAGGGGACCAAATGGGAGACTGTATCACAGACAGACATGTATCACATTTCAGACACACAGAGGTAAAACAATGCATCCTAATTCCCTCCCTCTATGCTGGGGATAATTGAGAAGTAATCCAATTATCTCCCAGGACAGAGGCAAGACTCCATTATACACATGGGGACACAAAGACAGTAAAACACCTTAAAATACATAAAGTCACCTTTTATACATAAAACACAGACATTTCACATATCCCCAGATAGCTGGGATCTGAGCGCACAAAACTACCGAAAAGCGCTCAGATCCTATTCACACAGTTCAATTGCCATGGAGCCAAAGTCTTTAATTACACGAATAGGCTCCATGGCATAACTATCTGGGTTAATACATTCATATAACACAAGTACCGAATGAACATGTGTTCGGTTTAAACTACACGAAGAAGAACCAGGAGGCGGACGGCTCAGCGGTGTTCGTGCAACTAAGTGTCCGTTTTTAGATCCATGGTGTAAGCGCTGAACACCGCTGGCCGCTCGGGACTTTTAAAATGGCCGCCGCCACGTGTTCGGTAAACGAACAAAGACCACCCTGCATTCGTCAATTAAGCTGCAGTTAACCGCAGCTTCAGGGAGGTAAATTGGTGGCACACTCCAGCTCCCAGGTGGTCGCTCCTTCGGCAGTTTGTTCGGTAGATAAAATCTACCGAACACCCCGGCAGAAAGGCACGAATAAGCCTTTCTGCAGGGAAAATAAGTCTTTTAAAGTCTGGTCCATAGTCCAAAGGCAGCAGGCGGGCAACCAGGCTTCTCCAATGCAATGTGGCGAGATTGCTCTCGTCACAAAGTCAAACATGAGGATGGTTTCCAGGGAACGTAAAAGGTAGGAAAAAGTTACGGGAAGGAAGAAAAGAAGGGGAAAGGTGGATTAGGAAGGAAATAAGGCATGCACTTTGGGGAATCAGGGCCACTGGATTAGTCTACTATAAGGAGCACAGAGTTTAAGGTGCTCCTTGGGTCGGTTCTGAGTGCTCCCTATATCCACCCGCATGGCCATCACCCCCACCGGTGGTACATATATCATTCTCGGATACCATTACCTCTGATTGTGTTGCTAAATAAATATGATTTTATTTAATGTAGATTGTCTTTTTTATAGTATTCTCACTAACTGTTAGCACAAATATGTGTTCCTGTTTATGGCCATTGCTCTACAGGGCAGTTGTATAACTAAACTAATATGTTAACTTAAGCTGAGACTGTTCTTTAGGTTTGTTAACTATGTCCTACTTTATCCTAATTCTCCGACCTTGGACTCTTTCCTACAGATGGAGATAAATAGTTTACCAATTCTTCTGCATGGAATCTCTTAAGGAACTTCCTTCCATGTTCAAACATAGGCCAGTGTTTTTGAATGACACATAACAGTGTGCACATCCATCTTTTTTTTGCAGATTCAAATATAAAGCATAATAAAAAATAGACATAGAAGCAATTTTAAGAAATTCGATAGCCCTGTTTTCTTTATGCTTTAATTATTGATTGAAAACAATCTATTCATAAGTGATAATTAATTTTAAAATTCTACACACTTTTAAAAGATGAAATGTTTAAACATTAAACTAGAGATAAATTAGTCTTTGTAAAATATATTAATTTAACTTAATAATGTATCAAAAAATTAGAATGTTAGGATAATTGGGTTGGTATCACGATTACCATAAAAGATTACTTTAATAAAAATGAAAATTTAATTAGCTCAGTCGGAAAGGCCTGTTTAAAGTGTTTGAGCATATTAGGGGTAGAACTGAATATCAACAACCTCAATCCATGTCCTCTCTTCAGAGGAGGTCATTGTTATTGAACCTTTACCCCAGTTCTGTGAAGGTTGAGCATGCAGCAATATTAAGAAGTCTCATCACTCTTCAATGTGTTCCTTTTTGTTGTATTGCTATGAGCTGCACCAACATTGTTCTCAAGCTGCAAGGATCTTCAGAATTATCAGCTTATCCTCAGTTATAGAACATAAGAGACCATGAAAAAGTTATGAACGCTGTTTTGTGTATAATTCCTTCTGTCCAACGAGAAGTTTCAAGCGATCAGCCATTCCTGATTTCCTGTAATATCTCATATTTCATGTTTTCTGAAGGACTTTGCCAAATATGCATTCTATCCTAAATAGTATCTGCAACCAAGGTTACAAATTCAACTGCATCATTTTTTCACCAGAATAGCTTTCCTGTTGGGATTAGAAAATAGTTGTTTAAAATACAGGCACCTGCCCTAGATTATTAAACATCTTCAGACCCTGCTCAGAAACTGTAGATCTTGGACATGGAATCTAGAAAGAAAGCAAAGGAATGAATACATTGGGGTTGCAGGATGAATGTAAAAGAAAATCTACTTTTTGGTCAGTATGTCTATTTGTCTGATAACTGTTGCATAACGGATAATGATTTTTGTTATTTTTGTAAATACCATTATTTATTAATTTATGCACTCTGTACCACATGATTTTTGCTGTTGTGGCATTACATTTGTATATAGTGGCAATAGCAATGGGGATATGTTTCTATTTGTTCATGTTTTAAATGCATGTTATTTGCATATTGCAGATAGTCTGTTGCAGACAGATGGAATATCTGCAGCATTTATTAACAATCTGAATGTAGAAGTATTAGTTAAAACTATTAGTTAATACTTTCTAACATTACTGTGACAGACTGCCTAGCACCCCGAATGGGTACGTCCTTCAATCCCTGCTTCCTAGTACTTTTGAGCATGATAAACACCGCAACACCATAACCACTATAAACCCAACAAAGTGCCGCAGCTTCCAGTGGGTAGACCTCTCCTAGTCCAAAGAGTGAAGCATGCTGCTCTTACAAGAGCAATGGTTGTGATCCAAGGGAGTATAGTTATTATAGCAAGCCCCAGAGTGAATATAGCTCTCCAATCCCCCAAAGATGAGCCTAGACTTCATGAAGGGAATATCAAATCTGTTTTATGGCAGCCACAACTGGCCTCATAAGCAGGTCCCCATGCAAGGGGCACTCCCCCCTGGACCTGAGAGTAGACCGCAGTAAAAACATATACACAAATACATTGGCTCTCAGGTCCAGGACACTCCCATACAAAATTGGTCAATCCCTCCCCTATGCCTTGGAGATAATTGAGTTTAGCACTATATTAAACTCAATTATCTCCAGCCACAAAAAAAAACACATTTTTACCACATACCTTAAAACACACAAAATCCCTACATAGCCCTGATCTGGGTGCCCAACATATCCAAGAATCACCCAGATCAGTTCAGGGGTTCAGGAATTTCCTGGAAGTCATAATTTGGTCTAGTTCACTAGTTCGGTAGTTTTAAAAAACGAACAAACTACCGAACAGATTCAATAGTCTTACACTGGAGCTTGATCCCCTTGTTCATGGGAACGTTTACACTGAACAGCACCTTTCTAAGTGTTGTAGAACTGAATGAAGGCGATACTGGAAGTCCAGCGGTGTTCAGGAGTTTCTGTGTCCGTTTTAAGTTCCATGAGATTCATGCCTAAACACCACTGCCTTTGTTCATGGGAACAAGATGGCCGCCACCTCGTGGTCATCCATAGGAATTGCGGCCACCCAGATGAACACTTAGAACACTGCGGTGGAAATTGCTACAAAGTAGCAATTAGGCTTAACAAGTTCCAGGGTGGTCTCCGGTTCATGCGGCTCTTCAGTTCCCGAACCAAATATAAAATCCAACGAACCAAGTCTGTTCACATAGTTTTTTTAAAGGGCCCATAGTCTTTTGGTAAGAGGCTGGCCAGCAGGCCCCTCCAAGAACACGTGACGAGGCTCAGTTGTCACAATTATTATTAACTGACACAAGAGTTTTAGCACTTACCCAGAGTCACACAGTTTGTGAAAATGCCAGTTTGCTTTTGTGTCTAATGACTGTGCCACCTTTTCCTGTGTCGATGTACTCTCTTGATGCCTATATCTGAAGATATTTAAGCTTGTACAAATGAAGTGTTGTTTTTATTTTCCCTACATATGTGAAAGTAATTTGCTCCTAACTGTTGTTGCCATTTGTTACTGTTTGATATCCACTATGTCATTCCTGCCATTCCATTTTAATTCAAGGAATGTTAGTTAGCATAACACAAAATACTATTAAGTGATAATTAATTAAAATTAGATTCACAGTCATTTAAATAACCTTTCTTTTTAACACTTTTGGCAAACATCTGATAATGATTAAAATGTATGCATTAATGTTGTTTATGAACTAATGAATTTACAATCATTGTGCTGGAAATTATTGAAATTACTGAAAACTATATTAGACTTTTACATTTGGTTTCATCCAAATGAAGATTCAGCTGAATTTTGGTATATCAGAGATTCATCTTAATTCCACAACTTCGAAACACCATATGGACTATAACAAATTAAAGGAGCCATAAACAATCCATTACATTTGTTTTGTGATTCGGAGAAAAGTGAAGGCGGGGGGAGGAGAAAATGCAGATTTTTGGGAGGGAGCAAAAGAACAGCTAAGTTTATCATAATGTAAAGAGGTGTGCCCAATAATGCGTGCTGCATCTTCTTTCCAATCAAAAGCTAGAAAATAAAAAGATGATTGATGGGTAAGAGACAGTCTCTAAATGATGCTTTTATTGACAGCTCAAGTGAGAAGTGACTATAGAGTGAATATGGCAACCATATTTGAAATCACAAACCTGAAAACCTGAAATCACAAACTGCCCACTAGTGGGTGGTAAGGACCAGGTTGACTACCCCTGGTTTAGAATGTTATACCAGCTCCACGATACTTGGTAGGTGTGGCTGTTTTGATGTTACCCCACTATAACATTCTACAATTAAGCCTATGATAATCATCAGCACCAGGCATACTCAGCGCTTAGTTTAGTGCTGGGTTTGTCCTGGTACGCCTGAAAACCCAGGTTTTTGCCATGATACTGCAAATCCTACCACTCTACTTGTTTAATTCTAGCTAGGGAGCACAGTATTAACTAATTCACCATGCTAGTTGTGTATACACGATTCAAAAGATATGTTCATAATTTTGTTTGCTATAGCTGCTCTGCAGCACAGCCGGCACTGCTGAGATTTCTCCCCACACCCCAAGTTGAACAGGCTGGTGGGGAGATTTATAGATCTCCCTGCCTGGCCCTATGTTCCTCATACAGTAGGTCTGCACCTCCATGTGGGTAAAAATCATTGCCAATGCTAAATCACAGTCACAGACCAGAAGGCAGCATTGAAAGGGGTCTGCACCCAGCCAGACCTGTACTTAAAGCTCACCCAAACATCAGGGAGCCCAAATAGAGCCCCAGGGAGTCCACTGGATCACCACGGATAGGTACCTTCCCTCCCTCCATGCCCAAAAGGTAAGCAAGAGCAATAAAATAAAAATGCACAACAATGCATGGGGAGGCTGAACATAGACATACAGCCTCCACACATAAAGTCACTCTTCCACAACTCACCTTCCCAAGCAGTCATCTCCTCAACAACCACACATGCAGTCACTCCCCAATTCCCCCTGTCATAGTCACCCTGTCACCACCTGATCTTAAAGCAAACATCAGACCAGGCAACCTTCTTCCATCGCTCCGTGGTCCAGTTCTGACGTTCACATCCCTATTGAAGGCACTTTCGTCAGTGGATAGGAGTCATCATGTGCACTATGACTGGTCTGTGGCTATGCAGCCCCATTTACAGCAAACTGTGATGCACTGTGTGTTCTGACACCTTTATATCATGGCTAGCATCAAGTTTTTCATCAATTTGAGCTACAGTAGCTCTTCTGTGTGATACGAACCAGGTATGCTAGCCTTCGCACCCCCCACAATTGTGTCAGTGAGTCTTGGTTGCCCATGATGTTCCTTCCTTGCATCACTTTTGGTAGGTACTAACCTCTGCATACCATAAACACCCCACAAGAATTGCCAATTTGGAGATGCACTGACTCAGTCGACCCTATTTGGCCCTTGTCAAGTCACTCAGATCTTTTTGCTTGCCCCATTTTCCTGCTTCCAACACATACATTTCAAGAATGTACTGTTCACTTGCTGCCTAATATAAGAGGGATGCCCTCGTACGTGGTCCTCTATAGCCAGTGACAACATCCAGCTTCTGCAGAGCTGCATAAGCCAGAGTTCAATCTCCAGCAGCTAAGGGGTTTAATCACGGACGTAGTAATGGTGCTTGGAATAACCCTTTAAATATATAATATATAAATATAGAGTTTTGTTTATTTTTTTTACTGCTTCTACTATTTCCTCTACCGTTCACTTCTCACTTGATCTGTAAATAAAACCAACATTTAGTAGAGCGGCTGTTCTCTAACCATCAATCATCTCTTCTTTTGGAACCACAGGCATAATTCTGAATCACAAATCAAAACGAACATGCTCGTACATTGTACATTTAAATTTAGACGATCACCCAATAGACTCAAATTCGGATGAAGTGCAGTTCAGAACAAAACTAAAAGTATATATTTCACCTCCTTGTGAACATAGGGATAGCATTAAATGCAATTACTAAATAAAATCATCTCAAGCCAATTAAATATGAGAAGCAGGAGACACAGCATTTCACACAATGCTACTTACACTAGTTGAGTTATTAAGTACAGTAAATACAGCTGGCGAACTCTATGCTACCTGAATATGTTAGGATGTTCTTGGTTAGTTAACATCTATGTATAGACCAGTACAAAGCATGTGACCTATTGTGCCTTTCTACTCAATAACATGTTCCAATTAATCAGGTACTTTACAGCCCATTACGTACTGACCTACAACAAAGTGCTCGTCTTATGCAAGAAAAATTAATAAAACAAGGAGCATTAACAAGTCAATACTGTTTGTCCACAGAATTGCACCTTCAACACACTTACATGGATACAGATCCACAAGACCGTACTTGAACCTCGAGGGGGAAAAAAAGAAAGTAATATGCTAATGTTTCCATAGCAATATTTAATTCAAGATCAGTTTGTGTTTTTGTCTCATCCTTTGTCTTTTCTATTTTTTTTTTCACTCAGTCCTTGGTATATTTTCTACTAGAGCACATTCTTCGACTTTTTTTTCAATGCGCGCTGCAGTGACATACTCGGTAATTCGCAATTTCATGGATATTTGTGCTTTTTGATTTCCTGAAATTACTGATGAATAATGACCTCCCTTTTGCCCTTTACCATGGTGGCACAGCCTGAGAAGTTAATAAAGCAATTTGAACTGCCCTTTCCCTTTTGCTGATTTATGTTTTCTTACCATATGAATTGATGTGTTAAAAGAAAAATGCAGAATTTTCTCGTAAATTAAACTTCTTGTTTATACATCGAAGGACCGCTAGCATGGTTCAAACTGAGCAGAGGATGGCATACACACTATGCCCGCCAGCACTGTACAGAGTGGCAGATTGGAGGGCTTTGTTCCTGCCTCTTTGTTTTTCTGTGTGAGAGATCCATTCATTGAATCTCTGTATTTCACTATATATCTCAATGCATAACACCAGCATTAGCTTCAAACTGCTTGCTGCTTTGATGTGTTCACCTCTCTGTGCCAATGAGAGACCCTTATGGGTGGGTGAGAAATAAGGGCAATGTGTGGGAGAGGATGAAAGCAGGAACATGTAGGACAGCATAATATGAACACATTCCTGTCTGTTCCCCAAGCTTTATTCTCCTTTATTTGGACTTCTGATCATGGGGGTTATGAACCAGTAAAAACTTCTGAAATGACCATTGAAGTGGGTGCCTACATTAAGAATGAAAGACACAATTGTTTTGTACTCGGTTTGGAGGAAAGCTGAAAGCAGCCTGTAACTGTGTAGTAGGTGGCAAGAATGGGGAACTAAAAAAAACAAAAAGAGCAGGGATTTTCTCTACATCCTTTTTGGAATACTTATTATAATGGTATAGATAAACACACATATAACATACATGTGTGTATTTATATCTGTATGTGGTGCATGTTTATACATTTATGGTGTATATATAGGCCATATCTACCAAGTATCCCGATTTAGAAGAGACAGTCCCTATTTTGGGCTAAATCCTTCTGTCTCTTTTTTACCCTAATGAATCTCTTTTCTAAAAGCTCCACATTGCTGGTGTATATGAATGTATACGAGAGCTCCACTGCAATCACACTCATACAGGGTCGCAAAACACTGGATTTCTGAATGGACAAAATCTGGACAAAAAGACGAAATTTGATTGCATTGACAATTTATAGATTTACTAAAGCCAAATGCCATTGCATGGGAACTATTATAAACCACAGGAAGGGGACATTTACCAACGACTGCATGGAGAGTGAATTAAAGCGATTGCATGCTCCATTATAGTAATATGGGATTCCAATAGACTGCCATTTTTTTTTTATTCTTTATTTTGCTTGTTCATTATTAGGTTTCATGCTTTATATTGACATATACAGAAGATAAAGCAATTCAGGTTATAAGAGTATTCATTTCACAGTATTTAGTCAAGTTGGTCAGCACATATTTTTCTTTTTATACATTTTGCGTAATAATTGCAGATATTAGTGCTTACAAATGTTCCTGGGTTAGTAGCCCTTCATGGAATAGTGTTAGCCCTTATTTCTACTCGTTGTCGTTAGGGTCACAAGTTGTACCATTGGTGAGGCTACGTATTGCTATGTGTAAGTGCACTAGTTTGTGGTGATCATGAGTAGTCAAGGGTAGTCTACCAGTGGTTTTATATGAGGTGTTATCGCCCTTTATGTGCTGGTCGGCTTTGGTGGAGCGTCACGTTTGTTACCACAATAGTGGAAGCCCCTAACCTAGGGGAGCTACGGGGGGGGGGGGGGGGGATGTAGGGAGCTTGTTTGGAGTTTCCCTGTGTTAGTGAGGTGTTGTGTGATCGTCACCAGGTGTGTGTGTACCATGTGGATGGAGAACACAGGTTATAACGGTTATAACGAAATAACGAAAACAGCTATACTAAAAGAATAACAGTTCTGTATGCAGGTATAATAGAGTCCGGATTAGCCGGGTTGGCTAGTTTCGCTTGCAGACCATGTCAGGTTTCCGAGTCTGTGCTTGGGGCTCGGGGGGTAAATGGACTTGTGGTGGCTGGATCCCCCATCTGGGATGTTCCTGTCTAGGCGGTTGTTTTGAGAGCGTCCGATAGTCCCAGGAGTGTAAGGACTGCAAGTATGTCTGTCTCCGATGTGGCTCTGTGGATAGTTCCGTTGAGCATAATCAGCAGGGTCTGCGGCATTCCCCATCTGTACTGTATGCCTGCGGTTCTCAGGCGGCTTGTTAGGTGCTTTATCGATCTTCTCCAGTGCAGTGTCGCTCGAGTCAGGTCTTGGAAAAAAAACAGGTTGGAATTTTCGAATGGTAGGGGAGTCTTGCCTTTGACTGCTGCCATTATTGCTGCCTTATCGTGTGTTGTGGCACATTTCAGGATAACGACTCTTGCCTCTGCGGCAGGTGTGTTGTTCCCTGCTGGCAGGCGAAATATGCCCTCTAGTGTGAGTTTTCTGGCCATAGCTAGTGGTAGTATAGTGGTTAAAAGCCTTCTTATAAAGTGGGGCAGCTCCTCTGAGGTGATTCCTATCGGCACTCCCCTAAGCTTAATATGATTGTGATGCAGGCGGTCCTCCTGGGTGGCCACCTGTGTCGCTAGTGCTTGGTGGGCTGTCTGCAGGGATTACAGGGCTTCGGTGATATTTGATGCCCCACTGGTTAGTGATTGTATGTCCCCTTCCATGGCACTCACCCGCTCCGCGGTTTGACGTACATCCGTCTTTAGAGTACCAATATCCGTGGCCAGCAAGGATTGAATCTCCTGCATCCATTTTTGCAGGTCTCGTTTTGTAGCGAAGGTGTTGTCGCTCAGGTCTGTGCAAGCCAGGGGTGAGTTGGGTCGCGTGTCCTCAGGCCTTAGCTCCAGTGAGTGAGCTATCGCCGGAAGTGCAGGCAGTGGGCCTTCTGTGGAGGTTCTCGTGGCGGCCATTTTGGAGGGTGCTTGTCGTTGCAGCATCTCCCCGATATTTGGCTGGTCTGCTGTCGGTGCCGGGTGCTGTTTCTGCGTGCGGTGCACCATGGTTACAGTGGGGCTGCTGTGTGTTGGGGTGACAATCTCCTCCGAGTCCGGGTGGTATTGTGTCCCAATGCTGTCTAGGAGAGTCTCCAGGCTGTATCTCGTGGGTGTGAGGTAGGCCCGGTGTTTTTGTTTCACCTTTCCCGGCTTTGTTTGGTGAAAGAAGGGCATTAGACGACTCCTCTCGGTTTCCCAATACTCGGTGTGGGATTAACGTCTTCGATTGGGTTGAGATGCTCGTGATATTAACAGGTTAATCATTGCGAGGTCGGGAGCTGATGGAGATGGCGTCCGTTCAGCTCTGCTCCCAAGCCCCGCCCCCCCCACAGGATTTGTATTAATTGATTTAAACTTTTTTAATGTGGCGGCTCGCTAACAGGCGCTGGTCAGCCGCCACATAATTAACCCTCATTTCGCCAAGGGTTTTTAACTATTTTTTTTGCTGGCTGTTAGTGGACAAACATATTAATTTTTTATTTTATTTTTAACCTGAGCCCAGCTTTTATGGTTTTATATCACTACTGCCTGAGGACATCACCAGGTGCTACTCCCAACTCTCCTCAGAACATATTCCTACCTACCGGGAAAGAGAGACTCCGAATTGGGTTGCTGAGCTGCCTATTTGTACCCTGTCTTTAGCGCTAGATCTATGTTTTTTATGGGGGATAAAATGTGGTGAATCATGTTTTTGTATGTACATTTTCAGCTTGACGTATATGTAGTCTCCAGGACAAAGGATGAAGATTGCAACTAGGATCCAGTTATGCCAACCATGATTTCCAATTTGTTATACTGCTTCCCCTCCCATCATCTACTGAATGAAGAAATTGAGGAGGACCACATAAACATTATTAATATAGGGTCCTAGGAATCCCCATTTAATTATATTTGGGAATTTTCTCTCTTATTCCTAACCACACGACCTTCACATGTGTAACAAGAGAACAGGTAGGAGCCAATCATATATATCGCACTCCGAGACACTATTTATTTATTGTTTCCTCTCATACAGAGATTAATATCTGAGAGGCTCTTTAGCTAGTCTGCCATAATTAGGAGTGATCTGTGGCACATTTGTTTGAATTTTAATTTGGTGTCATTTTGGTTTATGTTTAAGGTGTTTGAAAACACAGTGAATTCCAGTCAAATTGCTGCAAATTGTGATATCTGAATTTGTGGCTTCAAATTTCATTTTGTGTAAACAAGTTTTGTTGAGTTGTGCCAACAAAAGCTACAGGTTATTTTCTGTCCAAAAAAAAAATAACAATCCTTCAGTGAGACTTGTCTGTTACCTTTTGTGACAAAATGGACAGGAAAATAAATCAATGTCTGAGCAATTTATTGCACAACTTTATTACCTTTAACCCTTCCATCAGATACGGCAATATTTAATTTGTCTGTTGTATTATTAAATACCATTACGGTTTATTGAATTGTTGTGGCTTAAACTGCATTCTGCTTTGTATCTATTTTCTATGAGTTGCAAGACATTGCAAGCTGTGAAAGGGTGAAAAAAAAAAATTCCCAATCCTTTACTGAAAATCAAGATATTTTTAACCAATGCTGTCAGTCAAACACATCTCTATTCTCTAATGCTTTCTGCCATATGTAACAAGATCTCCTTGTAGTTTACCATAATAAGACTAAGTAGGCTAAAATGTTGTCCTAGGTGTATATTAGCAGCATAATAACATCTGACAAAATAGGCATCGGTAAGTGACCAATTTCAGGCATTAAATAAGATAACTGCAAGCCTTACAATGGTTCTCATGCTTCATGAATATGAGCAGGCGACAAAAAATTTAATTTACAATGATCTACTTTCACACTGAAACATGGCTGTTGCTTGGTAATTATCTAGGATAATGCCTTCAAATTTCAGCAGACGTTTCAGTTTATAATTGTTGGGAGTTCACAAAGGGTCCCCACCAGACTAAGGTCAAAAAAATTCATTGGTACATACAACAATGGAGTCAATTTTTCTCCATTATCTCTTGAAATATGCACTAGATGCGTTCCCACAACAAGAAAGATTACTACCTGAATTTACTTTTAGCTAGATGAATGTGATTGCCATTATGTTTCCTGGTGTTGTTTGTCCCATACAGAACAATGTTTTAAGCACCTTCAAAATGCACTGAATGTTTTTGTGTATTGTTTTAATGGAAAGATTAGATAATGCTTTTTTAAAATAACAGATTATATCAGAAGTGGCAATAACTGAAGTCCTTCAAAACATATTCTTTGGACAAGCATTGTTGATTTTTGCAATTCTTTTTTTCTATTATTTTCAAGGTAGGATAAAGAGATCCCACTTTTGAAATGCTTATAAAGAGACATAGTGAATGGATTACATCTATGCAGTATAAAACTTTGTTGAAAGCTAATACAAATAAAAAGATATCCACCTTTCAAGTTCTTGCATTTGCAGCTTCTTCAATGAACTCTCACCAAACCAGGAAGTGCCTCAGACAATCCTGATGCACCTGTTACATTCAATAGATGCTGAGAACATCACACAAACCTGCCCTACACTGATCTGCCACAACTTTAAAACCACTTGCCAAATATTGTGTAGGTCCCCCTTGTGCTGTCAAACCAGCTTTGATGCATCGAGGCATGGTCTCCATATGGCCTCTAAACTTGTTCAGTGGTATCTGTGCACCAATCCATTAGCAGCAGATCCTTATAGTCCTGCAAGTTGCAGGGTAGGGCATCCATGGACTGGATATGTGTTGTTCCAACATATTCCACAGTTGGTCAGATCTGCAGAATTTGGACACCAGGGCAACACCTTGAAGTCTTTGTTACATTCCTCAAACCATTCCTGAACATGTTTTGCAGTGTAGCAGGTGCACAATCCTCTTGAAAGAGGCCACTGCCATCAGGGACATCATTGCCATGACGGAGTGTACATAGTCTGCAACAATCTCTAGATAGGTGATACCAATCAAAGTAGCATCCACATGAATGCCATGACCCAATGTTTCCTAACAAACCATTGCCCAGAATATAACACTGCCTCTGCTGGCCTGCCTTCTTCCCATAGTGCATCCTGCTGCCATCTCTTCCTGAGATAAACCACGCATATGCACCCAGCCATCCACCTGATATCAAAGAAATCATGATTCATTAGAACAGGCAACCTACGTCAACTGCTCCATGGTTCAGTTTTGACTCTCACATCCTCACTGAAGGGACTTTCGGCAGCGGACAGGGACATCATGGCACTCTGGCCGGTCTGCGACTATGCAGTCCGAAACGCAGCAAACTGTGATGCACTGTGTTCTGACACCTTTCTATCATGGCCAGCATTAAGTTTTTCAGCAATTTGACAAACAGTAGCTCTTTTGTGTGATTGGACAAGACAGACTAGCCTTCGCCCCCCTATGTGCATCATCGAGCCTTGGGCCCTCATGACCCTGACGCTGGTTCACCAGTTGTCCTTCCTTGCACCACTTTTGGTAGGAACTAACTACTGCATGCCAGGAACACCACACAAGTCTTGCCATTGTGTAGATGTTGTGGCCTTGTCGTCTAGCCATCACTATTTGGCCCTTGTCAAAGTAACATCTTTTTGTTTGCAAATTTTTCCTACTTCTAACACATGAAATTCAAGAACTGACTGTTCACTTGCTTCCTTATATATCCCACCCCTTGACAGGTGCCATTGTTACAATATTAGCAATGTTATTCACTTCGCCTGTAAGTGTTTTTAATGTTGTGGCTGATCAGTGTATATCTCAGCACTGTTACTCACATCGCCATTTACAGTTTTGTGAGGTATCAGACACAATCATAGCCATGACTTCAGCTCCTCATATATATATATATATATATATATATATATATATATATATATATATAGCAGCCTGTTAGTGCAGGGGGGCTTGAAAGGCGTGAGCATAATGTGTATTTAGTATTTAGAAATGCAGAATTAATAGTTTCCTCTTGTGATGTCTATAAATGAGGGGCTAGGCTTATTGTTGCAGTATTTTTTGATAATTAGTGCATTTATAAGCAATTATGTAGCAGGAGATAGATACAAGACAACTCAATGTACCTTAACCCTTTAGTGACCAGAGCGTTTTTCAATTTTCTTACCGTTAAGGACCAGGGCTCTTTTTACATTTCTGCTGTTTGTGTTTAGATATATTATTTTCCTCTTACTCATTTACTGTACCCACACATATTATATACCGTTTTTCTCGCCATTAAATGGTCTTTCTAAAGATACCATTATTTTGATCAAATCATATAATTTACTATAAAAGAAATTATAAAATATGATGAAAAAATGTAAAAAAAAAAAAACACTTTTTCTAACTTTGACCCCCATAATCTATAAGGCATCTACAACCGCCAAAAAACAACCATGCTAAATAGGTTCTAAATTTTTAAAAGTTTCTAAGAGTTTAACCCCTTAAGGACACATGACATGTGTGACATGTCTTGATTCCCTTTTATTCCAGAAGTTTGGTCCTTAAGGGGTTAAACATGTTAACATGTTCTTAGCTTTTTTGGGAAAGTTATAGGGATGGAAGTACAAGTAGCACTTTGCTATTTCCAAACCATTTTGTTTTTCAAAATTAACGCAAGTTACATTGTAACACTGATATCTGTCAGGAATTCCTGAATAACCCTTCACATGCATATATTTTTTAAAAGAAGACAGCCTAAGGTATTAAACTTGGGGTATTTTGACTCTTTTCATGCAACCATTTTACTACCAATTCATACCAAAACAAAAAAAAACAAATGGTGATTTTTTTGACACACATAGCAATTTAAGAATACATGAAGAACTTTAAGGGTTACTGCCAAAGAACACCCCAATATGTGTTCAGCAACATCTCTGAGTACAGTGAAACCCCACATGTATAGGTGTGTCGGGTTCTCTGGGTGCTAAAAGACCTATTTGGAGGGTGCGCATTCCAGTTTTCCAACTTAGAATTTTCTCAGCTGGTTATCATGCATCCATGCCCTGTTTGGGACATTTTTGAAGCTGGTCAATGTAATTTACCCCCATCAAACCATATATTTTGAAAAAATAGACACCCTGGGGTATTTCAAATGGTGGTTTCACTTTCCATACACTAATTCTATCACCAGTCATTTTTTGTTTTATTTTTCTCTCACATTGTACTTTAGGCATGGATTCTCAGTTCCTCTTATTTGTTACTAACAAAGAACAACCCAATATCTATTCAGCAACATCTCCTGAGTACAACAGTGCCCCCAATGTACAGGTTTTATGGGTTTTTGCAAACTTACAGGGGTCAAATGTAGGGATTTCCCCTTTTCCATGTTTGCACATTGAAATTTGCCAGATTGGTTTGCTGGGCCTATGTTGTCTTTGAGACCGTATAGCAGCCCAGGAATGAAAATTAACCCAGTCATGGCATACCATTTGTAAAAGTAGGCAACCCATTGCATTCAAAATGGGGTATGTGTAGTCTTTTTAGTAGCCACTTAGGCACAGATGCTTGCCAAAGTTAGCATTCATATTTGTTATTTGCATTTTTGTTTACACAAAAACTGCGCCTTTACTGATGATTTCTTCGTTGTGATAGGTTTTACTGTTTTAAACACAAATTTTTGTGTTCAGCAAAGTCTCCCGAGTATAACAGTAACCCCCCATGTACAGGTTTTATGGTGTTTTGGAAAGTTACAGGGTCAATATAGGGCTTGCCCAATTCAGTTTGCCAGATTGGTTTGCTGGGTCTGTGTTGCCTTTTGAGACCATATGGTAGCCCAGGAATAACCCCATCATGGCATACCATTTTCAAATGTAGATAACCCAGGGTATTCCAAATGGGGTATTTTCAGTCTTTTGTAGTAGCCAACGTTGGCCAAAGTTAGCTTTTTTTATTTGTTTATTATAAATGTTTTTTTTTCAATTTATATTATATAAATATAACGTGTGTGTATATATATATATATATATATATATATATAAAATAAGTTCGTGTGTGTGTATGTGTGTGTGTGTGTGTGTATATATATATATACACACATATATACATATAAAAAAAGTTTTTTTTTGTCAGACAAACATAGTACGTCCACCGTCATTGAGGGGATATACACATACAGTTTTTTTATTTATTTTTAATTAATATAATTTTTTATAATATATATAGTTATTATATATATATATATATATATATATATATATATATATATATATATATATATATATATAAACAAAAAGTAAAAAATCAAGATGCACTCACAGGTCTTCGTGTATTATAGAAAAACTGGTGCTTTATTAATCCATTTGTAATGTACAAAAATCAATCGACGCTTCGACCCTGCCGGGTCTTTTTCAAGATCTTGAAAAAGACCCGGCAGGGTCGAAACGTCGATTGATTTTTGTACATTACAAATGGATTAATAAAGCACCAGTTTTTCTATAATACACGAAGACCTGTAAGTGCATCTTGATTTTTTACTTTTTGTTTATATATGTGACGCCAGAGATCTGCACCCAGGCATGTGAGTTATATATATTTTTTTCATAAAGGATAGTGCCAAGCTTTCATCTTATATATATACAAGTGTATTTTTATGTATCTATTAATTGAAAATACACATTATATATGATATATATACATATTATATATATAGATATAATATATGTGTATATATATCTATCATATATATATGTATATATTTTTTTATTTATTCACTTAATTTATTTTATTTTTTTACTTTTTTCACCAGCAGGGGGACTTTCTGTGAGTTCAGGCAGTCCTCCTGCTGACAGCACTGTGGGCACCTATTGCGGCCATGTGGCCGCTCTTTTAGAGCAGTCACATGACCCCTGGGAGTCCTAAATTGGAGAGGGGGGTCTGTCTGGGCCCCTAAGAAGAAGACCAGTGGGGGAACGGCGGCTATCGGTAAGTACATGGGGAGTGAGAGTGAGAGAGGGCAGGGGTTAATTTTTTTTTATTATTTAATTATTTTTTATTTTATTTTATTTTTTAACTTTAACTTAGTGCCTCGACCCCTCGAGGCACTCAGTATAGGCAGAGCATCGGAAGCCTGCAGTGAGTGGGGCAGTGAAGGGGGTATTGCAGCGATGCTGCAACATCGAGGCATCGCTGCAATACCATTAGAGCGGCTGGTCGGTATCAGGTACGTCCGCAGTACTTAAGGACCGTTTTTTGTTGGACCCAGAGTGTCACCATTATTGACCAAAATAACTTTAGGTTGGGGGCGGGGCCGGACCGCCGAGCTGGACGGTCGCAAACAGGAGAAGCTCCTGCAACAAACCAATAATCCAACCACTACAACATGCTTTGATCACCCTAATTAGACCGATGGCACCCAGAGCAATGGGGCCGCTGGATCCAGGGAGAGACTGGCTTCCTAAGCTGCAGTCCCCTGGGGGAGAAACTCTAGTGGCGAATACTGGGGCCTTCACCTGCGGTGAGCAGGGCGGACGGCCGCTGCCCCACTATCCTGCTCCACGGACCCCAATCCGAGGTGCAATCCCGAGCGGATCCGGCCCTGCTTCCCCCCCTATGGGCCGGGGGGGTGATCCCGGTCCTCACCCTGAGACCCCAACCGAGAAATCACAACTGCGGCTGGGGGGACCCGAGCGCTGTACCTAAAATGGCGGGCGCCATGTGCTCAGGAGGTGGGGAGGAGACCTGCTACCTCCACGCGATCACGACTCACAAAGCAGCTCCTGACTTATGACCCCACAATAAAGTGAGGCGGAGAAACATTCACCGGTCCCCGGGGCCATCTGAGCCAAAATCAAGCTGCCCAATCAACCCACGCGAAGAGAGAACAGCGGCGGCACTGAGGAATGGAAGTGCCACACGGCACCCACCCCCACCAGGGATCTCCGAGCGAGAGGCAAGGCGGGACACTGGAGCGGTGTAGCCTCGGGGCCACCAGGAAGCAGACACAGTCCTACTGGGACAGCCCGGGTCGCCCCGACCAGCCAGGGTGATAACCTTTATAAAGCGATATGACTAGATGTGACTTGAATGTATCTATACAGCCTAATTGCAATAGCGTTAGCATAAAGCTAGTACCGCACGCACTAGGCAGACTCCCGGATGCTTAGCTTACACTTAGCCTATCAACCAATGATAAAATGGAACCTGCCAGTTCGACACTTTATTGGCTTACCTACTTTGTACTCACTACAAATGTATACCACTAACAATACTGCTTTCATGTGTCTCCTATGAACACCTAAACACCTTCTTGCAATAGTTGACTTTGATGGACTAGTGATGGTTTCCATTCAGCCTCAATTGCTCATGTTGATATTTTTTCATGTGCATTGTAGTTTCATGGATCTTTGTTCACTTAATGGGAAATTATTGTGCTTTCATACATTCGATACCATATATATCTCACTAAAAGATATTTTCCCGTTTCTGCTTTGCGGAGAGAGCACATAAGGATTTCTGCCTTGGGATTTGCACCAAAGACATATTTAATAGTATATTATATCATGCACATCTATGCATTATCTTAAAAATAGGTTGAAATAAAATTGGTGGCAAAGCCAAGTTAAATATCTTCTAGCTTTATAAACTATTGCACTAAAACAGAATGTGTTGCATTTCCTTTAGCTTTTTGTTTTTGTTTTTTTTTTTCTTACTAAGTTACAGATTTGCTTTTGTAGAGGTATCTGTAGCATTGATGTACAGCTTTGAGATGCACTTAGACCCGTAGTCATAGTCAAGGGACTAGATCTGGTTTATTACACAGACATTTCTGGATGCAGTTCTGAACTTCAAGAAGGGGCAAATGTAAAATGAGAGAAAAGGAATACAGGATTAATATCACAAACAACCTCTGTGTCATTGGCGGTGACCTTCAGCTTTGCTGACACCAATATCAGTAAGCTTCACTTGGATCAAGGAGATCCTGCCTGGCTTTAATATCAAAGCCAAACTTGTTTCTTACACATATAATTTAGGGAAATAACCTCACTCACTATGTATTACTCACTATGTATTACATATCAAATCAGCACTCTCTGGGGTTGTAGTTCCTCATATACTCTCATCATGCATCCATCAAAGGAACAAGCATGGACAATTTCACTGCAGTTTTATAGAGTATGCAACCTATTCTGAAACTAGGACTGAATCCAATATACTTTAATTTACTATTTGCTCTGCAAATTAGTGTTGTGGAAAATGTATACAATTTACTTACTAAAAGGTTCTAAAAAAAATGATTCCACAATGTAGCAGAGCTCCAATATTCAGCATAAATGTATCTGCTGTTTAATCCTTGTAGCTGAGGAAGCAATTCAATATACAAGACAAAATCCCCCCAGTAACTGGACGACACACAGTTCTGGGAGTCAACTGAACTTTTATTCAGCCACATCTTGCTTTTATGCAGCTCACTATGCAAGGGGTTTCTGAACTCATATTCCAGGGGTTTTCCCTTGGTGGACATGAGTGGGGACAAGGGACAAGTAAACAGTTCACAGACTCCTCCTCTGTGCCTGGGAGATAATTAAGTGAGACCAACTCTTTAATTGAATTATCTCTCAGGTACATAAAATATACAATATTTATGAACAGCATAAAACACATTTTAATATTTCAGAACCCCACGAAAGGTATTTCACAGAATAGCTGGGATCTGAGTGCCCACTTTGCCAAAATATCACTCAGATCTGTTTGGTGGTTTAGGAACACCATTCGAGTGAAGTTTTGAGGGGAATCCCCCAAAACAGTTCCAGAGAAATTTAAGCTAAGACCGGTCTTCTTTTGGGAGTTCTCGCACAAATGCCAACGAAGGCTCCCCCTGGCTGCTAGCATATGAATGTTCCCCCTGTTCAGGAATTTAGGTCTCCCGAACGCAGTTCTTCTACTGGTTCAGGAAGTTGAATGGACAGCAGTATCAGTTTACCTGGTGTTCGCGGAGTAGAGTAGCCGAAATTAATTCCAGGTTGTCAACGACCATGTTCGAGAGACAAATTAGCAGTCGTTTGCACACGTGCTTTCGGTAATACGAATGGCGGCCACACAGGGGAAACACTTTCTTTAACAATCAATTTGAGGTTAACAGCCAGGGGTGGTCGGTTGTTAAATGATGCAAGCCCAGGGACCACACAGATTCAGTAAACGAACAGGGGGTACTGTCGGCCGAACAAAGGGAAGGAAAAAGGGTATTATAACATTCATTCTGCTACACACAACAAACCATAGAAACCACAAAACCATTTGCTATTTACTAAGTGACTGCACTTTCAAAGGCTGAAAAAATTGCTCTTTGGCATAAACAATTTGCCAAGACCTTACTAGGCAAGCTACAACCAGCATAATTAATCCTCCTGGTGCATTTCAGATTTCTTTCTGCACAAATGAATACATGCTGGGGTCCTTAGCATGCAATTAGAAAAGTAATTTGGCTTCCTCACTTTGAGAGAGAGATAATTATCTATCTCTATCTCCAATAAATAATATCCATATGGAATTAACCAAATGGATTCCATCAAATACCATGACTCAACGGGATGTCTCGTCCCCTTCCTTTACACAGTGGGTTGCAGGTGGAGGACAAAATAACAACATGGACAAGAGATGCTCAGTCTCCTGACAATATGCTGTTAGATCTCCAGTCTCGTGGCTTAAAAAAAAAATATCCTCAGGTTCACCTCTAAGTTTCTCAGTAATGCCAGGTGATGCCCTGTCTCCTGGCCTTAAGGAGTTAAAATGGGACGTAGATTTCCCTAGTTGCTGTATGCCATATGCCATTAAATTAAAGGGACTCTCCAGTGCCAGGAAAACAAACCGTTTTCCTGGTACTGCAGGTCCCCTCTCCCTCCCACCCCCCATCCCAAGTTGCTGAAGATGTTAAAACCCCTTCAGTGACTTACCTGTATTCAGCACCGATGTCCCTCGGCGCTGGTTCAGGGTCCGCCCCCGCTCCTCCCCTGCTCCTCCCCCGTCGATGTCATCCGATGGGGGAGACCCATTGCGCATGCACGGCCGCCGGCGGGGGAGACCTAATGCGCATGCGCATCAATGCCGCGCACGCGCATTAGACCTCCCCATAGGAAAGCATTGAAAAATGCTTTCCTATGGGGAGGTCTAATGCTTTCCTATGGGGATTTCAGCAATGCTGGAGGTCCTCACATAGTGTGAGGACGTCCAGCGATGCTATAGCACACTTTTCGTGTGCTATAAACAAGGAAGTGTCTCTAGTGGTTGTCTAGTAGACAGCCACTAGAGGAGGAGTTAATCCTGCAAGGTAAATATTGCAGTTTATGAAAACTGCAATAATTACACTTGCAGGGTTAAGGGTAGTGGGAGTTGACACCCAGACCACTCCAATGGGCAGAAGTGGTCTGGGTGCCTGGAGTGTCCCTTTAAGAACTCGTGAAATCACAGGCTTACAAACAATAACTATGCTGACTGAGCTTGCAAATTATGATATTAAATAAAATGGACTTTTAAACTGATTTAAAAGCAAAACTCAAGCATAACTCTGATTCACTACCAACTAAAATAATCAACATTAGAGTAGGTTTTATTAGCACTACATCACTATTTTCTTTTTATCTCAATACTCCCATTATAATTTAGGACATTTAAGGTCCTAGTAAGATTCTTTAAACTCAGGAAGGTTCCATAGGTTTTCATAAGTATCATCCTCTTTAACCTAGATTGGCCAGTCAATGCAGCGCATCAACTCCAATAAGTTTCAGCAGCATCAGAGATGGGGGCATGTTTTTTTTTTGCATATGTCTACTTAGAATGCTGAGAATGTGGCTCAGAATGTCAGCCAGTTAAAGGGATTCTCCAGTGCCAGGAAAACACCCCCACATCCTAAGTTGCTGAAAGGTTTAAAACCCTTTCAGTGACTTACCGGAGTCCAGTCCCTCGGCGCTGGGTCAGGCTCCGCCTACTCTCATCCCCCGCTGATGTCAGCCGGCGGGGGAGACCTAATGCGCATGCGCAGCAATGGCTGCGCACGCGCATTAGACCTCCCATAGGAAAGCATTATTTCTATGGGGATTTTGGCGACGCTGGAGGTCCTCACATAGCGTGAGGACGTCCAGCGTCGCTGAAAACACTTTTTTAGACAGCCACTAGAGGAGGACTTAACCCTGCAAGGTAAATATTGCAGTTAATGAAAACTGCAATAATTACACTTGCAGGGTTAAGGGTAGTGGAAGTTGGCACCCAGACCACTCCAATGGGCAGAAGTGGTCTGGGTGCCTGGAGTGTCCCTTTAAGGAAAAGCACACATTAAAAAAACACAAATAAAAATATCCTTTGAAAAATTTTTATGAGATATTTACACATACACACTCACACACATACACACACGTGCATATATATGATTGTGTATTAAAATCTCCCAGTCTACAAGACAGAATATCAAATATTAATAACACAGAATATTAATACCATGTCAGGTTTGGACCATGCAATGCAATGACACTTTGTAGTGTTTTGGTTTATTTATAGTGCAGCAGCAAATCCACAGTGCAGTACCAGAGGGAAAGGCTTAGAGGGCATAAAGCATATAAAACAGAAAAACATACACAATAGATAAAAACTGGCACATTGCCTGAGACAGAACAATCAGGGGTCATTTCGTACAGCTGGAAACAGGGAAGGCAGAATGGTATCATAACTATACATAGGGGAAATGGACATTTAACATGATTGGAACGCACTGAAACTTTTAAATATACATGGAAATCTAAATACGCTCAAACAAGCATCAGATTGGGTCATTTATATTGTTTATAAGTCTTTATTACAATTTATATAGGTTTACAGATTGGGTAATTTAACCATCTTGTATAAACATTGAAAAACAAAGCAGAAACAAATATGCACATATGTGTATTGAATTTATATTAGTGTATTCATGTAACTGATGCTTTGCCTCTTTAAATTATAAAAGGAATAACAATATGTATTAGGATAAGAGGTCCTGCACTGGGTAGCTTGCCATGTCAAAGCACTCAATTTATGGAAAACTTGAAGAAGCAATATGTATAAAATATATAGGCATTGAGTGAGTCTTTCCTCCCCAAGTTTCCCTTTTTTTGAAGGAATTATCTCTCTCGGGCCACAAGAAATCATCCAGCTCTTTTATCTGTTGTTGTATCCGTCTTGTCAGCACTTGGAACTTTCTAAGTTTATTCATAGAGCTTAGAGTTCCTGGCAACTTTATGCAAATGTAAGACAATGTATAGATGAAAGCAAAGATTTGTGCACACACTGTTTGCAAATTTAAATACTTTGGTGGCTCTCTCTATACAAGAAAAAGAGCATGAAATTCTTGCTGTAGGAGCCTAGGTTATTATCAGTCATACCTCACTCACAAGGCCTTGTCATAATCCATCTAAAGCCCATCTTTAAGTATGACCATGAATATCTCCTATCTGGAATTGTATAAAGTGAGAAGAAATAAGTGTGAGATGCTCCCAAGTGTGGATCAAGTCCTGTCCATTCCTGACAGATCTCCTCTCACTGTGTTCATATCGATCCCTTCAATATGAATTAATGAAGCTATTAAATATTGACTATATGTGTAAGAAAGCTGTAAATTTTTCTTGTTTTCTTAGGTCATTGATGGCATCAGACAGTTCCCAACAGGTCCAACGACCATCAGTCCATGACAGTGGCTTGCGGGCAGGCCCTTTGCTCAGTGCACACTTTGATAGTCCAGCAATATTACCTGGTTGGCCTCCAGGTTGACTTATCACCCTTTGAGCATCTCACATTATTGTCGGCTAGGCATTGGCCAAGGTAATCAATTAACCTGGGTGCACATCTGCTAAACACTGTTAGGGTTAATATTTGTGTTAGATTTAGGGTTAGCTAGGGTAAGGGTTATTTAGGGATAGGATTAGCTAGTGAGAGCTAGTGTTAATGTTAGTTAGGGTTTGCTGGGTTAACTAAGGTTTGGGTTATTTAGGGTTAGCATTAGCTAGGGTTTGAGTTAGATAGGGTTAGACCTTTAACAAGAGTTCATGAGAACGGACAAGAGCTCAAGGAGCTTGCCTTCGGTGGGTTTCTGTTCAGGTCTCGTTCAAGTTTTCGCTCACTTGTAGAGAGAACTTTAGCCAGTTGCATATTCACTGAATCCCACCCAAAAGGGTAATCCAGATTCAATATGCTGTAACGATCCTTCTGTGCAAAAGATACAGCAACCCCATGATGACTGGGCCTCATCAGTGAGGTGAGTATACTTTTCACTAGTGAGGCACAGAAAGCAAGGTGTCCATGTCTGAATAACCCTTTTTTCCCTCAGGAGAACCTTGTAATATTGAAGTGTGACAAAATAAAACAGTCAATACCAGCATTGGGATTTAGGATCAGATTTAAGATTAGCAATGGTTCAAATTATTAAGAGTTAGCTGCTTTAGCTAGTGTTAGAGTAATAGTTAGTGCTAGTTAAAGTTATGGTTATTTAAAGTTAGGGTTATTTGGTGTTATGTTTAGAGTTAGCTAGTGTTAAGGTAAGAATTAGATAGTGTAAACTATAGTTAGAATTAGATAGAGTTGGGGTGAAATAAGATTATAAATAGTTTCAAAGTTTGATACTGGTCAGTGTGGTGACACGGATAGCGTCACTTCAACAAATAACTTCTATGGGAAGCAGCAAAGAGGAATTTAGAGATATGGGCATGTGTATAATTCCATCCTTTAAATTCCCCCAAAACCTAGCAAAGGTATAAATGTGGAGTATTGCTTTATTTGTAAATTACAGAATGTACTTATTGTGTACTTTATACTCAGCCATGGCTGTAACTGTAGCCCTTTTCAACTGTGCAAATATTTCTACTGCTGTTGATAATTATTCTGACTTTTGGGAAATTGAGATGCTTTGTGACCAGTCTGCTAGCACTACAATTAGATTTTGCAAGACACAGTTTATATATCATGTGAAACCACATAATGCGTCTCAATCTAAATATTGATAAATCAGATGATTTGCAAAAGTTTGGGATTTGGGGTATAGACCAATGTCTATGGAAGGAAGTCGAGCAAAGTGCCTGATGCTAAGGAAACCTAAAGATCCCTTTATGGTAGCCAAAATGTTACTTTAACCCTGATCTCAAATTCCAAACTGATGCATAGCAGCACTTATAATTTGAGATATGTCTGTTAAATATTTGTCAAAACTAAGTATAGTAGAGCATATCAAAGTCCATTCTTGATAATAGGATTGGTCAATAGAGGTTGGTTCTGTATAGAGATAGTTACAAATTAGTCGTATCTGAAAGTGCAGTGTAATCTGGATCTATGCATCTGGGCAGAGCCAGAACATCCCGATATGAAAGGCTATTGACATCCTGCATATTGCGCATCAAAGGTGCTTAATGGATATATCCCCACTACACCAAGCAAGATAGGAGAGATAACAACGTTGTTAACTCAGGTTACCTTTACTAATCTAATGCACCAGCAGCAGTGTGCCCAGCTCATGTGCAGCAGCTAGAGGAGAAGCTACTTTATACTGACCACGGACTGGCAATGGATAATATTCAAAAGCAGAGATTCAATCTCTAATCAGATTACATGATTTTGCTATTTCATGACAAAAAGTCATGGTTTCATTAAAGACATGGAGGCGAGTATTGCTTAACCCTTTCTTTACTGTCCACCAATAGCAACAAAGAACACAAATAGAAAAAATAGAACATATACAGTGAGACACCAGCCAATCCCCATCCATGTCCCAGTATAACAGCAAGCACTGCCTCTAAAGCTTTTCTCTTTCTTTGGAGATGAGACACATCCGGAAAACACGGTAATGAAATCCAGTGAATGCCAGTCCATGGAACTTCTCAACCGGAAACAAACTTCAAGACGGTAACGGAATTCAGCCATATTAAGCAAAACACACCGGGATGAAGTGAGGACCATCGAGCAACACCAAATCAAGCTGTGAAAGTACAAAGAACAGGAGCCCAATGGTTAAAATCGGTACTAAAACCAAATTGTCAATGAACATGAATCCCACAAATAGCCAGTTGTATTACAAACAGTGCAAACTCACTGTACAAAAACATGAAAAAATCTAACCAGGTCACACATGAACATAAAACCACTAAATAAATACAGTGCATACAATCATGACTTTTCGTCATGAAATAGCAAAATCATGTAATTTTATTTCAAGACACGGAGGCTCATATTGCAAGTTTAAAGCTGACCAACAACTGACAAAAAAACGTGAGAGACCGAAAAAAAAAATTGCGAAACGTGGATTCACGCGACCAGTCCACCATCCTCATCAAGTCTTCCAGACGTGCACCTGAAGACAACATAGATGTGGCTGAAGGCAAGAGTGGGCGCCAAAAATGGATATATCCACACCAGCCTGTGACATCACCCAACGAGCCAAGGTATTACTGGAAAGAGGAGAAACTGGTTGGCGAATCAAGATAAATAGTTGCAGAGACGATACAGAACGCTGCTCACTGGTCCAAAGCTCATACTCAACAGGACACAAGGCTGGAGAAGCAGAAAAATCCGGATACGATATCGACCAAATAACAGTCTTAGTACATCTGGAGATGTTAAAGGTCATCCCGTCTGGAGTGAAGGTCCATGCATTGTAGTCCAGGGCACGAACATCCGAAACCCGCTTGCACGAAATGAGGCAAAAGAGGGAGACCAACTTTGCTGACAATTGTCATAAAGATAGGTCCGTGTTAGGAGGCCAGGAACTGAAAAGAGACAGACAGGAGACATCCCAAATGGAGGAGTAATGAGCCCTAGGAGGGCGCGACAGTCAGGATCCCTGAATCAACCGGCACACCAAGGGGTGTTGGCCCACATTACAACTGTCAAAACCTTCATGAGCCGAATAAATAGCCAACCTGTGTGATACACAGGGCCAGCCTTAAACAACAATGTAAGTAATTGAAGGATTGCAGTCACTGGTGCCGAAACGGGATCCGTGTTTCTAGTCAGGCACCAGCCAGCCCAAGCTCGCCAAGTGGTCCCATATGACCGTCCAGTACCTGGAGCCCATGCATCCACCAGGAGGCGTCTAGTTGCATCCAAAACGCCTTGGACATCCAAGGGACCCTGGAAATTCGCCACGCAAGCAGCAGTAAGGATCCATCCAGCAGAAGCGGATGCCGTAGGCCTGTCGGATCCAGAAGAAGGTTCGCGTAAGACGGCAATAACCTGAGTAAATCTACTGCCAGCTCCAGCAACTGTGGGAACCAGGATTGGAAGGCTTCTGAAAATCTCAGTGACTCCGCTCCGGAGTCTATGGTGAAACCGAGGAACTCCATGCATCTCGAAGGAGTCAGACAGGACTTCTCCCAGTTAAGGAGGAAACCCAGGCAAGAGAGGAGGTCTATCGTCCATTGCAGGTGCCTTAAGAGGATGGAGCAATCCTGTGCCATGATGGGATATCAGATGATCAGATGCACGCCCTGACTGTGTAACCAAGCCATGGCCGGGCACAGCAGTTTTGTGAAGCACAAAGGTGTCGAAGAGAGCCCAAAAGGAAGACATGTAATGCGCCAAGTGTCTCTGGACATCTCGGCCACTGAGACCGTCAAGTACGAGTCCTTCAGATCCAGTTTCACCATCCAAGCATTGCGAAGGAGTAGGTCCCGCACAAGGTGGATGCCCTTCATCTTGAAGTGCCGGTAGCGCACCAAGGCATTGAGGGGACGGAGACTGATAATGGGGCACATCTGCCTGCCTTTATTTTCTACCAAGAAAATGTTGCTGAGGACCACGGCAGAGGACATGGGTGCTAGCTCAATCGCCCCTCGTGAAGGGCCGACAATTCTATGTCTATCATCTTGCGATCTTGTAGGGAGAATGAGATTGGGTGAGGTGGAGGGATGTGGCAAGGAGTACCAACCAACTCTATGTGGAAACCCCGAATGGTGGCCAAAACCCAAGCATCGGAAGTGATGGCTGACCAAGCTAGGAAAAAATGACGGAGTCTGCCCCCTACACAAAACCTGAGAAGAAACATGAGTTAGATGTAAGCTTATCGTAAGGGCGTCTGGAACCGGAGTTCCCTCTGAAGCCTCTGGACCGGCCTCTCATCTCCTGATAGGGTGGTCACTGGGTATAGGAGTCTCGTCCCATGCCACGGGAGTTGTAGTAATTATGACCGGACAGACGACCCCTGAATCCACTGGCCCTGGTAATACCCTCTTTATGGAGGATTAGGTTTTATCAAGGGTGGTAAAAGCCCCAACAAAACACCCCAAATCTTTTATAAGAGAGTCCCCAAACATGAGGCCTTGGGCATCCTTGTCCACCTCGGTGAGGGCGAGATTGGCCAATTTGGGCTATTTTATAGAGAATGGCTTTACGCCGTTCCATAGACAGGGAGGTATTAACACTGTATGCAAGGCAGATAGCCCTCTGCACCTAGCCACGGAGTTCTTCTGGGTCAACCTGTCTGTTCTCAGCTCTGGCATCTTCTGCCAGGCCAAAGAGCTTATCTTGGCCTAAAACGTCCAAATG
Organism: Pelobates fuscus; assembly: GCF_036172605.1. Classification (NCBI taxonomy): domain Eukaryota; kingdom Metazoa; phylum Chordata; class Amphibia; order Anura; family Pelobatidae; genus Pelobates; species Pelobates fuscus. Next base: position 304,561,178 of record NC_086319.1, on the reverse strand, counting down.
CTTATCTTTTTATTTTGTTTTTTATTTTTTATTTTTTACATTTCAGACTTGTACCAGCCTGGTGTTAGCTGTGATTCAGGCCTTGGTACTCTTGTCATCATGAACATGTCCTGAAACTTATTAAGTGTTTCTTTGTTTCTAACCCAAAACCCAACCCCCCCCCCCCCCCCCCACACACACCTTGTAAATTAAGTCTTATTGAGTACTTTTGTATATAAGTCTTGGTTCCCCTACTTATTTTGGAGAGAGAGAGCTCATCTTGCATCCTTTAATAACTCTTTAATTTTTTTAACTATGTTTGTCTGCCCGTTTTGGGGAATTTTATACATTAAACCTGTTTCCTCCGTTCCTCTTCCCAGTCCCTTCCTCTCCCTGTAGCTGGCTATAAATTGTGCCCTCGTTGATTGTTGCACACTATGATCAGAGAGGAAAAGATGGTAAGATTTAAAAAAAAAAAAGAATCAGGGAGTGCGGGAGGTCTCGGGCGGGAAATTCAGTACTATAGTAATGTATATTAGGTGTACAATCCCATTTTATTTATCCATGTATCCCAGTCTTCTATTTCAGTATATCTATTTCCTAAGTATACAAGTCCATTTTTGCCTGTCTAATGACTTGTATAATTAGTTCTTGAATGCTTGGGATTATCCCTGTTTTCTAATTTTGCGCTAAAAGTAGTTTAGCTGCCGTGATGATATGCAGCGTTAACATTAGTGTTTTTTTTGGTCGTTTTTGGACAATGCAGGTTTAACAGGACCACTTCAGGCTTTAAAACAAGTTTAATTTCTGTTATTTGATATTTTGTCTTGATTACCTCTTTCCAGAATTTGTTTATGGGTGCACAATGCCACCATAAATGAATCAAATCGCCTTCGTTAACTTTGCATTTTCAGCGAAAATTTTCTTTAGACGTTTCGGTGTAAGGTACCATCTATTAGAGATTTTTAATTGCGTTTCAGTAATGCTTATCTTGGCAACACTTAACCCAAACAACTTAACCCAAACCCTTATGAGGGTTCCATCCCAATTTGATAAGGAATTGGGTTATTTTAGGATCAACAACCAGGGTCTCACAGACTTTATTGGGAAACTTTATTGGGAACCAAATGCATTCAGCCCTGAGCTTGCTCCGGGCCACCTTGCTGAAGGGGCACCTTACCCAGTTCTCTAGGTAACGTACCACATGGTCTACTGGGAGCCACTCAACCGACCTCGGGTGATGGAGATCATCCGGGTCAATCAAAGGTTCTCCAGACGGATCCAGGAGAGTGGAGCCCGCTGTAGCTTGGGAGTCACTTCGAGAACCACTCACTGCCACCCCCGACTGAGCGAAAGTCAAAAGGTCAAGGCCCTGCCCAAAGAATTCATCATCAGAGTCACTCAAGAAATTAGCACCAGCCTCCTCACTAGACCTGATTTCTGAGTCAGAGTTGCTCTCAGGTTTTGCTCTAGCACATTTCCATCACCGCTCCATTTCTGCCTGGCGCGGAAAGGCTCTTTTGCGTGATACAGACACGCTATATGGGTAAACTCAGGTTCACCAGTCATAGGGGTTCTGGAGACAAAGGGAGTTAAACCCAGCGAATGCATCCAATTCGTGAACCGTAACTTAGCAAACTGGACAAATTTGTGGGCCAAACTAGTGCCATTCATGGCAAAAACTACCGAACAAGAAACCATTTGCGAATAAAATAGTCGAACGAGGTCGTTCGCGGGAAAATTGCTGAACAATACCATTTGCGGTCCAAACTTCCGAACGGCACAAATCTTCAGCAAAAGTTAGGTGAAAGGCCAGGGTCTGTCACGAAACAGCCGAACAGGAGGCTCAAAAAGGGGACGAAAAACGGCAAAAACTGCCAGGAAGAAGGGGAAGACCCAAGAAAGACAGAGAAAACAGGGAAAAAATAAAAAATAAATAAAGGACACAAGGGGAGGCAAATCTCAAGAGACCCCCCAAAGGACAGGAGCAACAAGGCAAAGTCAAAAGAGAGGGGAGAAATACGTGCAAGAAAACCTGGGCTCAAAGGTAAATAACATTAACCAAAACCATATAAAGCAGTATAATAAAGAATAATAACAGGATAGAATCAACTATTAAAATAACCAAAGCATATACAAGGCAATTAAACACAGATAATGCTAAGAGTAAAAATTCTGGTACTTATCTTGACTGTGGAGTAGTGATGTACCGAACGGTTCGCTGGCGAATAGTTCCTGGCGAACATAGCGTGTTCGCGTTCGCCACGGCGGGCGAACACATGCGCGATTCGATCCGCCCCCTATTCGTCATCATTGAGTAAACTCTGACCCTGTACCTCACAGTCAGCAGACACATTCCAGCCAATCAGCAGCACACCCTCCCTAGCAAACCCTCCCACCTCCTGGACAGCATCCATTTTAGATTCATTTGGAAGCTGTTAATACCCTAGTCTGCGCGGAGCCCTCCATGGGTGAAGATGGATTAATTTTTTTTGCGCTCGGGTTTTTTATTTTATTTTTAAGTTCGACGGGTATGATGGCTTTTTATTTGGCCTTTTTTGGGGTTGAAAAATGAAGATTTTAGAAAAAAGAAGACGTTGAATAGTAAGTTGAATTTTACTTTACAGGGTAGTAATTTCTCAGTATTCTCTTGCGACCCATTTTTTACTCTCCACAAGTTTAAAGGGATAATCCAGACGTGGACCCCTTGCTCACGGTGCTTAGGGAGATATCAGCTATGCCTCACTGATAACAAGGCTGAAACGATCGTCTGGGGTTGCTGTGTCTCTCGTGCAGAGGGAACTTGCTGGCATTTCTCAGTATTCTCTTGCAACCCATTTTTTACTAATTTTATTCCCCCCTCACTATTTTTTAGGGTGAGGGGGGTAGGTAGGGGCTTTTTTATTTGGGTGTGTGACTAGGGGCTTGGGGACCCCTAGTCACCTTTGATGGGGGAGGGGGGGGATTTTCATTTAGGGCCCCCACCCGCCGCTCAGGGAGCCATGTTTACACTGTATATAGAGGGAGCCATGTTACTCTGTATATAGAGGGAGCCATGTTACACTGTATATAGAGGGGAGCCATGTTACTCTGTATATAGAGGGAGCCATGTTACTCTGTATATGGAGAGGAGCCATATTACACTGTATATAGAGGGGAGCCATGTTATTCTGTATATAGAGGGAGCCATGTTTACACGGTATATAGAGGGAAGCCATGTCACTCTGTATATAGAGGCAGTGGCGTACTAAGGGGGGGGGGGCGGCGGGGGCGGTGCACCCCGGGTGCCACTCACTAGGGGGGTGCCCGGGGCGAACTTTCGCAGGGGTGGCGAAATGCCGCCCTGTCTCTTGTGTAAAGGGACCGGGCGCTAATAAGACTATCTACCCAAGTTTCCCATCCACCAGCAGCAGGGTCCTCTGTTCTCGCGATCCTCGAGAGCGTTGCCGTGGGTTGCCATAGCAACGCTCTCGCGGATCAAGAGGACCCTGCTGCTGGATGGGAAACTCGGGTAGATAGTCTTATTAACGAGCATGGAGAATACTGGGCCCCTCTAAACTGCCCAGTGATGCTGTGCCACCGGACCACCAGTCGAGGAGAATGGGAGGGACAGGTAAGTGGCAGCACTTATTCCACACAACATACACACTGCATCTGCATACACTCTACACACACTCTACACACACTGCATACACTGCATACACTATACACACACTGCATACACTCTACACACACGCTACATACACTGCATACACACTGCATACACTCTACACACACTGCATACACACTACACACACTGCATACACTCTACACACCCTGCATACACACTACACACACTGCATACACACTACACACACTGCATACACTCTACACACACTGCATACACACTGCACACACTGCATACACTCTACACACACTGCACACAGTCTACACACACTGCATACACTCTACACACACTGCATACACACTACACACACTGCATGCACTCTACACACACTGCATACACACTACACATACTGCATACACACTACACACACTATACAAACACTGCATACACACTACACACACTGCATACACACTACACACACTGCATACACTCTACACACACTGCACACACTATACACACACTGCATACACTCTACACACACTATACACACTCTACAGACACTATACACACTCTACAGACACTGCATACACTGCACACACCCTGCAAACACTGCACACATACTGCATACACTGCACACACACTGCATACACTGCACACACACTGCATACACACTACACACACTATACACACTGCATACACTCTACACACACTATACACACTCTACAGACACTGCATACACTCTACACACACTCCAAACACTGCACACACACTATGCACACACTGCACACACTCTACACACACTGCATACACTATACACACTCTACACACACTGCATACACACTGCACACACTGCATACACTATACACACACTGCACTAACTATACACACACTGCATACACACTGCACACACTATACACATACTGCATACACCCTATACACACACTGCATACACACTATACACACACTGCATACACACTATATACACACTATACACACTGCTTACACACTATACGCACACTGCATACACACTATACACACACTGCATACACACTATACACACACTGCACACACTATACACACTATACACACTGCACACACTATACACAATATACACACACACACTGTACACACTATACACACACTGTACACACTATGCACACACTGCATACACTATGCACACACTATACACACACACACTACACACACTGCATACACACTGCACACAATATACACACACTACACACACTGCATACACACTGCACACACTATACACACTGCACACAGTATACACACACTACATGTACTACACACACTGCATACACACTATACACACACTGCACTGCATACACTATGCACACACTATACACACACACACTATACACACACTGCATACACTATGCACACACTGCACACTCTATACACACACTGCACACACTATACACACACTGCATACACTTCATACACTATACACACACTGCATACACATACATTTAAAAAAAATTGCAGTTGTTTTTTACATTTCAAAGTTGGGGAGGGAGATGCCAAATAAAGGATCCGCCCCGGGTGCCAAATGCTCCAGGGACGCCCCTGTATAGAGGGGAGCCACGTTACTCTGTATATAGAGAGGAGCCATGTTTGCACTGTATATAGAGGGAGCCATGTTACTCTGTATATAGAGAGGAGCCATGTTACTCTGTATATTGAGAGGAGCCATATTACACTGTATATAGAGGGGAGCCATGTTACTCTGTATATAGAGGGAGCCATGTTATTCTGTATATAGAGGGAGCCATGTTTACACGGTATATAGAGGGAAGCCATGTTACTCTGTATATAGAGGGAGCCATGTTACTCTGTATATAGAGGGGAGCCATGTTACTCTGTATATAGTGAGGAGCCATGTTTACACTGTATATAGAGGGAGCCATGTTAATCTGTATATAGAGAGGAGCCATGTTTACACTGTATATAGAGGGTAGCCATGTTACTCTGTATATAGAGGGATCCATGTTATTCTGTATATAGAGGGAGCCATGTTTACACGGTATGTAGAGGGAAGCCATGTTACTCTGTATATAGAGGGAGCCATGTTATTCTGTATATAGAGGGAGGCATGTTTACATGGTATATAGAGGGAAGCCATGTTACTCTTTATATAGAGAGGAGCCATGTTTACACTGTATATAGAGGGAGCCATGTTTACACGGTATATAGAGGGAAGCCATGTTACTCTGTATATAGAGGGAGCCATGTTACTCTGTATAAAGAGGGAGCCATGTTATTCTGTATATAGAGGGAGCCATGTTTACACGGTATATAGAGGGAAGCCATGTTACTCTGTATATAGAGAGGAGCCATGTTTACACTGTATATAGAGGGAGCCATGTTACTCTGTATATAGAGAGGAGCCATGTTTACACTGTATATAGAGGGGAGCCATGTTACTCTGTATACAGAGGGGACCATGTTACACTGTATATAGAGGGAGCCGTGTTACTCTGTATATAGAGGGAGCCATGTTTACTCTGTATATAGAGGGAGCCATGTTACTATCTGAGGTGGTTAACTATGATTGGCCCTGGCATGTTTGTTAGTCTGGCCTGCATGGTTGTCTGGCATGAATAAAAGTAGCATGTTTCAACTATATTAGTAGTTAGACTAGTTTGCACTAAAACATGTGCAAATGGGGAGTTTGCGGTTGTGCAAATGGACTGTTTGTGGTTGAGGTGCGTTAAACGGGGAGTTTGGTCTGTCACTGTGAAGCGGGCGTAACCCTTACACTACCTGATCGATACAACATCATACCTGATGTTTTAAAGCACGTTATTCCAAACAATTTAGGAATGTTAGGTGATTTATGCCCTTTATGGATTAAAACCAGACTCTGCATCAACTATGTAATTTTCCATGGGAGTTTTGCCATGGATCCCCCTCCGGCATGCCACAGTCCAGGTGTTAGTCCCCTTGAAACAACTTTTCCATCACTATTGTGGCCAGAAAGAGTCCCTGTGGGTTTTAAAAATCGCCTGCCCATTGAAGTCTATGGTGGTTCGCCCGGTTCGCCCGTTCGCGAACATTTGCGGAAGTTCGCTTCGCCGTTCGCGAACCAAAAATTTTATGTTCGTGACATCACTACTGTGGAGCAGCAAAGAAAGAGGAAGCTATGGAGGTGGTGCTTGCTGTTATACTTGGACTTGGGTGGGGATTGACTGGTGTCTCACTGTGTATGTTCTATTTTTTCTATTTATATTCTTTGCTGCTATTGGTGGACAGATACATACATTTAAAAAAAATTGCAGTTGTTTTTTACATTTCAAAGTTGGGGAGGGAGATGCCAAATAAAGGATCCGCCCCGGGTGCCAAATGCTCCAGGGACGCCCCTGTATAGAGGGGAGCCACGTTACTCTGTATATAGAGAGGAGCCATGTTTGCACTGTATATAGAGGGAGCCATGTTAATCTGTATATAGAGAGGAGCCATGTTACTCTGTATATGGAGAGGAGCCATATTACACTGTATATAGAGGGGAGCCATGTTACTCTGTATATAGAGGGAGCCATGTTATTCTGTATATAGAGGGAGCCATGTTTACACGGTATATAGAGGGAAGCCATGTTACTCTGTATATAGAGGGAGCCATGTTACTCTGTATATAGAGGGGAGCCATGTTACTCTGTATATAGTGAGGAGCCATGTTTACACTGTATATAGAGGGAGCCATGTTAATCTGTATATAGAGAGGAGCCATGTTTACACTGTATATAGAGGGTAGCCATGTTACTCTGTATATAGAGGGATCCATGTTATTCTGTATATAGAGGGAGCCATGTTTACACGGTATATAGAGGGAAGCCATGTTACTCTGTATATAGAGAGGAGCCATGTTTACACTGTATATAGAGGGAGCCATGTTACTCTGTATATAGAGAGGAGCCATGTTTACACTGTATATAGAGGGGAGCCATGTTACTCTGTATACAGAGGGGACCATGTTACACTGTATATAGAGGGAGCCGTGTTACTCTGTATATAGAGGGAGCCATGTTTACTCTGTATATAGAGGGAGCCATGTTACTATCTGAGGTGGTTAACTATGATTGGCCCTGGCATGTTTGTTAGTCTGGCCTGCATGGTTGTCTGGCATGAATAAAAGTAGCATGTTTCAACTATATTAGTAGTTAGACTAGTTTGCACTAAAACATGTGCAAATGGGGAGTTTGCGGTTGTGCAAATGGACTGTTTGCAGTTGAGGTGCGTTAAACGGGGAGTTTGGTCTGTCACTGTGAAGCGGGCGTAACCCTTACACTACCTGATCGATACAACATCATACCTGATGTTTTAAAGCACGTTATTCCAAACAATTTAGGAATGTTAGGTGATTTATGCCCTTTATGGATTAAAACCAGACTCTGCATCAACTATGTAATTTTCCATGGGAGTTTTGCCATGGATCCCCCTCCGGCATGCCACAGTCCAGGTGTTAGTCCCCTTGAAACAACTTTTCCATCACTATTGTGGCCAGAAAGAGTCCCTGTGGGTTTTAAAAATCGCCTGCCCATTGAAGTCTATGGCGGTTCGCCCGGTTCGCCCGTTCGCGAACATTTGCGGAAGTTCGCGTTCGCCGTTCGCGAACCAAAAATTTTATGTTCGTGACATCACTACTGTGGAGCAGCAAAGAAAGAGGAAGCTATGGAGGTGGTGCTTGCTGTTATACTTGGACTTGGGTGGGGATTGGCTGGTGTCTCACTGTGTATGTTCTATTTTTTCTATTTATATTCTTTGCTGCTATTGGTGGACAGTAAAGAAAGGATTAAGCAATATGAGCATCTGTGTCTTTTATAAAATTACCAAATCAGTACTTTAAAGAGATCACTTCTGATTTAAGAATTGTTTGCTGATTTAGACATTAATTTAAGGTGGAGATTCACAATATAAAGTATTGCCACATTTTTATTACTATTTAAATACATTACATTGTATTTCTTATACAGGATTGATTGATTTATGCATTGCAATTTCAAAATTACAGGAAACAATGTCATTTTATGCTCTGCTAATCTTCCCTTCACTGGTATTTTTTTTACAGGATAGCTTGTAGTCATGTGACTCAAGCACTGGTCAGTGGTAGGCTGAAGTTCTTTGTAGAAAAAGCAGTATGAGATGAATCTCAATAGATTTACTATGGTTTTTCTGTGTTTACAATGCATGAGAAAAGACTAATATGGCAGAACCATTTAACTTTCTTTGTTTAACATGATAGGGCACTCAGCTACCGTTTTGCCAATGTGGACCAACTTCCTTAATGGAAAACCAAACCATGCTTCTTCTTGGTATATTTTAATCAATAATCTGTCATTTGATTTCTATGTGCACATTTGCAAAGCTATTAAATGTATCTTGAATTATTAAAGACCTATTAAAATTCAAACATGAGGGGTTACATGGCTGTATGCTTTGACATAATCTTGCAATTTTAATATGTGACAGGGATAGCCAAATATTATTTTTTTCCCAAAGCAAAACTGCACATTAATATTTGAAGGCCTGCTCCTTGGTGAATGATATTAGTACCAATAGAACTAGATTTTCACTGAGATGTGTATTCACTAAACAGCAAAGTAAAGTGACATGACATTTGGACCAAAAAGCAGAGAAGAAAAATTAGCAAAAACATATAACTTGAGTAATATCTGGCTATAACGTGGATATATTAACTAAATATATTATTACGTTTAATATGTCGCTATATTAAAATTGTTGATGCTACTGCCCCCTTCTGATATAGTAAAGAGACACAGGAGAGGAAGAATGTGATGGTCCACACACAAGGAAACAGAACAATGTTACCTTCTGGATTTTCTAATATAATTTTTATTGAGTGCATTTGAGTTCTGATCTAGAATGAAACACAAGGGGGAAAAAACAACACACTCAGTCAAGAACATTCTCAGAAGGAAGCAGATGCAACCTTCCCATACAGAAAGGGCCTGTAATGAAGACTAACATTCAGACAGTATGTCAGTACACACATTAACAAGTGTGCTGGAGGGCGATTTTAAAAATATAAATTATAAGAATTAATAAGATAATAAAGTAGCCAATAACATTCCCATGTGAGATGCACAGAGTGTCCAGGCAAGCCAAACTCAGCTAGGAATCCCAGAGCACAAGGTACAAAGGAGAAATATTGTTGATTCTCAGATGTAGAGACTGAAGGAAGTGTGCCTAAACTTTGTGGTGAGTAAGTGGTGGGTTGTCACAATGTGGAACATTTCTGTAGGTTCCATCTTTGTTAACCAGAAGATAATGGGTTGAACGTCTCCTCCCAAAGCATCCATAACTGGGCTTTAAAGTGTTTAGTGTTCTTATATCTGAGAATGTGCAAAACAATGCATTTTAAGTGAAAAAATACAGGTTCCTAACCCACGTTCCCAAATATATCAGAATTATTTGCTAAAGTGAAAATGGTCGTGATTTCAAAGTGAATTTCAAACTTAAGGCATAAATAGCTAAATTGGAAACAAAAACTCCAAGTCAGCTATGCTTCCAGTTCAGCTAGTTTAATCTAAAATGTGAAATTCACTTTAAATGAATTTTCTTACTTTAGAAAATAACCCTGTATAAGTGTATCAGGGTACATTCTACAACATTTACGTGTGCTAATAATATTTTGCAACTTACCCAGAGCAGCACTGGCCACCAATAGCATTGTGTCCTCATCTACTGCCAGTGAAATATTATTTTACATACCCACTAAAACTCAATAAAAACAAAAAAATGATCACAGATCAAAGTAATCCATATTATTGAAGCTGTAAAAAAAAAGTAGCTCCAATCAGAGAACTGATTTAATGGATTTTATTTATATAAATTTATTCAGTGGACTTTTTAATCTACAGTTGTTTGAGTATATATTATAACTAATCCACAACCAGATATATCAGATATCTGAGTTGTAAAACTAACCCATCTCATTTTTCATTGTCTAAATTAAATATTTGAACAAGTATATAGCAGTAAATGGTGAACAATCCTGCCGCTGTGATAGGATAATCCTGCCAGGAAAATGTAACTTTGTGATTACAAAAGATAACTTAATTTTCCATGAATTTCAATTGAATTTAACTTGCAACTCACTATAATTCTACCAGCATACCTAGGATAGGCAAACTCATCATAAAACAGTGCACATTATGCACATTATGCACCTTAAACACACATTTGTTATTGTTATTATTACTGTTATTATTATTTTACAGCTTTTGAACACTGACAATAATCTCAATGATGTGCATGTCTCAGTTGTTTTCTTAGAAGTCTGTAATGATATGATTTTAATATAATAATTGAACCACTGATAGAAAATTGAATAATATGTATAACAGCTGCACTTGGTATTGGTTTTAAAAATGTTATTAACCTTAAAGGAAGTTTGCTGGAACTTGCTGTAGTAGTTATGGTTACCCAAGCACCCTCCCAAAATAAGCAGTCAAACAGTTTAAGAGTTTGACAACTTACCTGGATCCCCCTCTGCTGCATCTCAGCAAATGCTGACGTGAGAGCAATGATACAGCAATGACAGTTTGAGAACAGTGAAGCAAGTATTTCCAAACTGTGGCAAACCTCTACTAGTCAGCTGAAGTATCATTGCCAGGGATTCACTTTCCCTTCCATAAAAGCGGAGGCTTCACACAGGATAAACAGACAAACATTTTTGGTGACAAAGGGATTTTTATACAACTGTCCCCAACAGGAGGTCATTATTACCACATTGTATTGCACAATCCTTGTGCCCTGGCATCTATGACATAATTTACTCACAGCAAGATAATTTAGTTAATAGACAGATACCAGGGCTCCTAACATACTGTTACCTCAATACACAACTTTTCCGCATAGTGTCCCCTTACATTTTTCTGTCTCTATGAAGCTCTCCTTAGTTGAGTAACCACTCCAAAAAGCATTCGGTTTGGAGGTGTCTAGCCCAAGTAATTTGCAAAGATTAATTTAGCCGGGCTGTGACTATCCTCCAATCCGGCACACAGTTCTATGCAGGTGGGTGGAAAGTCCGGGTTACAAAAGATGGTTTCTGATGACTCTGGTGCATGGAGCTCTCTTAAAGAAGCACCATAGGGTCAGGAATGCAAATGTGTCTGATAAAAACCCATTTCAGGTACCCCAATTGCTTCCCTTTAAAAAAAAATGAAAACTTATCTTTTTTCCATCGCCCCATTGGTCCACTAGCACTAGCTCTGCCCCAGCTCCACCTCCTTGGCTGAGATCATCAAAACTGACAATCTCAGTAAAGCAAATGCTTTCCCATAGGTAAGCATTGAGAGTTTATTACGCATGAGTGACAAAAAGCCATGCTGCGCCAATCAACATCTCCTCATAGAGATGCATAGAATCAATGCATCTCTATGAGGAATGTTCAGCACCTCCACGCAGAGCGTGGAGACCCAGGAAGTACCTCTGGTGGCCGTCTGAGTGACTACAACTGGAGGTGTCCCTAGTCAGTAATGTAAACACTGCCTTTTCTCTGAAGAGACAGTCTGTAAACACCAGAACAACTACATGATGCTGTACAGGGAGTGCAGAATTATTAGGCAAGTTGTATTTTTGAGGATTAATTTTATTATTGAACAACAACCATGTTCTCAATGAACCCAAAAAACTCATTAATATCAAAGCTGAATATTTTTGGAAGTAGTTTTTAGTTTGTTTTTAGTTTTAGCTATTTTAGGGGGATATCTGTGTGTGCAGGTGACTATTACTGTGCATAATTATTAGGCAACTTAACAAAAAACAAATATATACCCATTTCAATTATTTATTTTTACCAGTGAAACCAATATAACATCTCAACATTCACAAATATACATTTCTGACATTCAAAAACAAAACAAAAACAAATCAGTGACCAATATAGCACCCTTTCTTTGCAAGGACACTCAAAAGCCTGCCATCCATGGATTCTGTCAGTGTTTTGATCTGTTCACCATCAACATTGCGTGCAGAAGCAACCACAGCCTCCCAGACACTGTTCAGAGAGGTGTACTGTTTTCCCTCCTTGTAAATCTCACATTTGATGATGGACCACAGGTTCTCAATGGGGTTCAGATCAGGTGAACAAGGAGGCCATGTCATTAGATTTTTTCTTCTTTTATACCCTTTCTTGCCAGCCACGCTGTGGAGTACTTGGACGCGTGTGATGGAGCATTGTCCTGCATGAAAATCATGTTTTTCTTGAAGGATGCAGACTTCTTCCTGTACCACTGCTTGAAGAAGGTGTCTTCCAGAAACTGGCAGTAGGACTGGGAGTTGAGCTTGACTCCATCCTCAACCCGAAAAGGCCCCACAAGCTCATCTTTGATGATACCAGCCCAAACCAGTACTCCACCTCCACCTTGCTGGCGTCTGAGTCGGACTGGAGCTCTCTGCCCTTTACCAATCCAGCCACGGGCCCATCCATCTGGCCCATCAAGACTCACTCTCATTTCATCAGTCCATAAAACCTTAGAAAAATCAGTCTTGAGATATTTCTTGGCCCAGTCTTGACGTTTCAGCTTGTGTGTCTTGTTCAGTGGTGGTCGTCTTTCAGCCTTTCTTACCTTGGCCATGTCTCTGAGTATTGCACACCTTGTGCTTTTGGGCACTCCAGTGATGTTGCAGCTCTGAAATATGGCCAAACTGGGGGCAGGTGGCATCTTGGCAGCTGCACGCTTGACTTTTCTCAGTTCATGGGCAGTTATTTTGCGCCTTGGTTTTTCCACACGCTTCTTGCGACCCTGTTGACTATTTTGAATGAAACGCTTGATTGTTCGATGATCACGCTTCAGAAGCTTTGCAATTTTAAGAGTGCTGCATCCCTCTGCAAGATATCTCACTATTTTTGACTTTTCTGAGCCTGTCAAGTCCTTCTTTTGACCCATTTTGCCAAAGGAAAGGAAGTTGCCTAATAATTATGCACACCTGATATAGGGTGTTGATGTCATTAGACCACACCCCTTCTCATTACAGAGATGCACATCACCTAATATGCTTAATTGGTAGTAGGCTTTCAAGCCTATACAGCTTGGAGTAAGACAACATGCATAAAGAGGATGATGTGGTCAAAATACTAATTTGCCTAATAATTCTGCACTCCCTGTATTTGTTCTGGTAACTATAGAGTTCCTTTAAGTCATTGGTATCATTGGGTGCCTCCCCGATCTTCCTTCCAAATGACTGGGCTAAATTAGATTATTAAAGTGGTAGTCAAAGAAAGGAAAACCAACACCTCCCCCTACCCCCCCAAAAAAAAATTCTTAATACATAAATTCTAAAAACAAAAACAAAATATAAGTGTAGTTACACTGAAAACAGAGATGGGTGTGTTAGTCAATGAATACCAGTAAAGGCATCAATTTTAAATAACTAATTTTACTCGGTTTATATTAAGGAGGAACCTATGGCAAGAGATATGCCAATGATGACTGCAAAAAAACCTGCAGAAAAATTGTGACTGGATGACTCAAGACAAGGTGCTGCAGCAACTAAAGGAAGTTAATGTAAACAATGCCCCAGGGCCTGTTGGTATTCACCCATAATTACTTAAGGAGCTAAGCGGGTAAATAAGTGAACCTCTGATATTAATATTTCAGGAATTGTACTGGAGGATTGGAGGAAGGCAGATGTGGTTCCTATATTGAAAAGGGGTTCAAAATCTTGGCCTGGAAATTATAGACCTGTAAGCGTAACTTCGGTAGCGCGGAAAGTATTTGAAGGGTTATTGAGGGATAATATTCAGGAATTCATTAAGAAGAACATTGTTAGTAGCAGAAATCAGCATTGTTTTATGAGGCATAGATCATGTCAAAATAGCTTAATTGCATTCTACGAAGTAGTAAGCAGGGCCGAGTCAATGATACTGGAACTGGACTCAGCATAGGTGTAAAAAAATATTTTGCTTTATTATTAAATGATATAAAAACACACAATAAAATTAATTTAATACCAGGTGCTACGCGTTGCGTCCTATAAGGACTTCCTCAGGGACCTCCTGGTATGTAAAGCTACACAAATGTAATAGTAGCAGCAATATAAAATCAAGTAATCAAGGCAAAAATAAGCAGTATAATCCCCCTCTCCCTGAGTCCATCTTTAATATGAGCGATATACTTCTCATGGTCATGGTGGTCCAATGGGCGTTGTGTGATTGTCCCAGCTGTCCATAATTGAATTTCCCGGACTTTATTGGTCACTACCGGTTTTCGGAAGTGTGAATGCATCACTTCTGGTGCGGCGGCTTTGATTGGCGTCTCTTAGTGGCGCATGCGTCTCATTTCACGGACATGGACAAAATGTTACTGATGGTGGCCTATGCAGTTCAAATATCTTGAAAAGCAAAAAAAGGAAAACAAAGCTTTATCATGCCAATATGTTAGCTAAAACTAGCAAGAGAGATATCTATTGGAAATAATCCACACAGAAATAGCATATTCTTAGTATGGACACTACATATATCTAATTGCAGTTAAAAGAACTTGCTTAGGCATTTTTAAAAAAAGATACTTAAAATTACTGAATTTTATTTCCACAGCCCAAAAGTGGAAGAAAAAGGGAATATGATATAGACCCATAAGGGAAGTATAACAAATATCTCACTCATTGTAATTACAATATATACAATGAAATATGAATGGAAGTACTGCACGTATGTATAGGACAACATGACCATAAAGATGAGTTTATAGTGTGAAAAAATGAAAAATAAATAAGAATAGATATAAATATAAAAACAAAAATGAAATTACAATTAAATGAAAATAAAAATAAAAATAAATTAAATAAATTAAAAATAAAATAAAAATGAAAATAAAAATGAAAATAAAAATGAATATAAATAAATAAAAATAAATATGAAAATAACAATAAATATAAATATAAAAATAAATATGAATGTAAAAACTAATAAATGAATAAATAAATGACTAAATAATGAAAAATAAAAGTAAGAAATGCATAATAAATATGAAAAATAATAAATAAAAAAATATATAAATGTAAAAAATAAAAATAAATGTGAAATAATAATAAAAATAAAAATAGAAAAAAGGAGTAACAATAAAATGGATGCAACCCATTTAAAAAAACACAACAAAAAACTACAAAAAAACAATAACAGGATCCATATGAAAACAAATGATATCTATTTCGGTGTTGAGACCTTCGGGCTCTAAAGTACCCAGCTGATGGATCCAGAAGGTCTCACGCTGTGCCAATTTCTTGTTCCTATTCCCACCTCTCCAGTGAGATTCAATGCGTTCAATACCTAAACATACCCGTTTATTAAAACTAAAATAAGGGTAGTTATTACAGTGAACTGGGACTGAGTGGTTTACCAATTTTCCTAATATTATTCTGATGTTCTAGGAATCTTATTTTAAGCTTCCTTTTAGTTTTCCCAATGTACTGTTTGCCACACGGACACTGCAGTAAGTAGACTACATAGTCCCTGTGGCAACCAATAGTATCTCTAATAATATATATATTTTTCCAGTAGTTGTACTGACAAAATCCTTTTGAGTTCCTCTCTTGTTCCCTATAGTTCTGCATGCTTTGCATGCCAAACAGCCTCTGAAACCCAAAATTTTATTTAAGTTCTTTCCGGTATATATTATACTATAACTAGGGGCTAGGGTATTTTTTTAAAAATAGAAAGAAATAGAGTGAACGAAAAGAGCAAGAGGGGGGAGACACTGTACTGGCTTTAATTATTAGAATCGGGGATAAAGCAAATATAAATCGCAACCTGTTAAGCAATGCTTAGAACTCAGGGGGGTAGAAAGAAGGGTATCCTGCTACTTAGTCGAAAAGTCTCCAATATTATCCATCATAGAACTACTTTATTAGTATAAAATCTAAAAAGGTGAATATCTGGAGACAGTACTGATGCAAGACCCTATATAGTCATAAAGTATCAGTGCAGGTAACCCAAAGTCTAAAATAAATCAACTTAGGAGCAGTAATAATTGTCGTTAGGGTCTAAATTCTGCCTCCAAATGACTGACTGACTCCAATAGTGATGTGGTCTAGATGGTAACTGAGATGATACCAAAAAAGGAAAAAGGGGGCACAGGGTAGTAAGCAGGGCTCAGCTCTATATGCCAAATTTCTAAGTGCAAAGTAAGCAAGAGCTAGAGCTAAAGGGACAGATGAGAACCAAAGAAAAGAGCATAAAAGGAAATGTGGTTACACTTGATCAGAAATATGGCAACTACTGCCTACAAAGTATCCCTACTGCCCCTAAGGAAACACCTTCATGGGTTTTCTAGGTCTGTCCCTGATATTGCTATACAAATACCCTATGTATCCTAAGCCCCCCTCAACACCCATGAAGGTTATCCATCATAGAACCACTTTATTAGTATAAAAAATAAAAAGGTGAATATCTGGAGACAGTACTGATGCAAGACCCTATATAGTCATAAAGTATCAGTGCAGGTAACCCAAAGTCTAAAATAAATCAACTTAGGAGCAGTAATAATTGTCGTTAGGGGCTAAATTCTGCCTCCAAATGACTGACTGTTTAGCTCCATGAAATGTGCCAAATAGGACATGGGTGCATGATGACCAGTTGAAAATTCCAAGTTTAATACCTTAGGTTGTCTTCTTTTAAAAAATATATACATGTGAATGGTTATTCAGGGATACCTGACAGATACAATGTAACTTGCGTTAATTTTGGGGAAAAATTGTTTAGAAATAGTAAAGTGCTACTTGTACTTATAGCCCTATACCAGGCATAGGCAACCTTCGGCTCTGCAGATGTTTTGGACTACACCTCCCATGATGCTTTGCCAGCATTATGTGTGTAAGAGCATTATGGGGGATGTAGTCCACAACATCTGGAGAGCCGAAGGTTGCCTACCTCTGCCCTATACCTTTCTAAAAAAAGCAAGAACATGTTAACATTGGGTATTTCTAAACTCAGGACAAAATTTAGAAACTATTTAGCATGGGTGTTTTTTGGCGGTTGTAGATGCGTAACAGATTTTGGGGGTCAAATTTAGAAAAAGTGTGTTTTTAAAAAAACTTTTCATCATATTTTATAATTTATTTATAGTAAATTATATGATATAATGAAAATAATGGTATCTTTAAAAATATAATTTAATGGTGAGAAAAACGGTATATAATATGTGTGAGTACAGTAAATGAGTAAGAGGAAAATTACAGCTAAACACAAACACCGCAGAAATGTAAAAAGAGCCGTAGTCCTTAACGGTAAGAATATTGAAAAACGGTCTGGTCACTAAAGGGTTAAAGGGACAGTCCAGGCACCAAAACAATGTTGTTATGGTGCCAGGAGGCCTCCAGAGGCACTTTTTCCTTAAGGAGTTCTTGAACAGTTTAATCCCAAAGTTGCCTTCAGCAGAAATGTCTACTCCTCCCCGGCAGAATCCGACTTTAGAATTTTCAGATTTAGAAAGCGCAGAGTGCTGCTGGGCAGGGTCGCTGCTGATTGGCCATCAGCTGACTCAACCAATCAGTGACTTCCCATTCACAAAACTGTCTTGGAAAGAAACATACCTTTTAACTCCTTGAGGTAAGAGTGCCTCTTCTTGTTTTAGTGTTTTTCTATCATTATTTAAAGGGAAACCAAAAATGCATGTGGTCTAAGTATGTAGATGGACTCACTAAGTAAGCTATAAGAGATCATGTTGATTGTAGAGTGGAATTCTATGGACCAGAGAATGCATAGTAACTTCTAACTTCTTTTGATGTCATCAAGTTGGATGAGATTACAGCTGCAGAGATTTTTGTAACTCACTGCAGCTTCCTTTAATATAATGCAGGAAGACAGGGATAGTGTTACTTTCACCATAACCTTTATGCTAAAAGCATCGGTGTTTATGGTTCTTGAAGTGTCTTTGAGCTGAATACATTTGTGTATGCCTTTTCTAATTAAATTTAACTACAATAACAATGTTAACAGTCAATAAGAAAAGGTGATTTAAAAAAAATGTTTACTTTGTTAATCCGAATTAAGCTGCTGCAGAGCTAGCAATACAATATGAAGGGGTATAGGAAGATTCTGTATGGGCATGTAGAGGAATCAGCTTGTACCTGCTTCTAGTGTCATAGGTCAGGTTTCACTTCTTGACATGCTCATAAGTGTTTATTACGTTCAGTTCTTCTGCTGCGTGCCCTTCTCTACTCTGTCTATTTTTCCGTACCGATCTCCTGCTTCTCCGAAGAATGCTTATTTTAAACACACAAAGACAAAGTGAAAAAAAAGGTAAAAATCTGGCACAGGATGTTTTGCTTATCCGATCTTTAAATAATTCATTTTTATCCCTATTGAGCTCATCATCCCAGCATGTCAAAAATAAACGTGTTCTTCTTGGCCTGTTGTTTGGGGCCCAGGATTTCAAACCGAGAGGGAAATATTGCAGAGACTGAGGGAGATACACGGAGAGAGTGACCTTTAACTGTACTACCTATAACCAATCTCATCAAATTAAAGCACTGTATATTTTCCTTAATAATCTCTGATTACGCTGGGGTATGAGTGAGCACGGATAGTCAGCGTTGCTATGCAGCGGGATGCCTGCTTAGCACCAGCAAAGCGTTTGGGGATAAGTGAGCAAGGAGGTTTAATTTCATAGGGTTAGAATCCTGCAGGCTCTGGGGTTAGAGGTTACAGGCAGCCCCGCTTACACTGAATATGCAGGGGAAAAAAAGTAAATTGCTTGCATCTGTTACAGGCAGCACAGATAATGATCTGATTGGAGAAGCTGAGGGTTCTCTGTCCTTCAGGGTGATAGAGAGAGGGTCCAACCATCAAAAGCTCATAATTAGAGTAATTCAGAATTAATGGGGGAGGGAAATATTTTATTTTTGATAGAATTAGACAAAGGATGCATCATGTTTAGGAATGCATGCAGTCTAGCAAAGCATTGAGAATCCATGATTGCAGCTTTCTTCCCAAGGTTAAAAAAACATAAATACATTTAAAAAATTAAAATACATTAAGAAACAAGTAATATTGCATGTAGTGAGCTACATTATGTGAGTGCATTTTATGTATATGTCTGTAATCTAATTAGTAATCAAAAACAATCATGTCTAATGATTAAAAGTATTGATGCCTTAGTTTTACATGGCAAAGGGCATCTATAGTGAGCAAATAGACTTGTACAGAAAAAAAAGTCAAATGAAATGGAACGTATATATTCTGTATGAAGAGATGAAAATGCTTTAAGGCAAAGTGGTGGATACATGTAATAAGTTTCCAGCAGAAGAGGTAGAGTATAAATAGCCACCTTTCAGTGATCCCACAGATGAGCATGAGTCTCAAGATATATAATCTAGCATTGGCTAGATAATATGAGAACCATGGTACTCCACGGCATCTTCAGTGTTAAACCTCGTCTGAGTCTGTCATAGACGTTTACCCATTCATGAGTGTCATGAAGGGGTATAAAGGACACTCAAAGCCATAGATGACTGTCATCCTGTTCTTTTTCATTCATACTGGATATTAAAATAAAATCAAGAGAAAAAAAAGAAAATATCATATCTGCTTCAAACCTATATCTTCTACAGAGACCATGAAGTGACCATGTTCTCTAAAGCCAATCTTTGCTTCTTATAATTTCTGCAGGAATTGCTGAGTATATCCCAGAAACTGTGAGATATCATGTTCAAAACCAGTTCAAAAGTGTTCAAAAGTAGTTGCATTTACGGAAAGTTATTGACAAAGCTACACCATATGCTAATAGACTTGTACATGTGCGCATCATGCTCTCTCATGGAGCTATACACATTAAGACTCTCATGGTGTGCACATAAATATGAATTAAATGAAATTGACTTTCTCACTCCTCCAGGTGGTATTGTGTGTACTCTTCATTTTCAGATCCTCTACCAGAGGCCTGGGAGTCTGAGGCTTCTGCACACTATCTAAGCTTTTTACAGAATAGAACTCTTCTGGACAGAGATCTCAGACGTCCCACCTGCAATCTGCTGAAGCCACCCTCTCAAAATGGGTGTTGGAGCTATTAACTGCCTATTTGTCCACCTTCTCAAGTTATTTCTTCCTAATGTTATGAACACTGGGTATTGCTACAACCACCACCACTTCAGTATTATGTTTCTTTACTACCACCATGTAGTGAGGTTGGATGACCATTACTTGCTTGTCTGTCTAGATCAGGATATTAGCCTGTGCAGAAATTTAATACACACTCATCCCAGCAACATGGTTGTGTCTTTCACATGTGGTCCCTGCTAACATCTTGCACCTGGTTACTGTGCTGGAAACTCTTTGAGGTCTCTTTGCACCTTTTGCCTCTGGCAGGATTTTGTAATGTGAGTCGCATCCACTATCTGCTGATGGCACATACCATGGAGGTGTTTGCCTCGTCCTTAACTAAATCCTTTATCTGTTGTTGTCTCAGGTATTCACTTAGCAGTTCATCTGTGGGAGCCATCTTTGTGTTGTACTTGTGGATGCCCTGTGTTTAATCCAGGAATATGGTCTTGCCATTCATTAAACCTATGTTTATGGAAAACCATTATTAGTGAGTAGTTTTACTGACACAAGCTCATTGATACACAGGCTCACAGATTATTTTTTATTGATATACATAAGCTCATTTACATAAAAACCCAAGCTCACTGATGCACCCAAATAGGCTCATTGACAGACAATTTCAATGACACACACAGACAAGGTTACTGGTACACACACACAAATTTAGTACAGACAAACTCTGACACTGATCATACCCCCTCTTTTTGCTATTATCTGCCCACTTATCAAGTACGTACTACATTCCGATATTCATGCTGTATATTTAAGTTAGGCGGATTAGTGAGTCGATATCCCGTTATTTCTTGGTATACAGCTTGATCACATCCATGTAGAGAAGGTGGTTGATAATAGCTCAATTTTTGAACCTGTATCCACTATATCCACCCAGCATGATAACCTGTTTGAGAGAGTTGAGGCCTATGTAGGATCACATTGGGAATATCACATCACCTTGAAATATGCCACATTTGAACAGGGATGTTAGCAGCCATTGACCACTGAAAAAGACTGACGATGATCACTGCCACCAGACTGTATGACAGCAGTGGTTACAATCCTAGCCAACACCATAACAGTGACCAACACGCAAATATATGCTACAGCTTTAGTGGTGCTGGACTACAAGCTGAGCAAAAATACCCACCCTGGAGACTGGAAGACAAGATTATGTCTAAACATAAGGTTAATAAGCTGGACCAGCTTCAAAGAGGTGGAAAGATCCTGGCTACTAAAAATAATTAAGGGGTATGCCCTGGAGAATTCCAAGCAAAGGTACTGGTAACCAGACTGAGCAGATACACCAGAGAAACAAAGGCTAAAAAAAATAGCTACTAATCTACTAAAGAATCATCCACGGTGAACACACAGCTGCCAGGTAACAATATATACACCCAAGACCACCCAGAACTAAGACTGAGCAGTACTGGAAGAACATCTGGGAGAAAGAAGCATCACATAACAACAAGGTCCAGTAACTACTAGACCTGAACACAGACCACTCACAGAACAGGAATCGGTCACTATGATAGTAGGAGATATCCAACAACGAGTAGCCCACGTGAAGATTTGGTCAGCACCAGGATCTGACATGATCCACACCTATTGGATAAAGAAACTAACAATGCTGAATTAAATCCTAGCAGCAGAAGGAAACAGATTACTAGCAACTAGACTTGTGAACGGCGGAAAACTTTGGTTCGGTCAAATGTCCAAAGTTCAGTTATGTGACAGTTCGGTTTCGTGAAGTATTGTCCATGAAAAAATATCAGAAGAAACATTAGAACAAATCAAAAAGGGAATGAAAATGTACTTCAAAATATACACAAAATATTTTCCCACTATTTGGTTCACAGACCAAGTGAGAAAAAGTAACCAATAGAGGGGAAAAAGAGGAGAGGCAGTAAAAAAATCTATATTTATATATTGTATTTATTAAATATATAATGTAGATAAATATAGGTTTTCTTTTTTAATTTCTTTTTTACTTTTACTTTTTTTCCCATGTATTGATCACTTCACACACCTTAACACACAAATACACTCACTGACACATACACAGATGATCTCTGAATTAAATGAACATTTAGTAGCTGTCTCTTAGCCATCGATTATCTTTTTCCTATCAAACATCTCTTTTTTTCTGGCACCATGGATAGAATTCTGACTACCAACTCATCCCGGGTCATCCCGGTCCACACACAGTACCCTCACTCACCCTACTGACAACGGGCTGCTGAAACCACAGAAGCGACCATATCACTCAAAATGGCGGACGCACGATACCCACGCGGTGAGCAAGACGGGTGTGCTGCGGTAGACCTCATGCTGCAACACCTAGACGAGTTCTTTGCCAAGCTATGGCAGAAGTTTGAGGTACGTGCGAATGCAGTGGAAGGGGGTCAGAGGGGCAATCAGAGGCACACACAAGAGGGATTGCGGGAGGCCCCGCAGGGCGCACTCGCCCACCAAGCACCTAAGCCACACAAGCCCAGCCAATCCAGGCAACATGCCAATGGGACCTGCCGCCCAAAGCAGCCCCCACAGAGGCGGAAGCGCAGACTCCAAAAACGAACCCACGCTTCAGCACAACCCCTTGGGGGCAGCTGGGCATGCGGACACCTGAGAAGCAGTCGGAGGACCCCCGCTAGGGCCCTGCAGGCACCAGAAACATACCTGAGGAGGAAAACCCCAGGCCACATGGCTGCTGAGCAACATGCCCTTCGGGAGAAGCGGAGGGAAGATACAATACACAGAACACCGCACACAGCACCCCGACTGAGACGACAGGACAACAATGTGACAGCAACGAACCCAAGCAGCTCCCGGTACCCACATACCATGCCGGACTGTCTCTTGCCCTCTGTGGGCATTGGTTAGGGTGGGAATTGTGAATGGACTCACTGGGACTCTCTGTCCTTTCTCTTGCCTCCTTCTGTCATCCCTTAGAAACGGACAGCAAAGTCATCTGTATATCTCCTATCAGAGCTTATTTTAAATGTGTTCATTTTAATATATGCTTTCACTTTGTCTTTGCCTACTCGAAGCATAGTTTTTTTTGATATGCTATCTAAATTTTCTGGGCCCTGCATGCATGTATAACCGGCCCAAAGGCTGCCTTACGCTGAAAGGAGGGCTAACCTCCGACTATTCCCGACACCAGCTAATTGGACTCGGCAAACTCGCCAGACCCAAGAAGAGAAACAAGTTATTAACATGTTATATGCTATATCATATTCACTCTGTTTTACCTACTTAATGCATGATTTTTTTGTACCACACGAGACAGCCAATGCCAGCGAACTACCACACACACAACTCCCATCCCACCACTCGCTCACTCCATAATTGAGCTGTGCATCACATATACACATAATGAGAGCAACGACACTCACCTATGTTGTCTTTAATGTATATAGATTGCCCTTGCATGTACAGCAGGCTACGTGTTCCAAGCACCTTGCGTTAGTTACTGTTCTTAAGACAACCGGTTCCCAATGGTTTTATATTATTTCAGTTTTTATTGTGCTAGCTATATTTTGTCAGTGCAAATTATATATAGGCATCTTTATATACTCGCTCATGTAAGGGAGCGACTGGAAGCTGGCTGCAATTAATCATATGATTCTAACCCCCTAACATAGCAAACCCAGCAACGTTAAGCAATACCTGATCACACTTATTTCATGTATTTTTACTACGATGTTTAAGCTCTCTCACAATAGAGATGTAAAGCAACGATAACAGATATTGCTGCACAGGAGAATAAGCAACATTAAACGTGACAATGCTGGCAATTTCAGAACCTATAGTTTAAAATGTATTTTATGTGACCTAATTTTTGTTTCTGCAAAAAAAAAAAAGTGCAAGGTTTTTTGGATGCTACACTATTATAATTGCATGTTTCCTTTATGTTCGCACCAGCTGTTGTGGCAGTGCCATTTTGTCTGTTTACTCTATGCACTACTAAAATAAAGAATTTAAAAAAAAAAAAAAAAAAAGGTTATTCATTTTATAATTTAATAAAGGCTGCATGGACAACTGAAAAACTGGGAAAACACACTAGAGACAATTCAAGGACAATAATACAATTAAACATGATATATATATCATGTTTACTTGTATTATATATATATATACACATGATTGTTAGGGACATATATATATACAAAAAAAGGCTTGCACTCATGGAAATCTAAATATCTTATGCCTATGCCTGGTGCTGTAACCTGTATAAAACCCATACAAACTTCCAAGGATGGTCAGCATTTAAAGGACTTACTTTCTTTTAAAACACTTTTTTTTTTTTGCACTGTCTGTCAAAGTGAGATAGAGATTTATATATATATATATATATATATATATAGAGAGAGAGAGAGAGAGAAAGAGAGAGAGAGAGAGAGAGTGTGTGTGTGTGTGTGTGTGTGTGTGTGTCTGTTAAAACAAGAGAGAGAGGCAGTGTATACTGCGGCTTTGCAAATTTAATCTATATTAAAAGACTAAAGTAAGGAAGGGACATGTTAAATGGGTGTTGTTTTTTATTTATTTATTTTTTCATTAACATAAAAAAAATACCAGCGAAAAAATAAATATTACATTAAATTAACCTTCAAAGCTTAGTCCTTTCCAGCCTCACTTGTCAGGTATTGCATTACCACATTTGCCATTGCTATATTGCTATATATTTGTACATGTACAAGAAAGCCAAATTATGCTCTATGGAATTTCATGTGACATCATTCAACCAATTCTCAATAGGCAATGAAGATGCCAGGGGTTAAAGGAGAAAATAAGACACAAATCTAGCTTCAGAGGGACACACAAGTTATTCTTAGTGTCTCCTCGTCCCTGCGTTTCAGTCCCTGGCCAGTCAGGTGTAACAAAACTGCTGGCTTTTCTGGTCTGCTAAATATAGAGAACTTCTATAAAAAAGGCAGGTTCACTAAATAGTGCAAAACATGTTGTATTCATTCCAAACAGCATACAGCCCATTGTGCGGAGATATAACAACCCTGTAGCACCCCGTATATCCTTATAATCTCTGTGTGCTCTGTGTTGAACAGTCCACAAGGATAGAATAAATTAAGCAAACCTTGTTTAGAAGATCCTCCAAAAGGCCCATTAGTTGACCTCATGGATAGGATCCTTTGACCCCAGACCTGCTCAGGTCTGCCCTTTACAGGGTTAAGGAACACTCCAGACACCTAAAGCACACTAGTACACAAAGTACAGACTTAAGTAAAACTTGCCACTTTTATAAATTGACCTTGTTACACCTCCCTGGCAGTCAGACAACCAGTCACGTTGCTTCCTGGTAGTTTAGCTCAGTGCAAAGACATCTCAGTGAGCTGTATTGGGAAGTCTGTCAAGGTTATTCGCTAGAGTACACATGGTCCCACAATGAATGGGTGAAAACCACCTGGCCACATACAGAGACACTCAGACTGCAAAATCCTCAAATTATTTGCACTCTTAAACAATGTCTGGACTTTGCAATACGAACATTGAAGGGGACTGTAGAAGGTCTGGATTTCTGCTTAACCAAATGCTGCCAGACAGCTGTAATCCACACCAGAATGCTTCAAATCCAGGCCTGGATTAAAAAATAATTCAAATTGTAAAAAAAAAAAAAAAAATCCTCTGCCATGCAAGGGTTAGCCCAGTAGTAGCTGGCTAGTTACAAAAAAAAAGAATAAAAAAGACCCTTATATTAGCATATGGTAATAGTGTCCAGAGAGATTTCTATTGGGGATCCACATCCTGTGCCTCCACACTCCATGCAGCAAGTAGGGGCACATATTTATTAAACTTTAAAAACTAGCAACATGGCGGTCATTGCTGCCAGGTCACTAGTCATTTAAAATAACAGGGCTGGAGTAACATAGGCATCGGTATTTTGAATTAAATAATTGTGTGGTGTGTGAGAGCTATTAAATATAAATAGCTGAATGGACATCATTAGGGGGGGCTATGTATTTCATACTCATACTCATACTCAGCCCCCATGCAGTAGCAGTGGGTGTTGGCAGATGTCATTGTCCATCCCCCAATTGGTGGCATGGTTCACCCAGCTCCCTTCCAAGGGTGGCTATGGATCCCCAAGTCATTAGCCACCCTTCTCTTATTTTAAACAATTCCTACCTTTACTTCCCATCCTCCTAATAAATGTGAGGTGGGGCATTAAAACTAATACCTGTGAATATTCACACAGAGAGTCTCGAGAGAAGTGAGATTGGATTGTCAGAGTACCCTGATTGGTTGGTTTACAATCCAACCAGTCAGACAGCTTTAATGAGATTTCAAAGCATAGGAAAGCCCCATAGGACTATTTTTCTTTAAAACTTTTTTAATGTGGTGGCACATAATTCATCATCTCATATCCAATGGGCTTTAACTATTTGCAATTTGCCTGCAAATAGTGCTTCAAATAGTCATTGCATACAGCCGTAAGACAGCCCTGTTTCTTTTTAGGACTGACCCTACAATGTTAATTTCCATGTCCCTTTTTTCCTAACCCAATACTCTGCACATGGATATCCTAGAGCAGCGACAAGCTTCCCACTTTACTGTTGATACTTTATGGGAGAGATCTACAATTTTTTTATAAGGACCCTGAGGAGGCAGGCAAGGCCTAGACAGAACAGGGACATGTGAGAGTGTGGGGGAGTGTAGATAGCGGTGTAGAAGGGAAAGTTAAGTAAAGGGTGGAAAGAGTAAGAAATCAGCCATCATAAGCCATCAAGTTGCTGGCTTGATAACAGCTTACCGCCCTCCCTTGTGGGTGTTGCTCTTTTATTTTATGTCCTAATTCTTATCTCTTGCCACAGTGGGCAAGGTCCTTTCTAACTAGGATTGGACCAGAGGTCTGTGGGAAGATGAATGTTCGGGGCTGATCCCTCCCCTAACTCAGGTACAAGGTATGGGTTAACGTACATGCCTACTGAGCCAAATGCTGGCTAGTGGTTAGCATTACGTTAACGTAAGGCCAGGTTTGAGGCCATTTGGTGTTAGGATGAGAGGGGAGGACATGACCCAGGTTAGTTGGGATAGGTTGGCAAGGTTGTATTCTGCTAAAAGTTGGTTATATACATATAAGTCATATTAAAATGTTGAGGTGATGTTAATGAGATCTGGGGGTAATTTAACAAGGCTGTGGTCTGTTTGTCACCAAGTATGTTCTGAGTTTCATTATTTAGGGTGGGTATAATTAAGGTAATGGCTTCCCACTACACGGGCCCCACTACCTTCACACATGTTCCCAATAGTTGATCACATGTTTACATTTATTTTTACATTCTAAAGAGTACTTAAATGAGTATTCAGTAATGATAATAGTGAGATGGTAAGACATAGAGATGTTATTAGTCTCAGATTTGTAACACTGTATATGTTCTTATAAAAAGTATTATGAAATGCAACAGAACTACTACCCACTAGTACACTTCAAACAAAGATACAGCACTTTTCCGGAACCTGCAGGAGGAAACCATGGCTTCTGGTGTTGACAGTACTTATATCTATTGTCCTGGAAAGAACTTGAAAGCTCCACACATTTGTATTCATTCTCCTTTCTGTTTGAATGGGAGGACAAGGGGTACAGTAGTGGTGCTGGTGGGATATTTCTGCTTGTGTGAAAGATCGCTGCTGGGACTCTATATAGTTTATCTCAATTGCAGTAGAGGCCAATAAAAAACTGTATGTAGGTTTCTGCCATTCTAGCATGAAAGCATTCAAATGCAAATCAAGAAGCGAGACACAGGTGTCTTCAGTCAGTGACTGCGGCCAAAGAGTGGGCAGGAATACTGTATCTACCAAGTTAAACTAGCCATTGTAAGTGAGAGAGAGGTATGTGTGATACACTGGATTAAGTCCTTCATTTAAAAAATATATATATATATATACAAATAAATTAAATAAATAAATTATATTCAAATCTGAAATGAAAATGAATAGGATTTTATGCGTACAAGAGGAAAGAAAGAAAAAAACTAAAATGAGTGGGAAGTAAAAAGGAGGGTCTGGTGAACATATATGGAGATACAAAGAACCAGGAGTTTTTTAACTGGGACACTAAATATATCCTGTGGTGGACATGATTTTAACTGTTCACATCTAAAATCTCTGCTAAAAATATACCCATACACATACAAGTCACTCATAATCTTTGCAAGGCAAAAACAAGTGCTGTTTTGGGACAAAGTGTTAAATAAGGATAAATGACAATAGAAACTGTCTGGATGTCTCAACATTTAGCACTTTGCACCCATAAAAGCACCTGTTTTACCTTGATACATCTTCCCCCTTATTTCTTATAAACACTTGATACACAACCTCTTTTATCTGCATTTTAACATGTATTAAGCTAATCAATCTGCATGTGTCAATAATATTTTTAGATAATTTTGACTGAAATGTCCGAGTTTCTTTATCGCTGTTATCACATGCCATCTGTTCTAGCTATATCAATAGGAATGCAATCTTCTGTAAAGAATATGGAATCCAGCATGGATCACTCTACTCTTTCCTCTTCGTTTTTTTCATGTTGGTCTGTCTACAGGATGTTATTTGTCAACAGTTATAAGCCTATTAATCCTCAATCAATTAATGTGCAAACGCAGGTTCTTGGTGTTGCAGCTATCGATACCCCATCCTATCTCAACCAACAAAACCAGAAATTAAATCCTTGGCTGCTTCAAAGCTTACCAATGTCCCTCGAAAATTAGTTTAATTCACAGCAAAGTAGTTCACCTTCCTCTCTGTTAACGCAAGGTTTGAATGAACGATTTATGAATATTACTAATTGGTTTTCTCAGTGCTTCATTACAAAACCTAAAAAAGAGCAGACAATCGACTGTAGAAGTTTATTAACTAAACTGCAATTAATTCCAACGACTTGCCTTTCACCGGCCGCCAACTTTGTTTTATATTCCCTCCATTAACAGTTACGCAGTCTATGCGCTGTTAACTAGTATTTACAGTTTTATTTAATTGATAGGTCTCTGGTTAATTTTATAATTATTGCAGCATAGGCGGAACTCGATGAGGTAAAGGAAAGACGTATCAGCTAGATCTCTATATTCAGAATGCCATGGTAATTGCATTTGGTATTTTTAATTGTCTGTTGTGGCCATTTTCCTGTGTCACGTGTGTCACAAGGGCAAAAATGTCTTATTTATCACAAAGATGACACAAAGATATTAATTTTCCAGATTTTATAATACAAAATGACTTACCATTTTATCTAGGTTTACATTTCTCATTATATTTATATTAATCTCCTCCACGGTAGTTATTACAATAGATGCATAAACAATCTGTAGGAGCAATATATATTATTTCTTTTATTATTTTTCTAATTGTTTTGTTAACTCTACATAAAGTACAGTATCATTTTATTTCTAAAGATTATGGAAAACCCTCACACATTCTAGCAATAATTATCATTGAGGGTGATAACTCAGGAATTTATATGTATCTAATTTTGATAAAGAAGCCTTAAAAGAGTTTTACAGAAGCAGCACAGGACTAGTTCACTGGCTGAGAGACTCAACTGATTGCTCTCAAACAAAGAGTTAAGTCCTGTCTCGCCATTCTTAGCTCAGGCAGAGAGATTCCAGCTGGCCTGGAGGCTATAATGGAGGTGGGGTGGTGCTGGTGGACCCCAAGTAAGTAGTCAAACTATTCTAAACAGGTTTGGCTACTTACAGTGGAGATGTGTCATGGCACTAACATCACCATAACCACTGTATTAAAGCAACATAGTCCACTGGCTCCTTCTTACCTCCATGTGTTTCATTGGCCACCCAAAACAAGTAATGCTTAAAAAATATACATTTGATTTCAAAGCATTACTCACTAAGAGCATCCTGAGAGTGTCAGCTGATGCTTGTTCAAATACTTCCTTATTTGTTGAGCAGTTCAAGAGAGGACGGCAGACCGGCACCTTCCAGGGAACTCTGGGCCCCATAATCATCTAATTGGCATGAAATGTTTATGGTGCACAAAATGTTCCTTTAATTTTACAATATGCTAAGAGTGGCTACTCTACTTTACATCTACTTTGTTTTAGCCACACTAGTGCCACTTAGCCCGAGGACACCACTTGCAATAGCAAGGAAGAGGAGCATAGACTCATTTGACGCAGACAGGACCTACACACTTTCCTTCAAAAACGTGTCTGTACTGGACTTGCAATGAGCTCTCAGGGACCCAGATGTGACTGATGCATTCTGTTTTCTGTATATCAGATTGCTGTTAATGAGGACTGTTTATAACTATATATATATATATATATATATATATATATATATATATATATATATATATATATGGGGATAACCATCAATAATACTTTTAATTTCCTGAGATTTTGTTTTCTTAACATCTGCAAGAACACCTGGACAGTTTTAAATATTATCACAGAAACTACTCACTGGCTTTTACAAGTGAAACATTTTTTGGATATCTCTTTTTTAAATAATTTTTATATTACTTTATTTTATTTTATATTACTTTATTTCTGTTTGCCACCAATGGGTGCGGGCTGGGGGGGCGGATGGAGGGGGACAATAGTTCTAGCAATTTGGTCTTTTTCATTCTTTGTAATTTCTATTGGTTCATTTGCCTTGTGGATGAATGGACACATAGCTGAAATGCTCACAAAAACATGTCCAATAAATACGA
Source organism: Pelobates fuscus (assembly GCF_036172605.1). Taxonomy (NCBI): domain Eukaryota; kingdom Metazoa; phylum Chordata; class Amphibia; order Anura; family Pelobatidae; genus Pelobates; species Pelobates fuscus. Next base: position 304,529,829 of record NC_086319.1, on the reverse strand, counting down.
TATAAAACAAAAAATAAAATAATCTAAAAACACGATTTACCAACACAGCTTTTTCAAACTTGAAAGCCTTATTGGTCAAAAGTAGTGTTGGATTCTTTTATTACTTGTTTTCTACTGTATTTATCAATACAGCATTGAGGTTTCTCTATTCTTGAACCTTCTAGCCTTTATTGTTTTTTTGATTTATTTTATGCTATCATTGTTCCTGGCACTACCCGAAGCACATATTTCTGGATTACTCCCTTCAAATCCTTAGTGGGGATTGTTCCACCCATGCAACAAATACTGAGCAAATCAATTGCTCAAAAAATAACTTTGTCCATTGAAAAAAAAATTCTGGACTTTATTTTATTTGAATTTATTATATTGTATTTTAATTTATTTTATATATTCGGTAGTATCTACTTTGTGTTCACTTTTTTATCCAGTAATTTGTTTTTATTAGTTTTTTTATGTTGTTTGTTCTATTTGTTTAATTCTTGTTGGGGCTTAGAATGGTCCCCAGTCTCAGCGGTCTCAGTGCCTTTGGTCTGCCTCCACTAGAACGTTCAGTGCTTTACCTTTCTCTTGCTACTTTCCAAAAGATATTAACACTACCATTTTAAAGTACAGGGGGTTGGGGACTAGGGAGTAGGGAAAGCAAGTCGGATTTAAATACAAATCTTTTGGATTCCAGACGAATCTACCTATATTCAGCAAACTGTTAACCAATAGAACTTAAGTCAAATAAATCAAATATTTGTCCACCATTTCTTGATTAAATATAGGTGGATACCAGGATAAAAAGAGCCAGGTATGTGACTGTTAATAAATGATACTTTGAATAGCCAATTTGCTTTACTTTTAACTGCAAATCCAGAGCAGAATTAACCATAAGGTGATTATAGGCACCTAGGGCTGGGATTACATAGGGGCCACATTCACCATCGCTATATGAAAATGAAGGGGAACCAGTTACATCCATAGGGCCCCGTGGGATCTTATTCCTTATCTATGCAATTTTTTTTTAACAGTACCTGACTCTAAGATAGTAAAGTCAACTGCGTTACATTACTAGGTATCGATTTATTTCCTAAGTGTGAAATCTGTGAGTCCCTTGGAATTTAAATTTTAGGTTAGAAATTCTGAACAGAAAACAAAGCTAACTATTTTGAGTAAAAATGTTAAATTCACTGTGAATTCCCAACAATGAAAGTTTAGTGCATAACCCTGGGATAGTAAACTGTCTACGGAAAGTTCAACATGGCATCAATTCAGATCTATCAGGATAGACTTCTAAGCATAGCTGGCGGGTGCAGGTTTTCTGGTCCTATCAGGAGTAGCACATGTCAATATGTTTCATTATTTAAAACTTAATGTGCTCCATCCTTTGCAAATATATTTAGGACTCTGGAATTGTAACACTTTTTTTTTTTATAAATCAGAATAATTCTGATGCCACTAGTGTTAACCCAAGGATATGTTTCATTAGTGATTCCACCAGTAATCTTATTGATGCATTTTGACTATTGTCTTCATCATAGTTTGTCCTAATAGGACAGAGAGGATTTTATAGGACGATTTTATAGCCCTGTTGATCAGCAATTATTTCGTCCATACGTGGTTGTCAGATTTCCCATGGTTGCATGATGCGTGTACATGACAACCAATATGGAACTTGTAAGATACTCAGCCTTTCTGTTGATTAACATTTGTGCTGGTCTGGTCAGATAATTTAAAATAACATCCCTGAAAGAATCTACTAATCCTACCTGTGGCTTGTGGACTTAGAAGTCTCTGTCAACCATTGCCATTCTTGCTGCTTTTGGTGAAAGAGAGCAGTCTCCAGATATAATGCAGTAACTTATCTGAGCATGTGCCACATTGTATTTCTCTGATCCACATATTCTCTCTCCTTCTGCTATCCTTCTTAGTGTCAATGTATCTGATATATTTGTCTTGTGGCATGTAGTTGGTTGATGTGGATACCATCAAATAGTTCTTCCTCCACCACCATGATTATGCTCTCCATGGCATGCACATTTTTGTTTATGATTGAATATTCAAAAGGACATGTATATCACACACACCCTACACCCCTCACGCACACTGCAGCTCTCTCACATACACATGGAGCCTCACACACACAAACTACACCACTCACACACACTGCATCCCTCACACCCAAACTGCATCCCTCACACCCACACTGCACCCCTCACACACACTACATCCCTCACACGTACATTGCCTGCTTCACACACATTGCTCCCTTCAAAAGGACATGTATATCACACACACCCTACACCCCTCACGCACACTGCAGCTCTCTCACATACACATGGAGCCTCACACACACAAACTACACCACTCACACACACTGCATCCCTCACACCCAAACTGCATCCCTCACACCCACACTGCACCCCTCACACACACTACATCCCTCACATGTACATTGCCTGCTTCACACACACTGCTCCCTTAATAGAAACTATATTCCATTTTTTACATGGGATTCCAGCACAGCCTTGGACCATTATCTCCAAATTGACAATTCCTCTTTACTTAATAGAGTTTATCTTCTATGGCTACACAACTATATAAGCAGATATAATAACTACTAAGGTATGATATAATAAGGTAGTATGTATTATTATTATTATTATTATTATTATTATTGCCATTTATATAGCGCCAACAGATTCCGTAGCGCTTTACAATATTTTGAGAGGGGGGGATGTAACAATAAATAAGACAATTACAAGAAAACTTACAGGAATAATAGGTTGAAGAGGACCCTGCTCAAATGAGCTTACAGTCTATAGGAGGTGGGGTATTAGAAACATTAGGATAGGAAATATCAAGTAGGAGTGAAGCAGAGCTGGAGGAGAGAGCAAAGCACTATCCCATAGGAGAGCAAGCGACAGGTATGTAAGGGAGAGATTACTCTGGGAGGCCATATGCTTTCCTGAAGAGGTTTGAATGTATAACTTTGCATGCAGAGTTAAATCTTGTTTTTTAATGCGGCCCTCGGATTACCTAAGGTTGGACAGCCCTGATCTAGAAATACAATCTAAACAAGACATGTACTTATATGTGTAAAAAAAAAACTAATAATAATAAATATTTACTATGTTTTGGTGTTCAGCACTAGCAGTTATTTACTAACTAAATTGTCAATTGTTAGAAATGTCATAACTGTGCAAATATAGTCACACATTAGAATTATTTTAGCATGTTGGCAGGCCTTTAATTACAAATGCACAGTGATATGTTCTGCTAACACACTATTTTGTTCACATGGTATCTACTATGTGTAGTTTTATTCATTATATGTCACACTATCACAATTTAATTTGCTGTATTGATTTTTGACAGTCAAAACAGAAATACGCTAAATTAGATGGAGTGTCCATTGCAAATATTTTTCACACATTTTATGATTATTTTTTCAATTGCAACTGATTAGTATGTGACCCCAAAATTCTTAGATCATATCAAATATATTATTGCTGCCAAATATTACAGTACTGCTAATTACTACTTCTAAATCCCGTTGGTCCATAGAGATTTTGGTGTATTTAGAATTACGTACATAGACATTATCACTATTGTTTGTTTGTTTCTAAACAAAAAATGAAAACTCACCCAGCATAACTAACTGTAACATAACCTACACATCGCATATAACATACATTTTGAGTGACCTTCAACTTAAAGGTACACTGTAGGTACCAAAACAACTTAGGCTTAATTACGCAGTTTAGTGCATAGATCAAGCTCCTGCAGTCTCACAGCTCAAATCTCTACCATACAGGAGTTAAATCACTGTTTCTGTTTATTCATCCATTGCCACAACTGCGCTGGCTGTGACTCACATAGCTTGCATGGAAAAAAATTGCTTCATTTTCAATCAGATTTTTACTTGCTTTAGAATTTTTTATCTCCTGTTCTAAAATTTACTATAGTCAACAGAACAACTACAGCTTATTGAATTTATTCTGGTTAGTAGAATCATTACCTTCAGGCTTTTTGCTGTAAACACTGTCTTTTCAGAGAAAATGCAGTGTTTACATTACAGCCTAGTGATAACTTCACTGGCCACTCCTCAGCTGTTAGAGATCCTTCCTGGGTCATGGCTGCCTAAAATGCATGCAAATTAATTGATTTAATTCATCTCTATGAGGAGATGCTGATTGGCCAGGGCTGTGTTTGAATCATGCTGGCTCTGCCCCTGATCTGCCGCTTTGTCAGCCGCAGCCAATTCTATGGGGATGCACTGTGATTGGATCAGGCTACCACTTCTGATGATGTCAGCAGACTGCTTGTTTTTTTTAGGCAAACAGCATGCAGATCTACAGCTTCTGGCTTGAATACAGTAAGATGTTGCTATATTTATGGAGGCATGAGGGGCCCAGGGGGGCTAGATGGTGGTTTTAACACTATAGGGTCAAGAATACATGTTTGTGTTCCTGACTCTATAGTGATCCTTTAACGTTAATCACACACAGGAGGCTGCTACAGGATCTAGCAGACTTTAAAAAGAGCAAAACCTACAACTTTCTAAATTAAACACATTGTGCAATAAAGGAAGTTTAAACATTGGATGACTCTTTACAATAAGTGTTTAAGAATGCTGTGTAAGTCACATACTGGGAGGTGTGACTAGGGTTGCATAAACAAAGTGGTTTAACTCCTTAATGACAGAGAATGGAGCAGTGAAACTGCAGAGGCATGAACGATATACAAAAACTGCGTCATTAAGCTAAAATTGCTCTGGAGCCTATAGTGTACTTTTAAATGTACATTGCAACCAAACTGCAAAAATAATGGATTTTTATGAAAATAAATAAATAAATAAATAAATAAATAAGCAAATGCATTTTTTTTTACTTTCACAATACTTGTTAACAAAATGCATATAACATAAAACATTGCTGAACTTAATATTGAGGTTGTATTTTATGTCATTGTACAGGCTGCAGAGTGTTTGACAACCTTAGGTGTAGACTCTGTCTCTCTGCTCTGCCCGTGACCTTCTCCTCTCCGCTGCTCGCACCCGTACGACCAACTCACACTTGCAGGGGTTCTCAATGGGCGGCTCCCTTCCTATGGAATAGCCTGCCTACCGCCATCAGACTCTCCCCTAGTCTTTAATCGTTTAAGAAGTGCTTTAAAATCCATCTCTTTAGGAAAGCTTATGGCCTCCCAGACTAACCTCTACCTCACATACCTGTCTCTTGCTCACTCCTAAAGGTCAGCACTTGACTCTCTCTTCCAGCTCTGTTTCAGTCCCACCTTATTTGATTGCTATTTCCTGTCCTATTGTGTTTTATACCCCACCTCCTATAGACTGTAAGCTTGTTTGAGCAGGGTCCTCTTCAACCTATCGTTCCTGTAAGTTTTTTGTAATTGTCCTATTTATAGTTAAATCCCCCCTTCTTATAATGTAAAGCGCTACAGAATCTGTTGGCGCTCTATAAATGGCAATAATAACAGACTAATTCATGAGTATGACATTCCGTACCTCAATCTTCCATCAATCTCAGACAACCTCTAATAATGACTTTTTTTCCATACATGTTTGCTGGAGTTCCAGAGTTCTGCCACATCAGCTGCCTTGGACATAAAATAAGCATGATGGGAATCCTAGTTAACGTGCATTGCAATGAACAGGCAGCCTATGGAACTCTCATCATGCATAACAAGCGATTGATATATACAGTATATTCATATTCAGCCAAAAATCAATTCAGATACAATTTGGCAAATAACTGAATTACCAAATGACTGAATCGAGCAAATCTCAAATCACACGATGGACGCAATTCTTCCATGCGATTTGGTCATTTGTTGATTCGGAATGGACAACATATGACAGTGAATATGAATGACAAGAATTTGATTCGCGACAGAATGAATGTCATTCGATTCTGAATAAATATGGTTTGATTACCAATCTGATTCTACTACAGTGTACCAAATTGGGGAGCTATTTATTAAAAAGCTCCATAATTTGGTATCCTTACGTATGTCAACGCCACATAAGGGCAACAATTTAGGTAGTTATCAACTAAAGAGCAGAAAGATAAAAATGAAGAAAACCTTGAGAACGTGTCATTCAATTAAATTTATTGGATACAATTCAACTGAACCGCTACAAAACTTTGTTTGGATGTATTGTTTTTTTTTGTAAATGATAAGGAACTGATTTGGAAGAACCTAATTTTTCATCTATGCACATATCTCCATGATATAGCTTAGCATGCCATACTTTATATTGCATAACTCCTAGAAGACTGCTGTTTGGTTTCCTAAAGGTTTCCTTCACACAAAAATCAAAGACTGCATATCTACCTCAATTTTACTCTGCCAGAAGTTAAAAAAAACACTCATCAACTAAGCAATACACGTTTAGCAATCAAGTTGACTAGGATCCTGTTTAATGGCAGGTGAACAGTAATGCTGTACATTGCGACAAGCAATGTATACAGTTTTGCACAAAAGAAAATTGCACCTCAGCTAAAATTAAATAGATATTTTATTAAATAGAACAAAGGATGTAGTGTACCTTAATTATCTATATAACCCAGAGGTTACTGGGGTTTGTGAGCATAGAAGCCACAGAAAAGGCTCATCTTCCTTAACTGGCCTTTTTTGCCTAAATCATTATAAGAGCTGACATGTATACCTTCTATAAGACTGTTGTGCACTAAACTCCTTAATCAACTCTGCAGTTTATCTTGAGTAAGTGTACAAGATAATGTCAGATTTATGACAGGCCTCCTTCATATAGCAGACACAAGCTGTGCATCTCTCTAATTCATACTGTGGGAAGAAGATTTTAGAAGATAAAACACCCACCCTAAGCAAAACACTTTAAGTTTTTGATTTGCTTTAGGGATGTGCATGAGCAAAATAATTGGTTCGGTTCGGGACTTCCGAAATTCGGGACTTCCGCAGTTCGACACTTCGTCACTTTATGTTCGGTTCGGCAATTCTGAAATTCGGGACTTGGGCAATTCAGGAATTCGGTAATTCGTTACTTTGGCACTTTGGGAATTTGGGACTTCGGCAATTCCCTAACCCTACCCCTAACCCTAACCCTACTGTGATGTATATGAACATTCAGAATGAAGCCAGAAGTCAGAGAAGAGAAAACAGGACATGATACAGTAAGAGTATTGAGGAAAGAGAGCAGCACAGACACTCTCTGCAACATGGTTGTGTTGGGTATATCTGAACTGAACAGTCTAAGTGTCGGTAGTATCTTATCTTAAGTATTTTTCTATAGATGCATCCGTTCCAGATTAATCAGTGGATGAAACAATAAAATGTAAATATTAAGATCAATTAAGGAAACGATACCATTGCGATTACTCCCCGAATGTCAAAGAATCCCCACAAGTGCAATGTAAACTTCTACCTGCGATATATAATATTACATAGAGATAGTTTTACAGAGCTCATTAGAGACTTTAGCTTCAGAAGATGGATATATTTTTTTGTCTCATCTAAATTCGCATCTGTGTACATACATATATTCAAATGCTCTAAAGTTTTAAATTGTATCTAGCTGCTGTTTTACTTGTTGACTCAACTCTAAATGTACACATGCAGCCACTACCAAATACATTTATATCTTATATGTGTGGCCATTGACTGTAAAGGAGCTACTTATGTCAACATAAGGGGATCCATGAGAAAAATAGTCGTTGACTGAAGGTACTTGTGTTGAAGAATTAAAAGGAAAATGTCCCCTTCCAATGTTAGACTCTGGGGAGGTGCCACTTATTGAATGAATCAATATTCTTGATGTCTGTGTGTAAAGTGACATTAGCGGATATTAAAATATTGCCTTGAAGTTGTGAGTATGTAAACACGTGTTTTTTTTTTGGTTTTGTTTGTTTGGTTTTTTTTCAGAAATATGTCCATCCATTTATGAATGTAGGGCCAGTGTTTGAAATCGGACAGCAATGAAAGGAAAAACATAACTTTTGTTTCAAGATGTTATACATCAAAGCATTTACTGAGCTAGACATCTCCAACGCCCCTGTCCATCCTACGCATTTAGTCACAAATGGTCATGGTAGTTTTTTGGTTTTTTTTTAGTTCTAAACTGACAAATATTTAATTAAATTTGAGCTTTTACTACAAATATGTTTGAAGATGAATAGCTCCAAATGAGGTGTGTATGTCATAAAATTTCTTTTTAATAACATAGAGCAATAGAGAAAAAAAATGTTTCATTATAAACCAAAAATAAATTGTATACGCCATCATTTATTACGTTCTCCTCCTTAGTATTTCTTTGGAACATGAAGAGACCTAACAGTATGCTGTGAATTTAGACAAAACTTCATGGTAATGTTCAGGCCAACATGTAAGGCTCTTCCATTATTCCATGTAAGGTGAAATATGTGCAAATAAGTCCCATAGTAAAGCTAATTCCAGCAGATAAAAAAAAAATGTGATTCAATCTGAATCTTTGCTGTAACATAATATCTAAGCTAACAATGCTATTTTTGTTAGTACATCTAATACTTAATTTAATTTAAAATGAACATTGTATAAAGGTGGCTGGGTGTCTGTGTATGTAGCGGGATATCAGCGTATCACTACAATAGATCATGGTGTTATTTTAGTTTAAAGTATCTTAATCTGAGATACTTTATTCTACCCAAAATATTCCCTAGTTTATATAAATATATGGGTACCACTAACCCAAAACAAGGTGTGTTCATCTACCTAAGGAAACCAATTGTCCTAAATTCTATAGTCCTAATTAAAGAATAAAAAAGACATACCTGATATTTGCAATGTTTAAAGGTCTTTAATATCGGCTAAAGTTTCACACCTGAAAAAAACAACTGTTCTACTATAATGTATTTATTTCATATATAACAAATGTATCATATTTCGTGCTTTTGGCCTCAAATGTATATTGGAATAAGAAGTATATAGCAATATGCAAGTAATAGTGCTATTGTAATACGTTGCCCTCCTCCGAAATGTTTGAACATCTATGTTGCTCCATGCTTTAGTCTGAATGTTTGCGATATATTATAATTTATTCATTTACCCAAAGTATCTAGTGTAATAAGTAGCATGTCGATACCCTCCCTGTGGTGCTGGACATAACATGCTTTTTTCTGCATTACACTACAGGATTCTATCAGGTATGAAGGAGTTAATCACTGCGCCCCCTACATGACGGGTCGATATGTTATTATATAGGGAACGCTGTTGAATCCTATGTAAAAATCAGTCATGTGAAGCCAAATGCTCTGTTGTGATGGCTAAATGTAAGCCTGTTACACAAGTCCTGCTTCTTTCCGTAGCCAAGGACAAAAGCAGATGTTAAAATGATGCAGTTTGCAGTATTTCTGCTGTGTAGATGGTTGCATAGAGCAGATGCTCTAGATATAAGGAATATTCCCTAATAAAATGAAATTGCTCAAAAGTTCGACATTCGGCCTAAGGTCTGTGGTACTTGACATTTTTACTTTTTTTTTCAATCATGTTGCGTTTTAAAAAGCGTTTTAATTCTATAAAGGGTTCACCCTGTGTTATTGACACACACAACTAATTAGCTACATCTTTGCATTGTGTTTATTTTTTTATTTATTTTTTGGTTGTTTTTTGCTGAATTTTTTTTTTTTTATCATTTTGTGTCAAGGGGTGTCCATAATATTAAATCCAAATAATTGAAAAATTTATATAAAATAATTAGCTCTTTGAGATATAAAGCTTGGTATGTTTTTTTTGTTTTTTTTTTATCTCTCAAGCATATAAAGAATTATTACATTATGTATCTTTTTTCTTTTTATTAACTAAATACACATATAATTTTGAATGGTCTTAATTTCCAAAATGTTTACAATAATTATTTTGCTTAGTAGTGAAAGAGTTAAGTCAGCAGCCAGCCATTACAGTAATTAAAACCTCATACTTCTTGTTAGCATCCCATTTTATCATTATTTCATATGTCCATGTTTCACTACCAAATTCTTTTTTTTTTTTTTTTTTTAATTTTTTTTATTCCACCTCCTGGTTACATTATTCAGTCTTCCCTTTGTCTCCACTCGCTGACACGCTGGACCTTCTTTCTTCGTTTTTTTCCCCTCATCCTTTCTTCCATCCCCTTTCTTCTATCCTTCGGCTCTCTCCTTCAGCTGTCTATATTTCTAACCTTTCTCAAAGAACCATTTTTTTTTTTTACAATGCATAACACAATAGACATATGGTTATAGATACTGTACTCTTACAACGTGCATTGTGGGACACAGTCCATTTTAAAAAGATGACCGCAACCCTTATATTATTTTTCAAACTGCTATTTTAATCTTTCACTGTCGTGTTGTCGCTGGCTTCACATGTAAGGGACCACGTAAACCTGTGGTTCTTAACACTTCAAAACAGAAGCTGTAATTTAAATGCAGCTCACAAAACTCTATCGTCATTCGCTCTAATAACAATACTAGTCATTAAATTGACTGACCACATTTCAGTTATTTTATTTATATAAAATTTATAATACACAGCCTCGACTAAACAGAGAGATTTGTGCGCATTAACAGCATATATAGAAGAATAACATTTTTTTATTTTTGAATTTGGTCATCAGGTTAAATGCCAAAATGTAAATCTCTTAATAAAGAAAAAAAAAACATATTTCTTTACTGAATTTGAAATGTTTGATTTATATTTGGTACCGACAAATAGAGGTAAGTATACAGTTATACAGAGGCATCTGTTCACTATATTGGGTTTGTCACAAAAAAAAAAAAAGATCACTGTGTACATTTCATTACATAGCATGCAAATAAAGTTATAGATACAAATACAATATTTGTATGTTTTGGTTGTTTATTATGCTTGTCTATATTTATATATATATACACATTATTTTTTAGGGTTCTATGCTCAAATATTGTAAAAAAAAAAAAAACTAGTCTTGACATAACGGAGTTGTTTGACAGATGTAATTCGTGCACAGACATTAAACAAGCAATATAGTAATTTGCATATTATTCTATTACATACAAATATGAAGATACAGTCATCCACATGCTTCTATGTATTGAAAACATGAGAATTAAGTAACCCATGATGTAATCTAGACGACAAGCTCATTACTTGAGAACTTTGATTTAAGTCATTCTGATGGTGAAAAAATGTATTTTTTTATGCAGCGGCATTTGTAAATAAGGAAGTTACACTTAAATAAAATGCATCATTTTGCTTTCAATTGCTCTTTCCCAGTATTTTGCGTGAGTAGAAATTTTATCTATATTGGTCGTTTTTCTCTTTTTTGATAAAAAAAAAAAAAAGAGCACACACTTCCATATAAGAAGTATCGGATATGTTTAAAATGCAGAGAATAAATTTTACCCACAAGTGTTCTGTCCCAAGAATAATACCAAAATGCACCAGTGTAATATTATATATTTATTGCATAAATTACTTACGTGGAGAATTTCTATCCATGTGATATCTAATCCAATATCTAGTTTTGCACTGCAGAGATGTTACGGATAATTTAATGTACACGTCCCATGCAATTGAAAAATAAAACCTTTACATAGAAGTAAATAGGATGGAAAAGGATTTCATGTTTATGCATTAATGTTACGCCAAGTTCTTAAAACACAGTAACAAGAGATCTCTAATAAATTAAAACTTTAAACATCTATGGTTCTTATAAATAAGATAACAATAAGGATGCTAAGAGAAAATGGCAATCTCAAGAGTTGAGTTTAATGGTGAGGCTGCGTGTAGGTTATATGGATTGAGCAGTGTTCCACAGTACTTGAGCGCCATCTAGTGTCTTTTATCAAAAACCCTTGTCTAATCGAAAAACACACTGGTGCAGGAACCAGAAAAAAATCCAGAGGGGAGGGCTAGCCCTTTTCTATGAAAACCCAATGAACCTTTACTGAGAGAGCATCCATCAAACCATGCAGTTTTGTGCATGCAAAATGGTACATTATAACCGGGGAGGTTGTAAGTACCATTCTAAGTGCTAGCGGAGCTCTACGATGTTGTTGTGTTTATGTGTAGCAGATTTGTGTTTTTGTATTTTTAGCTTATGAAGAGGCACTTAAAAATTTAAAACCACAGTATGGACTATACATACTCACTTTCTTAATAATTTCTAATATGTAAATATGCAATTTGTTATAAAGCAAAGAACGGCAGAAAAAAATTATTTAGAAAAACTATCAACAAAAATGATGATGTAAATATATATTTCACTTGTATAACCGAATGTAATTTGCAATTACTGGATAGATAGGCAAACCTTTTATGTTTACTTTTATTAGTTAAAAGGCATATTATCCAGACTTAACAGCCATAGCAATGAACATTCCACATATTTAGTGAACATTATTCACTTATTTAGGAGAAGAGAATATTCTTCAGTGTTGCAATGGTGGTTTACAAAATAGCATTACATTTCATGTAACTGGTATAAAAAAAATGCAGTCTAGACTTAAGTCTACAACCTAGAAAAACTGATATATCAGTATTTTGTATTTATAAGAAAACTTGATCTTTGAAACCCTATGTGAAGTTCAGCCATACATCTCGTTAAAAACATGTCAACCAGAACCATATTACATAGTATAGAAAGGGATAGCTAAAGTAAAGGAACACTCCAAGAGCCCTGGCATCCCCATTTTTTTATGTAGTTAGTTTTAGAACAGGTTGACTTTTTACCTGGGGTCTTCTGGGATCTCACAGACTGCACTACTTTTGTCAGAAGCTCTTAAACAGGTGTTTAGCTGATCACTATCAACCACAGAGATATGCTCTGCACTGCTGGGCTTAGTTCAGAAAGTGAGCTCTCTGTCAGTAGTAGAGAAACGGTGCTTGGTGGACCGTGGAAGAAGTCAAACCGTTCTAAGCAAGCTGAAGTGCTTCAGGGGTCTGATACTGTTGTGGTTGTAAGGTACAATGCACCACTAACTTTGCATTGAAGAATATATTTTAGTATATGGATTGGATCTAGGTCAATGGTTCCTACAATCTTGACTTTTTACCTGGGGTCTCCTGGGTGCCACTCCCTGCCTCTGCCCTTCAAGAATTGAGAAGTGAAAGCTCCCGCTTGAAGCTTTTATTAGTTCTCCTGATCTAAGCCCTGTAGTAAATGGCCAGTTCATTGGCTGAAAACTGCTCGATCTCACCCAATGAGCCAAGGCACATGCCACAGCAAAACTTAGCTCAAGCAGAAATTCCCTTAATTGAGATGCCAGTGGGCATGGTAAAAGCAGACACACCAGTGACATGAATCACATCACTATACAAATATCACAATGCAAACATGTAGTGGTGAGCACTCTCTATAATACACTTTTTATTTTTATTTTTTTCATTCTTTATTTTTCTTGTGGTATTAACCATACATCAGAAGGGGAAATACTTATGCAATCTATACCCACATTTTTAAGCCAGTAAGAAAGAGTAACATGCAGGGGTATTGATAAATAATAGATAACATGTGATAATTGAACTTGCGCAAAACTGAGCGAAAGTAGTAGTATAATACCACACTTTTTAAAGGGTGCTTTATTCGCAGTCCGGTACAGAATATTTAAAAACATATATACCTATCAAAAAGAATAAGTTACAATGTATAAAGATTAAAAAATAAAAGTATGCATATATCTACACACTTAAAGAGATATACATAAAAACAATTCCGTATGTGTTTGTATATTAAATATTACAATAATACTATCTATTATTACTTCTGGGAGATGTAATTTCACAAAGAGCCTGAACACACACAATGTTGCCATCGTAACGTGTACCAGAAAAGCTACAAATAAGGCTGGCTGGTTCCAGTTGATAGAGAGAAAAAGAGAGGAAAATGTTAGAAGTTATAAGAATAGGGACAAGTAGTATATTCCCTATTCATACCCCAGGGTCCTATTCAATTCAATTCTTTAATCCAGAAAAGCTACTTTGGTTTTAAAAGTCTCACTCTATAACAACTCCATCTGGGAGGTGGTACCCCATGTATCACTTGGAATAGTAATTGAGATAAATTGTGTTTTGCTTGCCAGATGTGAATTGGCATTGTGGATCTGTGTTTATCCACTCGGTCACAAATTTTTTTGAGTTGCCTCATACATTTTGCCACCCATTTTTTGTTTACCAAAGAAATGAGACATGGAACATTTCTGACCATATTTGCAGTTAGCTTTAACATGTCGATTAACATTTAGTTCTGCCCCTCTGATATGTAATTTGAGGTAGAGACTAAAACTCTTTTATATGATGAACTATGCCCTAACCACTTTTACCATTATCTTTAACCCTGTGTGCATTTACAGCTGCATACACTCATTATACTGACAGATTCAAAGACAATACATGTGGCGGCGAGGCTCATCTTCCTGTCCGCCCACTCCTCCCCCCTCTGTCAGTCCCTACATTGGCTTCCCATAATATATATACGACTACTACGCTCTGCCTGAGACCTACGTCTAACCTCTGTTCGTGCTCGTACCTCTGATGCTCGCCTTTAAGACTTCTCTAGGGCCGCACCATTTTTATGGAACGCCCTTCCCCTCTCTGTTAGACTTTCACCCAATCTCTACTCCTTCAAAAAAAATCTTTGAAAACGTACTTCTTTAGGAAAGCATATCAATTAAACTGTGAACAGCTTTCCCTCCCCGCACCCTGATACCTCTCCTGAAACTGTCATAAAAACAAAACACTAAGCCCTCAATTAACACTATCATAGCAACCTACTTTTCTACCCTACCCTTACCTTTTGTGTCACATTACCCCACTCCCTCTAGCAAGTAAGCTCATTGAGCAGGGCCTTCAACCCCTCTGTTCCTGTGTATCCAACTTGTCTGGTTACGTGTCTGTTAGTCCACCCATTGTACAGCACTATGGAATTTGTTGGCGCATTATAAATAATAATAATCCATTACAAGCAGCAATATGTACATACTTATAAACATATGAAATTCATATCTTTTTACATGTTTTTATGCCTGCAATGTCCAGTTAACACATTTATTAATGAATGAGAAAGTAGTGCAGCGCACTCAGACTACAAAAATACAAAAAACAAAGAAGGCTACTAAAATGCCTAACTAAGTATAAATATGGGGATTTGGTTCCACCATATGGCCATATGTTGTTAAGCCCACCACTACTTTCAAAGTACCCCATTATCGGTGGGTCCTACACTACAATGTGGGAGACAAATAAATAGTAATAGTGTCATAAATAAAATAGTGTTAAATACTAGTAAGAGCATAGTGAGTATACAAACAAAAGTGATGAAAGCAATTAAAAGCAGTGTTAAAACTAAATAATTAATGTGTTAGTGCTGAAAATGAGTATACTCACTAATGCAGATGACTGTGTTCACTGGAAAAAATAATAAAAGTGACTAGACTAATGACAAACTCCTCCTTAATATACACACCTGTGGCCACCTCTAAAGGAGATTCTGAAGCTGGGGGGGCCTGGGCGGGGTGCTTAACCCCTAAGGAATCTGGTCTGGACTCCAAATATAGTAGTAACAGTGCTTTCATCACTTTTGTTTGTATACTCACTATGCTCTTACTAGTATTTAACACTATTTTATTTATGACACTATTACTATTTATTTGTCTCCCACATTGTAGTGTAGGACCCACCGATAATGGGGTACTTTGAAAGTAGTGGTGGGCTTAACAACATATGGCCATATGGTGGAACCAAATCCCCATATTTATACTTAGTTAGGCATTTTAGTAGCCTTCTTTGTTTTTTGTATATTTGTAGTCTGAGTGCGCTGCACTACTTTCTCATTCATGAAATTTTGGTCACAGCGGCAGCACCTTTCATGCAAAATTCAGGTCTCGGGAGTGCCCCCTATCCTTTCTCTGTTACTACTATATTTGGAGTCCAGACCAGATTCCTTAGGGGTTAAGCACCCCGCCCAGGCCCCCCCAGCTTCAGAATCTCCTTTAGAGGTGGCCACAGGTGTGTATATTAAGGAGGAGTTTGTCATTAGTCTAGTCACTTTTATTATTTTTTCCAGTGAACACAGTCATCTGCATTAGTGAGTATACTCATTTTCAGCACTAACACATTAATTATTTAGTTTTAACACTGCTTTTAATTGCTTTCATCACTTTTGTTTGTATACTCACTATGCTCTTACTAGTATTTAACACTATTTTATTTATGACACTATTACTATTTATTTGTCTCCCACATTGTAGTGTAGGACCCACCGATAATGGGGTACTTTGAAAGTAGTGGTGGGCTTAACAACATATGGCCATATGGTGGAACCAAATCCCCATATTTATACTTAGTTAGGCATTTTAGTAGCCTTCTTTGTTTTTTGTATTTTTGTAGTCTGAGTGCGCTGCACTACTTTCTCATTCATGAAATTTTGGTCACAGCGGCAGCACCTTTCATGCAAAATTCAGGTCTCGGGAGTGCCCCCTATCCTTTCTCTGTTACTACTATATTTGGAGTCCAGACCAGATTCCTTAGGGGTTAAGCACCCCGCCCAGGCCCCCCCAGCTTCAGAATCTCCTTTAGAGGTGGCCACAGGTGTGTATATTAAGGAGGAGTTTGTCATTAGTCTAGTCACTTTTATTATTTTTTCCAGTGAACACAGTCATCTGCATTAGTGAGTATACTCATTTTCAGCACTAACACATTAATTATTTAGTTTTAACACTGCTTTTAATTGCTTTCATCACTTTTGTTTGTATACTCACTATGCTCTTACTAGTATTTAACACTATTTTATTTATGACACTATTACTATTTATTTGTCTCCCACATTGTAGTGTAGGACCCACCGATAATGGGGTACTTTGAAAGTAGTGGTGGGCTTAACAACATATGGCCATATGGTGGAACCAAATCCCCATATTTATACTTAGTTAGGCATTTTAGTAGCCTTCTTTGTTTTTTGTATTTTTGTAGTCTGAGTGCGCTGCACTACTTTCTCATTCATGAAATTTTGGTCACAGCGGCAGCACCTTTCATGCAAAATTCAGGTCTCGGGAGTGCCCCCTATCCTTTCTCTGTTACTACTATATTTGGAGTCCAGACCAGATTCCTTAGGGGTTAAGCACCCCGCCCAGGCCCCCCCAGCTTCAGAATCTCCTTTAGAGGTGGCCACAGGTGTGTATATTAAGGAGGAGTTTGTCATTAGTCTAGTCACTTTTATTATTTTTTCCAGTGAACACAGTCATCTGCATTAGTGAGTATACTCATTTTCAGCACTAACACATTAATTATTTAGTTTTAACACTGCTTTTAATTGCTTTCATCACTTTTGTTTGTATACTCACTATGCTCTTACTAGTATTTAACACTATTTTATTTATGACACTATTACTATTTATTTGTCTCCCACATTGTAGTGTAGGACCCACCGATAATGGGGTACTTTGAAAGTAGTGGTGGGCTTAACAACATATGGCCATATGGTGGAACCAAATCCCCATATTTATACTTAGTTAGGCATTTTAGTAGCCTTCTTTGTTTTTTGTATTTTTGTAGTCTGAGTGCGCTGCACTACTTTCTCATTCATGAAATTTTGGTCACAGCGGCAGCACCTTTCATGCAAAATTCAGGTCTCGGGAGTGCCCCCTATCCTTTCTCTGTTACTACTAACACATTTATTAATGTCACTTTATATGCCTTTTGTTTTATTTGCTGTGATGCCGGCACCAGACATGTAAATCCAACCATGAACGCATGGGAAGTAATTAATGAATGCTTCCCCTGGGAGGCCGCCATTTTGTATAACCGAATGCACGTGGTCGACAAAAGAATGGCGGCTATTTGTCTCCCGAACATGGGCAGCAGCACTTGGTCGTCGAGTGTCTGGAACTCTTTTCGGCTAGGCACTCGCATGAACCCTAGAAAAGATTAGACTGCTGCCCGTTCTACTTCCCGACCAACTATACTAATGACTTTCGGGAGATATAAACTACCGAACGGGGGAGCATTCATATCCTGAAATTAAGACAATCCCTTGCATGGTGCTCGCACAGGAACCCCCCAACAGAGATCGGCCTATTTCTCTGGAATTGATTTGGGCTAGCGCCTCGTGTCTGGCTTGTCAAAACTTTACCTTGATGATATTCCTGTTTCACCAAGCCGATCTTAGTGATATTTGGATATGTTATACACTCAGATCGGGGCTATCCGAGGTTAAAACATTTGTGGGGTTCCTAGTTATGGTTGGGACGCTTTTGGGGTACTGTATATTTTGTGTAGATTTTCTGTACCTGAGAGATAATTGAATTATATATTTTTCTCACTCAATTATCTCTCAGGCACAAAACATCATGGGAATGAAAACCCTGCATTATTGTGTTGGAGACCCCATGTAGGGGTCTGTGCATAAAAGCCGTATGTGCTTTGAAATAAATCAGTTGACTCCCAGAACTATGTTTCATCTGGTTACTGGGGGAATGGATGTCTGCTTATTTTAATAGTTCCAGTCTGGCTGAATGAAGGAATTAGCAGAGGTAACCAATCGGGTTACCCGTTGTCTGCTACACCCCTCCTCTTAACATTTGTAACAGCCTGTCTCTTATTTATTGTTATATCCACACATTAAGAGTGTAACGTGCTGTGGAATATGTTATTAAATAAAATACAGATCAAAATAATATTAATGAAAATATTATTATTAATAATAATAATAATAATAGTAATGCTTATGCAGACAAAATGTAATTGACATGGAGGTTTTGAATTGGGGTATTAAAATAGTAGCAGCTATCCCACTTCCTTCAAAACAGAACTGCAGAGAATGTTCGAGCACTTACAGGGTTAAGAACACTATTGTAGAATTGTGCCGGCTAATAACCTTTACCTGTTTGGGCCATGGTGTGTAGCAACAGGGCTGCGCTGTCAAACGCCAGCTCCTCCAATGAATTGACTTAATGCGTTTGACAAGTTTTCTTCTAAACAATTAAGAAAAGCAAGTGGTACGGACAGAGCTGACAGAACAGTTTTGTTATTTCTGAACAGACACCAGAAAAGAGCTCTGGCTTTCTATATTCCTCTCCTTCTCCTTATCGCTGAACATGCAACTAGAACGATTGACTTATACTTAACATACAATTATTCCTGGATTTAATCTAAATGAAAAATCATCTCTGAGACATTTGCCTTATAATGACAGGCAACCTGACAATTAATCTCCATACTGTGCCTGTGACTGAATTACTACAGTTAGTCTAAGCAATATGTTTCTTTGAGTATTGCAGTGCATGCTTAAACACATAGCAAAAA
This sequence comes from Pelobates fuscus, assembly GCF_036172605.1. Lineage (NCBI taxonomy): Eukaryota > Metazoa > Chordata > Amphibia > Anura > Pelobatidae > Pelobates > Pelobates fuscus. The sequence goes on along the minus strand of NC_086319.1, from coordinate 304,510,557 downwards.
AATGCTAAAGAATTAAAGAATTTCTTTCCAATTATATGCCATATGGAATACATTGGAAAAATGTAATCATTTGCATGGTTAACCCTTGCCAATTCCGAACTCTGGCTAAACATTAAAGGAAATCATGTTTATTAGCACCCCAGCTTACCACTGTAGTGGTTATGGTGCCCGCAGTGCCCTGACATCCCCAATGTAAGTAGTCAAAATGTTTTCTCATAGTTTAACTTTGTAACCAGAAGCTCTCAGCGCTCAGAGCTAATCAAGGCTCAGGAGAGCTTTTGGCACTTTCTTCTCTCAATGAAGAGGCAGATAGCAACTCCCGATGGACCCCATCCAGGTAGGAAGTCTCTACTTTGGGGGTGCACCAGGATAATGCAGGTAGCATAGCCACTGTAGCTCTATAGTTGTTATAGTACTTGAAATGCTCCATTAAACATTACCTAAGGATGGACTCTGGTTGAGTGCATTATGATTGGTGGTCAGGTATAGTCAAACATTGCCAATTTATTTACAAAGGACCATAATTCAAATGATACTCAAGAGAGCAGTGACGCACAAGGAAAATGGATTTAAGTTCGTCTATCTCTGGTTGCAGTCTCATAAGTGATGGAAAACCAACAATCCATTATTTCTATGCTATGATCTAACTCTAACACATGCATATAGAATCTTGAGGGTAATCTTTTTAACCTACCTGTTAAACAAATGCATGCCACGTGGCATAAAAATATATTATTTGGCAAAATGTACAAAGAAAAATATTAAAAAAATGTATACGGAAATATTTTAGTTTCAGGGAGAGAAGAAGACATGGCTTTACATTATTGTCCATTCATGTCTAGAACAGAAAGGTTTAACCCTTGGGGTTCTACAGATGGCATTAACACAGCGCAATCCTCGAAATCTATTTTAGCCAGGAAACTTTATTCTGTTAGGCTTTACCAAACTTGCTGAGATATTATACAGTGTATAGATATACAATATTTTATACACAAGATTGCCGGTAAAAGATAAATGGAAACTCTGATACAAGGTTAAGGGTCAGTTGGGTTTTTGTGTATGTAGGTGATATTTTATCCATCGTTTACTTTCATTTCCTTCTCATTTATATTTTATTTTTCTAATTCAAGGTATCTTTATTGTGCAGCCTCTATTATAGAAGAGCTTACAAGAACTGAAAAGAGAAAAAGGCCACCACTCCATTACAGTAAATATGCACAATTTAACTAATAAAGGCAGGAAATGTACAACTTACAGTAATCAATGGGGGAATGAACCTTTATTTTACACATAGAATTTTGCCAAGGATGAGATCCCCAAATGCATTTGGCATCTAGCTGGAAAAATCCATCAGCATTCCTTGAAAGGAGCTTCTGTGTTCCCAAAAGTAGCAGAATGAAGTGCAACACACTCTCAAGGTGTGTGTCACATCCTGCTCTGTTCTGTGGAGGTGTCTGGCCTTGGCTTCTGGTATCCAGTACTCTTTTTACTGTTCTTGTTTAGTTTGTCTTGTTTTTTTGGTTTTCTATTCCATGTCTGGTTCTTTATGCTGGGTTTCTGGGTCCATTCTTATATTCTGTCCCTGGATTTCCCAGTCTCTTGGATTCATTTAAATGTGTGTTTTATTTGCCACACCCGTTTGTTTTCCATCATTCCTTTTTGTTTCAGTGTCCTGCAGGCAGCTGCTGAAGGCTTCTGCCCTTTCTTGCAGGTAAGTGCTATATATCTTCTTTGGTTGTTTTAGCATACATTAGGCAGAGTATGACCTGCCAGATATGGGGTACATTAGCGTTGTTGGCAGGCTTATGCAATGTATGATCATATAATGTGACTAAATCCCCATGATTTTCATATGTAGTACTTAGTTATTTCTCCTCTTGTTTTGCCTTGTCTTGTCTTGTTTTAGTTTGTATCCCCAGTCCATGTATAGTCCTGTCCAGTCATGCCCATGTTATGTTCATGTTTCCCTCGTGTCTTGTGTACATGTTCTGGGTTTAGCTTCCTATCCTTCTCTGGTTCTAGGTTCTATTAGTTTTGTCTTATTTTCATGTTTGGTGCCTATCTCTAGTCTTGCCTTGTTTCTGTACTGGATACACTCCTGCTGCAGAGGCTCCCTATTCAGCTCCTGGGAAGTCTGCTTAATGCCTGTTCCTAGTTCCTGGGATGCGCATAAGCAGATTCAGGGTTCTGGTTGTGGCTGCACAAATGCTGGTGCTCAACACCAGGGGGCGTGCGGTTACCCTGCACCAGTCCCTGCTAACCCACATCCACACTGTGACTACTACTCTGAACATCAGGCATTCTGGGTCCCGGTCCTCGCACCGCCGCCCGGACAGTGTCTGGGTCCCGGGCACCGGACCGCCACCCGTGACAGTGTGGAACACTACCATTATAAACTACAGCTACAGCTTATTGAATGAAACAAGGTAATGGACCATTTAACTTACAGAGCCAGTTCCCAGGAATCATTTTGTGTAGATGGTATGATAAAGTAAGTGCAGGAGACTTTCCTGAGCTGGGTCAACAGAAAAAAAAAACATAAGAATAATAATATGGAAGAAATTCATTACATGATGTTTTGTACAAGCATTTTCCCACCCATCCTTAACAGTAAAGCCTGATCTAAGAGGATATTCTAAGCCCAACATTACTCTTGGGGACTGCTTCATACTGGACATATATCAGGCCAGCCATGTGAACGAGCTTTCTTTTGGTTTGAGGACAGTTTTTATATGCAAATCTGTGGCACAGCTATGGGCACCAAGTTTGTTTCCAGTTATGCCAATCTTTTCATGGCCTTCTGGGAAGAAACATATGTTATACAAGGCCATAACTGGGTGGCGAGCTTGGTGTCATACTGCTGCTTCATAGATTAAATCTTTTTTTATATGGACAGGAACTGGAGAAGAACTCAATGATTTTATAAAGTATCTTAATTTTAATGAACGGGGAATAAAACTTACCAGTGCCAGTAGTTCAGTCGAAATCAATGTTTTAGACCTAAATATTAGCATCAACGATTCAACAATAACAACTAATCATTATTTTAAACCTGTAGATGCTAACAGCTATATTGAGAAAACCAGCTGTCACCGCAGACCGTGGTTAGACAATGCCCCTAAGGGGCCATTTCTCAGCATCCGACAAAATTGTAAGAAAAATTAAGACTACATAGAGCAAGCAAAGTACTTGAAAAAGCAATTTCTAGAAAAGGGTTATGAAGAAAAAGCACTAGAAAGGGATCTGGAGGAAATGGGAAAAACAACCGTGAAAAGACCTCATTAAATATAGACAAACAAATAGATCGGTCAAAAAAAATGAAGTACATTTTATTTGTAATTAGAGATGTCGCGAACATAAAATTTTCCGTTCGCAAATGGCGAACGCGAATTTCCGCAAATGTTCGCGAACCGGGCGAACCGCCATAGACTTCAATAGGCAGGCAAATTTTAAAACCCACAGGGTCTCTTTCTGGCCACAATAGTGATGGAAAAGTTGTTTCAAGGGGACTAACACGTGGACTGTGGCATGCCGGAGGGGAACCATGGCAAAATACCCATGGAAAATAACATAGTTGGTTCAGAGTCTGGTTTTAATCCATAAAGGGCATAGATCACCTAACATTCCTAAATTGTTTGGAATAACGTGCTTTAAAACATCAGGTATGATGTTGTATCGATCAGGTAGTGTAAGGGTTACGCCTGCTTCACAGTGACAGACCAAACACCCCGTTTAACGCACCGCAAACAACCGCAAACAGTCCATTTGCACAACCGCAAACTCCCCATTTGCACAAGGTTGGATACCCAGCTAGCCATGTCCCGTTCCTTGTCCTCACTGATGTCATTGAAGGTCTCTTCCTCCACCCAGCCACGTACAACACCAAGGGTCCCCGAAAGGTGACAACAAGCCCCCTGGGACGCCTGCTGTGTTTGGTCTTCCACCTTATCAAAGCCACCTTCCTCCTCTGACTCCTCTTCTTCAGACTCCTCTCTCTGCATTGCGTCTCTCTGCGTTATTATAAGGTGTGTTAAGTAGTACTATTCCTATCAGTTTAATCCCTGTTACGTCCCCTATCAGGGGATGTGTATATGGCATCGATTTTAGGATTTGGGAGATGGATAAAGATGCTTGGTCGGTCCTCCTACTTCAAATTTGGGGCACTGCGCATGCAATCTAATTTGCCACCAGATAGGAGTGGTGTGTTAAGTAGTACTGTTCTTATCAGTTTAATCCCTGTTATGTCCCCTATCAAGGGACGTGTATATGGCATCGATTTTAGGAACCGGGAGATGGAAAAAGATGCTTGGTTGGTCCTCCTATTTCAAATTTGGGGCACTGCGCGTGTAATCTAATGTGCCACCAGATAGGAGTGGTGTGTTAAGTAGTACTAATCTTATCAGTTTAATCCCTGTTACGTCCCCCTCATCAGGCCTTTTTTAGTTGAATGTATCGCCCACTGTCAGTCTCTTCGGGATCCATCCCTCATTCATCTTAATAAAGGTGAGGTAATCTAGACTTTTTTGACCTAGGCGACTTCTCTTCTCAGTGACAATACCTCCTGCTGCACTGAAGGTCCTTTCTGACAGGACACTTGAAGCGGGGCAGGCCAGAAGTTCTATCGCAAATTGGGATAGCTCAGGCCACAGGTCAAGCCTGCACACCCAGTAGTCAAGGGGTTCATCGCTCCTCAGAGTGTCGATATCTGCAGTTAAGGCGAGGTAGTCTGCTACCTGTCGGTCGAGTCGTTCTCTTTAAGATTGACCCCGAAGGGCTGTGGCGATGCGTAGGACTTAAAAAGCTCTGCATGTCCTACATCAACAACACGTCTGTAAAGTGTCCTGACCTTGCCGGCGTGGTCGTGGGAGGAGGAGGATTACTTTCACCTCTTCACCTGTTAGATTCCCGTTGTGCTGTGACATCACCCTTATACGCTGTGTAAAGCATACTTTTTAATTTATTTTGGAACTGCTGCATCCTTTCCCACTTGCGGTAATTCAGTAACATTTCAGGCACTTTCTGCTTATACCGGGGGTCTAGTAGCGTGGACACCCAGTACAGGTCGTTCTCCTTCAGCCTTTTTATACAAGGGTCCCTCAACAGGCACGACAGCATGAAAGACCCCATTTGCACAAGGTTGGATGCCGAGCTACTCATGTCCCGTTCCTCGTCCTCAATGATCTCACTGAAGGTATGTACTTCCCCCCAGCCACGTACAACACCACGGGTACCAGATAAGTGACAGCGAGCACCCTGGGATGCCTGTTGTGGTTGGTCTTTCTCTCCTCCTCAAAGCCACATTCCTCCTCTGACTCCTCTTCCTCACAATCCTCTTCCAGCGTTGCCGCAGGTCCAGCAAGCGATGCTGATAAGGCTGTTTCTGGTGGTGATGGTGACTACAACTCTTCCTCTTCACGCCCATATACGGCCTGATCCAGCACTCTTCGCAGGGCACACTCCAGGAAGAAAACAAATGGTATGATGTCGCTGATGGTGCCTTCGGTGCGACTGACTAGGTTTGTCACCTCCTCAAAAGGACACATGAGTCTACAGGCATTGCGCATGAGCGTCTAGTAACGTGGCAAAAAAAATCCCAGTTCCGCAGAGGCTGTCCTAGCACCCCGGTCATACAAATAGTCATTAACGTCTTTTTCTTGTTGGAGCAGGCAGTCGAACATTAGGAGTGTTGAATTCCAACGTGTCGGGCTGTCGCAAATCAAGCGCCTCACTGGCATGTTGTTTTGCCGCTGGATATCTGAAAAGTGCGCCATGGCCGTGTAGGAATGCCTGAAATGATCACACACCTTCCTGGCCTGCTTCAGGACTTCCTGTAAGCCTGGGTACTTATGCACAAGGAAGCAGCAGCGGGTACAACATCATTGACATCACACCGTACGTCCATGTGTGTAATGCTGCCTGACTGAGACCTATCCCTGTTATCTACATCCTCTGGCAATAATGGTTGCGCATTACTCATTTCTTCCAACTGATGTGTAAATAACTCCTCTGACAGATCAAGTGAAGCGGTTGTGGTGCTAGTGTTGGTGGTGGCGGCAGGTGGGCGAGTGGTAACTTGAGAGGTGCCCGAAGCTAAGCTGGAGGAGGATGGTGCATCAAGGTTCCGAGCGGAAGCTGTAGAAGATTGGGTGTCCTGTATTAGCCAGTCAACTATGTCCTCAGAATTTTTCTAGTTCAGGGTACGTGGCCTCTGAACACTGGGCATTACTCTAAGGCCAAAGGGAATCACAGCACCACCTCTGCCTGTCATTTTTTTTTCTTCTTCTTTTTTTTTTTTTTTTTTTTGAAATGGAGAGAAAATAACTTTGCCCGGATTAGTAACTGTCATTCTCAACTCCCTGGGGGCTAGTTTACGTGAGTGAGGTACTGTGGTTAGTAGGCTTAGACGGCCTGTATGGTCTCATAGTTAGAAGTGGACTTGTCTCCCACTCTCATGGTCACCTCGTGATGTAAGATGTGGCCCAAGGTAAGGAGACCCTGTCCTCCCGCCCCGTCCCCATGCAGCAATTGGTGCCTATCGGTGGCCCCTACGTGGTCATAAGCACCTATGTAGCCCAGCAGTGCCGGTGGTCGTGGTGCCATATCGTGTGGTGGTTCTGTGGGACGCAAGCTGCTCGCGCCCTGCATGCAGGAAGGGGGAGCGGTGGGTGGGTGGTGTTGGGGGCCCACTTCCTAACCCCAGTACCCCCAGGGATTCAGCATTAAAATAGGGGCACTCTAGTATCGTTAATTGGAAAATAAGCAATTTTATACATTTTATGATGCAACAATGGTGCGTAAGTAATACTACCAGTCCTGTAGTCAGCTATACATCGAGTAGCATGAAAAGACAGTTTCACGGTCACTTTATGAGCGAGTCCTCGGTTAGTAGACCTCTTGCTTTTTCTTTTTTATTTCTATGAAAGTTCTTTTATAAGTTCTTTTATGCTGGTGACGTGTGTCGGGTTAGCGCCTGGGTTGGCCCACCATCTTCCATTCCGGACGGAATCGCTGCTGGGAGGCCTCTGGAGGAGCGGACGGGCCCTGAGGGTCCCAAAGGCCCCATTCTTTCAGGACGGTAAGACCGCGGTCAGGATCTGCCAGTGTGTGTAGTTTTCCTTCCTTCCAGACTAACAGTTTCGTAGGAAATCCCCATCTGTAAGCTATTTTGTTATTGCGTAGTGTTTTAGTGATTGTGGAGAAGTCCCTGCGGCGGGCCATAGTCATGGCCGACAGGTCAGCATACAACGCAATGCCATCATAGGGTGCAGGTAGGTTGGGTGTTGATCTAGCCGCCTGGAGGAGAGCGTCTTTTGATTTATAGTGATGGAAACGAGCGATCACATCGCGTGGGGTGTCGGGTGTGAGGCGTGGCGGTCTCGGCAGGCGGTGATCTCTGTCAAGTTCCCAGGCCGTGCTGCTGATTGCAGGAGCTAGCGTTGTGCACATGTTGGTGATATATTCATGAAGTTTGTCCGACGGGATGTTTTCTGCTATTCCACGAAACCTCACATTGTTCCTTCGTGATCTGTCCTCCATATCTGCTAGTTTCTGCCACAATTTCGCATTATCAGCTTCCAGTGCTTGGAGCTTGTCTGCTGCTGCGTTGTGGGCTGAGCAGAGCTCCTCGGTCTTCTGTTCTAAGTGGTCAGTGCGGTCCCCCAGCTCTGCTATTTCTTGGTGGATGCCTGAGATAGCAGTAGTAAAGTCTTCCCTGATCGTCGCTCTCAGATCCTGGAGCATGGATTTAATGTAGGATTTGGTAATATGCCCTTCCAAATCTGGATCTGGAGGCTGGTCGGGCTCCGTCGAGTTTCCTGAGGCCTGCGTTGGAGTCTCCGGTCCAGCGCCATCTTGGATTGGTTTATGGCGGTCTTTTTTAGGATTTCTGGACGGGTCAGTGAGCTTTGTCTGCTTCGAGGGAGACATCCTTTCGGTGGGTATATACCCCTGCGTTCTCTCGCCGGTGTTTAGCGTTTGTCCGTGCTGTTTTGTCCGTTTTAGTTAGCTTTTTGGCTCGGTGACTGGAGGAGCTCTCACTCCATGCGTCCGATCAGGCCGGAAGTCGGACACGCCCCCCCTGTCATTTTTTTTTCGATTAGTGGTTCTATGCGTGCAAGCTACTGTGACAACAGATATGAGTGGCACTGTGCACTGGCAGAAGTTGGCAGAGTAGACGCTGTAGGCCTGACACACGCTTGGAGACAACTAACTGCTATTCAATCTGTTACAGTCAAAATTTTTTTTTTTTAATGTACACTACTGTTACACCAGATATGAGTTGCACTGGTGTGACACTGTGCCCTGGCAGGCCCTGAAACGCACACGTGTGAAGGAAACTGACTGCTATCATTTCACAGTCAAATTTCTATTTTTTTTTTTTATGTACACTACTGTTACACCAGATATGAGTTGCACTGGTGTGACACTGTGCCCTGGCAGGCCCTGAAACGCACACATGTTAAGGAAACTGACTGCTATTATTTCAAAGTCACATTTCTAGTTTTTTTTTTTTTAAATGTACACTACTGTTACACCAGATATGAGTTGCACTGGTGTGACACTGTGCCCTGGCAGGCCCTGAAATGCACACGTGTGAAGGAAACTGACTGCTATTATTTCACAGTCAAATTTCTATTTTTGTTTTTAATGTACACTACTGTTACACCAGATATGAGTTGCACTTGTGTGACACTGTGCCCTGGCAGGCCCTGAAACGCACACGTGTGAAGGAAACTGACTGCTATTATATTACAGTCAAAAAAGTTTTTTGTTTTTTTTAAATGCAAACTATTGTGACACCAGATATGAGTGGTGGCACTGGGCAAGTGGGCACAGTATACGCTGTGAGCCTGACACACACGCTGGCAGGCAGGCAACTGCAATTAGATTACACAGGAAAAAGGAAAAAAAAACGACCGGAGGAGAGAGAAGGGAGCTGACAGGAGCTGCTGTGAAGGTAAGTAACAGCTCTCTGCAAAATTAGGGGCCTCGGCTTATATTCGGGTTGGCTTATACTCGAGTATATACAGTACTTAAAATAAGGTTAGCGATATGGACCAATGTGAACTGATGAATCGATTTTTAACATATATGCTTTTTTGGCAAATAGCACTTACATCAATCATTGGATCGGTGACTACTATCAATGATCTGAAACTACTGCAGCATACAGAAGAGGGAGTGGGACCCTACAAAATCCCACCATGCTGATATCTTGAGCTGATAATTTACTGGCTCTTTATTTGTGAGTGTAAATACATATTTCAATCTACTCCGACTTTTCCATTCAGACAATAATGCGCTAGTGTTTGCTTTCCTTTTCCCTAATTATAGGATTACACTCCTTAAGGATTCAAGCATTCAGAAATTATATGTAAGGTACTCCACCTTGTGTATATTTGTTTTGTGTATTTGTTGGTGTGGGTTAAGGGGACTCCATTTAGGTGTCAGAGTATCCAATATTGTTTATCAGACCCACTGGGACTTTGTATTTTCATTGTTTCTAAATGTCTTTAAATATATCTACAAGAAATGGTTCAGGCACTCCAAGGTTTAGAATGGCAAATTTATTGGAGCCCAAAGCAACGTTTCAACTTTACGGTCTTTGTCAAGCTTTGCAATTCTGAACCTTGAAGTGCCTGGACCATTTCTTGTTTGTAATACTATTGTCACTGGAACCTGGTGCTTGGTTCTGGTATAGTTGCACCCTGGCTCAGATTGATGGGATTGAGTGCAGTTCCTTGTGTTTGTTTTAAATATATCTAGTCACTTCTAGCAGGGTTATTTACTAAAGTGGGAATTCAAGGTGAATCGCAAATGTAAGGCTCGCGTATCATAGATGACTTTTTCAAGTTAAGCTACTTTGATCTATAAATTTGAAATTCAATTTGAGTTCACCTTGAATTCTTACTTTAGTGAATAATCCTGTAGGAATAGAGACTTACTGGAGGAAATAAAGAAACCTTTGTGGTTCTAATGAAAATTTAAGGCAACAACAATGCTAGATTACCTTGCATTATTCCATTTAAAAATGTTATTGATAAAGGTAGCTTTTACTAGGTCTTGAACTTACTTTTTTATTTCATGTTTTCTCTTCCCTACACTTCATCATTGATCACCTACGCACATATGCAGAAGCCAATCAACTGATGTAGTATGTGCCTGTATATCATAAAAGATCATTAAGCTATCTGAAACAACTCACATAAAATACAGTTTTTATATTATTTTTCTGTCGTTAGCCATAGAGATTTCATTTACATCTGTTTTTAAATTGTTCCGTTTTCAAACTTTCTTTCCTAAGTACTTTAAAGTCTGTTATTACTTTGTAAATGAGCCTGCCATTACTCAGTTTCTAAATTAATACTTTAAATACCAGAGGATGTTCTCTAGACATGTTCTCTATTCACTTTATTCTTGAGCGCCTATTTATATCACCTTACATTGGTTTATTTTAGTTTTTCTCTACACCAATGGAGGCACTGGACAGTTAAAGGACCACTCTAGTGCCAGGAAAGCATACTCGTTTTCCTGGCACTAGAGTGCCCTGAGGGTGCCCCCACCCTCAGGGACCCCCTCCCGCCCGGCTCTGGAAAGGGGAAAGGGGTTAAATCTTACCTTTTTCCAGCGCTGGGCGGAGAGCTCTCCTCCTCCGATCCGCCTCTTCTCCTCCCCGTCGGCTGAATGCGCACGCGCGGCAAGAGCTGCGCGCGCATTCAGCCGGTCACATAGGAAAGCATTCATAATGCTTTCCTATGGACGCTTGCGTGCTCTCACTGTGATTTTCACAGTGAGAATCACGCAAGCGCCTCTAGCGGCTGTCAGTGAGACAGCCACTAGAGGAAAAAGGGGAAGGCTTAACTAATTGATAAACATAGCAGTTTCTCTGAAACTGCTATGTTTATAAAACAATTAGTTAACCCTAGCTGGACCTGGCACCCAGACCACTTCATTAAGCTGAAGTGGTCTGGGTGCCTAGAGTGGTCCTTTAAAGGACATGATCATCTACAAAACAGGTGAATGACAGAGACAGATTCAGGTACCTATAAAATAATTAAAACTCTGTGTTGGTTATTATTCGCAAATACATAGATTGATTGTATATTAACCGGAAGACTGTTTCCTAGAAAAATGGCCAGTGGTAGTTGGCGCTATATAAACGGCAATAATAATAATAATTATAATAATAGATGAGAAATCTAAAGTGCAGCTACTTACAGCAAACTGATGGTGATGACATGCATGTTAGAGTCATATCACAAAACAAAGAAAGGAACTGCACTCAAACAAGAGCCAAATTAGTGCTTATCAGACCCAGTGCCAGGTCTAGCCCAGCAAGTAAATAACAGTTGAATAAATGACCCAGGATCTCCAATGCTCTAAAGGCACCTTTATTGGAACAAAGTTGACACTGCAATGTTTCGACCCATACAAAGATCCCTGAGTGGGTCGAAACATTGCAGAGTCCATGTTTTTTCTAATAAAGGTGCCTTTGGAGCATTGGAGTGCCTGGACCATTTCTTCAACTGGTATATACACTGTGTAGGGGCCAGTGCTGGGATTTCCAGAATATTTTTTTCTTTTTAGAGCAGATGAGCAACTTGATACTTTGTATTAGTATTGTATCATTAAGTACACTAAAGTACATCAAAATAAATCTATACATTAGTTAGAAATATATGCAAGTATAAATATATAGAAGAAATTGGCAGGTCTAAAAAAAACTGTTTCTCATGACAATGTCCCCTTTAAAGCAATAGATTTTAGGCAATGAGGCATCTACTTGAGTAGAAAATAAAAATGTCAAGTGTAGTTTGAATGAATGCAAAAACACCATGTCTTATCAAGCATTATAAATGAATACATTTATTGATAATGCTTATGTATGGATCAGTCTCCAAGGATCACTTCCCCCCACCAACACCTGCTAAATAAACATTAACTTACTTCTGATCCAGTGATTTCTGCTTTGTGCTTGACTCAGGGCTGTATGTACCACGAGGCTAACAAGGCATTTGACTTGGTCGGCACTTTCCAGCCTGAAATGCCCAGGCTAATGCCTTGTTAGCCTCATTTTATGGGGGCCCAAGAGCTGGCTAGTTGGCAATCTTTAGGTCCCCCCTCCCCTTCCAGAGCAGGTAGTCATGTTTTTTTCTGGGCGGGTGGCGAAGGAGCACTTTCCCCTGAGTTCTTCCTGCTCAGCTCCCTGGCGCGACCCGCAGTAATGCTCCGGCTCCCGGTATCAGCGCGCGAGGGAGCTGAGCGGGGAGATCACAGTTCCCTCGCTGACAGTTTAGCACGCCCGCCTTCCTGCCTTGCAGCCCCCAGGTAAAAAATCCACCCAGCTATTCCAAAAGTAGGGAGTCTTGGTGGATTTAAATTTCAAAAAATTATAATAATTGTGAGTGTTGGGGAAAATGTGTGTGTTTCTAAGTGAATGTGAGTGAATGTGTGTGTCAGTGAATGTGTATGTGTCAGTGAATGTGAGTGAGTGAGTGAGTGTGTTAGTGAATGTGTGTGTGTGTCAGTGAATATGTGTGTATATCTATCAGTGTGTCTGTGAGTGAGTGTCTTTCAGTAAATGTGTGTGTGTGTGTGTCAGTGAGTGTGCGCGTCAGTTTGTGTGTCAAATGACTGTGTCAAATCAGTGAGTGTGTGTGTGTGTGTGTGTATGTCAGTGTATCTGAGAGTGTGTGATGGTCTGTGAGTGTGTATGTCAGTGTGTGTGTGTCTGTCAGTCAAAATGTGTATTAGTTAACAGGAAAAGGTGTGGCCTTGGCAGGAAGGGGCAAGTAAATTTAAATTAGGGGGTGCCACAGATCTGTCATGCATAGGGCAGAACCAATCCAAAATAAACCTTGAATACAAAACAATCAATAAGAGTGACCTTTTTGCTGCATAATAGACAGCTTGGAGGGTGTACCTTCATAAAAGCACCAATTTCTCTTCAAACTGGCACTATTATAAAGTGTAAAAGAAGGTAAAACCAGTTAACCACTAAAGCTCTTCAGCACGAAATACAGAAGCTAGATGCTGATGTTAACTTTCATTCATTGGCTGAGAGTGTCAACACTGTTGCCTGCCTCTTGCCACCCTTTTCTGAACTATGGGATTGGGGGTGTTAATTATTTAATATGGAAAGACCTAGTGCAAGATCCTCCCATGTCCTTCTTTAACATTTTGGGGGGAAGGTTTAAACTTGGAAACTGTTGGGAGCAGAGCTCCCTGCTGCTTCCTACATGTGAAAATTTGGGAGGGACCTGGCCAAGAGCTTAATGTAGTTGTTCTGGTGTATAGCATGTCCCTGCAGGTTTTGTAATGTAAACAGTGCTTTACATTACTGCCTAGTAACATCTCTATGTGTAGTCACTCAAACAGCCACTAGTGGTGCTTCATGAGTCATGCAGCACTGATGTTTATCATCTCCACGCTCTGCATTGAGGCTATGAACATTCCATATAGAAATGCATTGATTCAATGCTTCTCCATGAGGAGATGCTTATTGGCGCAGCATGGCGTTTTGCCGCGCGTGCAAAACTGCTTCCCACTGCTTTCCTATGGGGAATCATTGGATTGTCTGAGATCTCCAATTTTGATCTTTTGTTTTTAAGCATTTACCCATCGTCAGAAGTTAAAGGCTTAGAAATGTATTCAAATTTAACTAATGAACAAAATTATTTAACAAAATTCAGGTGAACTGAATTGATTTAATAACACAATTCAGTCAGTCTGAATACAACAATACACATATTATTCCTATCCCCCAAATTCACTAAGTAAAGGAATATTCTCTTTACCTATTCCTTGATTCCTATCCTGGGTTCCATTCATACTATTTTCTTTTACTTATTTAAATTTCTGTAGAGTTGATTTTGTTCTTTTAGTTTGCTTATTCCTTGTATTTAGTCCTCTGCATAATGGGATCATTTAACTCTAACTTTGCTGTAGTTCAGATTGTCATCAGCCCATGCTTCCATTCTTACAGTTTGTCCTTTATACGCATCACTACCAGAAAGGATTCAATGCTGTATATTTGCCCGCAGGCTGTGGTTGTGACATTCCATTAATGTTACACAAGAGCACACAAATACTCCAGGGTAAGCTCAAAAAGGTGTCTTTTAACCTTAGGTTTGTAATTTTACCAAAGTGTTTAAGTGAGATGAAATAAGAAGTTGAGAGAAGTAAAACACAACTACCTGAATCATATAGTATGTACCAACTTTTGCAATCATGTCACAATATGTGTGTACATTACATTAGTTATGACTGTGCACTCTAACTTTACATAAAAGTAGTAGTTTAAACAACAAAAATACAAAATACTGTTTTTGCATTAGTGATCAGGTGTATACAAAGATGGTAATTTTATTCAAAAACAGGATAAACTAGCCCCAAATCACATAAAGGTGTCCTTAAAGACTCAAATTGGAGTCAAGAGAACAATTTTGTATACACACAAATGTATACACACAAAGTGTGATTTGTAATACAAAATTCAACAAACTGAATTTACAATCAAGGCCATTTAAATTAATTAGAAACTTAGACCACAATCTCAATTCAGGGTAGTTTTGTAGGGTCACAAATATAATATGTATCCATAAACTGCAAATTGGGAAATAGTTAGAAACTAAGTATTTATCATGGATATGCATCACATTCTTCTCTACACCTAGCTTAAAGATGCAAATACATTTTTCTTTCTTTTTTAATAGAGAATCATTGTGTCTATTTTTTTAAGGGAGAACTGTTTTTTACCAAGATCTTCAACATTACTATTCCTATATGCTGGGACGTCAAATATTTTTTGTTGTCTTTTTATATAATTTGAAAAGAAAACAGGGGATTTCGTGAAAAAGGTTAGCACAACTTTTATGTGATTTTCAATGACTTATTCAATTGTGTCATTTCCAGAGAAGTGTTAGTTCACCTTTTAATATTCTCTGAACATATATGTGTTCAGTTAAAAGTACATTGAAGTAAAACACAATAAATAAAATGCGCAGCACATTTATGTTAAAAATATATATCAACACCATGACTGCCTTATATCGTATATTTGTCATAACGCTTAATTATTGCATAAAGTATTCCAGAAATATTTTTTTTAAAGAGTTAAGCAAGACAAATTAGACCTGATGACAGAGGAATGTGACGGTACCCTTAGGGTGTTCGGAAAGTTCTTGAAACAATATCCAGCTTCGGCTAAATATTTTTATAAAAAAATATTTGTGAAGCTCTTAGAATGTGAAGGGATTAGTGGACACGGCAACTTGACTTTAATGAATAAGTGCTGATCCCCGCACAGTAAGTATCAGTGTTGGAAAAAGACGCTTTCTTCCAATCTAATCCCGCTCTATATTAAGAGAAGGTGATGAGTAGATATGTGCTGACTGCATTATGCTCCCTTATTAGCTTTCTCACATCGTGACCTTCTGCAGTCAGGATGCATCCATTTACAATAAACATAATGTTCTAAAGGCGGTGAGCTTACAGTATTTAGCAATATCAAACCGAACCATTTTTTAAGCACACCAATTAGTCGCTGGACGCTACCTGGGATGATTGTGTTATCTGTTACTTAATCTGTTTAGCAATGAGTACAATTATATCTTATTCTTCACTTTTATCAGTTGTAGAATGCTAAGTGAAAATAAGACAAATTGACCAGGATAAAAATATGTTGAACGCAGTGCTACACTGTCACACCCAGGTTATGGATAGATAGATAGATAGATAGACAGGCAGGCAGGCAGGCAGGCAGACAGGCAGACAGGCAGACAGACAGACAGACAGACAGACAGTTTGGATTTATTCACTAAGCTTCTAATTTGCAAATGCTAATTGAGACAAAATAGGTGGAAACTGGGGAAAACATTTTTGTTTGTTCTTTTATCAGATAACAGAATATTCAGAAATATCAAAACTTACTAGCCCACAGTGTATTTGCTCAACTAATTTGGTATAAAAGTCGCAGTAATTATATTGATTTATCCTAATCCCATAATATTAAATAACTCCAAAGATTAGTACACTGAATGTATCAGGCAACAAAATATTTTGATGCATTTATAAATTATTTTATTAATCATCTGAAACGTCCATGTTTGAGAGTAGGGCATTTATAAATCCGGACCAGAAAAATTAACAGAGCTAATTAAAACATGTTTTTAGTGTGTTTTATTTGTTTGTTTATGGATGTATTATGCTGTGACCTTATTGCCACAGACAATTAACCTTAAAAATGAGCCAGTTGTGCAGGTGAATGATAGCTGTACATTACTAAATGCCAAAAAGGCTGAAAGTAGCTCTCTGTCCATCACTGGTGGTGACTACAAAATGCCCTTGAGAATTGTATTATGTGTAACATGGGGGGATATGTATAAAGGAATTTCCATGAGAATAGTGATGTCGTTGGGAAACAGTCACAAGGTTATTCAATGAAACTCAAAATCAATTTAAAATTTAAGGACAGGTCAGTTATGCATGCCATTCTTATACATTGAGAAGGTATTTTACATTTGAAATTCACTTTGAATTCCCAGCAATTCCTACTTTAGTGAATAATCCTCTTCGTCAGTGCATATGTATACAACAAATCCAGTAAAAAATACTTCTTTATGTACAGAATGCGGCAACATAGAAAAGCGATCTAACCATTACCATTTATTTATTTTGTCACAGATTATGTATAGAAACTGCAGAAAAAGAAGAGTAGGTCCAGCACTCGGTTACGATGATCATTTATTGGTGCTTCTTCACACCAACATTTTGATCAATCAACGGCCTTTTCTGCACCCCTCATCCTATATATAAAGTAACTTGGGTGAATGCCCTCTGTTGTTATCCGAGATTGTCTGTGCATAAAAATGGCATAAAAGTGCACCATTTCTCAAATCACTGTAATGAACTGCCTTTCTCCACCATGCTGTTTAAGCGCTATCCACGCCCTGGGATGATGCACAAATGTAAGCATTAATAATCGCAGATTTGATTATAAATTGTTGCAAAAATGCTTCATTGCATCATTATTTATCTCATTGAGACATTTCTATGCAAGCCATACAGATACTAAGGATAAAATAAGAACAAATGATGCTTATAGTTAGAGATTTTACCAGTATTAATACATAACCCCCTTTGTGTAAATCATAATGCACTACTTAATGGGGTATACAGCAGTGTGGGTAAAACATAAATCTTACCTTTGAGATTATTATTATTATTATTATTTTATTATTTATGTAGCGCCAGCAAAATTCCGTAGCGCTGTACAATGGGATAGAGGGTATACTGCTGTAAATAACTTATGTTATGGAATAAGAATAAGAGTATCAAGCAGGTGGCATTATAGTAAAACATATTGACTGCAGAGGAATGTCTGGTTGCATAAGTTCCAAATGCTCCTATGTCCAGCATGGGCTTCAATAGAAAATGTTTTTACCCTGTAAAAATGTATTGGAACTATAGACAGCTAAAATACCAGTAGATGGCAGCAATGAGGCAGTTAAGTTGATTGTTAGTTACTTCAATTCATTTGAGATTTTTCCAGCCTGCTTATTTTAGCCTACATTTTTTCTTGTCATTTGACAACTGACCCTATCAGTTGGCAATACTCTATGTCATGCTATTCAGTGGGACATGTATGGCAGATTGCAAAAAATGGTTCTAAAGACTCAAATCGTATCTTTCACTAGACAAGTCTTTCTCAAAGCAGTGAAAAGTGAGAGTGAAAATATCAGCTGAAATCCATTTTCCTTTAATTATGCCCCAGCGCCACTAGATTGGAAGCCTCTCATCACGTTCATGTAATATTATGTGTGGGATCATTATAAATAAAATAATAACAAATTCTCAGAGGATTTGATAGCTTGGCAATGATGGTATGTATTGCAAAGGAAGCATTTCTTCTCCAGTTTTTCAGTGCTGAGTTACTCTACCCATTAGGTGTTTGTCTGTGGTCAATGGCAAGAGGGCAGCCATTTTGTAGAAATACAACTCGTAGTCTGCATGTTACTTTAAATCTTCTACACACAATTTAAAAAAAAAGATTACTTAAGAAAATGTCAAACTCGTTTATGTGTTGCTTTCAAGTCTCTCCCTCTAGTGTAAATACAGGACTATAACAAGAAAAAAACAAAAAGAGCAGAACTTGATTGCAGATATCATTAAGGTTATTCTCTGTTGGGGAAGAAATCATGTTTAATTTACTTTTCATTGCTATGTGGAAATTATTACCAATACATTTAAGGAGACAAATGTTTTATGAAAAGTGTGGTTATATATTTATTTATGTGATGAAGGTCAATATTTGCTCCAAACCTGGAAGATCCCCAGTTGGCATAGGATCACAACTCACGTGATGCCATCACATCCTTAAACTGCGAAATTAACCAAGAAACCTAGTCAATATCGTAGAGTAACAAAACATATTCAACAAATCATCTTCTTAAAATCTTTACACTGTCTAAGGAGACTTTGTTGCAATAGATTTTTTTGCCGCCTGCAAGTTGGTATTTGCCCTGGCAGTCTGATAGAAGAAGGGTGCCACTGAATGACAAGAAGTCAACTTATTATATGTACTGATTCTGTGGATTTTGCCACGTTTGTGTTGGTTCTTGCTCATCAGGATATAATTTTTTTGTAATCAGCAAGATTTGCCCAATTCTGTCTATAAACCTTTCTTTGTTCATATAGAAGAATGCACTCAATAATCAATAATATCCTAAAACACAGAATCATGGATTAATGCAGAAGGTATTAAGTTAAAGGTCTTTCTAGACAGCCCTAGAAACTACAGAATCATTTGCCTAATCGCTCTATAGAATATCCTTAGTCCCACCCTATGCATTCTTTAATTCCTTTAAAATTACAGTGACATTATTATAGAAGCTTATGGAAGGTTTACTGAATCATTGTCTATTTATATTGCATGTAACATTAAAGAGTAAATGCATAAAAATGTGTCTATCAGTGTACAGAAAATTGTTTTGAATATTTTGAAGCACTCTAGTTAACTAATTTTTGCACCTTTTAGTTTGCCCAAATAGTTTTTCCCCAAACAATCACATGTGTGAAATATCTGTTCGGCCGAATGAAACGTTGGCTATGGTGGTATTGGACTCTATTATTAAGAGAGTAGATAGGGTAATCTGCAACTCTGATCGTCTCAACCGGACAGTTTGCTGTCTTCTGGGTGCTCGGGTCCGGCATGTGCTCAGTGGAGGGATTATTGGGAGGGGCTGGGGATGACCCAGCTGTCATGGTCCATATTGGCACCAATGACAAAGTCAGAGGAAAATGGAAGGTCCTAAAGAATGAGTTCAGGGAACTAGGAAGTAAGCTAAAGAAAAGGACCTCCAAGGTAATATTTTCAGAAATATTAGCTGTGCCGCGCACTACAGCAGGCAGCGGGAGATTAGAGAGGTCAATGCGTGGCTGAAGTCTTGGTGGAGGAAAGAGGGTTTTGGGTTTTTAGAGCTCTGGGCAAATTTTGCGCTTGGGTACAAACTGTATAGCCGTGATGGATTGCACCTAAACGGAAGAGGGTCTGCTATGCTGGGGGATAGGATGGCTAGAAGGTTGGAGGATATTTTAAACTAGTAGTAGGGGGGAGGGTCAAAGCAATCTAGAAAATACAGATAGGGTAGAAAGGAGATGGGTTTTAGCTCAGTATAAGGGGGGTGGAAATGTGGGGAGGGGAAAGCTCAGAACAGAGGAGGTATGTAATATTGATAATTCACAAAAAGTACAAATGACTAATGCAAGGAGCCTATATAACAAAATGGGGGAACTAGAGACAATAGCATACACTAAACAATATGAAATAATAGGCATAACAGAAACATGCTGGGATGAGACACATGACTGGGCAGTTAACTTAAATGGGTACACGTTATTTAGGAAGGATAGGAAAAATAAGAAGGGCGGTGGGGGTATGTTTGTATGTCAACCATGAGTGAAAATCAAATCTTAGATATGTGGAGTGTGACAAGGAAAATGTGGAAGCTTTATGGGTAGATATCTGCTTGGGGCAAATGAAGGGAAATCAATTATTGGTTGGGATATGTTATAAACCACCTCATTTAAATATTAATGAGGAAGAACAGCTGTGAGAGCAAATTGGGAAAGCTGCAAATCGGGGTAACACGTTAATTATTGGAGATTTTAATTACCTGGACATAAATTGGGATAGAGGGACTAGTACTTCAGCAAGGGGAATCCGGTTTTGGAATGTGTTAAATTACACCTTCATGTCACAACTGGTACAAGCACCAACTAGAATGGATGCTTGTCTGGATCTCGTTATAACAAACAATGTTGATCTTTTGACCAACATGCAAGTAGGAGAGCATTTAGGAAATAGTGATCACAATATGTTAATTTTTTTAATAAACTCAAAGAAGCAAAAGCACGTGGGGTATACTAAAACATATACATTTTTAAAAAAAAGCCAATTTGAATAAGATTAGGGTAGCTCTATAACATATTGACTGGCATAAACTCCTTAGTGAGAAAAAAAAACAGAGGATAAATGGAAACCTTTCAAACAAATATTAGAAAGGTACATTTTTCAGTATGTACCATTGGGTAATAAATATAAAAGAAACAAATTAAAACCAATGTGGCTTAGTAGAGAAGTAAAAAAAGAGAATAAAAATAAGAAAAGGGCATTTAAAGCATTTAAATCTGATAAATCAGAGGCATCTTATATAAGATATAAGGAAGCCAATAATGCTTGCAAAAAGGCAATTAAAGTGGCTAAACAAGAAAATGAGAAATGGATAGCCAAAGAATGCAAAACCTTTGATTTGTTGGCCCCTCGCTTACTCTGCATGTTCAATGCCATTCAATGCCATTAGGGAAGCGAGCTTCTTGGATTCCAGTACATTAGTAGCGCATGTGGTTGTCTTGCCTAAAGAAGGCAAGGACCCCTTTTTGTATTCTAGCTATCCCTGTTCAATGCCGATCTCAAATGTTTCATTAAATTTCTGGCACTCTGCTTACATCCACTTCTATCAGATTTGATTAGATACCCAATGTAGTCATTAGTGCTGAGACTAGTAATATTAATAGTAACGTTGAGGCAGTAGAGAATAGAGGGAAGGAGAAGGTTTACACAGCCCTGATCTAGATAGAGAGTCCGACTAATGTGCCTTCGAGGGCACCCCTTACCCAAAAGACTACTCTCACTCTGATAGCCCGCTTTTCCCGGTATCCAAAGAGACTAAAGCGCATACAGAGGTAACTAAGTGGTTAACGGCTGAATTTTGCCGCAGCTATTCAGTCTCTAACAGCTACACCATAATTGCCTCTCAGTGCCCAATTATTAATATTTTAAATGCTAAAATTTGATATGGTTGATGGCTGAGTAAACTAAATCTTACCGCGGCTATCTTGTGATAGTGTCTAATATCTAATGAGAGATTGCCTCTCAATGCACAAGCCTCAATTGATTAGAGGCAGAATATGGTTAACAGTGGAAAACTAATGTTCAGTTCAGTAGGGTAGCAAAGATGTCAATTTCTGTGATTCAATGTGCGGTAGTTTCATGCTGACATCTATTGGTATAGTTCCAATTGCCACCCGAGCCCCTGATGCGTGTGTTTTGCCAGTCAGCTCATCAGAGGGGAACCCAGGAGAGGTAAGTATCATGGTTTTAAATTCTGATCTCTTAGATGATAGGTCTTGTGCCTTGTCAGCCTTGTGGAAGTTACACCACTGAGCATGGGTATGGTCTCTATGCTCTCGACCTACTACATGGTTGTGTGTCCATAGCAACCCTTTGACACCAGAAAGAGCACCAGACAAGGCTGTCCTTTTTCTCCTTTATTGTTTGTTCTTAATCTGGAGCCATTCTTAAACAATGTCAGCAAAAACCTACAGTTATTCAGGAACTTGGGGGTGGGGTGGTAGTAAGGTCCCCGCTTACACGGATGACTTGCTCTTCTCCCTCATCCTCTCTTCCCGCCATCATGAATTTAAGAATTCGAGCTATATGGCCTCCTCTCAAATTTAAAAATTAATCTTTCTAAATATGTGATACTGACATAGGCCAAAAAATATATCAGAACTTGAGACAGGCAATCATCAATTATTTACCTTTGAATCCTTGTGTTTCCAGTCAAGCCCCCAACCAATGCTATTTCCCAACTGTACAAGCACATTATTTATCCACATGATGACGCACAGCTTCCTTATTTCATAAACTATTGCGAGTGAGACCTGGGTTGCACCTTTTCCACATAGCAATGGAAATAATTATTTGTTTTCACTCATAAATCATCTATTAGCAACAGATACCATGAACCTAGATATAATATTCTCTCACACTGGTTTAAAACACTGGAAAAATTGTCTGCCTTCTCCTCAAGTTGTGACCCGGAGTGCTGGAGATGTACAAGGAAGCCGGGCACTTTGTATCATATATGGTGGTATCGACCCCTCATACAGTCCTTTTGGAGAAAAATACATGGGATTCTCACTATGCTCACAGGCATCCCCGTAACTTTCTTCCCCAGGTCTACTTGCTACATTCATTCCCTATTTCAATCACTAATAGCAAAATAGTATTACCACACCTTGTCAATGCTGCCAGTAGTCTTATCCCAGGTTCTGGAGAAAGAGAATAGTGTCCATAGTGTTAAGGACTGGATTAATTGGGTAGAGCAGATTCAGTTGATTGAAGATATGATCCAACCATCTACAGGCAGAAATTGGGCTTACTCATCTACATGGTTAAATTGTCTTCAGTGATTGTTGTGGCGAAACTAACCTCGCCATTGGGTTCTGGAGAAGCCTGGTTGCCCGCTTGCTGCCCCAGGATTATGGCCCCCATGTAAAAACCTTTATTTCTCCCTGTAGAAAGGCTTGTTCGTGCCTTTCTGCCAGGGCGTTCGGTAAATTGAATTTACTGAATAAGCAGACGAATGACGGGACCACCTGGGTAAGGAGTGCGCCAGCAATTTACCCCCCAGAAGCTGCAGTTAACCGCAGCTTAATTGACGAACGCTGGGTGGCCGTTGTTCGTATAGCCGAACACATAGCAGCGGCCATCTTAAACTGCCGAACGGCCAGCAGTGTTCAGCTACAAAACTCTGGAACTGAAAACTGACACTTTTCTTCATAAACACCGCTGAAGCTGCCGACTTCCCTTCTCATATCTCATTCGCTCATACGAACGCTGGGCGGTTCGGGACATTAAACAGACGAACAGCTACCCCAGATAGCTATGCCATGGAGCCCATTCGTATAACGAAAGACTATGTGAAAGACTTTGGCTCCATGGCAATTGAACTGTATGTATGTGATCTGAACGCCATTCAGTAATAATGTGCGCTCAGATCTAAGCTATCTGGGGATACGTTAAATGTGTTTATTGCATTTGTTAGTTTAGAAGTTATATATTTTTATGTATTTTTATTGCCACGTGTAAAATTGAGTTTTGCCTCTATCCTCGAAGATAATTGAGTTACTTCCCAATTATCTCCAGGATAGAGAGGAGGGATTACAAAGTGTATGTGGGAGTGTTTACTGCTAAACTGTCCTGATTGGTAAATGTCCAATATGTGTCACAGTTTTCCATCAGGTCCCCTGGGGGAGTGTCCACCTGGTGGAAGACTTGCATAAATACCGGGCAGGTAGCCCACATTAAACAGATCACCTGCTGACCCTCAATACGGAGCCTCGTCTCGTTCTTGGGGGGGTTATTTGTATGGTTTTACTATTATGCTGTTTGGGAGTGTAAACCTATTCTTATGGTTTTTCCTGTTCGGCTGTTTGAAGCATTCGTATGGTTTGGAGCATTCGTATGGTTTGGAGAATTCATATGGTTTTTCCTGTTCGGCGGATTGGTGTATTTGGTAGCTGCCTTTATATCTGGAAAGGTAATATCTCCTAAATGGTTTTAACCCCTTTTATGCCCGGGGTGCCATTACAGTTGTATTCCAGGTCTGTTGATTGCATTGCCCCAGCTCAATAATCCACCACAATTTGCCTTCCTGATATTGTTCCCCAGAACATAAGCAAAGCCCTTACACTAACGTTTAAGGTGGTTAACTCCTTTTCTAGGTCATCAGAAAAGTAATAAACGTTTCCGGCACAAGCCATTTCTCAATGCAAATGTCCTAATGAGTACAAGTAATAATAGCAGTATATATACCTTAATAAGATATATATAGGCATAAGACTACGATTCGGAGCACAAACTCTGACGCGCCAGTTGCGTGACATTTTAGAGATAATAATGCATAATGCCTCACAATTACGTTATTAAGTGCTAGAAAGAGTTCCCCCACTTAATGGAGGTGGTAACAGGGGAAAAAATGATTCTCCAAAAAGAAGTCAGCTGGATGCACATCTTGGATACAGTGTCTCCACGTGGTCTCAATGAGAAGCTTGAGTGGCACTGGTTCCTATAGGTGCATCCATTATGTGCACGCTTCGGGAGGTCTCCTGGATCTGGGTATGTATTCTGTAACGAACGCTGGTATCACCGCTCCCTGTTTGTCTATTTCCTTCCGAACTGCCTGAGCATGATTCTCCATACGAATGACAGTCTCCCAAAAAGATTCTCACAGTAAAGTAGACAGGTACTCAAACATCAGTCGAAACTAGATGAAGGGTGTAACAGGAATGATTTTAATGAGTGCCACACTGGCTTTTATGCAAGTCCCCATGCAAGGGGCACTCCCCCATGGACCTTGTGGGGGACAGGGACACAAAGCATACAACCAATAAAAACAGTGACAAACGGTGACACTCCCACTACAAACAAGTAATTCCCTCCTCTCTGCCTGGAGATAATTGGGTCAGATAAAGTAATAACTAAATTATCTCCAGGCAGAAAAAACATAATTTTCACACAAAGCAAAAAAACTTGAAAAACACCCCAAAATATACAAAATCCCCATAAATGGCATATCCCCTGAAAGCCCTGATCTGGGTGACTAACATATTCAAAAATCACCCAGATCAGTTCAGGGGTTTCCAAATTTTATGGAAGCTCCATTTGACCAACTGCACACGAGGCTCCTGCCCAGAAACAGTTCCATGAATTTAGGCTGTGCGGCTGTTCTATTTTGTTAAGTCTTAAAAACGAACAAATGCACAAACGGCTCCCCAAGGCTCATAGTAGCGATTGTTTTGTTCCCCTGGTTCGTGGGAACCAAACTACCGAACAGCTGTCCTGGCTGTCCGGGAAAAGGAAGCAGGCGTTCGTTCAGTTTGATTCAGGAAGTAGAGTGTCCGGTTTTTAGTTCCAGACACTCGACGACCAAGTCCCGCTGCCTCCTTTCGGGCGAACAAGATGGCCGCCGTTTTCTCCTGCACATGGCGTTCCACTATACGGACGGCGGCCACACAGGGAGAGCACTTAATTGACTGTTCTCTTTAAAGTTAATGAGCCAGGGGGGTGGTCGGTGTTTGGTAGTTACAACTACTGAATGAACAAAAGTAAATTAAACTAAATAACTTGGTGATTTCTTCACATATTCCTATAAGCATGTTTTCTTTTCCATCTACTGTATAGTCAGTCTCTTTAGACTTCTCTCTTTGTAGGGCTCCATCTCTCATGGCATGCTGTACACCCTCATTTTTTGAGAGGGTGCTTGATTTCTTAATTTATGTATTTAGTATTATTATTGTTTGTCTTATATTGGGATTATGTTTTTTATAATCCCAA
Source organism: Pelobates fuscus (assembly GCF_036172605.1). NCBI lineage: Eukaryota > Metazoa > Chordata > Amphibia > Anura > Pelobatidae > Pelobates > Pelobates fuscus. The sequence continues at coordinate 304,484,876 of NC_086319.1, read as the reverse complement.
TATACCTCTCCATACTCACTTCTTGCTGCTCATGAACACTCATTATATCATTGGGTTTGAGAGAGTATGAGCAAATAACAGCAGAAAGTGAATATGGAACAGCATAACTACTATCTTGCAGTTCCATACTCTTGCTGTTATTTGTTCAATTTGTTTGCAATTACTTGTTCCTACTATTATATCACGTTCTACCTGTGAACAAACTTGTATATATGTGTATCTATGCTTTATGTTGATTCTACATTGAACTTCGGTACATTTTCAATAAACCTTGAAGACTAAAAAAATTTTTTTTAAAAATGCCTTAAATAGCAAGAAGGCGATACTTGTAACAAGCAGCCTGCTGGTGTCTAAAGAAATTGTCATAAAGTCTTACAGACCAAAAAAAGACATGGTCAAAAAACTAATTAAAATACTTTGTTTATTGGTTTTACTAATGTGCGATACAGAGACAGGAAAAGGCAATCATTTAAAATAGATATGGAATTTCCAGCACAAACCTCCTGGTGAGCCCTTAAAAACTTTAAAAAAGTATGTTTTATTAATGTAAAAAAACTTTTGACAAGTTTTTACTCTCTGATTTTTAGGTGGCAGGAAGATGCAAGTTATTCAAACAAAGAAATTCTATGACTTTTTAAGTGCAAAATGTTCCTCTTCTGTTCTACACCTGAACCACAACTGTAAACTTTGAGTAAGTTCTGTGAACTGTAGTCATTGAGATCTGAAATGTTTGCCAGTCTCAACTAATCTTCTAATTAAATAAAATTAATTTCATTTACTTATATTGCCAGCGAACCTTGTAGATTCATGAATCAGAATCAAGGTACATAAACATTCATAATTACCGACATCACAAAAATGTCAGATAAAAAAACAAAAACAAAGAAGAGAAATGAAAACAGTTCCCTGCAAATTTAGTTTATGATTTGACTATAAACAATAAATGAAGCAATGCTTCCATTCCTGTCGTTTTAATATAACGCTTAGTCAAGATGATTTCAAATTCTTCTCTCCCAAAGACTCATGCATCAAATCCTGTGAAATTTATTTTTTATTGGTGTCTGCTAAATCCTCACCTTTTCTGAGATTTCTCTCAGCTTTGAGTCATACATTGTGTTGAACATTTGCTGTTTAGTAGAGAACAAGGTCTATGCTTTCCTCAGGTTCTTTCTATGAATAAATCTGCAACACACTGACAAAGCTGTATATATGCCATCACAGAGAAAGTAGTCACCAGGGCCGTCTTTAATATGGATTGGACCCCAAACATTTGCTTGGGCCCCTTGAACCCTGTCGTCCCCTCCCTGGCATGCAATCATGCCCCACACCCCAACGCAGAGGCGGACTTAAAGTAGAGAGGGCTCTGGTGCATGAATTATTTTGGTCAATAGGGGGCAAAAGGTAGATCCCCATCTGTCATGCAACTCCAACAATGCTTTGACAGCTGGGGCGCTACCATTTTCCCATGCATGCAGGGTTGTATTTAGCACTGAGCAGTATTTGTGTGTTTGAGTGTAAGCATGTTTTTGTATGGAGTATGTTTGTGTGAATGTAGGGGTGTGTTTGTATGTGGAGATGGCATTTAAATGCCAGTATGCATTTATATGTAGTGTTGGTTTATGAATACACTGGTGTGTTTATATATAATTTTGTTGTTTTAAAAAAGAGGTGTGTTTATATGTAGTGTTGAAGTTTGAATGCAGGTGTGTATTTGCGTGTAGTGTTGAATGCTGAGATTTATGCACACACAGTGGCGGATCCAGGGGGAGGGCAACGGGGCAATTGCCCCCCCTGAGATTCTCCCCTGCCGGCTAGTGCAGGGCTGACATTGCCCAAGTGCCAGCCCTGCAATGTGCCTGCAGACCGGGGAGGGAGATCAGTGATCAGTGATCTCCCTCCCCGGTGCGCAGGCACATTACTGACAGCCGACCGGCAGGGGAGGGAGAGAGGACCCGCGAGCTGTTACCAGCAGCTCTTCCGGGTCCTCCTCTCGCGAGATTTGGAGCGTTGCCGCGGTAACCACGGCAACGCTCCAAATCTCGCGAGAGTGAACTCTAGCCCTGGAGCGCGGGCTAGCATTCACTCCTACCACTGGGACCACCAGGGATTCCCCACTGGGACCACCAGGGAAAGAAAGATGTCCCCCCTCCTCCCAGTAAAGGTAAGAAGGGAGGGGGGACATAAATTATATATTATTTTTAATTATTAAATGTAAAAAAAAAACACACACACACACATTAAACAAAAAAAAAGTCCCCCCCCTCCCCCCTATCCTTCTTCTACACACACATTGCCCCTGCCCCCATACACACACACACACACACATTGCCCCTGCCCCCCATACACACACACACATTACCCCTGCCCCCCATACACACACACATTGCCCCTGCCCCCCATACACACACACATTGCCCCTGCCCCCCATACACACACACATTGCCCCTGCCCCCATACACACACACACACACACATTGCCCCTGCCCCCCCATACACACACACATTGCCCCTGCCCCCCATACACACACACATTGCCCCTGCCCCCCATATACACACACATTGCCCCTGCCCCCATACACACACACACACACACACACATTGCCCCTGCCCCCCATACACACACACACATTGCCCCTGCCCACCATAAACACATTGCCCCCACATACACACATTGCCCCCACATACACACACTGCCCCCCATAAACACACTGCCCCCACACACATACATTGCCCCACACACACACTGTAACTGTCACACACCCATACTGACCCACACACACACTGCACCCCTGACATATACTGCCGCCCTCACATACACACTGCAACCTTCACACACACACACTGCTAATACACTGTCTGTGGCGAAACCGAACTCGCCACGTGTCCTTGGAGGGGGCTGCTTGCCCGCCTCTTGCCTTTGGACTATGGACCAGACTTTATGGGAATGTGATACCCCAGATAGCCATACCATGGAGCCTATCTATATAATGAAAGACTATGGGAAAGACTTTAGCTCCATGGCAATTGTACTGTGTGAGTAGGATCTGCGCGCTATTCGGTAGTTTTGTGCGTGCAGATCCCAGCTATCTGGGGATAGGTGAAATGTCTGTGTGTTATGTGTAAATGTGACTTTATGTATTTTAAAGTGTTTTATGTTGTTTTGCAACCATGTGGTTAATGGAGTCTGCCTTTAGTCCTGGGTAATTGGATTACTTCTCCAATTAACTCCAGGGCAGAAGGGAGGAAACCAGGGTGCATTGTGGGGATGTTTTTCTGCCAGCCAGAAAGGAACAAAAGATACTTTTAGTAACTTTTTAACCCCTGGTCGGATTCATGCCATTTTTTAATATGTTGTTCCCCTGAATGGATTGATTGTGGATATGTATTTTTATGTGAATGTGATGTATGGTTTTAAAGTTATGAAAGTAGTGTAAAAGTATATGTTACACTGTATGCATAATGGGATTATGTGTCACACTAAGGGGAGGGGATGTGTGGGAGGTAACATCTATGTCATTGGTTCTTTTATGCCTCCCCCTGGGTGTGGCCTGTATGTGTGAGTTGGAAATAAAAGCCAGGCTGGATGAGCCAGTCCAGAGTTCCTGTTTTACCCTCAACTTGAGTCCTGTGTCTTATTGGGGGAACCTGCTACAAGGGATTGCTATGCTAGGCATATTCCCTTGCTATAATCACTGAGCTCTTGTAAGAGCTTGTTCCTGCTTCGTTCTGAAGGGAGATAGCTGCAGCCTGCGGTGCTTATGGTGTCTGGTGGAGTGCTTGGAGTCCTCTGGAAGCACTAGGAGCATCTTTCAACGGAGGTACCCAGTCGGGGTGCCAGTGGATCCGTTACATTGGTGGCAAGCGGTGGGATGGCGTCCTAGTGCGAGGAGAAGCAGCTCAGAGACACCGGTAACGTGTGGAGTTGTGCAGCGTCCCTATCTTCAGCAACATAATGGAACCAGCAGTGGCTACAGCAAGCATGGCGTATAGCTACTCCGTACTAGAGTTTGGCACGATGGTAGGGTTGCGCCTGAAGTTTTACGGACCCAATCCAGAGGAGAAATACGTGCGGTTCGTGTGGGACATGGTGACCCGGAACCTACAACACAGGGCGTTGAGGGAAGGCCAGTGGGCACGTTGGGAGAAACTCCAGCCACAGGTAGAGTGGGACGAGGAAGAAACCGAAGTGGCCGGGGGAGATGGGACCGAGGTCTCTCTACCGGCCCTACAGGGATGCTGGGCACCCGGCCCAGATCCCCAGCGGCAGTATGTTTTACAGGGAGGGGAGACAGTCGGTCTCACTCCTCAGCGGCAGAATGGGTTATTGGAGGAAGAGACAACCGGTCTCCCTCCCCAACAGCAACCAGAGGTACCCGAGGTAGAGGACCTCATAGACTGGTCCTGGGAGGACCCCCTGCAGGCAGGTGGAGATGGGACCGAGATCTCTCCACCGGCCCTACAGGGATGCTGGGCAACCGGCCCAGATGCCCAACTAGAGCTGGAGTTACAGAAAGTGGAGAGCATCGACCTCCCCCCCCAGCAGCAGGACAATGTATTGGGAGGAGAGACAGTCAGTCTCCCTCCACAAAGGCGGAAAGTATGTATGGGAGAGGAGCTTGCTACCACCTCTCCCCAGCAGCGGATCATTGATGTGCAGGGAATAGGGAGCCCAGTCTCCTTTCCCCAGCAGCAGGGCACTGTATTGGGAGGAGAGACAGTCGGTCTCCCTCCACAAAGGCGGAAAGTATGTATGGGAGAGGAGATTGTTACCACCTCTCCCCAGCGGCGGATCATTAATGTACAGGTAATAGAGAGCTCAGTCTCCATTCCCCAGCGGCAGAGTGTTCTAATGGGAGAGGAGCTGGTTACCACCTCTCCCCAGCGGCAGCTTAATGTACCAGGGGGAGACTGTAAGCCCCACACCTGTGCAGATGGGACAGTGGTCTCTGCACTTCCAGCACAGGGGGTAGGGACGGTCGGTCCTGCCCCCCCACGACAGGGCTGTTTAGCCAAAGGGGAGACAGTCTGTCTCCAGCAGCAGAGCTGTGTACCCAGAGGGGAGACGGTCGGTCTCCCCCTCCCACAACCAGGCTCCAATCAGGCTACTTCAGTGGTAGCGCTGGCACCAGGGCAGAGTACCGCTGGTCTCTGCCCACTCAGCAACCCACCAAGGCAGACTACCAGTCCCCCACACAGCCGTGGTGAGGCACCTGGACCTGGACAAAGTTCTCCTCTACCCAGGTGTAGTAACCAGTTATTGTGGGTGGGAGGTACTGCTGTTTGTGCTTCATGGGTGGGTTGCTGGACTAACCAGGGCACGGACCGGCAGGAGGTCAGATACCCTGTTAGTCTGGGGGGTAAAGGGGAGAAGTGTGGCGAAACCGAACTCGCCACGTGTCCTTGGAGGGGGCTGCTTGCCCGCCTCTTGCCTTTGGACTATGGACCAGACTTTATGGGAATGTGATACCCCAGATAGCCATACCAAGGAGCCTATCTATATAATGAAAGACTATGGGAAAGACTTTAGCTCCATGGCAATTGTACTGTGTGAGTAGGATCTGCGCGCTATTCGGTAGTTTTGTGCGTGCAGATCCCAGCTATCTGGGGATAGGTGAAATGTCTGTGTGTTATGTGTAAATGTGACTTTATGTATTTTAAAGTGTTTTATGTTGTTTTGCAACCATGTGGTTAATGGAGTCTGCCTTTAGTCCTGGGTAATTGGATTACTTCTCCAATTAACTCCAGGGCAGAAGGGAGGAAACCAGGGTGCATTGTGGGGATGTTTTTCTGCCAGCCAGAAAGGAACAAAAGATACTTTTAGTAACTTTTTAACCCCTGGTCGGATTCATGCCATTTTTTAATATGTTGTTCCCCTGAATGGATTGATTGTGGATATGTATTTTTATGTGAATGTGATGTATGGTTTTAAAGTTATGAAAGTAGTGTAAAAGTATATGTTACACTGTATGCATAATGGGATTATGTGTCACACTAAGGGGAGGGGATGTGTGGGAGGTAACATCTATGTCATTGGTTCTTTTATGCCTCCCCCTGGGTGTGGCCTGTATGTGTGAGTTGGAAATAAAAGCCAGGCTGGATGAGCCAGTCCAGAGTTCCTGTTTTACCCTCAACTTGAGTCCTGTGTCTTATTGGGGGAACCTGCTACAAGGGATTGCTATGCTAGGCATATTCCCTTGCTATAATCACTGAGCTCTTGTAAGAGCTTGTTCCTGCTTCGTTCTGAAGGGAGATAGCTGCAGCCTGCGGTGCTTATGGTGTCTGGTGGAGTGCTTGGAGTCCTCTGGAAGCGCTAGGAGCATCTTTCAACGGAGGTACCCAGTCGGGGTGCCAGTGGATCCGTTACACTGTCCCCCTCACACACACACACACACACACTGCACCCCTCACACATTGCACCACTCACACATACCACTGCTCCTCTGCCCTACTACAGCCCCATTTCCCAGAGGACCTCAGGTAAGTTGTCAAACAGTTCTTAAACAGTTTGACTACTTACTCCGGGAGGGGTTCTTGGCATTATTGGCACTATAACCACTACACTGAGCTGTAGTGGTTATTGTGTCTGGATTATTTATTTAAATAATCTACAAGTGCCCCTCCCGAGATCAGGCTCTGGATCCGCCACTGTGCACACATATACATGCACTGTCACAAACACACACACACACACACTGTGATACACATACACACACAGAAACACTTGCAGATACACAGATATACACAATCATGCAGATGCAGCTATACAGACACATTTGCACACACATACAGACCCACAACCTGGTACACATGCAGACACACAGATGCACACACTGACACACATGCAGATACACTGACAACATACAGATACACAGACACACACAATGACAACATACAGACACACAGATGCATAACCTGACAAATGCAGATACAAACACTGACACACATGCAGATACACACATTGGCTACATACAGATACATGCACAGGTATACACACTGGCACACACACAGATACATACATACTGACAACATTGAGATACACACTGACACACACACACACACAGACACTGTGACAGACATACTGACACTGTGACAGACATACTGACACTGTGACAGACATACATACTGACACATACACAGACATACTGACTGGCACACCAACATACATACAGACACACAAACTGACACACACAGACATACTGACATACACACAGACATACATACTGACACACACACAGACATACAAACTGACACACAGACATATACTGACTTACACATACATACTGACACACACACAGACATACATACATACTGACACACACACAGACATACTGACACACACAAAGACATACATACTGATACACACACAGACATACAAACTGACACACAGACATATACTGACTGACACACACACACATACATAGTGACACACACACACATACATACTGACACACACATACCTACTGACACACACAAAGACATGCATACTGACACACACAAATACATACCAACTGACACACTCAATTATGTAACTGAGATATAGATTTTTTACGCGGTCTGGGTATTTCAGCCTAAACTTTGCAATTTATTCTTAGTTTCCCCAGTTTCCTGGTTTGGTAAATCCGTGTTTCTCATCTGATTGTCAGAAAAACAAACCATTTATAACACAGCAAAGAATGCATTAACATGGAAAGCCTCCAACCCTTATATTTTACTTTATGTGAAACTGTGGCAGTGTGGGGTGACAGTGGCGGTGTGGGGTGACAGTGACATTGTGGGGTGACAGTGACGGTGAGTTGTGACAGTGGCAGTGTGGGGTGACAGTGACATTGTGGGGCGACAGTGGCGGTAAGTTGTGACAGTGGCAGTGTGGGGTGGCGGTGTTGCATTCAACACACACAGACATACTGACACACAGACATACATACTGATACACAGACAGACATACTGACACACACACAGACATACATACTGACACAGACATACATACTGACACACAGACATACATACTGACACACACACACACAGACATACTGACACACACACAGACAAACTGACACACACATACACACAGACATACTGACACACAGACAGACACTCTTCAGTTTCCTACCTTTGAAAGAGGCTTCCTTCCCTGGGGTCCAGTGTGCTGGCTGGGGTAGTTGGGAGTTGAGGGTCTGGCTCTCCTTGCTCCCCCTCCTCACTGGATGCTGGCTCAGCAGCCTCCCGCGCGGCCCGATGTCTTTGAGGTGGGAGGAAGTGATTCGCGGATGTCACTTCCTCACATGCAGCCGTTAAGCAAGGGCCCTGTCGCGCTGTTAAAGGGCCACAGCGCCGACCGGACCCCTGCTGGAACATGCTCACTGGGTTGCCCTAAGGTTATGGGCCACCCGGTGGGCCCCCTTAGTGTGCGGGCCCCGGTGCAGCTGCAATACTAGCACTGCTGGCCCATTAGGTAGGGAAATATTTAAAAAAAAAAAAACATTTTTATTGCAGGCGGCGGGGCCCACGGGGCAGGTGCTTTGGGCCCCCCATGAGTAACCGGGCCCAGGGCAGCTGCCCCATTTGCCCCTCCTTAAAGACGGCCCTGGTAGTCACTGTCACATCTTAGGACGGCAATCTTGGTAAGTCCAGGCATACTTGAGTCCAACAGATCTTTACTTCTGCTATTATGTGTCAGTAGTCGGACAACCTATTTTTCAGTTGAAAAAAAATATATATCAGAAGGTCACAGTCTTCAAATGTAACAAAGTATGTTAACAAACTAGATGCAATAAAACAGAATTGTACTTTTCCCAGTGTCAGTGTTCATCGTTATGAGGAAGGCAGTTCTACTACAGTACAGTATACAAAAGTGTAAAGGGTAATTTACAGGCTTATTACTGGGAATTAGAAGTGAATTTTACATTTATGTACAAAACAGCTGATTTGAAAAATCTCCAATCAAGCTTTACTATCCACTTGAATTAGTTTGGTTTATTGAACCAGTTTGGTTAACCCCTTCAGGGCGGAGTCAATAGTGCACGTTCTGAGCAAAACAAAACGTAAACAAAAACTGGAATTTGCTCTATATGTCTGTTTACCCGTAGTTCCCCTCTTTCATATTATATGCACCCACACTTATTATATATAATTTTGTTCAGGAGAAACAGGGCTTTAATTTATCATTAACTATTCATATATGGAACATAATTTGTTATGAATAAAATTTTAAAAAAATTGAGAAAATAAGATATATTTTTAAATTTGTATTTCCGTCTGACATTTTAGCTGTGAATGTCATAATACTGTTAGGTTTTACTGCAACAAAAATGCACATATTTGTAATCAGCGATATCTCACGAGTACAACAGTAGCAGGGTCAAATATAGAATGTTCCATTTTCAAATTGAAATTTGCCAGATTAGTAATGTTACCTTTGAGACGGTGTGGTAGCCCAGGAATGAGAATTACCCCCATAATGGCATACCATTTGAAAAAGTACACAACCCAAGGTATTGAAAGTGGGCTGTGTTTAGTATTTTTTAGTAGCCACTTAGTCACAAACACTGGCCAAAGTTAGCGTTCATATTTGTTTTTGTGTGAAAAAACAAAAAACTAATATTTGGCCAGTGTTTGTGACTAAGTGGCTACTAAGAAATACTGGACATACCCCACTTGCAATACCTTTGGTTGTCTACTTTTGCAAATGGTATGCCATTATGGGGGTAATTCTCATTCCTGGGCTACCATACGCTCTCAAAGGCAACTTAACCAATCTGGCAAATTTCAATGTCAAAAAAATGAAATGCAAGCCTTATATGTGACTCTCTAACTTACCAAAACACCATAAAACCTGTACATCGGGGGTACTGTTATTCTTGGGAGACTTCACTTAACACAAATATTAGTGTTTTAAAACAGTTAAACATATTACAAAAATAATATAGTTCATAAAAGTGCAGTTCGTTTGTAAAAAAAATGCAACTCTCAGAAACTCACTTTTACTTAAAATATCATCGTTGTAATACAATTTACCAGTTTTAAACACTAATATTTGAGTTCAGCGAAGTCTCCCGAGTAAAACAGTACCCCAAATGTACAGGTTTTATGGTGTCTTGGAGAGTTACAGAGCCAAATATAGTGCTTGCGAATTAAATTCTCTGCACTTTCTCCCTGTGTTGTCAGGCATGTCAATCAAATGTTAATTAATCAAATCACATAATTATGTTAAAAGATTACTTAAATATACATGTAGAATTTTAATTTATATGCATTTATAGGTATTTAACCCCTTAAGACCGCAGGACGTACTATGCCGTCCTTATTTTGGTGGCTCTAAAAGCCGCAGGATGGCATAGTACGTCCTGCGATCTTATGTACTTACCCGGTCGCCGGCGATCCCACGCCGGCGATCGCGGTATGGGGGACTTACCTGGGAGCCCAGGGAGTCCCCCTGCGTCCTCTTCAGCCGCCCAGGGCCATGTGATCGCGAGGTCCTTGCGAGGACCCCGCGATCACATGGACGGCATAGCCGTCCAAGGCATTGCCAGCAGGGGGAGTGCCTGTAATGACAGGTACTCCCCCTGCTGTCTGAAAAAAAAATAAAAAATGTTAAAACAGTGTAAAAATAAATTATATATACTTAGATCATATATATATTTATTATATATATGATCTAAGTATATATATACACACATATACACACATACACATAAATATGCATACACTGTCTACGTGTATTTTAATATTAATATATACATAATTATATATATATATTAATATCAAAATACACGTACAATGATATTGATTAAATATATATATAATTTTCATTATATATATTTATATATAATAAAAAATAAATAAATATATAAATACGTTAAAAAAATAAATAAAAAAATAATAAAAACATAATAAAAAAAAATAGATAAAAAATATATAAACATGCGTAATTTTGTTCTAACTGTATTTTAAAATTAATATATATATATTGATATCAAAATACATGTAGAACGAAATAATATATATATCTATATACATAAGTATATACGTATATATCACTATGTATATACCTATATATAAATAAAAATAATTAAAAAAAATTATATACATATATATACACACATATATATATACACACATATATATATATATAATAATTCTACGCATATATTTATGTAATAATTTTACATAATTAGGTCATTTTATTAATTACAATTTGCAGGACCTGCCTGCCAACCCAGGCCAAAAGTTCAGGGAATTACATTGTCTAGCACTATATTTAACTCTGTAACTTTCCAAGACACCATGAAACCTGTACATGGGGGGTACTGTTTTACTCGGAAGACTTCGCTGAACACAAATATTAGTGTTTCAAAACAGTAAAATATATTACAACGACGATATCGTCAGTGACAGTGACATTTTTTGCATTTTTCACACACAAATGGCACTTACACTGACGATATAATTGTTGTGATACGTTTTACTGTTTTGAAACACTAATATTTGTGTTCAGCGAAGTCTCCTGAGTATAACAGTACCCCTCATGTACAGGTTTTATGGTGTTTTCAAAAGTTACAGAGTCAAATATAAGGTTTGCGTTTCAGTTTTTTCACATTAAAATTCGCCAGGTTGCCTTTGAGACCGTATGGTAGCCCAGGAATGAAAATTATCCCCATGATGGCATACCATTTGCAATAGTAGACAACCCAGGGTATTGCAAATAGGGTATGTTCAGTTTTTTTAGTAGCCACTTAGTCACAAACACTGGCCAAAATTTGCGTTCAAATTAGTTTTTTGCATTTTCAAATATTAACACTAACTTTGGCCAGTGTTTGTGACCAAGTGGCTACTAAAAAAGACTGGACATACTCAATTTGCAATACCTTAGGTTGTCTACTTTTGCAAATGGTATGCCATCATGGGGGTAATTCTTATTTCTGGGCTACCATATGGTCTCAAAGGCAACGTAACCAATCTGGCGAATTTCAATGTAAAAAAACTGAAATATGTAACATGCTATATTTGACCCTGTAACTTCCCAAAACACCATAAAACCTGTACATAGGGGGTACTGTTTTACACGCGAGACATCGCTGAATACAAATATGTGTATTGTATTGCAGTAAAAGCAAACAGTATTATGACATTCACAGTTAGAATGTCACGTAGAACTAAAAAAATTTAAAAAATTCTTATTTTCTCCCATTTTTTAAATATTTTTTTCATATTAAATTATGTTCCATACCTAAATATTTGATGTTAAACGAAAGCCCCGTTTCCCCTGAATAAAATGATATATAATAATGGGGGGTGCATTTAATATGAAAGAGGTGAATTATGGTTGGACAGACATATAGCGCAAATGCCAGGTTTTGTTTACGTTTTTTTGGATCACAACTTGTACATTTGGCTGCGGTCTTAAGGGGTTAAATTCTACGTGTATACTAATGTAATCTTTTATGTACTTATATGTATTTATCTATATATACATTTGCGGTTATTTGTATTTTATATATAGATAGATATATATTGAATGTCATTCTAAGTGTATTTTGTTACCAATAAATATATATATTATAAACAAAATACAGTTAGAATGAAATTACGTATGAATATATTAAATTTTGTTTCAATATTTTATTTATTAATTTTATTATTTTATTTATTTATTATTGTAATTATTCGTATATATATATATATATATATATATATATATATATATATATATATATATATAATATATGTGTATATATCTATTATATATATAATATATATATATACATATTATATATATATAACGTCATTCCAAGTGTATTTTAATACTAAAATATGTGCTAATATTAATATTAAAATACACTATGTATGACGTTACATATATATAATATGTATATATATTATATATATAATAGATATATACACACACATATATATATATACATTTATTTTATTTTATAACATGTTTAAAAAATATTTTTACTTTCCCACCAGCAGACAGTCCCCATGCTGGCAGATCCACAGCCAGCTATAGGGGGCCATGTGATCGCTCTTTGAGAGCGATCACATGGCCCCCGGGGGCTTCTTTTGCCGTGGGAGGGCTGCCTGGGCTGTGAAGCAGTCCTCCCAAAGCGGAGCGCCGGGTAGGTAAGTATCCCGGGCGCTCCAGGGCTCAAAGTCGTTACGACGTTCTATGCCGCCGCAATCGGCTTTAAAGCCCACTAAATGTGGGACGGCATAGAACGCTGTAACAGCGTTAACGGGTTAATTGCATTAAATTTCAGTTATCTAGAATTCTCATTTTAGTAAATAATCCTGTTGGGGCATTCTGGGTAGTTTCCTGCACCTTTATAAATCTAATCTGTCTGTATCAAATCTACTGAAACAGCACAGGGACCCAAAACTGGGTGTAAGGACCATAGTTTAAATAATACTGTAGTCGTATATGATATAAGAAATCCGCAGGAAGAACCCTTCAGTAGGTTTATATGTCAGTTTATATGAGATATATATGTAATGATCATAGGGGCTCTCTCTTTATTTAGACATATTTTTTCAAAGTCTGAACAAGTATAACATTGTATAACATTGTTTTAGATGGAAAAAACATATGAATTAGCGTTAAATATAATTGTAAGTACAGCATGTTTCTCCACACTTCTGAGAGGCACGGGGATCAATATTTTGCATGACGATATTCGGACATGCAAACCACCCCACTTGGATGAATATTGGACTACCAGAAATATTTATTTTCCCAATTAAGTGATTCATCCAATCCAAATATTTTCACAGTGCACTTGTTTAACCATTAATGTGAACTTTGAGGCAGGTTGTGATTTGAACTTCTATACCCCAAAACATGTTTGTGGATCGTGCACATAGCTGTGAACTCTGAAGCAGTTCTGTGATCCATAATTCCCAAACTCTAAAAAGGTTTGGTAGCTTTAACCAGCTGACATATGGACTAAAATTGAAAAAGTTAAAGGGTATTCAGCACTAAGTAATAACTGGAACAGTCCAAACTGCAGCTAAATCACCGGAGCCGCGTCTCTGGTCCCGTTCACAAACAGATGAAAGTACAAGGAGTGGTGCAGCGCCTAAAGTGTCCTTAAAAATATATATAAAAGCAGGGATAAAAAGAAAATATATAGTGTAGTATGTCACTGTCCAAATAAATAGAATAAAACTAAAGAAACACTCACAAAAAGTGTTTGAGAAAGCCTCTTGCCAGGTAAAACGTGTTAAGTGTATGTATTATTATTATCTACCTCACTTTGAGTGTATTTTTTCTTGTTTTATATTTTTATATTAATTACCTTTAAATAAAGTACTTGGACCAACCTTTGCTGCTATTCTGCTTGAACTACCGTATTCGTGGTGGGGTTTGTACCACTCAAGCCAGAGGAATAGAGCAGTCCACATCTGCTCCGTCAAATGTGAGTACATTTCTTACCACTTTATTTGTATTCTGTGCCTTACGGTACGCGCTATTTTGTTTTTTGTTTTTCCTTTTTCTCCTATATTTCTGGAGGGATAATACCACCATCTATACTTACAAGTGGGCACTACACTATAATATCCTACGCCCATATCCGCAGAGCTGCTTTTGTTTCCACCATTTGGGTGGCCGCAACCGCCAAGAACCCTACTATATCCATAGGCTGGGATGTTTCATCCAGGCGTTCAAGTTGGAGCTACAATTTTAGCTCAAGGAAATTGTGAGTGTGTTTTTTTTTGTTTTATTCTATTTATTTGGACAGTGACATACTACACAATATAATTTCTTTTTTTTTCTCCCTGCTTTTATATATATATTTTAAGGACACTTTAGACATGGACTAAAATTAATTTCCCTCACCTTTATTGCCAGAGAACATTCAGAATATATGGTTCAGATGAAAGGTACATAATGTGTCCCTATTTACCGACATTGCTAAAACAACAACGTTAAATATAATGTTTAAAGAGACATAATTAAAAGAGATTCCTGTAAATTTAGAATTTGATCTAACTATAAACAATAAATTAGAGTCATGCCTTCTTTCTTATGATTTAAAATACACAAAGACTCATGCATCAAATCCTTCATTTATTGTAAATTTACAAAGTGTTTTAATGCACATTCTGATTTTTTGCCAAGAATTTCCTGTGAAACAGTAATAATAGGGAAACCTGTTTTTAGAGAATTGTATTGAGATTTTTACTTATGATGAACAATAAATCAAAATAAGTATCTGATATTGCTACTTAATAAATCTTTAGTTTATCCTATATCAACCTCTTACCTGCTATAATGGAAGCACACAAATATGCAAATATTTTCTTGAAAATTATGTCTAATGTTAAAAGCTGGTGTATTGCCCTAAAATGAAATGCACACAGATAAACATGGAAAAAAACAGAGTAAACCGCGCCCAAGGTGTATGTACAGAATATTGTACGTACATAGGTCTTCAAGGAGTTATGCACAATTAACCTAAAAAATAAAGGAACAAAGAAAAAATAATAGTGCAGCATATTATATACAGTGTATATGTAAGTAGATAATCTTGTGTCACTTCCACTCACATTTTTTTGAGCTAACTTAGAACTCTGCTGTGTTGCTCATGGATGGAACAATCCCCGCCTGAGGATATATAATGATGTGGTCACCACAGATGCTTCAAATTAAGTGTGGTATGCAGGGCCTATGTGGAGGTAAATACAGGAAAAAGAAACTGCAATGGTGAAGTAACTACTGATAGAAAATCAAATGCATAGATAAACTAATGTAATTACATTTACTAGAGCAGAGCCTGCTCTAGTGTAAACAGCATTGGCGGTATAATCCCCACCTAAGGATTTGATGGTACCAGGAAGCAATTGATGGGTCAATAAAAAGGTAGATATATCTATACCACGTACCCCGCGATCACGTGGCCCAGGAGGGCTGGATCAGGCAGTGGGGGTCTGCCTGAGCTCCCAGGCAGACCCCAGGATCACGATCACCGGCGGGGGATCACCGGCGGGGGATCGCCAGCGATCGGGTAAGTGCCTATTAGCTATCGGACGTACCAGGTATGTCCGAGGTCTGGAAGGGGTTAAAAAAAAAATGTAAAACACACTCTAAAGTTTTTTTTTTCCTTTTCTAAATACCTTAGACACACCGGGTAATCCCTATATCCTGGACTGTTATGTGTGCCTTGAGGAGAGGGTTGAGCAATGCACTATAGGCACCCAGACTATTTAATCTCATTGAAGGGGTTTGGGTGCAGTGTTCCTATTCCCTTGGCCCTGCAATGTAAAATATTGCAGTTTCAGAGAAACTGCAGGGTAAGACTGCCTCTAGTGGCTGACTCCCTGACAGCCACTAGAGGTACTTGCTGGCTTTTCATAGAGTTAACTCCATAAGACGACGCTGGATGTGCTCACACTTTCAATAAGGACATCCAGCATCCTCAAATTCCCATTGTAAAGCATAGATTCAAAGCTTTCCTACGGGGAAGGCTCAGAGGAGGTCGAGAGGGAGCCAGTGCAGCAAAGAGGTAAGTGTTTAAAGGGTTTTTGTAACCTTTTCAACACCGGGGGCAACAGTAACTTTAGGGCAGAGGGCATGGACGTGTCTATCACGAGGCAAACAAGGCATCTGCCTTGGGCGGCACTTTGCAGGGGGCGGCAAAAAAAGCCGCCCCCAAACAACCAGGCAGATCCCTTGTTTGGAGCTCTCCCTGCTCAGCTCCCTCCGTGCCGCTTAATGAAGCCGGGAACCGGAATATGACATCAGACTGGTTCCCAGCATCACTAAGCAGCGCACGAGGGAGCTGAGCAGGAAGATTAAAGCTCCCTGGCCGCCTACTCAGCCTGTGCGCCCCCTACCTGCCCGCCCAGCAGCCCTACTGGACTGCAGGTAAGCAATACACTCCAGCTCTCCCAGGGAGGCTGGGTGGATTTAAAATAAAATTAAAATTAAATAATACAAATAATAATAATAATTAATAATAATTAAAACAATAATTTGTGAGTGTTGGGGGAAATGTGTATGTGTGTATGTGTCTGTAAGTGTGTGTGTGTATATGTCTGTAAGTGTATGTGTGTCTGTAAGTGTGTGTGTGTGTCTGTAAGTGTGTGTGTCTGTGAGTGAATGTGTGTGTGTGTGTGTGTGTCGGTCAGTGAGTGTGTGTGTGTCAGTCAGTGAGTACGTGCGTCTGTCAGTGAGTGCATGCGTATGTCAGTGTGCATGCGTCTGTCAGTGTGTGTCCAAGTAATAGTGTATGTGTATGTCATTGTTTGTCAGTGTATATGAGAGTGTGTGTCTGTCAATGAGTGTATGCGTCTGTCAATGAGTGTATGCGTCTGTCAGTGAGTGAGCGTCTGTCAGTGAGTGAGCGTCTGTCAGTCAAAGTGTGGCCTTGACAGGAAGGGGTGGGAAAAATAGGGCTGGAGGGTGCCTGAGCACTGTCCTGCCTAGGGCAGCACAATCCTAAATACACCACTGACAGAGGGACACTATCATGTTATGAATACAGTTTTGTATTCCTAAAGCTATAGTGTCATTCAAACTGCAAAATAGGGTTATGTATAAAGACCAGTCCTTTATACGTAACTCTGTTCAAACTGTCATTGTTTGTTATCATTGAAAACAAAAGATTATATGTATTATAGCCTCTCTATATAATGCATACTTATAAGTAAATTCCTCTTTGCTCAGAAGCACAGTTTTTCCGAATAAAATATGTCTGTCTGTCAGTGAGTGTGTGTTAATCAGTGATTGTGTGTCTGAATTCCCCAAGAATTATGACCCTGTTCTGGGATTCAGCTTGAATTTAGTTTGGCCTGGGTAGAGAATTTTCACTGAGACATATATTTTGCTTGCGGTCTACCCCTCGTCCACGATAGTCAATTAGTTAATTTTTCTGAGCACTGAATGACCACTTTTTTGAGGACCCTAGGGCGCTGTCCCCAAAATGCTTAGCGTGAGTGCATCATTAGCTGCACTCACACTACACACAGAACACTAGGAGCATGTACTGAATATTGAAATAGAGTCCTGGCTGGCACCTAGAGAGCTGGCCTGAATGATTGGAAGGCAGCCTGGCATGCATTCACACCAAGATGATTTGCCTTGTCTTCATGGGGACCTGACCTTCAACCTTTTTCGAACTAGGTTATTGACCCGGCCCCTTTTATGCCACCCACCAGTGTACTACTTTGTTTTCGTACCTACATCTACTTTTCTGTATTTTTATGCACAAATTCCAAACTTCCTCACACTTTTCTGAGAAAGGGACAGATCCACAATCTCCCTGTGAATACAGTGCAAACGTTAGGATTAGCTGACAAAATGTTAACCAATTCCTGGTCTAGACTGAGCTCTCCGCAGGTCTATTGGAAGCTGTAAACCCTGAGTAATTTCAGCCAACATTTATATATTGTACATTCTCTATACAATATATTGATATTATTATTAGCATTTTTAGCACCAACTTATTCTGCAGTACTTTACAATTATAGAATGGGGATAGTAGACAACAATGAATTGCCACAAATGGAGCTATAGGCATGCAGGGAACATAGGTTTGGTACATATGCTAAAGTAGTGATACCTCATTGCTGGCAATTGGGGGCAAATTTTTCTACTCTAAGAGTCAGAGGCATATCTACTGAACATAGCACTTATGAAAAGCATTGACATTGCTCCCCTTGACACCCATATTTTATATAATTTTAGATAACCATAAAATCATTCCAACAAACTCTATATAATGTGTGTGGTGTATGCTGGCGGTATGTGATGTGTGGTACGTGCTGACTGTATGTTATGTGTGTGTGGTGGCTTTATGTAGTGTGTGCATTCGTGCTCTGTGTAGCATGCTCTGGCTTGGCTTCCTTCAAAGAAGGAGGGCTATGATCTTTGGTGGTCCAATGGGGAGTCATACTCCTTGGTTTTGCAGTAGGTGTAACTCTGAATGGTGGTCTAGTGGATGTCCTGAGTCCCTGATAGTCCAGCAGGTGAGTGAAAGGCTTGCACCACCAGCAGATATAGACATCAGTAATCACTCCCTCGCAGCTTGGCACTCAGCGATTCAGAATGCAAGCTAGGAACATTCGTCAGCTCTGACTCAGTAGAAAGCACCAGACCGCAAGGTGTGCGCCCGCCAGAAATGCAAACCTTGCGCTGCCAGCTTTGATCGCGCTTTTGAAAGCTATCCCACTTCTTAACCACGGCTGGGCTAAAGACTGAAACAAACTGCCTGCCTGGCCACTGTTCCATGACGCACCATGCAAGTGGTGCCCAGGGAACGTGACATACCTTACATATCCTAGGTACGTCATTGATAGGATATTTCCAAGGTCAAACTGCCCCTGTGCATCTGTCTTTTCTGGGATCAGCTGTCTCTGTGTATCCTAGGCTGCCTTGTAGAAAGACAAAGGCAGTGATCTCTGACACTCCATATTCTCCATACAGAAATGCAGTGAAATCGACTTGTAATGGAGCTAATGCCCCTCACCTGTATTCTGGCCATGTCTGAATTATTAGCATTCCGCTGTATGCTAAAGAGTAACTATTTATCACTGTTATTGGGGTTGGGGATATCACTTTTTGTTCTGAACAGAAATAAACTTTTATCCAGAGTACATGTCATTCTGCAAGTTTTGCCCAAAGTAAAAGTAAACTAGGCTTTAGTAGTGCCAATTAAAATGTGAGCTAGCACTGCATAACTGGGTTCATAAGGTAATTTTCACTTACTTGACAGATATTAGCTTGTCTGTGAGCATCAATGATTTCAGCTTCACAGCAAACCCTTTGAAGTGAAGCATAGCAATATCTAAAAACAATTCATAACACACCCATATATTTATATTTAGTAACAAGAGAAACTGCCTGCTCTGTCTAAACATGGTAATTTTTCACTTGGAATTCTACAATGGCACGAGACTTAGTTACATCAATTAAAGGGGAAAATAGTGGGTTAAGCTTAATATTCTATAGGTAACAGGGATGGCGTAAAAGGCGTCAAAATATATACCGTAAACAAAAAAGTTTTATGAATGGTTTTTAAACAATCTTAGAAAATCATTCTTCGAAATGCAAATGTAATAAATGCAATATTATTCATAGTAATTTATAGATTTTCCATTGATCCTTTTGAGCGGCATATAATTCATAATATAGAATGTAATTCTGTTACTATAGAAATATTTGTTTTAAGAATTAAAGGAGCAGTCCTTTGAAAAAAAATATTTGCTTTGTAGGTATATTAAAAAAAAACAGCTTATAAAAGCTGCAGACCTGGTGCCACTGAATGTCTGGATTGATGGATTGACCTGTTAGAAACCTTTTTCTTAAAGAAGACTCTGTGCTGGAGTTGCGAGCTTGCGCGCTTATGTGCAAGCACTGCTTCTTATTCTTAGACTTCTGAATGTGCTATAATACAGCTCAGAAATATTGACAGGTATACTCTGTGGAGCTAACAAAGGCCCAGTTTTAATATTTTTGGATTATTTTTTTCAAATGATTTAATATTTTTTTTATAAACTTTCAATATATATATATATATATATATTTAAAATATGAAAATGTCAAAAACTATATATATTTAGCACTTGTTACAGCTGAACACTTTATTTTATCTCATTATATGCATCAAGGAATTTTGAACATGTACTTTTTCTCTACTATTTTATTATGCTTTGGTCCTGCCTGCGATAACATGCTGTGGGCAAATCAGCCTTAATTTATAACAGGGGGGGGGGGGGGGAAACAAGTTAGTAGATAATCCCCTTTTCTTCAGTGTAAATGGATTAGTGAATAATCCCTTGTCTATGTTTAAGATAGTTTGTCTCAGTTATCATCACAGCATGTTTCCCCCAGTAGGATCAAAGCAAAGTAAAGCACAGCTTGCTAAATGTGTCATTTTAATAGCACTTATGCACGAGGGTTGACTCAGCAACGCGGAACGTGTAATGTCATCACGGTGGAGTTGGGACTAAGCCACACATGTGCACAGACACCAGCACCACGCTGAACACACCTGGACTACACTTGCTGTAAGTGTAAGTGGATCTTCTTTATTTCACCTTGTAAGTAGTTAGCACATCTGAGCTATGTTTTATATGGGTCTTCAGGAAAGTCCCAATTATTAAAATTATTCTACTTTGACAACTCCCTTCTGTATTCTGAATTTTTCTTTGTATGTTTTACTTTGCAACCCCTAACCCCCTTTTGTTAGGGAGATTATATGCACATATTTACAATAATATACATATATATATATATATATATATATATACATATATATACATATATATATATATATATATTCATATACACATATATTTATATTCATACATACTTACATTCATACACACACGTATAGACACCTAAACAAACACACACATGGATATACATACACATGGACTGATATGCAAACACACACACAGGGACACATATACTCACACACAGGCTCATACACAAAAACACATTAATAAACACACACAGACTCATATATACACACACATATTCATATACAGTGACAGAATTTACACAAAACCACTCAGACCACCCCTCTGCTCATTAGCACGCTTCTGCTCCACACATCAGTTCATAGTGCTGGGATTGGACACTCAGCTGTGCCTCCACCTCCCAGTTTAGCAGTGGCTGTGTGGTTATTCTAAATAATCTGATTTGCAAGTATTTTATACAGCACCATTGATATCACAGGAACAAACAACCTGAAATCCAGATTCAGTTTCCAAGACAGATTCCAAGACATATCTCTGTGCATAGGCAACCTATTGTTG
Organism: Pelobates fuscus; assembly: GCF_036172605.1. NCBI lineage: Eukaryota > Metazoa > Chordata > Amphibia > Anura > Pelobatidae > Pelobates > Pelobates fuscus. Next base: position 304,463,117 of record NC_086319.1, on the reverse strand, counting down.
TATTAACCATACCCAACTTGGAATGAGAACGTAAGACGGTTGCAGATATCTGACTATTGAATAAAGTCATCAATAACAATTCGTCAGCCTAGAGATTTTTCTCTAAGATGTCTTTTTCACTTGACCTTAAACAGGTGGATTCTTTGATGACGCAGAACAGGCAACCTTGTGCAACTGCCTGCAACTCTGGGTTTAGACAAAGGCTCAGGAACCATGAATATGATTGGTCCACTTCACCATCTTCATGTGAACAATGATGGGGAAATGCCTCCGGTCCTGTGGGATCTTTTTCTCAACACTGGGGCGTAACATTTTGCGTAAAATAAGAATTTTAACAATAGAAAATACACTAGACCAATTAACCCTAAGTGTACAGGCTTTCTGGGTCTCAAAGAGTTAAAATCACCTCCATACCTAAAAGACATCCCCTCATCCAAATGCATATTGACTCATGAACTTCAAAATTATTGATGGGATCAAAGGTGGGAGAAAGTGGGTATGGTTGGATTATTGCACTGCACTATTTATGGGCAAGAAAATTCCTTCAGTAAAAATGACAAATGTCAGATATTTTTAAAGTACACCAGCAGAAGCTCATTTTGACCAATTTGAACTAAAATGAGCAGTAGGCATTTATTTTAACAATGTAGGTTTTTTTTCTACCTCGTCTTAGCAAGCTTTCATTTCTGTGGCTCAGCAGGACATGCACATTACGTATTTAGAGAAGCACTTAGGTGGCCCATTCTCAATATAAGAGATATTAACGCTTATTCTGTAAATTGTTAAAGGAATGTGTATAAGTAAGCCTCCGGAAGAAAGTAATAGGAGAATTCAATTATATGGATAGTAGGATAACTTCTTTTTTTTGCATTTATGAATATTTCAGGCTGAAATTTAAGTTCCTCAGACAAAGAAAAGTCACCTTTATCAAAATGCCCTTCACCTTTTTTTTACCACCCAGGTGTAGAGTAAAAACGAGATTTTCACATGAATATAATGATTGCTTTTAAACAAGATTTTGAAATATAGAAAGCAGTCGAGAAATTGTGGATTTAGGATAAAGCCAAAGATTAATAAATGAAAATTTAAATAGCACCATAACAAAGAATTTTATCATAGCAAATAACAATGAGCTAAAACTGGATCAAAACTACTATCTTATATGTTCCTTTAGCTTCGTGGCAGAAATATGGGAAACAACGCATTTCAGGTGAAATAAGTGCTCAGTAATAGTAAATCTAGCGGTGGAACTATTGCCATTGCAACTGGTGTATCTGTACCAGGTCCTGTAAACTGGGGGAATAAGGGCCACTAACTCTTGGGACCACCCAATGGGGATAACGGAGCAGCGACCAGCCCCTGTCAGATTGGAGGTGCTAGGAGGAAGTGAGTAAAGAGCGCCATGCAAGGAGGAGGCAGAGAGAGAAAGGGGAGAGCATACTGGAAGAGTCTGGACTAGTTCCAGACTCCCATCAGTCTTATCCAGCAGCAATCCTCCTGCTGAAAATATTAGACATGTGCAATTCGTTTTGTTCCGAATGTCAATTCGGCCGAATTTCAGGCAATTCGGACATTCGGATACTTCCGAATGTCCGAATAGCTGAATTACCGAATTGCCGAAGTTCCAAAATTGCCTAAGTTCCTAAGTTGCTGAAGTTCTAAAGTGTCAAAGTGCCGAAGTTCCGAAGCACAGAATTGCTGAAGTACTAATATACCCAGTGGAAGAATGAAGAATGTTACACTATATACTAGTTTAAATAAAAAGTATACAAACATAGCCAGGATTCCGTTGTAAGCATTTGCAACACTTACAATGATCAAGTAACACATTCATATAAAATGTAAGTTACTTAGCCAGTCAATGGATGGGAATGAATAATTAGATAACTCCCTTATTCCCACGGTATTAGGGAGCTATCTACCAAAAGGGTGAAAGACCTAAATTGGTCTTTCAGTCAAATTTACTAATAAAAATTACTTAGTATTAGTAAATTCTGCCCCTACGCGCTATACCGTGGGAATTAGGGAGTTATCTACTAAGCGGCTGCAAAAGAGCATCCGAAGTCCCGAAGCCCCGAAATGCCGAAGTTCACAAATTCCGAAGTTCCGAGGTGCCGAAGTACCGAAGTTCCAAATTGCTGAAGTCCTAAATTTCAGAATGCCGAACCCAACCGAATATTTTCCCCATGCACATCCCTAGAAAATATAAATGTAAAAAATAGGCAAATTATTACTTCTGTGTGTGTCAGTGTGCATGTGTGTATGTGTGTATATCTGTGTTTGTGTGGTAGTGTATGTTTGTTAATGTGTGTGTGCATCTGTGTGTGTGTGTTCGTGTGGCAGTATGTGTATGTGTTTATATCGGTGTGTGTACAAGTGTATGGGTATATGTGTGTACATGTGAGCATTCAAACAGAAACACCGCACACAAACACACCCCTATATTCAAATGCCAAAACTGCATAAAAACATACAACTGCTTTGAAATGCCAACAATGCACACAGATGAACACCCACATTCAGATAAACCTACTTCATACAAAAACATTCTTGCATTCAAACACACAAACACTGCTCCATAATTCAACCCTGCAAGTATGGGCAAATGGTAGAGCCCCAGCTTGCGAAGCATCATAGGAGTTGACAGGTGAGGATCTACATTTTGGCCACGTTTGCACTAGAGGGGGCCCAAAGAATTTCCTTGCGCCATGACCTTCTCTGTATTAGTTCCATCAATGAGGGATCTACCACTTGCCCATCCTTGCAGGGTTGTATTTGTGAGCAATGTGTGTGCGTTTGAATGTAAGCATGTTGTTGTATAGCGTATGTGTCTGCATTTAGGGGTGTATTTGTATGTACTGTTGCCATTGGAACGCAGTGGGGGACTTGTGTGTAGTGTTTGCTTTTGAATGTAGGGATGTTTGTATGTAGTGTTAGTTTTTAAAAGCAGGTGTACTTTTGTGCATATTGTTGGTGTTAGTATATAATTTTACCATTTTAATACAAGGGAGTGTTTGTATGTAATGTTTGCATTTATGTGCAGGGGTGTGTTTGGATGTAATGTATTTTAATTGCAGACATTTGTGTGTGGTATGGGTGTTTGAGTAAAGGAATATGTTTTTTGTATAATTTTGTCATTTGAACACAGGGGTGTGTTTGTATGTAATGTTTGTGTTTACACAGGGTGTGTTTGCAAGTTGTGTTGTTGTTTGATAGCTGGGATGTATGCACATATATACATACACACTAACACATATATACATACACATTGACAAACAGATACATATATATATAAACACACTGAGACATACACTCATTTTCATATACACACTGACACACACATACACACATACATACATAGACACAAAGATACACACTGTAACCCTCTCCTGATTGGTCTTCCCAAAAGCCGTACTGCACCGCTACAGTCGATAATGATTGCTGCTGCCAGACTGATTTTCCTCTCTAGTCAGTTCTCTCACACCTCACCCCTCTGCCAGTCTTTACATTGGCTTCCTGTATGCTATATGAGTCAATTCAAGGTACTAATTCACACCTATAAAGCACTGAACAACTCTAGCCCCTCTTATATCTCCTCACAGATCCATAGGTATGTCCCTTCTCGGTCTCTCCGCTCTGCCTGTGACCACCTGCTGTCCGTTTTTCGCACCCGTACGGCCAACTCACGCTTGCAGGACTTCTCGCAGGCGGCTCCCTTTCTATGGAATAGCCTGCCTACCACCATCAGACTCTCCCCTAGTCTTGCATCTTTTAAGAAGTGCCTTAAAACCCATCTCTTTAGGAAAGCTTATGGCCTCCAAGACTAACCTCTACCTCACATCCCTGTCTTTTGCTTTCTCCTAAAGGGCAGCCCACCATTTTTGACTGCAAATTCCTGTCCTAATGTGTTTTACACCCCACCTCCTATAGAATGTAAGCTCGATTGAGCAGGGTCCTCTTCAACCTATTGTTCCCGTAAGTTTTTTGTAATTGTCCTATTTATAGTTAAATCCCCCTCATAATATTGTAAAGCGCTACGGAATCTGTTGGCGCTATATAAATGGCAATAATAATAATACTGTACACACATGCACACACTGGCACATAGATATACTGACACACAGATAAACACAATGGAACATAGACACCTTGGCACACAGAAAGACACACTGATACCTACATGTGAACATACACACACTGACAAACAGATACATACACTGATAAATACACACAGGGACATTTGTCTGGGGTGCTGCTGGCTGAGGCTGATGTTTGGAGGGTCTGCAGCAGCCTGTGCCTCTTTCCTTCCTGTGTGGCACTCTCTGTATCTGGGAGGAAGTAACCCAGGCATCACTTTCTCCCAGGCAAACAATACTACATCGGCCCGGTCGCACTCTTAAAGGGCAGTGACACCTGAACAGGTCCCTGTTCAGCAATTCCCATTAAGTGGCCCTAAGTTCATGGGCCACCCAAATGGCTTCCCAGTGTGATTGCCCCCGCTATGCCATGACTCTCAATAGAATTACAATGACCTTTAAAAAAGAAGTATATATATTTACAAAGTAATATAGTAATCAAGGTTGAAAAAAAGAGTTAAGTCCATCAAGTTCAATCCATTTTAAGTTGTTGAAAATTAGGCAATAAAAAACCAATTGTAGCAATTTCCAGTTATGCAACAAAAATGGGAAACATCTTCTTGACTCCATAATGGCAATTAGATTTCTCCTTGGATCAACAACTTGTTTTACATACATATCAGTCATATACTTGAAAATGTTGTTGTTGCAAAAAAGCACTGTAACGGAGCTCCCTGTACTTCTGGCTTGGTACCTCCGCCAAGGACCGCTTCCTAGCTGGAACAGGGGACAAACCACAGCACTTCTGCCCACAGTCACCGTGGCGTGACTGGGGTCCTGGAACCACTCACTCCTGGAGCCGAATGGGTAATTCGCTCTACCTCCAGGCACTGGACGACACTCAGTCCAGTGAGCTCTAGTCCTTAGAAGGACTTTCCCCAGTTGAATCCTCCACACTGGAACAGTGATTAGTCCTTTCCCCTCCCAGTAACCAGACGACACATAGATCTGGGAGTACAAGGTGGAATGTTTTAATGTGGCCAGCTTTTATACATTCCTGCTTTTATACATTTCTGAACATGAACAAGCACGCCCATGACAGTCCCATGCAAAACAGGCTAATCCTTCCCCTATGCCTGGGAGATAATTGAGTCAGGAACTGTACAAATCTCAATTATCTGCAGGCACAAAAACCACACATTTCACAGACACCCCAAAAGTACGTTTAACTACATGAAAACCCCACAAAAGTTATATCCCCTGATAGCCCCGATCTGGGTGACCAACATATCCAAAAGTCACCCATGTGTGAGCCGTATGAGCTGACAGGGGAGCTGACCGGAACAGGAGAAGGAGGAGAAGGGAGCTGACAGGAGCTGCAGGAGAGGTAAGTAACAGCTCTGCCAGCCCCCCTCTCCCCCCCACTGAACTACCAATGCCACTGGACCACCAGGGAGTGAGAGCCCCCCTTTTTATTAATATTAATACAAAAAATAATAAAAATAATTAATTAAATAAAAAATAACAATAAAAAATCATTATTAAATAATAAAAAAATAATAATAATAAAATTGCCCCCCCCCCCCCACCAAGGCTCTGCAATACACACACACACACACACACACTGCATTCATACACACACACTGCACTCATATACACACACTGCACTCATTCACACACTGCACTCATACACACACTGCACTCATACACACATGCTGCACTCATACACACACGCTGCATTCATACACACACGCTGCATTTATACACACACGCTGCACTCATACACACACGCTGCACTCATACACACACACTGCATTCATACACACACACTGCATTCATACACACACACTGCATTCATTATATACACACACTGTAAATAAATATTCAATTCATATAATTTTTTTAGGATCTAATTTTATTTAGAAATTTACCAGTAGCTGCTGCATTTCCCACTCTAGTCTTATACTCGAGTCAATAAGTTTTCCCATTTTTGGGGGGTAAAAATAGGGGCCTCGGCTTATATTCGAGTTGGCTTATACTCGAGTATATACGGTAACTTAAATAATTAGCGCTTCTTGTACTTCCCTTATGTCTGCAATATCCTTCTTTCAAACTGGTGATCATAATTGCAGTGCATATTTAAAGTGGGATCTTATCATTGATTTATAAAGAGGCAACATTATATCCAAATCACTTTTTATACCGGTCTGCATAGCTTTTACAATGGCGGACCGGTATTGCACACAGTTGCCTAGTTTGTTATGTATAATTGTTCACATGTCCTTTTAGTTTAATGCTATCCCAAACTCAACCCCATTTAAAATATAAGTGGTTTGTGGGTTCCTTGTTCCAAAATGCATGACTTTGTATTTATCTGTATTGAATTTCATCTGTCACTTGCCTTCCCAGTCCCACAAGTTATCAAAATCCCTCTGTAGATAAGTTGTATCATGTTCAGTGTGTAATATATTACCTAGCTGTGTTTCATCTGCAAACACCAACCAATGATTTTCAATGCCTACTTCAAGATCTTTTATAAACAGATTAAAGAGAATTGGGCCCAGGACAGACCCCTGAGGCACTCTACTTACCACTTTTGTCCAATTTGAAAATGTTCTATTTATAACTACTCTCTGTACTCTGTCTTTAAGCCAGTGTTTTATCAAAGAACATGATTTTTCATCTAAATCAACTGATTTTGATTTCAGTTTTTATAAGTAACCTTTTGGGCGGAAGTGTATCAGATGCCTTAGCAAAATCCAAGTATATTTGGCCAGGGTTTGGGACTAAGTGGCTGCTAAAAAGACTGGACAATTCCAATACCCTGGGTTTTCTACTTTTGTAAATGGTATGCCATAATTTTCAATTCTGGGCTGCCATACGGTATCAAAGACAACATAACCAATCCAGCAAATTTCAATGTGTACATACTGAAAAATGAAACATGCTATATTTGACTTTCCAAAACACTATAAAATCTGTACATGTTGGGTGTACTATTATACTTGTAAGACATTACTAAATACAAATATGTGTATTTTATTGCAGTAAAAGCAAACAGTATTATGACATTCACAGTTAAAAAGCCATGCCGAACTGAAAGAAAATAACAAAACGTCTTAATTTCTCACACTTTTTCAGATTTTATTCATATTAAGTTATGTTTCATATATGAATATTTGATGTGAAATGAAATCCCCATTTTTCCTGAACAAAATTATATATAATAAGTGTGGGTGCACTTAATATGCAAGAGGTAAATCATGGTTGAACAGACATATAGTCAAATTCCAGTTATTATTTTGATTCTATTTTGATCAGAATGTGTACAATTGCCTCTGTCCTTATTGGGTTAATTGCTGTATCCGTGCTTCTTCTTCCCACTTCCAAGTACCTATGTATGCAGAAATGCGGGAATCAAATTTGCTGGCCTGGAAAGGGTCAGGTTATATTGTAATTCTACCATGACCATTATGTAATAGAGAAAAGCATTCTTCAATACAGAGAACCTGAAGAAAAAATTAAATATAAATTGTTTAAATAATATCATAACAATGCATTTTAAAAGTAAGATTCATAGTTAAGTATAAAAGAACTGCATGGTAATACTATTATTATTATTATGATTATTATTACTATTATTATTTATATAGTGCCAACTAATTACACAGCACTTCATAGTTTTAAAAAGTGGATTTACAGCAAATGAATCAAAGTGTTCCAAATGTAAATGAGGACCCTACTCGAACAAGTTTACGATTAGATGAGGTGGAGTATAAAAACACAAGAGGAAGGGCAGTGCGGGGGATATCATCTTCAAAAATGTGAAGGATGTACTAAGATATTACAGATCTCCCAGTAATTGGTTATGGCTGTATGTAAAAGAGGAATTGAGAAAAACTGGTGGAAAGGAAAAATCAGAGTAAACGAAACAATAAATAGATTCTGATGAAAAGAGAGATGATAAAAAGTAACATTCCTCCAAAGGGAATGGGATGAAAAAGGGAACATGGAACAGACATTCTTCAAATATTATATAACACATATATATTAATCACACATACTGTATATGTGCATACATCAAACCAATATTAGACCAAATTATAAATGTCAAATCCAATACAAATAAAGATAGATCCAGAAAAAAGGTCCTATAGATACACACTATAGGTGGAAGAGCTGTCACTCAATAGGCACACCCCAATTAGCATATACAACAAGGTAAAAGGATAGAAGGTGGGTACAGACCCACCAAATGAGAGCGCTGATCTCTACAGACAAGTGTATAAAATTGGTTAAAAAAGTCAAAAATGATTGTATACAATTTCCAATAAATAAAAATAAATATAAGATCAATAGCAGTATATGCCAATAAAAAGATATTAAGCAGTACAATTTTAAGACCAGGGAACAAAGCCCGACACAAACCACTCCGCTCACAAGAAAACAGATGTAACATACAGCCCTTGGTAGCGACTCCTAGGGCTGGAATATACTTGCGGCTCACAACACAATGCAATATAAACGTGGTGGTGAAATAACGGTCTCTGGACTGCTGAATCTGATGCCTCTGGCTCAACGCGTTTCGTCCCGCGTTCTTCGGGACTTCCTCAGCGGCTCACCACCTTTCTATTGCATTGTGTTGTGAGCCGCAAGTATATTCCAGCTCTAGGAGTCGCGACCAAGGGCTGTATGTTCAGGGCCAGATTTTCCTATAGGCTAACTAGGCTTCAGCCTAGGGCCTCAAGATCAAGAGGGGCCTGCATTCAAATTGTTTGCAAAATTAAAATTACGCTATTCTAAAAACAGTGAACACTAAAACACTGAACCGAAAATAAGGAGAAATTCTACGCATATAGTATGACCAGTGGCATACTAAGGGGGAGCGGGGGGGGGGCGGTCCACCCCGGGTGCCACTTACTAGGGGGGTGCCCGGGGCAGACTGCAATGCCTCTCCTGCCGCGATCGCCGAGACCGGCGGTCTGCAGCTCCACAATGTGCAGAGCTGCAGACCATGGATCTTACCATGGATCTTACCACGGCAACGCTCTGATTGGGTCTCGTGAGATCCATGGTCTGCAGCTCTGCGGAGCTGCAGACTGGAAGTGAGGGCCACCGGACCAACAGGGACCCCACCGGACCACCAGGCAGCCCCCACTGGACCACAAGGGATTTAAGGTAATTTTTTTAGTCACCCCCCTCTCCTCATCACCCCCTCCCTCTCACAATCACCCCCCCCCTCTCCTCATCACCCCCCTCCCTCTCACAATAATCCCCTCTCCTCATCACCCCCGCCCTCTTACAATCACCCCCATCCTCCTCACCCCCCTCTCCTCATCACCCCCCTCCCTCTCACAATCACCCCCCTCTCACAATCACCCCCCTCTCCTCATCACCCCCCTCCCTCTCACAATCACCCCCCCTCTCCTCATCACCCCCTCCCTCTCACAATCACCCCCCCTCTCACAATCACCCCCCCTCTCCTCATCACCCCCCTCCCTCTCACAATCACCCCCCCCCCCCTCCTCAACTCGACTTTTTTTTAATTTATTATCCGTGCCACATTTTTTATAAAGGTTAGTACCAATCACAACATGTTTCATTTAACATATTGATATATATCACAGTAATGATGTATTTTATTGTCTCTCATGTAATTTACAAACTTAAAAATGGGAGGTGAAAGGGCCTCATAAGTGGAATAGCCTAGGGCCTCTTTTCATCTAAATCCGGCCCTGTGTATGTTACATCTGTTTTCTTGTGAGCGGAGTGGTTGGTGTCGGGCTTTGTTCCCTGGTCTTAAAATTTTACTGCTTAATATCTTTTTATTGGCATATACTGCTATTGATCTTATATTTATTTTTATTTATTGGAAATTGTATACAATCATTTTTGACTTTTTTAACCAAATTTATACACTTGTCTGTAGAGATCAGCGCCCTCATTTGGTGGGTCTGTACCCACCTTCTTTCTTTTTACCAAATTATAAATGTGACATATATGACCCCAATAATATTATGTTTTATAAATAACATTCGTTAAGGTACATAAGCATCAAAAAGGACATGTCCTAATATGGTCTTGATTTTTGTAATGTATTACATATTCTGGCAATTTCATGATATTCTTTATAAACGTTTCTGAACTCCTAACAGAAGTGTTTAAAAAAAATGTTTTAAGTACATATGCATCACATACATCACATATGATATGTATCTATGTATCCTACACATGCAACACATTCACACTCAAAGAATGTAGCACATTATGTACATATATATATTCCAGGTCATGATGCGCAGGGCTATATACTTACTGCCCAATTGTAGAAAATCAAATCTGAGTTACAAAATTGAGGCTAAAGTAGCCAAGCTGTGACTACGCATAGGTAGGAGATTTTTTCAAAATTAGCTTTCTTTGTCTTAAATTTGCTTTTTAAATTTCCCTTCACTACAATTTGTAGTATTTTGAATACACCCCATATTGTATTCAGTAGGACGGGTGAATAAACCTGGCTAGGCCTAAGGTAGCAAAACAACATTAAAGGCATTAAGTGCAGGTGGTTTTACATAGAAATTATCCATATGAAAGTCCAAAATAAAAATGATAATGTAATAAGCATGTATATAAGAGCCACATTCATGTGGTATTCTGACAGCTTTTTACCACTGGAGTGTGGCTCTTATATACACATTTTTATTTATTAACTTATAACAGTGTTACACTATATATTTTTGTATCTATTTTCGAGGTTGTGTCTGCTGGAGAGATTGCTACGTTTCACATTACTTTGGCTCAACATATTTACAACATATCATTTGTCACTTTGGACTTTCTTTTGTTAACAAAGTTATATGGGTACGTTGTCTGTAAAGTGTTTGCTACCTATCTTTACACTAAACTCTTTATCATATTCTTTTTTATAGAAGTGGGTTTATATATGCCCACCATTCCATGCTTCCCAACAGTACTGCTTTAGCCAGGACAGTCTCGATTTAGGGGTCTTGTCCTGCAATCCTGCTTCAGTTCCTAGTTATTCCACACCAGGAAACTGTACATGGGCACTACAGTGCAAGCTCATCATTACATGCACTTGCGCTGTGCAGCAGGCAAGAAGACCATGCATGGATGGGCCTGCCTCTTGTCATGGTGGGCCTTCCCCTCTTCTGGGCAGGTCTGCCCATTATGGCAGTGACAGTGCCCCCACAGCTTCCCACCCAATCCTGATACTTCAATTAAGATGTATGCAAATCATAATTTATATGGGCACTTGGGTATAGTTTTAGATATGCCTGCAACATCCAGTTAAAGGAACAGTCAAAGAACACTAACCACTACAGTGTTCAGTAGTGGTTATGGTGCCAGGAGTGCCCTGGCTTCCCCCATTGTAAGTAGTCAAACCATTTTAGCAGTATCTAAGCAAGCCATCTGAGGAAGAGTTTTCAGCTCTCTAGCTGGGCTACCACGGCACTTTGTAGTAGTTATGGTTCTTGAAATTTTCTTTTCATATACTCATGTAATTTGGCAATTCAAAATTTTCAGCTCCAGGCCTATGAGGCCTTTAATTTGGCTGATGATCACTATATAATTTATAAATCAATACTGGCAAGCATCTTAACATACAAAATAGAAAAAGAAGATAGTGAGCAATTAATTCATTTCAATAAAGAATAGTTTTGTGTTTTATTCCAAGTAATATGTTATATAACTCATGTTTTGTCATACTCATATCACACTGTCAGCGAACACTGTATTATTTTATATTTCTAACGCTGAGATTTCTAGTAATTGGCCATGGGAGGCGAAGGACAATTCACTATAAATGAGAGATTTGAGAAAATTGCTAAATGTAAACGATAGAACACTTTTACATCATTATAGAGCATAAAAAGAATGATTTGTGAAATATAGTGAAACCCTTACTTACATGTTTGTACCTGGTTATGCTTTATAAGTGTAACAAAAAATAGTCTATGTTTGCACTGTTGGGTGCTATGAATTAATCATTTCAAACATTTTTGAAACTGACTAAATTCTGGTAGTACAGCTGGCTACTAAGAATTACAAATCAGAGAAGCTTACTGATCTCATGAAATATAATTAGCTACAGAACATTTTTATTCTCAACGTTATTACTTTTTCATAAGCCATAATGATCATATTAGAAGTAGGTATGTAAGGTCCCTATAAAAGACCTATAGTAATATGAAAAAGTTGTTTGGCCTGTAATAAAAAGAGGGCAAAAAGAGAGGCGGTGGGCCTGTAATAAAAAGAGGGCAAAAAGAGTATATCATACAGAATTATACACTCTACAAATCAAGCATTTTACAATACATTATATATACATGTTACGGAAGTCTTAGCGTATTTAAGAACAGGTTGATGTATATATCTGGAGTAAGCGGAGACCTCCATTGTCTCAAAGTCCCATTAAAATTTACCGAATATTCCTGGAGGTATGGTTGTCAGCACTGATAGGAAGGAGTGACCTGCTTATGCAGTAAAATCCTGAGATAAAGTCTGAATTTACTTGTTGTGTAGAGTATTGTTGTGTAAGGCTAGTAGGAGCAGATCAGGGGAACCTTGAACAGAGGTTAAGTTGTTATCCAGAATTATTACAGACAGAATTCTAATATCATTAGTAGTGATAAAATATTTAAGTGAAGGGTGGCAAAAGAAGTAAAATCGACCACTGTACTTAAAGGACCACTACAGGCACCCAGACCACTTCAGCTCAATGAAGTGGTCTGGGTGCCAGGTCCATCTAGTGTTAACCTTGTAGCTGTAAACATAGCAGTTTCAGAGAAACTGCAATGTTTACATATGGGTTAATCCAGCCTCCAATGGCTGTCTCACTGACAGCCGCTAGAGGCGCTTCCGCGCTTCTTACTGTGAAAATAACAGTGAGAAGACGCTGGACGTCCACCCCTTCAGCAACTGGGGATGGGTGGTGGGAGGGAGAGGGGACCTGCAGTGCCAGGAAAACGGATTGTTTTCCTGGCACTGGAGTTTCCCTTTAAATAATTATACAACAAAACTTTAACTAAGGTAACTTGCTATACAGAACTACACCCTGTTCCAAATTATTATGTAAATTCTATTTAAGTGTCACAAAGATTAAATATTTTGTTTTTCAGTTTAACTCATGGATGGCATTGTGTCTCAGGGCTCTTTTGATCACTGAAAACAATCTCGGACACCTGTGATAATTAGATTGCCAGGTGAGCCCAATTTAAGGAAAAACTACTAAAGGAGGGTGTTCCACATTATTAAGCGCACCATTTTCATGCAATATGGAGAAGAAAAACGATCTCTCTGCTGCCGAAAAGAGTGAAATAGTTCAATGCCTTGGACGAGGTATGAAAACATTAGATATTTTACGAAAACTTAAGCATGATCATCGCACTATTAAGAGGTATGTGGCTGATTCAGAGCACAGACGGGTTCGTACAGATAAAGGCACATTGTGGAAGATCCATGCATCGGATCAAGAGAGCAGCTGCTAAAATACCATTACATAGCAGCAAATAGATATTTGAAGCTGCTGGTGCCTCTGGAGTCCCACGGACATCAAGTTGTAGAGTGCTCCAGAGTCTTGCAACTGTGCATAAACCTTCTATTCGGCCACCACTAACCAATGCTCACAAGCAGAAACGGCTGCATTGGGCAGAAAAATACATGAAGACTAATTTTCAAACAGTCCTGTTCACTGATGAGTGCCGTGCAATAGTGATGTCCCGAACGGTTCGCTGGCGAATAGTTCCTGGCGAACATCGCGTGTTCGCGTTTGCCACGGACGGCGAACATATGCGATGTTCGGTCCGCCCCCTATTACTCTTAAAAAAAAAGGGTCCCCCCTCCCTGAGCGGGTGGGGGCCCTAAAGTAAAAAAAGTAGGGAGGACCTATTGTCCCCACCCCTGAGTGGTGGGTGGGTCCCCTAAACACAAATGGGGGGGACCTAATGTCCTCCCCCCTGCCCCCCCCCCCCGAGCGGTGGGTGGGGGCCCTAAATACAAATTGGGGGGGACCTATTGTCCTCCCCCCCGGCCCCCACCCCTGAGCGGCAGGTGGGGGCCCTAGATACCAATAGGGGGAGACCTTTTGTCCTCCCCCTGGCCCCCACCCCTGAGCGGCGGGTGGGGGCTCTAAATACCAATAGGGGGGAACCTATTGTCCTCCCCCGCGGCCCCCACCCCTGAGCGGCAGGTGGGGGCCCTAAATACCACTAGGGGGGACATATTGTCCTCCCCCCCAGCCCCCACCCCTGAGCGGCGGGTGGGGGCCCTAAATACCAATAGGGGGGACCAATTGTCCGCCCCCCCGGCCCCCACCGCTGAGCGGCGGGTGGGGGCCCTAAAAAACATGTCCCCCCAGGTGACTAGGGGTCCCCAAACCCCTAGTCACCCCCTTCCCCCCCCAAAAAAATGATCCCCCTACCTACCACCCTCACCCTAAAAATAATGAGGGGGGGGCATTTAACTAAGAACCTGTAAAAAAATAAAATAACTTAGCATTCGATGTTTTCTTTCTTCTAAAATCTTCTTTTTTCAGCCCCAAAAAAGGGCAAACAAATATCCATAATAACCGACACAATAAAAAAATAAGAAAAATAATCCATCTTCACCCGGCGAGGGCTCTGCGCAAACTGAGCCCCGCCCTGCAATTAGGCTCACAGCACTCTGATTGGTGGGTTTAAGCCATCCAATCAGAATGCTCTGACAGGTAAATGAAGAGACTGACAGGTAAGTCTCTACATTTACCTGTCACAGCACTCTGATTGGTTGGTTTGAAATCCACCAATCAGAGTGCTCTGTGTCATTTTACACAGCATGGGAAAGTTCTGTGGAATTTTCCCACGCTGTGTAATTTGACTCTTAACATTCTGATTGGTGGATTAAGTACAGGGGAATATTCACTAAGTACCAAACATTGTTATACAGGGGAATATGCACTAAATGCCAAACATTGTTATACAGGGGAATATTCACTAAATACCAAACATTGTTATACAGGGGAATATTCACTAAATGGCAAACATTGTTATACAGGGGAATATTCACTAAATGCCAAACATTGTTATATAGGGGAATATTCACTAAATGCCAAACATTGTTATATAGGGGAATATTCACTAAATACCAAACATTGTTATACAGGGGAATATTCATTAAATGCCAAACATTGTTATATAGGGGAATATTCACTAAATGCCAAACATTGTTATACAGGGGAATATTCACTAAATGCCAAACATTGTTATATAGGGGAATATTCACTAAATGCCAAACATTGTTATACAGGGGGATATTCACTAAATGCCAAACATTGTTATATAGGGGAATATTCACTAAATGCCAAACATTGTTATACAGGGGAATATTCACTAAATGCCAAACAGTGTTACATAGGGGAATATTCACTAAATTCCAAACATTGTTATACAGGGGAATATTCAGTGCTCTATGTCATTTTACACAGCGTGGGAATATTCCAAAGAACTTTCCCACGCTGTGTAAAATGACAAAGAGCACTCTGATTGGCTTAAACCCACCAATCAGAGTGTTCTTTTAAGCCTTCCCCCGCCCTGCGTAGCTCAGTCTGCGCGGACCCCTCCATGGGTGAAGATCAATTATTTTTTTGCGCTCGGGTTTTTTTTTTTATTTTAAGTTCGTCGGGTATAATGGCTTTTTATTCGGCCTTTTTGGGGCTGTAAAATGAAGACGTCAAATGGTAAGTTTAATTTTTTTTTTTACAGGTTAGTTATTTTATTCCCCCCTCACTATTTTTAGGGTGAGGGGGATAGGTAGGGGATAGGTTGTTTTTGGGTGGGGGGGGTGACTAGGGGCTTGGGTCCCCTAGTCACCTTGATTGGGGGGGTGGATTTTCATTTAGGGCCCCCACCAGCCGCTCAGGGGAGGGGGCCGGGGGGACAGTAAGTCCCCCCCTATTGTTTTTTTAGGGCCCCCACGCACTGCTCAGGGGTGGGGGCTGGGGGGGAGGATGGTAGGTCCCCCCACCATTATTATCTAGCGCCCCCACCCACCACTCAGGGGTGGGGGACGGGGGGACAGTAGGTCCCCCCTTATTGTTTTTTTAGGGCCCCCACCCACCGTTCAGGGGTGGGGGCCGCGGGGGGTAGGTCCCCCCCACCATTATTATCTAGGGCCCCCACCCACTGCTCAGGGGTGGGGGGTGGGGGGAGGACAGTAGGTCCCCCCATCTCTTTATTTAGGGCCCCCACCCACCGCTCAGAGGTGGGGGCTGGGGGGGACAGTAGGTCCCCCCTTATTGTTTTTTTAGAGCCCCTACCCACCGCTCAGGGGTGGGGGCCGGGGGGGACAGTAGGTCCCCCCTTATTGTTTTTTTAGGGCCCCCACCCACTGCTCAGGGGTGGGGGCCGGGGGGGTGGGTAGGTCCCCCCCACCATCATTATCTAGGGCCCCCACCCACTGCTCAGGGGTGGGGGCCGGGGGGAGGACAGTAGGTCCCCCCCTTATTGTTTTTTTAGGGCCCCCACCCACCGCTCAGGGGTGGGGGCCGGGGGGGACAGTAGGTCCCCCCCTTATTGTTTTCTTAGGGCCCCCACCCACTGCTCAGGGGTGGGGGCCGGGGGGGTGGGTAGGTCCCCCCCACCATCATTATCTAGGGCCCCCACCCACTGCTCAGGGGTGGGGGCCGGGGGGAGGACAGTAGGTCCCCCCCTCTCTTTATTTAGGGCCCCCACCCACCGCTCCTGGGTGGGGGCCTTTAGGGCTTTTTTGTGGGTTTTAAAATTCGCATGCCTATTGAAGTCTATGGCGGTGCGCCGGGTTCGCCCGTTCGCGAACATTTGCGGAAGTTCGCGTTCGCTGTTCGCGAACCGAAAATTTTATGTTCGCGACATCACTACCGTGCAACCCTGGATGGTCCAGATGGATGGAGTAGTAGATGGTTGGTGGACGGCCACCCTGTTCCAACAAGGCTGCGACGTCAGCAAGGCGGTGGTGGAGTCATGTTTTGGGCCGGAATCATGGGAAGAGAGCTGGTCGGCCCCTTTAGTGTCCCCAAAGGTGTAAAGATGACCTCTGCAAAGTATGTGGAGTTTCTGACTGACCACTTTCTTCCCTGGTACAGAAGGAAGAACTATGCTTTCCGTAATAAAATCATCTTCATGCATGACAATGCACCATCTCATGCTGCAAAGAATACCTCTGCCCCAATGGCTGCTATGGGGATAAAAGGAGAGAAAGTCATGGTGTGTAGTGATGTCCCGAACAGTTCGCCGGCGAACATCGCGATGTTCGGTCCGCCCCCTATTCGTCATGGAGGTGGGAGGGTCTGGGAGGGAGGGTCTGCTGCTGATTGGCTGGAATATGTCTGCTGACTGTGAGGTACAGGGTCAAAGTTTACTCAATGATGACGAATAGGGGGCGGACCGAACATTGCGCGTGTTCGCGACCGCGAACACGCTATGTTCGCCGGCGAACGGTTCCCGGCAAACTGTTCGGGACATCACTAATGGTGTGGCCTCCATCCTTCCCTGACCTCAATCCTATTGAGAACCTTTGGAGCATCCTCAACAAAAAATCTATGAGGGTTGGAGGCAGTTTACATCCAAACAGCAGCTCTGGGAGGCTATTCTGACATCTTGCAAACAAATTCATGCAGAAACTGTCCAAAAACTCACAAGTTCAATGGATGCAAGACTTGTGAAGCTGCTATCAAATAAGGGGTCTAATGTTAAAATGTAATGTGACCTGTTAAAATGTTTAAATAGTTTAAATGTTGTTATAAGTTTGATTGAAATAGCTTTAGATTTCAGTAAATATGCTGCAAACACAACAAATTACAATTTTCAGTTCTTTACAACCTATTAAGTGTTTTGAAACTTACTCTGTGTAATAATTTGGAACAGTGCATTGTAAGTTTTTATGTTTAAAAAAAAAATACTGTTTTCATTAGGAGGTTTGTTCAATAAAATTTGAATTGTACTCTAAATAGTTGATAACATGAGAATTATGCTGACTGTTATTTACATCAATTATTTAGGTAAATGAGAAAAATATCATTTGCATAATAATTTGGAACAGGGTGTATATATATTGTCCTACTTGTACCTACAGCCCTATAACTTGCACACAAAAAAAGCTAAGAACATGTTAACATTGGGTATTTCTAAACTCGGGACAAAATTTAGAAACTATTTAGCACAGGGTTTTTTTGGCGGTTGTAGATGCATAACAGATTTTGGGGGACAAAATTTGAAAAAGTGTTGTTTTTTTAAAATTTTAAAATTATATTTTATAATTTTTTTATAGTAAATTATATGATATGAGGAAAATAATGGTATCTTTAGAAAGACCATTTAATGGTGAGAAAACCAGTATATAATATGTGTGGGTACAGTAAATGAGTAAGAGGAAAATTACAGCTAAAGACAAACACCGCAGAAATGTAAAAACAGCCTTGGTCCTTAACGGTAAGAACATTGAAAAATTGTCTGGTCACTAAGGGGTTAAAAATATATATTTTTTTGTTTGTTTATGTTGTTCTTTAATCAGCATTTTAATTAAATTTTGGTATTTACGGCAGCTCCACTACTGAGTACTGTATGTTCCAGGTGTGCCTCAAATTACTTTTTTTCTGTGTGACTGAAACCATATCTGATCCATTCATCTCTGATCTCTTTAGTGCCTGCACTTGTGAATGAGCTCTTGAGGTCCAATGATGGTGCTGCTTTTGAGCTCCACAAAAGTCATTGCAACAAAACACCTTCAAAGCTGATGGAAGGGGATTATTTTTAAACGAGAACCAAACACAATGAGCCTTTCCTCTGACCAGGGCCCAGGGTTTAGAAGGCTAAAGATCTTGAAAAATTGGCAAATTTTAATGTGCAAGTACAAGTGCAAACAGAGACGCTTGCATTGAGAAAGAAGAAGGTGCAATAGCTAAACCGTTACTACAGGTGCTGCCTGTGCTTGACTCACTCTTTGAGTCTGTAGGCAGCAGTGAGGAAGGAAATAAAGAGGGGCAACCTGAGGAGGACATCAACAGTCAAGTTAGAAAAAAAGTCCAGACTTACTGTGTTGACCCCTTGACAAGTAAGAAAACCCATTGCATTGGTGGAGAGCTTTAAAGATACGTATACATCCCATGTACCTCAACACACATCTTACAAAAAGAGAGTCAGACTCAGCCAGTGGAAATGTTGACATTTTTGCATTAACATTTTCAGACTTTGCTTAACATGCATACACATTCACACTGGTAAATACACACTGCTACACACACATACACACACACACACACATATATACACATTACTGCTACACACATACAATACTACACACAATGCCAAACACAAACCAAGCTAAACACATACATTTCTACCACATACTCATACAAAGTTCAACACATATACAGTACTAAACAAACCATTAACACATTACACTATGTATTTTATTTAGCCACCCTCTATTTAAGTTACCATTTTATAGCTGGAGTGTGGTTTCCCTGGGGGTCTATTAAAGACTCTTCTAACCTCACACGCATCTGCTATAAGAGTTAGGAGGAAGTGATCTAACATCACACCAACACCCCCCTCCTTCACACTATCACCCCCCTCCTTCACACCATCACCCTCCTCCTTCACACCATCACCCCCCTCCCTCACACTAATACCCCTCTCCCTCTCACCATGACCCTCCTACCTCTCACCATCACCCATCCTCCCTCTGACCATCACCCCCCTTCCTCAAGCGATCATCCCCCTCCCTCAACCACCCTATGATGGTTCGATGTTCTCGAATTTTAAACCCATTAGTACACCCAAGATTTTGATCATCCTCAAGTCTCTCAGGGCATCGTCCTCATCGCTGGATCCCTGCACTGCTCAGCTGGTGAAGGATGCCGCTGATGTTCTGGCCCCTTATATTGCAGACATTGTTAGTATGTCATTTGCCACCGGAGTTGTGCCTGGCATTCTGAAGCAGGCTGTGGTTATCCCTCTGCTGAAGACACCAACTGTGCCACGCTCCGAGTTGAGCAACAATCGACCTATTTCCACCTTGCCTTTTTTGGCCAAGATCATCGAGAGAGCGGCGGTATGGCAAATTCAGCCTCACCTGGAGTCTAATCACATTCTGGATGACTTCCAATCGGGATTTCGACCTGGCAGAGGGACAGAAACTGCCCTGGTTAAAGTCCACGACGATCTCCTGTGGGCCTTGGACAGAGGGGAGGAAATTGCCCTGGTACTCCTGGATTTATCGGCGGCCTTCGATACTATCGATCATGATAGATTGACAGAGAGGCTATTTACTGTGGCTGGTGTGAATGACAGGGCGTTGGCTTGGGTGACCTCGTTTCTCCACGACAGGGTTCAAAGGGTAAAATTGGGGACATTTTACTCCTCTAACATCTCCCTGACATGTGGAGTCCCCCAGGGTTCGGCCTTATCTCCAATCCTGTTTAACATCTATATGAGGCCACTGACCCATATCATCCGCCGCCACACGCTTCCCTATCATATCTATGCCGACGATACCCAGTTGTATTTTCGCCTGGCCAAGAAAAAGGAGGATCAAATCAATCTTTCTTCCTGCCTACAGGATATCCAGTCGTGGATGGGAGCCAATTATCTAAAACTTAATGGCTCCAAAACTGAATGCATCATCTTCAGTAACCAGGAGGTGAATAGTATCTTTCCCTCATGGCCGGACTCGTTTTCTCCACCTCCGAGTCCTGCCACCAAGGTCAGAGATCTGGGAGTCATTTTCGACTCCAGGTTGACAATGAAGCCCCAGATTAATCAGGTGGTAAGCTCTTGCCACTACCACCTGAGGCTTCTGAGGTCTATTTTTAGATTCATTGCCTCCTCTGATCAAATCTCGGTGGTCAACGCCATCATCGGTAGCCGATTGGACTACTGCAATGCTCTGTACCTTGGACTGCCTCAGAACATCATACACAAGCTACAGTTGATACAGAACGCAGCTGCAAGGCTACTTACGGGTGTGGCCCGCAATGACCATATCACTCCATCATTAAGAGCCTTGCATTGGCTGCCCGTTCGTGAACGGGTTCTGTTTAAAAATGGTTGTTTGGTATTTAAGGCAGTCCATGGTATGGGACCAGACTATCTGAAGGATAAATTCACACGCTATGCTCCCAGTCGATCCTTGAGATCGGCTGATTTAGCCTTATTGAAGATTCCAAATTTTAAAAAGAAAAAGTGCGGAGGGAGAACGAGTGAAGTTCAGGGAGCGCAATTTTGGAACTCCCTGCCTCTGACATTAAGACTTGAGAATGATCTACTGAAGTTCCGCCGGAGCTTAAAAACAGCTTTATTTGCTCAGGCGTATGGGATGACATGAAAATTTTTAACCTGGTCCAAATGCATGTGATTATAATGCTGTTGTTTGCTGGATATGGTTTTATCTGTTTTTTATTGCTGGTATGCGCATCGAGACCCTATGGGTAATAAGACTGCGTTTCTTAAGAATTTTTAATAAATAAATAAATAAATAAATACCATCATCCCCTCCTTTACACAAGCACCCCCCTCCCTCTCACCATCACCCCCACATAAACCACATTGTATCATATTTGTCTTGCTTCATAACATCAATATCCATTATAAAACCAGGAAAAGGTGGGCATGGATGGTGAGCTGATCCGATGGATCAATGGGCCGCTTGACTGGATTTGCCCCGTAGGCGTAAGGCTGCCAGCCCTCCCCTGACTGGTAATAATAACACAGGTCATGAATAAACTGGATGCGTGTTAGTGGGAGACCAAGCTGTAGACTTACATTACACTTCTGCAGATATGAAAAAATTAAATTTGTATCCCAAATTCTTATATAACTTCTTTTAACAACAACGCTAACACCAATAGTTTTTATTTTATTTTAATAAATTTTAATAAATAACACTGAAGACACTTTTAAATTGAAATAGACAGACGAGAAGTGACATTGTCTTCGCTGTGCCGGTTCTATGGATTATATGGGTTAAAAGTGTGTTCTGCAATAACTCCTTTTTAATCATTCTAATTCCCTCACAGATAACAAGTATAAATAAAGGTCAGATTGCAATACCTAAAATTAGAGGCAGTACATTAAGAAATGATGGTCTCAACAGATACCACGATATTGGCAGTGTAATAAGCAGTATAAAATATGTATGGGTGTGAAACTTAAACATTTCTTAGATAATACAAGACTCTGAACGCAGTAATGTAAACCCAAGTGGTAAAGATCCTTAACCAAAATAATGTGAAAGGAAGGTTCACTAAAATGCAAAAAAATTGTATGTCTTCAGAGAAAAATGGACTCTGGACACTTAGTGATTAAATGATCCATACTCTATTTGTTGACACATCCTATTTATTTTTGTTGTGTGGTGTAATTCATTTTACGTTCCAGACTACAGAGTCAGTTTCATAGTACCTTTTGTTTTGTTTAAAAAAAAATAATAATTATATTCATATTTTATGTGACATACGAATATTAAAATTGGTAACAAGCAGAGAGACTATAATGTTTTCACGCCTTAAAATGTAGATTACGGATCACCATCCAGTATTCTGTGATTTGCAGTTCAGTTTATAGCCAAAACTGTTTTATTTGTGGTTATTTTATTGTTGGCTGACTCTTGCTTTCATGTTGCTCTGGGACCACACGTCACAGGCTCTCGTGGTATTGCCGAGAGCATCCATAGAAACTGAATTTGACAGGCTCTCAGGGACCTACTGCTGACACTGACAAGCCTTTTCATAGCCTGATGAAGACATCACATGCCAAAGAAGACGTGAAAACACAGTTAAAGCTCTGTGCAAGACTGGGGTCTTTGTTTTAAATAGGCTATTATTTTGCAGCTAAAGGCTGCTCACTGCTTGGGATCCTTACTGCATTGCTTTAATCAGATGTATTCACCGATGAAACATTAAACATGTTTATTAGTAAGTAAAGCAGATGTGTAATCAGGAGTCGTATCTTCAGGACATTGAGGGTTTTGCAAAAGAAGATAAGATGACTCTAGTTGTTTTATACGAAAGCAGAATAAGGGTAGGACGATTTGAAACACACAAAGTAATTTATGATTTATATTTTTAGATATTATTTTATCACTTTGTACTCAGTTGTTATAATGTTTGTCTTTGAGCTATCAATAGCTTAACTTGATGTAAAGTGGGCGTTTCTGAAAAAAATGTGCATTCATAAAAAGTCGATAGAAACCATACTATACTGTATAGTCTAGAAGGCATTTTAAAATTCTTAACAGTTTCTACGATATTTAGCAGTATCTTTCATGTGACCCAATGAAGAAGAGTTTATGCTACTCATTGTTTATACGTCATCTTTAATAAACAGTTGTGCTTAAAGTGGGGAAGTAGTTCTATGCTTGATTCATTATAAATTGCTTTTTCAGTTTAATTTGGGGAAACCACTTGAAGCATTTTTTTTTTAGCTATTTCAATTTCTTTTGTTTGACTTGTTTATTGCAAATAGCTGAAAGTCTGTAAGTTTGGACAATAAAACTGATTTTCAATGGGGGGTTGGATATTTTCTTTTTTTACGACTGTATAGAAAGACAAATAAGATTCACCTGACATCAAATTGTGGAACATTGACAGAACAATTGCAAAACTTTAAAAGTTTCGCTTCTCTGCCATAAATAATTGCTAAACTTTGCAATGTGTTCCTTATAATTAATGGTAGTTAAGAAATGTAAAAGAACAAAAATTAACCCCAATTTTCTTTGTTACCTAAACATAAGCGTCTCACACTTCCCAAAATCTACCCAGAAATGCCTCACCTACCCTTAACATCATAACTTCTGCTTTGTGCCTCCATTCCCCTAAATATGTCTACCTGATACTATTAAAATACATTAAATATGCCCCCTTGTTTTGTGTACCTACCCCTGTAGTGGGAACTGCTCTCTATATTCCCTCACAATACTTGGTACTTTCAAGATGGCTTCTACCATGATAAGTAAGACATTATATTGTGGAAAACTAAATCCTGATGCCAAGCACAGCCTGGGGGACCACAGATGGATCCGAGCAGACAAAGGCTCAGATCTCACACTCCCTCTCAGACCATGGAGAAATTGGGTAATTCACCAACTTATGCCTTCGGGAAAAAGAAGAGGAGATTCTTAGATCTGCCAAATTGACCCATGGGTGAACCTCATCTGGGGGCGGTATATATCAAAGCAGTAATACTAGTAGTGAATGGGCTGTCTGCTGGGCTTTAGAATATTTTGATATTTAATTTTGTTTCGAAGATATGAGATATAACTATGGCAAACAATCACCTCTACAGAAAGCAAAACTCAGTTAGATATGAATTATTCTTGAAAACACTGACTTTTGCTGCACAAATGTGGCACTATCACAATCTAAGAAAAGTGTTATTATTTTAATTACGAAATGTGTTACTTTCCTTCTCCTTGCAATAAAAAAAGGTGTAGACTGTAAATGTAATTTTCTTATATATGAGCTAAAACATTACTTTACTTTTTTTTTTATTTTATTTTTTTTTTTAACTATTTATAGAGTGAATTTGTGTGTATACAGTTTAATTTAATGAGTGGACACTAAACAGGGAGATAACATGACTTGGATAAAAATAGATATAGAGATGGTGACACAGAAAATGAAAATAAAGCCACTTGTTAAAAAGGCTAATGTATTATCTAAAATCCAACCTCATCTTCACATTCTCACATAATGTGAAATGCTTTGATGCCTATTAGCAAATGCAGTGTGGGAATTAGATCATTAGTGTTTTTATTCACTGTATACAGATAGTTCAGCTCGAATATGCAATAAGGGCTTTTTTCTTCATAGAAAGAGCAAATTAATATGAAATACATTGTACTACTATCAATCTCTATACAAGTATATAAAATAAGTAAATCGTAGAATGGACATGTATATCAATAAAAAGTGCTAATGTTACATATACCTTATAACGAGAAAAAAATAATAATTAAATTATGAAATTAGACAATATTATCATTCTGTTTGTCACATAATAAGCAGAGCCCAGATAAAAATAAAATAAAACATAAACATAATCCAAAATGTAATGGTTTATTACAACAGACCTGTCACATGTTAGAGATTCAAAGTGAATTTAAATAGCCAAATGGAAATATTCTCTGAGACAGTGATAATTCAATGTTAGCATGAATCTTGAAGTAGGTTTTTAGTTTAGATTGGATTCCCAGCAATTCACACTATAGTAAATACCACTGGAAGTGATGCTGGAAATGCAGACTCTCTTATTCTGGAAAAATGAACATAGGTGCAAAAATAAAAACATTTACTCTACAATTTACTATGCAACATAAATACTGTTGCTGAATTAATTGATGTTCAGAAGTTGGTTTAAAGATCTGTGATATATACTCTCACGTGGCATTGATTGGTTTACGGCTAGCAGATCCATATCCAATGTATAATTAAAGTTTATGCTAGTTATAATGTACTAATAATCTTAATTGTAATAATGACAGGAGACAAATATGTTGTATTACTTTCTTTACTCAATTCCACAGTAGTAAAGAAACATAAAGAAAAACTGAATCATTAACAAGTAAAGGTTATAAGAGGTGTGTGTAACAGTAGCACCTCCTCTTCATCCTGTGACATCACAAGTCAAAGTAAACCAATAAAACAGAGGAGAAAATATCCAACAAGCAACCTGATGAAAAAAGGGTCCAATGGTACGAACACTCGTAGGCCACCCTCAGGAGCGATTCAAGCTATGAAGAGAGCGTGAAAGGTTTTAGTCACATAGTAGTGAACTCATGAAGCAATGTAACATGGCCGTCATTAACTAATAATTATATCATTGAACATTATAAATCCCAGACAAAAAAAAAACAATCTAAACAACCTGCATTGAGGTATATACACATAAACACACAAATACCCTTATACAAGGACAAACATGAGAAGAAGAGACACAACAAGGGAGGGGAAAAGATAACCAGAAAAAAATGGGAGAGGGGAATACGCGCCACCTGTCATTATCACAATTAGGATTATTAGTAACTAAAGCTAGTATAGTCTTAAATTTTACAACATGAAAGGAAGATTCATAGTTTGCAATTTCAACTCTGTAAATTAAGAGAAAAGGCTGCATTTGACAAAGGTCATAAATAGAAAGTCTGAAACGTTGATTGACACCACCAGTCCACCGCCAGTGAAATGTCAGAAAGAGAGTGGTACCTGCTGAGAAGGCAGATGATACTGCCAGCCCCTCACTTGGAGTGTGTCCCAAACAGTGGTTCAATCCTGGCCGGAGATAGAAGCCAACAAGTCCATCTGGCTAAAATAGTGACATGAGATATAAGAAGTTGCCGTGATGAGGAAGGCTGCAATGCGTAGCTTCCACCTAGCAATGCAACAGCAACACAACGCAAAGCTGAATGTCCTAAAGAAAAAATGGATAGAAGACAGACAATGAATCCGACTTTGTATGATGGGATACAAGACAGGTGACCTCTTCAGGCAGAGGCGTAACTAGAATCCACTGGGATCCGATGCGAAGATTGCACTGTGGCCCCCCTCCCATGTGTCTCATCTCCCCCCCGGTGTCTCATTCCCGCACCTAGGCCCCCCATGTGCCTCATTCCCTCTGCCCCACAGCCCCTCCATGTGTCCCATTCCCTCTCCCCCCTCAGTCCCTCCATGTGTCCCGTAGGCTCCTCCTCCCCCAGCCCCTTCATGTGTCCCATTCCCTCTTAGCCCCTCAATGTTTTTCCTACCCTTGTTCCTCCCAGTCCCTCCATGTGAACTATTTTGCCTTCTCCCCTCCCTGTGTCCCATACCCTCCCCCTCTCCCCCCTCTCCTTCATGTGTCCCATTCTGCCCTCTCTCCTTCCCCTCCATCCAGGAGTCCAATTTCTCCTTCTCTCCCCTCTCTGTGTCCCACACCCCCATCTCTCCCCCTCCCCTCCTTGTGTTCCATACACTTCATCTCTTCCCCTTCCCTCTCTGTGTCTCATTCCTACCTCTCTCCCCCTCCCCTCCCTGTGTCCCATACCCTCCCTCTTTCCCCTCCATGTGTCCCATTGTTCCCTATCTCCTTCCTCCCCTCCCTGTGTCCCATTTCTCCCTCTCTCCCCCATTCCCTCCAGGTGTCCCATAACCTCCATTTCTCCCCCTCACCTCCCTGTGTCCCATACCCCCATCTCTCCCCCCTCCCCTCCCTGTGTCCCATACCCTTCATCTCTCCCCCCTCCCTGTCTCCCATACCCTTCATCCCCCCCCCTTCCCTCCCTGGGTCCCATACCTCCCTCTTTCCCCTCCATGTGTCCCATTGTTCCATCTCTCCTCCCTCCCCTCCCTGTGTCCCATTTCTCCCTCTCTTTTCTCCAGGTGTCCCATACCTTCTGCTTCTCCCCCTGCCCTCCCTGTGTCCCATACCCTCCACCTCTACCCCCTCCCCTCCCTTTGTCCCATACCCTCCATTTCCCCCCCTTCCCTTCCCATGTCCCATACCCTCCCTCTCTCCCCTCCATGTGTCCCATTGTTCTCTCTCTCCTCACCCTCTCCCTGTCTCCCATATCTCCCTTTTTCCTCTCCCCTTCCCTCCAGGTGTCATATACCCTCCATTTCTCCCATGTGTCCCATGGTTCCCTCTCTCCCCCTCCCCTTCCTGTGTCCCATACCCTTCATCTCTTCCCCATTCCCTAACTGTGTCTCATTCCTACCTCTCTCCCCCTCCCTTCCCTGTGTCCCATACTCTCCCTCTTTCCCCTCCATGTGTCCCATTGTTCCCTCTCTCCTCCCTCCCCTCCATGTGTCCAATTGTTCCCTCTCTCCCCCCTCCCCGTGTCCCATACCCTTCATCTCCCCCCTCCCCTCCCTGTGTCCCATTCCCTTCATCTCTCCCCCTCCCCTCCCCTCCCTGTGCCCCATGCCCTTCATCTCTCCCCCTCCCCTCCCAGTGTCCCATACCCCATCTCTCCCCCCCTCCCCTCCCTGTGCCCCATACCCTTCATCTCTCCCCCTCCCCTCCCTGTGTCCTCCCTGTGTCCCATACCCTTCATCTCTCCCCCTCCCCTCCCTGTGTCCCATACCCTTCATCTCTCCCCCCTTCCCTCCCTGTGTCTCATTCCTACCTCTCTCCCCCTCCATGTGTCCCATTGTTCCCTCTCTCCTCCCTCCCCTCCCTGTGTCCAATTTCTCCCTCTCTCCCCCCTTATTTCCAGGTGTCCCATACCTTTCATTTCTCCCCCTCACCTCCCTGTGTCCCATACCCTCCCTCACTCCATGTGAGAATGCGCATACATCCGAAACCCACCTAAAGAGATAAACATGGCCATAAGTTGACGAAGAGAAAGTCTGTCAATGCCAATGAAGTAAGAATTTAATAACAATGTCAATGTCCCTGAGTTGTGAGTATTTGGAACCCGGGGGATGTTAAACTTGAATTCCATGAAGTAACCGACAAATAAGAGGATCTTGTCCCACCGACGTTCTTGCAGTGGTATGTGAGTCGCCAAAATGGCTAACCACATTACATTTATAGAGCTGTAGGATTTCCCAGATGAGAAGAGAGATAAAAGAAAATTCAGAGTAGAGGAGACAGAGGCAGTAAACAGATCGAGATCCCATCGTATACACCAACTGGACCAAAAGTGCCATGTGCAGAGGTAGCATTTTCTCATCCCTGGTGCCCAGGGGTCCCACAGAAGATCCCTAGCCACCTGCAATAGTATACCAACACGCCAGAAACCCCTGAAAGAGTCCAAGCCACCAGGGGCAGGCAGCTATACAGGTGTGGCTCCCCTAACAGGTTTCTAAAGAGCATCAGATCATCCAGTAATAGTAGAGGATCCTCTCGAAGTAGCTGCAGAATGTCTGGGAACCAAGTAGGACTCGGCCACCATGGTGTAAGGAGAGTCACTGCCACTCTTTGTAAACACTGCCACTCTTTGATAGCATCATGAATGGGAAGGCATAAGGTCCATGGCTGGGCCAGGCTTACAGGAATACATCCACTGCCATCCTCTTTGGATCTGGAAGCCAACTGTTAAAGTCTGGGATCCACCTAGAGGCAAATAAATTAAGGTGAAACGGATCCTTCTGACATTCCAAGGCAGCAAGAACTTGAGGATTCAGTTGCCAGTCGCTGCCATCCCTCAAATGGCAGGAGAATCAATCTGCCATGAGTTTGGACTCCCCTGGCAGGTGTTCTGCTATCAGTGTGATGAATGCACTGCTGTGATATTGTCCGTTTGATAGAACATTTAAATACATAAAGGAAATCAACACAGTAAAGGAGGAGACTTTATATATATATAATATATATTTTTATATTTAAAAGAAGGAAAACTACTACAACAAGAGGACATAGTCTTATATTAGAGGGGCAAATGTTTAAAAATCATTTCAGGAAGTATTACTTTACTGAGAGGGGAGTGGACACATGGAATAGCTTTCCAGCTTAAGTGGTAGAGGTTAACACAGTGAGGGAGTTTAAGCATGTGTGGGATAGTCATAAGGCTATTCTAGACTTATAAAGCCAGGGACTAATTAAAGTATTTCGAAAATTGGGCAGACTAGATGGGCCAAATGGTTCTTATCTGCCGTCACATTTTATGTTTCTATGTTTTTATGTATTTGTAAGAGAGTGACTTACCAGAAGACAAACTGGAATGGGCATGTCCCCTGCCTCCCCGGCATCAGCCCAAGCCCTTGGAGTATTAGAATCTCTGATGATTACCCATTTCTAAATAGGAGGTTTGCTGCATGGTGTGTGGCCAGATGGCTGGAAGCGGCTGTTTGCTTTGCTGACCAGCCCTATCAAACACACCTCTTTAAGAGTTTCCTCGGAAAACCTTCCGCATTGAGGACTTTTTCAGTGGGGAAAACACATTGACATGTTTGTTTATCTCATGAAGGCCTCTCCGAAACACTTGCCCTGTGCCAGTGGGCCGAGTTCTTTGGCCCGTAAATCCACTAGGATTCCATCACTTGGGAACAGTGCTGCTTGGCGTCTCTCTGAAGAGGACAAGAGAGGCCTAGAGACTAGGGACCTGGAGGAAGGTATCCAAACAGGTGTGAAAACAACCTATGTCAATAACAACAATGACTGGTAAAGGCACAGTAACCACGGCGCAAATCTACCATAACTCAGGGTGCACAAAGATATGTGCCAAACGCATGGAAGCATTTAGCGCCATGAATATGCTATGAATATTAAAATTCTGCCCAGACTGGAAAAGACCATTTGGCCGCGAACATTTTATTTGGCACCAAATGGGCAAACGTTCGTCATCATGAAAAGAAGGCATGTATACAATGTGCCAAATGCCACCACAGGAGATAAAAAAAGCCCCAAAACCTCTGCAGACCGGGGTAATTAGTCGGGAAGTGGAGAATGGCCTCAGATGTGTACCCCTTTGCAAGAGGTAAGGGGAAAACGAGGAACAGGAACCTTAATTAGATATGGTTCACCAACACAAGAGGAGGAACAATATACAGAAATGACCTTGTCTCCCACTAGCAGGGATGTTAGGCACACCAACTGAACTGGAATACAGATAATAGGTAAGGAAAAGACAACAGATAACATGAACAGATAACCCGACTGGCTCTCTCACATTGAGACAGACAATTTTGTCTGTTGATAAAAATAAATAGATTAGAAGACAAAGTGTATGTTTCCCAATTAGGAAACTGTAATAAAACACATCTACCCATTATGAAGGGCACAAGAGATACTGAGACCTTGCCTTGCCATTTATAAGGACCCAGGACATGCCTAGTTGTATAGGGAGAGGTATTAGCAGTAGGAAGAGGGAAGTGCTCATGCCATTGTACAGAACACTGGTGAGACCTCACTTGGAGTATTGTACGCAG
This sequence comes from Pelobates fuscus, assembly GCF_036172605.1. Lineage (NCBI taxonomy): Eukaryota > Metazoa > Chordata > Amphibia > Anura > Pelobatidae > Pelobates > Pelobates fuscus. Next base: position 304,432,169 of record NC_086319.1, on the reverse strand, counting down.
TACTGGAGACCGTATCTTCCGAAGGATATTGATACCTTAGAGAGAGTTCAGAGAAGGGCTACTAAACTGGTTCATGGATTTCAGAATAAAACCTACCAGGAAAGGTTAAAAGATCTTAACATGTATAGCTTGGAGGAAAGACGAGACAGGGGGGATATGATAGAAACATTTAAATACATAAAGGGAATCAACACAGTACATGAGGAGACTATATTTAAAAGAAGAAAAACTACCACAACAAGAGGACATTAAATTAGAAAGGACAAAGGTTTAAACATAATATCAGGAAGTATTACTTTACTGAGAGGGTAGTGGATGCATGGAATATCCTTCCAGCTGAAGTGGTAGAGGTTAACACAGTAAAGGAGTTTAAGCATGTGTGGGATAGGCATAAGGCTATTCTAACTATAAGATAAGGCCAGGGACTAATGAAAGTATTTAGAAAATTGGGCAGACTAGATGGGCCGAATGGTTCTTATCTGCCGTCACATTCTATGTTTCTATGTTTCTAGTCAAGTCTACCTGATGACTCTGAACATGTCTAATGTATCTCACATAGAAGCATTACATTGGCAAAGAAGCACTGGATTGGCAGAGAATGGTGATTGTTGTGCATACACCCAATGTGCCCAGTACACTGAATTGAATAAAAATGATCTGAACTGTATTGGTAAATTCCCACAAGGCAGAGTGGCTGCAGAGGGGAGTCTGCTTACAGGTAAGTTTTATGGTGATTCTTACTATTTTTATAACTTTTTTTTATAATGAGGGGGTGGGCAGAATCTAAATGGCAAACCAGACCTCTAACTGATATTGAAGCTTGCACTTACAGTTTATCATGTGGACTTACCATTTTAGCTGAAAAAAGTTATATGTATACATTAAACATGCTCCCACAGTTGAAGACTTTAGTCTGTCCTTCTCTGGATTAGGGTGGCTTTATTCCTAGGGCAGTACTGGAACATACATGTCTAAAACTGTCTAGGATTAGTGGAAATTACATTCACATATATTAGCTGCTAATTGCCACTGCTGTTTACAACATTAATTAATTCCCTCTCTCAATAGTGATGTCTACAAAGGAGCTGGGGAGACATACTGAATTAAAATGACAGCAGCTACTGCCGAAATAATGGACAGATCATGCACAGAATAGAAAATTGACTGATCTTGGTTAATCAGCTCATTGGATTCCTTTAGCATTTCTTTCATTGTAGAAAATAGTCACTCAACAACTGAAAAACAAATGTGACTCCACTGCGCTATCATTGAAGCCTTAAGGTGTATGAATTAGTATCTTTGGAAGCCATGTGACAGTAAACATAAGTTTACTGCAGTCACAGACTACTGTCAATTTACACATTTACACATGATTTACAATTTACACATGGTTTTTACTTTATGAAATAAACAGTTAAAATTTAGCAGTCAAGACACAGAACTTACTGTTTTAAGAAGACTGTACTTAGAGTCAACAGAATGCAGAAACACAGTTTTATGTGAACTATGAAGAACCGAGTTTCAGAACACATGCAATAAGATACACAAATTAAAATGTTGACCTAAACTGTTTTTTTAATTTTTTTTACTCTGCTTCAGGTATCATAATATGCAACGGTTTTATTGAAATGACTTGCCGTCAAATATTTCCACCACAATCAAGTTGGTGATTTATTTTTTTTAAACACTAGGGTATATTCAGTAAACAGTGACAAGGAAATCACTAACTATGTGCATTGTGGGCAAATCAAACTGAGTGTCACATTTTAAGTTAAAATAACTTGAACGTTAACTCTTTTTTTTCATTTCAGCTAAATTTTGAAAAAAAAAAAGTGAAATTCATTTTTTATTTTATTTATTTATTATTGCCATTTATATAGCGCCAACAGATTCCGTAGCGCTTTACAATATTATGAGAGGGGGATTTAACTATAAATAGGACAATTACAAATAAACTTACAGGAACAATAGGTTGAAGAGGACCCTGCTCAAACGAGCTTACATTCTGAATTCATAATTCATAATAATACACAATTTAGTAAATATTTCATTTGGAATTGTGCGAGTTGATAAAAATATTTTAAAAGCCAAAATAAACATTTTGTAAAAATAGCAATTTTCGAAACCAGATATTTTGAACTAAATATGGCATTTCAGTTAACCACAAGTCTGTGTTTAATAAACCATAACATTGCTGTCCTAAGTTTATAAAGCCTGATGGCAACGCACCACAATTCTGTTTAGAATTGTTTACATATATAGCTTGGAGGAAAGACAATACAGGGGCGATATGATAGAAACATTTAAATTCATAAAGGAAATCAACACAGTAAAGGAGGAGACTATATTTAAAAGAAGAAAAACTACCACAACAAGAGGACATAGTCTTAAATTAGATGGGCAAAGGTTTAAAAATAATTTCAGGAACTATTACTTTACTGAGAGGGTAGTGGACACATGGAATAGCCATTTATAAGGACCCAGGTTCTGAGCAAATCTGTTTGTGCATGGTTTTAATTTAAATGTATTTCCTCTTGATTCTTGTATTTATCTATGATTTCAGGAACTTATAGGAGACCCTGAAAAAAATATATACGGATATATAAATATATGTAGTAGAGATTGTAGCCGTATTAGTCCAGCGATGCAGATGTAAAATAACAGATACAATTTGTATTTTGTAATACCTTTTTTATTGGAATAACAGAATTTTGTAATGACAAAATAAATATATAATTCCCTCTACTTTTCCACCATTTTTTGTTGTTGTACGTTTATGTATTAATACAACTCGCTGAAATATTTTATCTTGTTAAGCTCAAATTTTTTGGCTGTCCTGATAAAAGATTTGTGAGCCAAATTGCAAGAGATTTGTTCATTTCTAGTAACTAGCTCGTGTTGAAATGCCAAAAAAATGATTTAACTTTGCAACCTTACATAATTTATTTCATGAGGTTAAGATATTTTTTAAGTGCCACTATTTATTTTGGAATTGTCTTCCATGCTTGCATTAAAAGGAACTCCAAGCAGGCCATCAGTTATATTCCAGTTTTCCTGCAGACAGGCTAATAAAGACATCGCAGGATTCTCCAAAGACCAGTCACTGGATCTATTTCAACTTCAAACATGTCAGTCTGCACGAGTGCCTGAGGTAAAATCAATCACATGCTACAAAGGTGAGCTGAGCATTTAAGTTGAAATTCCCTACGTACCCACAAATACGTCTTCAAGCGCGAATCATATAATCACACAAATCCTATTAGCATCAGAAAATGAATAGATAAAACAAAACCTATAATATATATATGTATGCATGTATGTGTATGTGCTGCTGGGAGCATCATTTTCACTTATCTTGGGCAGACCAGGACATGTATGTCTCCGAGTTTAGGGGCCCCTACAATGTGTGGTGTCAATTGTCAGTGAAATCATGCATTACAAAGAATATATATAGATTGATTTAGGTGTTCTCAAAAGAGCTTTGTGGTCAGGAATAAATTAGTTGAATGTTCAAAGAGCATTCTTTCTTCAAGAATCTTCCAGCTAAGCTAGGCATGACTGACGGAATTGGGGGGTTGGTGAGAACGTAGGATTGAAGATGTAAGGAAGGACATGCAGAGAGCATGTATGGTGGACAAGGGAGTAGAATACAGATGCATGGAGTAGTGGAGAGTAAAGCAAGAAATAAAATGTATCAATGATATAAAATAACACATTCCATTTATTCTGTAGAATAACAAGAATTGACATGTACCCATCTGGAGTCATTGTACCGCTGTGAAAGGATAGCCACTGCAGGGTGAACACGTAATGTCAGGTACAGGTCTAGACTTAAAATATTTTGTGGGAAGTGGGGTGGAGGCTAAAAAGGTGATTGTGTTACAAATTATTACGGCCAAATGGCACATGTGCACACAGATACATACTCCCAGATATATGCACATAGATACATAATTCTAGACAAACACCAGAGAGCAATCTTGACGGCACACATAGAGACATATTTACTCCCAGACTCCGAAAATTATATTAAAACCTATATATGCAGATGTCAGAAAAAAGAGAGGTATCCTAATGCCATTAAACTGGTATCAATGCAAACTTTATGCACAGGGATGACATTGATGCACCTTTATAGCGGTGGCATTTACAAGGACAGACCAGCAGATTAAATGTTTACTCCCAGCCTTGTTTGGTCAAAGAGCAGACCCGGTATTTGCTTAAAATGATAAACTATATATATATACTCTCACAATCTTTTGAGCTAGAAGGTATAGCTCGATGTATGCACTTTTGGGGTCCGTTGAGGCGACCCTTTCCCTTCTTTAGGAGATTTGCTGGATGTCTTTATCCTATGTATTGTCATAAAAAAGAACAAATATGGTACAATATTGTAATGTTCCTTTAAGTGGTAAAATCGAAGATAAATAGTACTCACAAACCCAGAGCCTTCTAGATAGGCTCAAATCAGATAGCGTATGTGGTTAAGGACCACATTCCTTCTTTGTGATAGTAGGAAAAATGCTGTAGGTGTGTTAATTAAAAATGTACACTTTATTATACTATAAACATATATATATATATATATATATAAAAAAAATTAGGTAAATTACAAATTAAAAAATACACACTTATTCAGCAATGAGACTCCAGTAATAAAGAGTCCTATGCTCACAAATCCCAGGACGCGTTTCGCCACAAGGGCTTCCTCAACTGGGTGGGAAAAAGTTATCTGTAGAAAAAATAAATTACACACAACATTGTATCTATATAATATGGTAAACATGTATTGCTACCAAACGTATTGATACAATTGTATTGCTCTAATTAATATTTATCCTTAACTCTATGCTGTGCACACTAGGTATTGTGGGATGCAGTAATAATCATTTTGGGGTCATCAGATTCCTGTGGATCCCACTAATATTGACATTTTGAATTAGATAGCAGCAAGCTTCAGATAACTATATAATTTGATCTAAACTTCAATACTGGCCATTATTATCTACCCTCATTCATATGTAAGTCTTTAGATTGTAAGCACAAGGACCATCTCATATTGAACTTTTTGTGAAAAGTGCCACAAACAGTAGATTAAGCCTACTCCTGTTCTCATTCCCGTCTTCTTATATATATATATATATATATATATATATATATATATAGAGAGAGAGAGAGAGAGAGAGAGAGAGAGAGAGAGAGAATATCCAACAAGGTAGCAGCACTCACAGAGTAATTTAAAAATCCAATCTATATTAGAACATGTTAAAATGAGATCGACGTTTCAGTCCAACAAACAGGACTTTCCTCAGGATCAAACACATTGATACATACAATAAAATCAACTTATATAGCGAAATACATTACATAAATGAGCTTACCCTCAGGTGAAGTGCATTTCTGATCGGCGTCCTGTGCCGCCCTGTGCGCATGTGCAAAAATATATCCCTTTTTCTATGACAAGAGAAATAGCTAATTTAATTATAGTGCTCTCTTTCACGGCGCTATAGAAGAACTAATAAATAAATACAATAACAAGATTTAGACTAGCAAAGATGGTAGATGTTCCCTCATAATTACATAGTAATGCCAGAGAATTGTGAAACATTTTCTTTACATTTATAACTAGATAGGTTTGTCATCACTGTTGTTTGTCTGTGTAATTTTGTTGTTCAGTTTCTAAATGTAGGACTCAATTAAAATTAAGTGTGCTGCCCTGGGAGCAAATAACAAGGTATATTCCAGACGCATCAATTAAGACTTCTGGCCGTGGTGTTTAATAGATGCAACTGTAGCCAATACAGCTATCAAAGATGCAAACATATCCTGTCCAATTGCAGAGATTCACACTGTTACAATACGTTTTGTTTTCTTTGGCATCTTAACACAATTAAAGCTAAAAAGAAAATAATAATGAATCACATACCAACCCTCTCGTTTTACTCTCACAACCAGCTACTCAGATAGTATCATTTTATAAATTCCCAATCAATCTTAATTTCTCAAGTATCTCTTCTTACTCTCCCTCCTCAAATATCTCTATATATACCTATCTTCTCTCTCTCTCCCTTTCTCTCTTCCAGACATTTTATCTTTACAATAGCAATCCCTTTCATCCCACTGTCACTTCCTCTGCTACTCTTTATTCTTGCTCTCTGCCCTTTATTTGTACTTTGTCTTATGAATAATATTCCTGTTTCTTTAAAGTATTTTTGTATCCTCTTCCTGACCTCTTTTTTTCTTAACTTTCCAACTTTATTTTGCCTCTCCGGGTCCCCACCCGTGAGCGGCGAGTGGGGGCCCTAAGTATAAATAGGGGGGATCTATTTTCTCCCCCCCTGCCCCCACCCATAAATGGCAGGTGGGGGCCCTAAGTATCAATGGGGGGACCTATTGTCTCCCCCATGTCCCCTACCATGAGCGTCGGGTGGGGGCCCTAAGTAACAAATGGGGGGGGGACCTATTGTCTCCCCATGTCCCCAACCATGAGCGTCGGGTGGGGGCCCTAAGTAATAAAAAGTGGAGGGGACCTATTTTCTCCCCCTAGCCCCCACTCATAAGCAGCGGGTGGGAACCACAAATAATAAAGTGACTAGGGATCCCCAAGCCCCTAGTCACCCCCTCCCCCCCAGTAAAAATAGCCTAACTACCCCCCTCACCCTAATAATAGTGAGGGGAGGTGGGCAATAAACTAACACCCTGTAAAATAAAATGTCATGTTTACCATTAGATGCCTTACCATTAGATGCCCACGCCCTGCAATTTGACTCAGAGCCTTCTGATTGGTTGATTCCAAGCCAACCGATTAGAGTGCTCTGACAGGTAAATGAAGAGACTGACAGGTAAGTCTCTACTTTTATCTGTCACAGCACTCTGATTGGTTGGCTTGGAATCAACCAATCAGAGTGTTCTGAGTTATTTTACACAGCGTGGGAAAATTCCAAAAAACTTTCCCATGCTGTTTAAAATGACTCATAGCACTCTGATTGATTGGATTCCAAGCCAACCAATCAGAGTGCGCAGAGTCATTTTACACAGCGTGGGAAAATTCAAAAGAACTGGAACCCAGCTGTGTTACTGATCTAAATAGCTAGTTTTTCATATTGCAACATTGTTATTAGGAATGTGCATGGGCAAAAAATTTGGTTCGGTTCAGCACTTCTGAAATTCAGGACTTCGCCAATTTGACACTTTGGGACTTTGACAATTCCCTAAGCCTAACCCTAACCCTACCCCTAACCCTACTCCTACCCGTAACCCGTAACCCTAACCCCTAACCTAACCCCTAACTCAAACTCTACCCTTAACCCTACTAGGGTGAGGGTTAGGGCTAGGGTTAGTGTAGCGGGACCTGGGTAACCTGGCTGGTAATCCTTTTTGGTTAGAGTAGGTCAGACCCATTTCCCCAGTAACAGGAAGGGATACAGTTCCAGGATACAATCTTTGACAATGTTTATTTGGGCACACAGCTTTTTATGCACAGACCACCGCAGGGGGTCTCCATCCAACACAACACAAGCAACATACAGGAGGGGGCTGGGGAATAAATAACCATCTCCCGCTCTGGGAGATACTAACTAGACACAGGGACACGGATTAGAGTACATTTTACATTTGGGGGATACACTTTGGGGCCAGGCGCCCCAGGACACAAAGGGGTTACAGGGTTGAAACTTAGATAGCTAAATAGCCCTGGGTCCCCTGTGGGACCCCTGCAAAAAGCGGGTTTATCAGATGTACAGAGCCAGAGATATCAGCGTAGAAAGTCTGGGGCTCAAGGCTCTGAACATCCCCAAAATCAGTTCCATGGTGTTGCTTGGTTTAGTCCGGCGAATTCAAACTTCGCACCTAAACCAAGCAACAACCAATCAGTTGAAATGGAGCAAACCAAATCGCACCAATCAGCATTAGAGGGAGGAAGAAGTTTTGCCACCCAATCCGAAGAAAGTGTGCGAAACCCGACGCCACCAATCTGCTGAAAGGCGCGAAACTTGCGGAGCAAACCAAATCGCACCAATCAGCGCCCAGGGACGAGAGGGGTTCCGCCACCCAACAAGATGGAAGGGCGTGAAACCCAGTTTGAATAAGCGCTCCATCTCGGATTGGTCGCCCGTTCCCTGCGGCGACCAATTAGCGCTTTGCTGCCAATCAACCAGGAGAATGGCGCAAACTCAGTTTGAATGGGTGCTACCTCTCCCACGGACTTCCATGCCGCCAGCGGGAACCCTGCGGCCATGAGACCGACTCACAGTCCCAGGGACTCTTTGCTGGCACGTGTCCCTCTCTCCGGTGGACATCCCCACACAGGTATCCACCGGAGAGAGCGTAGCCTCATACCTCCAAGGTAAGGGAAAGGGATGAGGGATTATAGCTCCGTTGCGGAGCAGGTAGGATGGTCCCTGACACTGGGATCAAAGACAGTGTACGCAGGCCGGTTCAGGAGACGAATGCTTCACATGGTGGGTATTCGGTGATACAAAACGGCGACCACCCAGGGGAAAAGCATGCGCCGCTCGTTCCCTTATGGTCTGCGGTTTTCACACCTCGCTAGCGAGGTGTGAACATTCTAAGTAAACATTCTAAATAAAGTGCCGGGGTGGTCAAAAGGTATATTGCAGCCTGTGGCTGCTCACTGTTAATTTTTTTTCCTATTGCCCCCTCGGCCCCCACCCCTGAGCGGTGGGTGGGGGCCCTAAATACCAATAAGGGGGGGACCTATTGTCCTCCCCCGGCCCCCACCCCTGAGCGGTGGGTGGGGGCCATAAATTAAAATTGGGGGGGGGGACTTAATGTCCTCCCTTCCAGCCCCCACCCCTGAGCGGTGGGTGGGGGCCATAAATAAAAATAAGGGGGGACCTAATGTCCTCCCCCCCGGCCCCCACCCCTGCGTGGTGGGTGGGGGCCCTAAATAACAATAGGGGGAGGACCTAATGTCCTCCCCCCGGCCACCACCACTGAGCGGTGGGTGGGGGCCATAAATAAAAAATTGGGAGGGGACCTAATGTCCTCGCCCCGGCCCCCACCCCTGCGCGGTGGGTGGGGGCCCTAAATAACAATAAGGGGGGGACCTACTGTCCTCCCATCCGGCCCCCACCCCTGAGCGGTGGGTGGGGGCCATAAATAAAAATTGGGGGGAGACCTAATGTCCTCCACCCAGCCCCCACCCCTGAGCGGAGGGTTGGGGCCTTAAATAAAAATTGGGGGGGGACCTAATGTCCACCCCCCTGGCCCCCACCCCTGAGCGGTGGGGTGGGGGCCATAAATTAAAATTAGGGGGGACCTAATGTCCTCCCCCCAGCCCCCACCCCTGCGCGGCGGGTGGGGGCCCTAAATAATAATAGGGGAGGACAAATCTTAATCCACCAATCAGAGTGCTATGAGTCAAATTACACAGCGTGGGAAAATTGTAGGCAATAGGTTCCCCCTTCAGGTTAGAAGCCCCCACTCGCGCAGCATTGGTGGGGGCTCGGGAGGGCGGACCTTTTTTTATTTTCTTTTATTTTTTTTAAAGTGAGCAGACATTGGCTGCTCACTGTTTAATAGACATGCCCATACTCGCGGTATAACGAGTAGGGGCATAATTTACTAATACTAAGTCATCTGTACTTAGTATTAGTAAATTGGCTGAAAGACCAATTTAGGTCTTTCAGCCTTTTAGTAGATAGCTCCCTGATACCGTGGGAATTAGGGAGTTATCTACTTATTCATTCCTGTCATTACATTGACTTGCTAAGTAACTTACATTTTATATGAATGTAAGTTACTTGATTGTTGTAAGTGTTGCAAATGCTTACAGCTGAATCCTGGCTATGTTTGTATACTTTTTATTTAAAATTGTATACAGTGTAACATTCTTCATTCTTTCACTGGGTAAGTATATTAGTTCTTAGGCAAAACTGTGCTTCGGAACTACGGCACTTCGGCACTTCGACACTTTGGAACTTCGGCAACTCGACCCTTTGGAAATTCGGTAATTTCGGAACTTCGGGACTTCGACAATTCGGCAATTCATCTATTCCAGGGATAGGCAACCTTCGGCTCTCCAGATGTTGTGGACTACATCCCCCATAATGCTCTTAAACACATAATGCTGGCAAAGCATCATGGGAGGTCTAGTCCAAAACATCTGCAGAGCCGAAGGTTGCCTATGCCTGATCTATTCGGACATTCGGAAGTACCCGAATGTCTGAATAGTCCAAAATGCGTCCGAATTCACATCTCTTCTCTTCCCCTATTGTAGAGATCTTGTCAGTGAAGTGAGTTTCAAAGTCTGAGGCGGTCAAGTTAGTAGGTGGAGGAGGAACATTAGGGCGAAAAAGAGAGTTATATGTGTAAAATATTCCTTTGGGTTTGCGGGAGAGTGTGGTTATGAGGGTATTGAAGTAACTTACTTTTGCAGAGGAAAGAGCCAAGCTGTATGAGCGCAGCATAAATTTATAGTGGATAAAGTCAGATGCACAGTGAGACTTTCTCCAACAGCTTTCAGCAGTTCTGGAGCATTTTTGGGGGTATCGAGTTATCTCGGTGATTGCAGATGGAAAAAGCTATTCAACAAATGCATCCATCTTCAGATTTTTGTGATTTTCTTTTTTTTTGATGCGTGATTTTTGAAACAATTGATTTGTTGTGTTCTATCTATTAGACTTTAGTAGCCTAAATATCTCCATTCAGATTTCCTATAGATTTTCTACAACTCAGTGTTAGGTAAATATTCTTAAAGCTGTACGGTTGACTGCACTAACTATAGTGAACACTAGATGGCTCCTATTAGAACCAAATAATATTGGGTTCACTCTGATAAAACAAGTAACAATCTTAGCTTAAAGGGCTACTGCAAGCATCATGACCACTACATCCACCTGTAGTGGGTATGATGCCAGGAGTACCTTGGCCGAGTTCCCTGCTAATGGGGCAAAGCGTTTAGTAAAAGTTTGCTCTCTTACTTGGGTTTCCACCATGATCCAATGCTACTTCCATGGCTGGTGATATGCTTTCAGCTCTTGCAGAGCTGCAGCAGGCAGAGTCCACTCACCATTCACTGACTGACAAAAATCCAGAAGTTGAGTTACTCCGCCAGCAGCCAAGGGATATAACTTGGTATGTGCAGTGTTTCAAAGCAAATCACTGGACTGGTCATGGTGCTTGGAGTAAACCTTGAAGGGGGATACTATATACTATAAACACCTCATTTCGCTGAAGTGGCTAGGGTGCCTGAAGTCCATTACCACTATCAGTGTTCAACATTAGATAATTTTTCTTCGGTGTGACACTGAATGAGAGTGTTGGGGGATGTTCAGGCTAATGGTTCTGCATTAAGCAGAGAGTATCAGCTTTGATTTATCAGTCTATCATTGCAACCAATTGCTGAGATGTGTTAAAATGGGTAGCACAGAGTTGCACTCTGAATTAGCCATGCTTCCTGTGAGGAGCAAAGCCATGGGACCCTCATTCACAGTAAAATAAATAAAAAATGGTTTAAAGGGACACTATAGTCACCAGTGCAACTACATGTATCCTGACCCTATAGTGTTAACACGACCATCTAGCCCCCCTGGGCCCCTCATGCCTCCATAAATATAGTAAAAATCTTACTGTATTCAAGCCAGAAGCTGTAAATCTGCATGCTGTTAGACTCAGGAAAAACAAGCAGTCTGCTGACATCATCAGAAGTGGTAGCCTGATCCAATCACAATGCTTCCCCATAGGATTGGCTGAGACTGACAAGGAGGCAGATCAGGGGCAGAGCCAGTGTGACAGATCCATCTGTATAGACTTATATTGCTGGTTCATCTGTTTGCCTTCATTTCGCTGGATTTCCTGTCCATATGTTCCTGGTCGCGTGTTTCCTCAAGTACCGATTGAACTACCGAACGGACGGCCACCCAGGAGAGGAGTGTGCTGCTAGTTAACCTATTGGCCTCAATTAGAACGTTGAGGTTAACCGCAGACACCTCTCCATTCCATTCGTACGGGTGGTCGTCGTTCGTATGCCGACCACGAGGCGGCGGCCATTTTGGGACACGAGGAGAATCAGCGGTGTTCGGTGCAAATCCCATGGAACTAAAAACGGATACTCTATCTGCCGAACACCGCTGCAAGCCGCCGCCCGCCTTCTATTTCGTCGAGGCGTACGAACACCGGTCAGTTCGGGAGTTAATATCGTTCGTATGGACTTTACCCAGATAGCCATCCCATGGAGTCATTCGTATACCGAAGGACTGTGAGAGACTTTGACTCCATGGCGATTGGACTAGGTACATCGGATCTGAGCGCTATTCGGTAGAAATATGCACTCAGATCCAGGCTATCTGGGGATATGTTACACGAACCATATGCATTCGGTACTTCTCAAGTTATGTATTTTATTGTATTTTTCTTACTGTATTTTAAAATGGCGATTGTCTCTATCCTGGGAGATAATTAGGTTTCTTCCTAATTATCTCCGGGATAGAGAAGAAGGATTTATGGGTAAGATGGGGAGGGCTTATGTTGAAGCCACTGCGATTGGCTACTGTCCAATATATTGTACAGTCTTCCACAAGGTCCCCTAGGGGAGTGTCCACCTTGTAGATACCCGCATAAATAGCGGGCAGATAGCCCCCATTGAACACATTCCTGTTTGACCTTCAAGACGGAGCTTGGTCTCATTTGTGGAGGGATTTATTATTGGGACAGTACTTTTCGTTATTTCTAGCGGTGAAAGAATTTCGACTGAATTGCTGATCGGGAGTTGCCGCGTTCGTATGCTCCGTTCGGGAGTTTGACGATCGGCTGGATAAAAACTGCATTTCTGGAGAAAGGGGATTATTCATTAAATGGTGGCTTCGTTCCCCTGGCAGTGAGTGTCTTAACAGCCAGCATGATTCAAACACAGCCCTGGCCAATCAGCATTTCCTCATAGAGATTAATTGAATCAATGAATCTCTATGAGGAAAGTTCAGTGTCTGCATGCAGTGGGAGGAGATACTGAATCACAGGATGCTCGAGCACAGCAGATCTGAGTGGATGGAGGCATATTATGCCTCCATCAACTCCGAAGTCCCTCTGGTTCACTCTGAGTGACTGCAACTGGAGGTGTTCCTAGCTTTCAATGTAAACACTGTGATTTCTCACATGTCTTCCCACTTGTTAAGTCAACCTCAAATCACTGTGTTTTCAATGCACCCTTCAAACATGTTTTCTGTATATTATCCATTTGAATTCCATATTGCTTTGATTTATTTGCGTAAGGACACAAATCCTAGGTGCTTTGGTAATAAAATCCCATCATGCTGGTTATATCTTTCTGTACCCTGATTTCACAAACAAATTGATAAAATCAATATTAAATGTATTTAGCAGAAGATACGTTTTATTTTTAAATGATAATTAACAAGCTTGATTAATTCCCAAGATAACATTTTTTATACATTGACACCTTGCATTTTCTAATTAAATATTGTAGTTTTCTCAATATTTAAAAATGAACTGCCAGATCTGCATTTTTTAAATCAAATTCTTTCTTTTTTTTTCCCCAAATGATGTACAATGTCATTCCAAAGGTTTTTTTAGATGTACCTACCAGCTCTTACAACTGAATACAGCACAAACACATTAAGTGAAGTGTAACATTTTACGAAATGTGGATGCCTTTCCAAAGGGGAAAATAGCGTGGCTGTATTTATATCTAGAGAAAGTCATCAAATATTGCATATTATGCCTTTAATGTGCATCATACTTAGAGTGAACCTTTCATTAGTCTGCGGAAAAAAAGACCACACATTCAATAATTTGAAGCAAAAGGTTAATGGTGTTATTACAACTATTACGCCTTTTAAAATCATTATCCTCTTGTATTTCTATGTGTGTATTACCTTCACCTTTCTATGAACCCACTTTACCAGCTGTTTGCCTCAGCTATAAAGTTAGCTGAACATCATCCCAGGAATAGGATAAATGCCACGTTTTATCAATCAAGCCTTAGGGAATATTCTGGCGTCCCAGAACCCTAAGACTACAACAAGCTCGTTGTAAAGTTCTTATTTTGATTTTAAAATTGGTCATCAGCGAAATACTTACTTAATGTCAAAGCACAAAATGATACATTGAAAAGAAAGCAAAAGAGAGTGGGAGATCTGCAGACAAAGTTTTTCATTTTCTAAGCCACCAGGTTGTGTCAATGTGGTACTTGCTGAGAGAGGGAAATAAGGAATAGGAAAGAATGATAACTGAATTAAAGTGATTTTTTTTTTTTTTTAATATTAAAGGGAAAGTATATGCAACAAAACAACTTTAACTTAATGAAGCAGTTTGGGTGTATAAACCATACCCCTGTAGTCTCTCTACTTACTTATCTGCCATTTCGGAGTTAAATCACTTCTGTTTCGATTCATGTAGCCCTAGCCACATCTCCTCTGGCTGTGACTGGCACAGCCTGCATGAAAAATGGTTTCATGTTCAATCAGACACTAACTTACTTTAGAAGTCTGTATTGCCTGCTCTGTATATGGAACTTAACCCCTTAAGAACACATGGCATGTGTCACATGTCATGATTCCCTTTTATTCCAGAAGTTTGGTCCTTAAGGGGTTAAATCACACACAGAAGGCAACTGCATGGTCTGGATGGCTATTAACAGAGCAAGAGATGAGAAATTCTAAATTAATCAGAATGTACAATAAAGGAAATTCTCTCTTTACAGTAAGTGATTAGGAAAGCTGTGTAAGTCACATGCAGGGAAGCTGCATGTGGCTTACACATGCTGCATAACACAGTGATTTAACTCTTAAATGGCAGAGACTTGAGAAGTGAAACTGCAGGGGCATGATCTACACACCAAGACTGCCTAATTAAGCTAAAGTTGTTTTTGTGACTATAGTGTCCCTTTAATTGCAAACAACACACACACACACATATCTATATATTCAACACAATCTGTACATTAACAGAAGTAAAATTGGTGATGGTTGAAAGTTCCCATTTTTGTTTCCCATTTACTGTTAATAAAAACAAATCATGCAAACCTTAGAAACTTATAATTTGTACCATTTTTCTAAATGATACAGTTTGAGTACTCTAAGCATTTGGAAATCCCAGTTAGCACTGATGAATAATTACTGAAAAGTGGAGGCTACATCACACGACCTAGGCTCCTTCTTTTCAATCCTAATGTCCCTCTTTTCTAGGAGCTCCATATTGCTGGTGTGCCTGAGTGTATAACAGAGCTTCTCAGCAATAAATCTCACAGTAATATATTGTTAAACTGGAATAAATGAGTAAATAAGATATATTGTTCTGGTTCTAAATTATATTTTTGTTGTATACATTGTTATTAATGAGTCATCTAAAATATCTCAGGACAGTCCAGGGTTACATCCCCCCACGCACACAATTTTGGGAGGTATTCCACAATGAATATCAGTAGGTCATCAATCCCGACATAGAAAGAAACAAGATGAAAGATTTGTTTTGAAAACTTTCCATACAAGTATCATTCCTTTTTAATGTGTACAGTTCAGGATCGCTAGACGTTGACTCACAATACAACGAGTGAAAAACTGCTCCACATAGCCCTGTAGACTCTAAATAGACACTAAATGGACCATTTCACCTGTTTCTATATGAGCTAAGGGAGCAAATACATCTGATAAGTGAAGAGTTTTATGAAAAACAATAACAGAACTTTGAACAAGATGGTCTCAAGCACTTACAGAGAATGGTCGTTATAGAAATGTTACATTCCTTGCTATACCTGTCAAAATTTATTTCACAGATTAAGCGCTTGAGGCAGCCAGCAAAATGAACTCAAGTAAAGAAACTGATGCATTTTAGCTGAAAATGTGTGAGAATATTTTATAGGTACTACTCTTCATTGTAACACTGGTACTGTAAGGTCTTACTGCTCAAGTCTCTGACAGTTAGGATTTAAATCACTTTGTTTATACAGCATAGTCACGCCTCCCTGCATGTGAGTTAAATAGACTTCCTTTATTGCAATTTCTCTTTAATTTAGAATGTCTTATCTTCTACTCTGTTAATAGCTTTCTAAACCCTGCAGGAGCTTTCTGTATGTAAATAAAGTTCAATTTGCAGAGCAAGCGGTAAAAACGTTTAAAGTAAGTTACATCTAATACAAAGTGTAAAGAAAAAAGTTCATGCAGGCTGTGTCAGTCACAGCCAGGGAAGGTGTGGCTAGGCCTGTATAAACAGAAACAAGAGTGATTTAACTCCTAAATGACAGAGAACTAAGCAGTGATATTGCAGAGGCATGATCTATACGCAGAGGGACACTATAGTCACCAGAACAACTACAGCTTATTGAATTTGTTCTGGTGAGTAGAATCATTCCCTTCAGGCTGTTTGCTGTAAACACTGTCTTTTCAGAAAAAAATGCAGTGTTTACATTACAGCCTAGTGATAACTTCACTGGCCACTCCTCAGATAGCTGTTAGAGATCCTTCCTCGGTCATGGCTGCCTAAAATGCATCCAAACATTCAGTATCTCCCCCCTCTGTAGACACTGAACTTTCCTCATAGAGATTCATTGATTCAATTCATCTCTATGAGGATATGCTGATTGGTCACGGCTGTGTTTGAATCATGCTGGCTCTGCCCCTGATCTGCCTCTTTGTCAGTCTCAGCCAATCCTATGGGGAAGCATTGTGATTGGCTCAGACCACCACTTCTAATGATGTCAGAGGTCAAATGCAGCTCAGAGGCAGAGGCAGCAGCTCCAGACTGCAAAACAAGTAAGCTTTTTCTATATTTAGGTAGGCAAGAGGGGATCAGGGGGGGCTAGATGGTGGTTGTAACACTATAGGGTAGGGTTCCTGACCCTATAGTGTTCATTTAATTAAGTTAAACACGCTTTGGTGACTATATTGTCCCTTTAAGTTTTCCCCGTTTTGGAGGGGGAGGTGATTCTACAGCTATGAAACAATAACTTATTATTTATAAAACAACATAACATGCAATGTGGATTCATTATCAAACCAATTGGCAATTAAGTGGGTTATCACTAATTATTATACTCTTGTGCTACTCCCATTATCATGATATCTTATATACCACATAGAGTACTATGTATAACATTTAGACCAGGCTTCCTCAAACTCCGGCCCTCCAGATGTTGCTGAACTACTACTCCCATGATTCTCAGCCTATCTCTTTCATTCAAACTTTCATCATGGAAGTTGTAGTTCAGCAACATCTGGGGGGCCGGAGTTTGAGGAAGCCTGATTTAGACAGAAAGCTATAAAGACAAATTCAACTTTACTCGCTATTTTTGTTCCACCAACAAAACACTTTGATAAATCTCCCCAATGAGACTCCAAAGAATGCATCAGAATGCAAGACTCTACATAGACAGGTATTATGATACTGAGAGGTAGATTTAGGTTTTAGAGGGGACAAAGGAAAAACATTTAAAAAAAAAAAAAAAGAGAGAGAGAGAGAGAGAGAGAGAAATTAAAGAATTTACAACATGGTTTTTGAGTTTATTATACATAAATTCATATTTAACTCCTAATTTCATTAAATCTAAATGGCAAAACTAAAGCTAAAAAAGACAATTTCTCAAACTCCATTGAAGTCAAAGCTATAGACACTCCATTGAAAAATATTTATTATATTATTTCTGTCAGTTTAATTGGTGGATCCAGGGCCGGATTAACATAGGGGCTGATGGAGCTGCAGCTCCAGGCCCAGGCCCATGGAATAGGCCCATTGGTTTAAAAAAAAAAAAAAAAAATTTAAAATTTTTTTTTTTTACACACTACTCTTAGGGTTGCCAGGTATTTCTCATGTATCTCTTAGGATTGCCAGGTATTTCTCAGAAGTATTTCTCAGGTATTTGAGGCTTCCTAGCCGGTGCCGGTATTGCAGTAATACCTGCAATACAAATGTCTGTCTCAGTATAAACATAGATTATTCTGCAATACCAGCGCCGGCCAGTAGGGGTCGCTGTTTGTGTGGAGAGAGGCAGTGATAAGAAGTTACGGCATCTCCCTCCCTGCCTCTCTCTACTGTCTGATCTGCGGGGGAGCAGCTCTGCACAGAGAGTCCAGACAGCAGCTCCGAGACATGGGGACGCTGAGACATTGGGACACTGGGGAACATGGGGACCCTGAGCATGGACGTCCGCAGGAATTTTTCCGTGGGGGGGCGGGGGGCATAATTGTAATGACATCCATGCTTGGCCCCTTTTTGACAGTGTCATGAAAGGGAAGGAGCATAGTCATTTTCACATAAAGCAAGGATGAATAGCGTTTTCACAACTATGGTGTCAGGAATATATGTTTGTATTCCTGACACTATAGTGTTCCTTTCATCAAATTACAGGAACATTCTGGTCACCATAACAACTTTATCTAAATGAAAATGCTGTGGTGCAAGGAGGCCCCCGGGTGCTCTTTCTTTGAAGGGGTGAAACCGCTCTCAAATGGTTTACCCCCAAAGGCTTCCTTCAGCTCCAGTTCTCCAGGTTTCTCAATGGTATTCGACTTCTGAAACAGAGTGTCAGGAAGTGCAGATTGACGTTGGGCATGGGTGCCGCTGATTGGCTAGAGTGGTCAGCTGACACTCTAAGCCAATCGCTAGTTCCCGATTCATAAAAATGTTTTACGTTTTTATGAAATGGGAGCTACTGATTGGCTTAGAGTGCTAGCTGACCCATCTAGCCAATCAGCGGCACCCCTACCCAGCGGCCCTCTGTGTTTCCTGACACTCAGTAAATAAAAGTGAACACATTAACACTGATATTGTTTGTTTTTACCTGGGGAGATGAGAAGGTCCAAAGTTTCACTGCCAGGCCCAGGTACCAACGCCTTATGATGTGGTGTCCAGAATGAAGTGCTCCAATCTCATTTTCTTCTCCTTCATTTGACACAGTCTTCTTTGTCTTCTGAGTCTCCTTCTGCTCCTTTACCTTTCTGCTACTTTCTGCTTATTTTGCGCCCTTCTGCTCCTTTGTCTTTCTGATCCCTTTCTGCTCCTTGATGGCTCTTCCTGCTCCTTGATGGCCCTTCCTGCTTCTTGCAGACCATTCCTGCTTCTTACTGCCCTTCCTGCTTCTTTCTGCCCCTTCCAGCTTCTTGCAGCCCCTTGCTGATCCTTTCTGTTCCTTCTGATTCTTCCTGCCCCTTCCTGCTCCTTGCTGCCCCTTCCTGCTCCTTGCAGACCCTTCCTGCTCCTTGCAGACCCTTCCTGCTCCTTGCAGACCTTTCCTGCTTTTTGCAGACCCTTCCTACTCCTTTCTGCCCCTTCTTTCTCCTTGCTGCCCCTTCCTACTCCTAGCAGACCCTTACTACTCCTTGCTGACCCCTCCTGCCCCTTGCAGACCCTTTCTACTCCTTGCTGACCCCGCCTGCTCCTTGCTGCCTCTTCCTACTCCATGCTGTCTCTTCCTACTACTTGCTGCCCCTTCCTTCTCCTTGCAGACCCTTCCTGCTCCTTGCAGACCATTCCTGCTCCTTGCTGCCTCTTCCTTTTCCTTGCTGACCCCTCTTGCTCCTTGCAGACCCTTCCTACTCCTTGGTGACCCCTCCTGCTCCTTGCAGACCGTCCCTACCCCTTCCTGCTTCCCCTTCCTATTCCTTGCTGACCCCTCCTGCCTCTTGCAGACCCTTTCTACTCCTTGCTGACCCCTCCTGCTCCTTGCTGACCCCTCCTGCTCCTTGCTGCTCCTTCTACTTTACCCTCCTGCTCCTTGAAAACCTTTCGACCCCTTCCTGCTTCTTGCAGCCCCTTTCTATTCCTTTCTGACCCCTCCTGCCCCTTGCAGAACTTTACCTTCCTCTATGCGGTATCCCCCACCCCCCATCCCTCACTTACCTGCTCTGTAGGCTGCCTCTGTGCTGCTCCCCTGCGGTTTCAGTCATGAGAGAGAGAGGCAGGGATAAGCTGTAGCTTCCTGCCTTTCTCCATTCACAGCGCCACCTACTGGACAGCGCTGGTATTGCACTGTATTCTCACACTAAAACGAAAAATAGCAGCACAAGCTGAAAAATCCAGGAGGGGGAAGGGGGAGGCAAGTATCCCCCTTTACCCCCCCATTCGGACGCCCATGACCCTGAGACACTAGGGACACAGTTGCCCCATGTCTCCCAGTGGCCCCTAGTCTGTGTCCCCATGTCTCCCAGCCACTGTCCCTAGTTGCTCAGTGGCCCCATGTCTCCCAGTGTCCCCATGTCTCTAAGTGTCCCCTAGTGTCCTAGTGACATCAGGACACTGGGAGACATGAGTACACAGACTCTAAGGGACACTGGGAGACATGGGGATACAAACACTAGGGGACACTGGGCGACATGGGGACACTGAGAGGCATGGAGACACAGGGAGACATGGGGACACTGGGCGACTTTGAGACATAGGAGACATGGCAGTGTCCCCATGTCTCCCAGGCAGTGTCCCTAGTATCTCAGTATCCCCATGTGTCCCTGGTGTCTCTCAGTGTCTGTAGTGTGCCAGTGTCCCTAGTGTCTCAGTGTTCCCTAGACTCCCAAAGTCCCCTAGTCTCCCAATGTCTCTGTGTCCCCATGTCTCCTAGTGTCTTAGTGTCCCCTAGTATAAAAGAAAAAATCTCAGGCACTCACTATGATAGATTTAGGCAGGTTTATTGGACACCACAACGTTTCGACCTGTACCCAGGTCTTTATCAAGTCTCCAATGTCCCCTATGTATCAGTGTCTCTCAGTGCCCCATGTCTCTCTGTGCCCATAGTGTCTCTGTGCCCGTAGTGTATCTGTGCCCATAGTGTCTCTGTGCCCGTAGTGTCTGTGTCCCCTAGTATAAAAGAAAAAAATCTCAGGCACTCACTGTGATAGCTTTAAGCAGGTTTATTGGACACCACAACATTTTGACCTGTACCCAGGTTTTTATCAAGTTTCCAGTGTCCCCTATATATCACAGTGTCTCAGTGCCCCATGTTTCCACGTGTCCCCTGGTGTCTGTCACCCAGTGTCCCCAAGAGTCTCAGATTTCACAGGTCTCCCAGTGTTCCCTAGTATCTGTGTCCCCATGTCTCCCAGTGTCCCAATGTCTCTCAATGTCCCCTAGTGACATGGGGACCCCGGGAGACATGAGGACACAAACACTAAGGGACTGGGAGACATAGGGACACAGATATTCCCCCTTTTTGTGTATGTTCGTCCTTTCGGCCGTTCTGGTTATGTGATTTGTGTCAGTAGCCCACCCTTTTACCACATCCATATACTTCCTGCTTTACTGGACACTGCTGTTAGGGGGTATGGGTTTACTTGAAAGATGAAAGCATGAGATTAGCAAAGGGGTTGTGTTTTCTCATAGTTGCATCCTATGAGTTTCCCTACAGCATCATCTCCATCAGATACATGACGCTTAGGAGGTAGGACTGTTTTAGTGTTTTTGGTCAATAAGATTTTGTAATTAGGCCCATCATAATTATCAGCACCAGGCCCACTGGGCTCTTAATCCGGCCCTGGGTGGATCGTGACATCTTGTACAAGCATCAGATCTGCTGTCAGCAGCCTTTGCAAGCCTTTCCTTTTCCCCCCAGGATGGGCTATCAATGCTTATTGAGAAGCCTCGGTGCCTGAGCCATGAGCACATGCACTCAGGGTTTCTTTGGTTCTCAATGAGCTATGGAGCTAACACAAGTGGAAGAAATCCTGTTTGGCTGTCTAATTAATAGAAGGTGTCTCTGCCTACAATTATAAAACTGCAGATTTCCATTGAAATCGTCACTTTTGTGAACCGCCATGAAACTGACAGACCCTGAACACATAAAGCACTCCATCAAGCTGAATTGATATTCCCTTAATTTGCTAAAATTCGAACTTTAGTGAGCAACCCCGAGAGTGTCACTTAGAAAGATAAGAGCCACCCAAAGACTAGTAGTGAATGTGGTTCTGGCAGTAAATTATTCATTGTTGTATTCACATAAAATGCCTTGAAAAAAAAAAATAAGGGGCTTTTAACCCCTTAAGGACACATGACATGTGTGGCATGTCATGATTCCCTTTTATTCCAGAAGTTTGGTCCTTAAGGGGTTAAGAAATGACATGCACAATACATTTGCAGTTTATCCTATTTTTTTTTATATTTATGCTTGTAATTGTTTATTCATTTTTTTTTTAAATATTCTTTTTGTTCAATAAAGGCAAGCAGACAATGTAAATTCAACATAAACAGCGAGCACAGGATCAGGGGAGGGCTGGGGGGAAAAAACAGTCAAGTGGCCCATTGCACCACCAAATCAGTGTCCACCTTTTCCTGGTTTTATAACGGATATTGATGTTATGCTAATCAGTAGCTCTTTGCCATACCCGCTCCTTCACGGCTCTGACTTTCAATGTTGTCAGAACGCAGGCTGAGAATCTCTGAGCCTGTGCTCCGACTCACTAACTGAGCGCCGGAACCACAAGGGAGAGGCTATAATCTGACTGCACCTACTGCTGGTGTGCACCAGTGGACCACCAGCGAATCGTTTAAATTGAATATGCTGGTTTACCCAACTTGTGAGCTGTGTTGTCTGCCGGGCGCCTCTGTTGTCATGGCACCCTGCGTGACTGCACAGCTTGCACACCCCAACGACTGGCCCTGCTGACACACACTGATGACATCCCTCAATATTAACCCCTTAAGGACCGGACTGTTTTTGCGATGTTGTACATTTGCGACCAGGCATCTTTTTACACTTTTGTGGTGTTTGTGTTTAGCTGTAATTTTCCGCTCTCTCATTTACTGTTCCCATACAAATTATATATTGTTTTTTTCAGGACAAAATGGGCTTTCTTTACATACCATTATTTATATAATCTCATGTAATTTAATTTAAAAAAGAAAATAAAAAATATGATGAAAAATTTAAAAAAATATATGTTTTTTGACTTTTATGTGAAAAATCTTTTACTCATCTACAAAAGCGAATGAAAAAAACTGCTAAATAGATTCAAAATGTTGTCCTGAGTTTAAAAATACCCAGTGTTTACATGCTTTTTGCTATTTTTTTGCATGTTATAGGGCTATAAGTACAAGTAGGATATTGCGGTTTCAAAGCCTACATTTTTAAAATGTATCAATAGTGACATTGTAACACTATTATCTGTCATAAATCTCTGAATACCACCCCACATGTACATTTTTTTTTAAAGTAGACAACCCAAGGTATTCAATATGGGGTATGTCCAGACTTTTTTAGTAGCCACTTAGTCGCAAACACTGGCCAAAGTTAGTGGCAAAGTGGCAGGCAGGTCCCTTAAATTGCAATCAATAAAATTACTTAATTAGGTAAAAATATGACATAAATACACACGTAGAATTTAAATATATATGCATATTTATATATTTGAAGTCTACGTGTATATTTATATAATTCTTTATGTAATTTTGTATATGGACATATGTATAGTTCGTATTCTTTTTATTTATTTATATATACATAGATATATATACAATTTCCTTCTAAGTGTATTTTGATATAAATATATATATATTAATATCAAAATACAGTTAGAATAAAATTTCATATAGATATATAATTTTTTAAAATTTTTATTATTTTGACATGTTTTAATTTAACCCCTTAAGGACACATGACGTGTGTGACACGTCATGATTCCCTTTTATTCCAGAAGTTTGGTCCTTAAGGGGTTAATTTAAATGACTTATTATTTGTATTTTATAATAATATATATATACAATATATATAGTTATTATATACATTATATATACACGTGTGTAATTTAATTATAAGTGTATTTTTATATTAATATATGTACATATTAATATAAAAATACACTTAGTATGACATTATATATATATGATATATAGACGTATATTATATATATATATATATATAAAATATACGTCTATATAACATATATATATATACACATATATAATTATTATTTTTATTTATCAACTTTAACCTTTATTTTTTTTTCTTTGATTTTACACTAGCAGGGAGACTGCCTGTCAGCACAGACAGTCCCCCTGCAGGCAGACACATGGACACCTATTGTGACCATGTGGTCGCTCTGTTGAGCGATCACATGGCCCCAGGGGTCCAAATCCGCCATGGGGAGACTGTCTGGGCTGCAGGCAGTCTCCCCACACCGGGACCAACGCCGATCGCCGCCAGGGGAACGACGGCGATCGGATAAGTAACTAAGACCGTTCGGCAATGCAAAAATGCCGATGACGGTCCTGAACCGTCCTCGGTCCTGAAGGGGTTAATACAGACATCAGAGTAAATTTATAAAGATTTGCTTACTGGATTTGTTGTAAGATTAAATCATGCCTCCTCCTCTCTCTCTCTCCCATGTGCTGCTCTGTAGGCTGGGAGGAAGTGAAGAGTAATCACAATCTCCCAGCACAGTGGCACCTGTGGCTGCATGGGGAACAGCTGAATTTGCCGCCCCCCCCATGTGACATCACAATGCCCCACCCATATGATCTGCCATATGAACTAACACCAGTGCTGCACACAGTGTGTGCTTACATTAAAAAGCCTGCAGGGACCGGCTATAGACACCAGAACCACTTCATTAAGCTGCAGTCGTTCTGGGGACTATAGTGTCCCATTAATGTGAGGTAAATTATAGATTAGTGTCACTAATAATATACCAGATTGCCTACTTACAACCAGATGAGGATGATGATGGGCTGCAGTTTGGCTCCACTGGTCTGGTGTAGAACAGGATCTCTGGAGGCTGTTTGCAACTGTGGTCACAAAATTCAATGTTCTGGGAGAATTGGAAACAGCTCCATTTTTGGGGCTCAAGGTCTGGGACCCAGGGCCTGACAGTGAGTATGCCCACAAGGCCCACTCATAAGTCCACTTATATGTTCCACCCACCCATGAGTTTGCTCACAGGGAGTGGAGTGTGTAGGGGATGTGTTATGTGTTATTGTAGAGGATCTAATATGTGTGCTTATGGTATGCAGTGTATTTGTGTGTAGTGGAAGCAGTGTGTATTTGTGTATAAGGGATGTATTGTGTGTTTCTGGTTGTGTGTAAGGGATGCATTGCGTGAATCTGTGTTTGTATGCTTAATGGATGCATGGTGTGTATCTGTAAGTGTGTGCATTGAGTGTGTGTAAGAGATGCATTGTGTTTCTGTGTGTATGTAAGAAAAGCAGTGTGTGTGTTTCAATGTGTGTGTGAGGGTTTGCATTGTGTGTTTCTCTGCATGTGTGCAAAGGTTGCATTGTGTGTGTGTAATGGATGCATTGTGTGTTTCTCTGTGTGTAAGGGAAGCATGTTGTGTTTCTGTGTGTGTAGGGATGCATTGAGTGATTCTGTGTGTGTAGGGATGCATTGTGTGTTTCTGTGTATGTATAGGGATGCATTGTGTGTGTGTGTGTGTGCACATAGTGTGAAACAGCTCCCTGTCTTGCCCCCTGTCCTATAGAGCCGTCCCTTCTATCCCTTAGAGCTCTCCCCTGCCCCTTAGTGGTCTCTCCTCTAACCCACCCTCCCCTAGCGGTCTCTTCTCACTCTCACCCACCCTCCCTGTGTTCTCCTCACCTCCCCCTCCCTGTGTTCTCCTCACCTTCCCCCTCCCTGTGTTCTTCTTACCCCCTCTCCTCCTTGTGACCTCCTCACCTCCCCCCTTCTGTGTTCTTCTTACCCCCTCTCCTCTCTGTGCCCTCCTCACCTCCCCCCTCCCTGTGTCCTCCTCACCACCCACCCTCCCTGTGTTCTTCTTACTTCCCCCTTGTTCTTCTTACTCCCCCTTGTTCTTTTTACCCCTTCTTCTTCTTACTCCCCCTCCTGCTGTTACTCCCCCCCTCCTTCACTTACTCTCCCCCTTCACTTACTCTCCCCCCTTCACTTAATCTCTCCCCCTCCACTTACTCTCTCCCCATCTTCACTTACTCCCCCTCCTTCACTTACTCTCTCCCCCTTCCCCTCCTTCACTTACTCTCTCCCCCTCCTTCATTTACTCTCCCCCTCCCCTCCACTTACTCCCCCCCTCCTTCACTTACTCTCTCCCCCATCTTCACTTACTCTCCCCCTCCTTCACTTACTCTCCCCCCTCCCCCTTCTTCACTTACTCTCCCCCTTCCTTCACTTAGTCTCCCCCCTCCTTCACTTACTCTCCCCCCCTTCACTTAGTCCTCCCCCCTCCTTCACTTAGTCCTCCCCCCTCCACTTAGTCCTCCCCCTCCTTCACTTAGTCCTCCCCCACACCCCTTCACTTAGTCCTCCCCTCTTCACTTAGTCCTCCCCCCTCCTTCACTTAGTCCCCCCCTCCTTCACTTACTCTTCCCCCCTCCTTCACTTAGTCTCCCCCCTGCCTCCTTCACTTAGTCTCCCCCCTCCTTCACTTAGTCCCCCCCTCTCCTTCACGTAGTCCTCCCCCCTCCTTCACTTAGTCCTCCCCCCTCCTTCACTTAGTCCCCCCTCCTTCACTTAGTCCTCCCCCCTCCTTCACTTATTCCTCCCCCCTCCTTCACTTAGTCCTCCTCCCCCTTCACTTAGTCCCCCCCTCCTTCACTTAGTCCTGCCCCCCTCCTTCAGAGCTAAGAGTGCACTTCCTGTCAGACCGGACGGTTACAGGAAACAGAAACTCCTGTTCCTCACAGAGTTTCTGTTTCCTGTAACCGGCCGGACTGACAGGAAGTGCACACTGAGCGTGCACCTTCCTATCACTCCGGCCGGGCACCGCGGACCGGAGAGCAGCTCGGCCACGCTACAGTGGAGGGGAGGGAAGAAGCTGTGCTGCAGCCGCCTGAGGCTCTTTACAGAGTGCTCAGGCGGCTGCAGCATTTAAAGGGCCGGCCCTGCAGCGGCCGGTCTTAAAATAATAATTAAAAATCCCCCCCTCTCCTTCACGTAGTCCTCCCCCCTCCTTCACTTAGTCCTCCCCCCTCCTTCACTTAGTCCCCCCTCCTTCACTTAGTCCTCCCCCCTCCTTCACTTATTCCTCCCCCCTCCTTCACTTAGTCCTCCTCCCCCTTCACTTAGTCCCCCCCTCCTTCACTTAGTCCTGCCCCCCTCCTTCAGAGCTAAGAGTGCACTTCCTGTCAGACCGGACGGTTACAGGAAACAGAAACTCCTGTTCCTCACAGAGTTTCTGTTTCCTGTAACCGGCCGGACTGACAGGAAGTGCACACTGAGCGTGCACCTTCCTATCACTCCGGCCGGGCACCGCGGACCGGAGAGCAGCTCGGCCACGCTACAGTGGAGGGGAGGGAAGAAGCTGTGCTGCAGCCGCCTGAGGCTCTTTACAGAGTGCTCAGGCGGCTGCAGCATTTAAAGGGCCGGCCCTGCAGCGGCCGGTCTTAAAATAATTTAGGGCGGCCTGGGGGGCAATTGCCTCCCTACCCCCTGGCCCAGCCCGCCCCTGCACAGGATCAGAGAGTAACAACAGTACACGATTTGTTTCGAGTGACATTTCGTTTTGATACAATGTGATTTGCGACCCTTTCGTAGTTTATAGGTCACGAGTGTTCGCTCGCAGGCGATGCGGGTCAGTTGCTGTACAGTGCTGGTTCATTTCGTCTGCAGCCTTGTTTTATACTATCAATGGAGTAAAAGATAGAGGTAGAAAAAGTGAGAGTAAGGTGTAGGAGCAGAAGTAGAGATATAAATAAGAGACAACTGGTAGCTGTCCTGTTGGGTGGTGAATCGTGCCGTTTTCATCCTCGTGCTCTCCGGCAGACGGATCTCCAGGGCTCATCAAGATTTGGCTGGGGATTCCCTATAGTGCAAAGTGCCGCTCCCTCTACTAGGGGCCCAGTGTGGTTACTACTAGATGGATGGGATGTTGTACAGGATGTGTGAAGAGAAGGAAAGTAAAGGAAGAAGAGAAAAAGTAGGAATGCTACCCTGCCCAGACCAAACCGACGTCGCCCTCCAAGTCCCAGCTCCCTCCTATTTTGTGGTCTGTTGCTTGTTGCGGTGTTGGATTTGGGGTGTTTATTCATTTTTGTAGGTTATGCAACAATGAATAAAATACAGCCAGAACCATGATTATGTATTTGTCTCACTTTAAGTATAACTAGAGTGCAATGGAGACCCAAAAAATGTATCTTTGGAAGAAAAGCTTTGTATATAAGTTTGCTCACCACACTCTCTCCATGGACGTATCCAAACTTAATTTATCTGGACTTACATCTCCAGATTCATTGTAATATTCCAACAAATTTACATTCCCACCAAGTATTCCCTCGTGGAAACCCCCATATACCCTTTCCCTTGGTTATATCCCCATTTCAAGTATACTACCATAAATCCTCTACATTTACACCTGCAGACCCTCCTGTCATTTAGCACACTTCAGTCTTACATTTCCATGTCAAGAATCATCCTATCTCCATCTAACTCACTCACTCACACCCTCCAATTTCTACATTCAAGGCTGAGGGTTATAAAGTCAAGACATGTGATAATATAACACTGCAGCCTGTGTTATTTAGATACATCCCAGAAAAGGTGATAAGTCCTGCCACAGCTGTGCTGTGCCCCAACTGAGTGAGTGCACAGGGCTTGCAGCTCAAAAGGTTGAGAATAAGCTTTTTTCTCAAAGGCAAAGAGCAGCGGGTAAAAGGTTTACATATACTTACCACCTGCATATTTACTAGCACTGCTCCTTCAAATTCACCTATGCATTTACACTATACATGTACAAATACATACGTTAACATATAATAAGTATAATCTGAAGTACATATATAAATTAAGATTGCTAAACATGTATACAGCAAAACAATTGGAGTTGTAAAGGAGCTCCCTGTACCCCTGGCTGGGTACCTCCGCCAAGGACCACTTCCAGCTGGAACAGAGGACAAACCACAGCACTTCTGCCCACAGTCGCCGTGGCTTGACTGGGGCCCTGGAACCACTCCTTCCTGAAGCTGAATGGGGAACTAACTCTGACGCCCCCAGGCACTGGACAACACTCCTGGGAGTTCTGGAACCGAATGGGGAATTAGCTCTAGTGCTAATTGCACAAACAGAGCCTGTTTGAAGTATATTAGGCAGTTCTATTGCAGGGGCCATAGTCACAGGCTAAAAGGCTGGCAAGTAGACCCCTCCAAGAACTCATGGCAAACTCACTTGAAAAGGGAAGTTTGTCACAGGAGTCTTGGACCTTATATTGAATGTGGGTTGAGGTTGCCCAAACCCAAACATTCACCTATTCTCTACAACATAAAACTGTTATTGATGAAGTGGAAATACAGTAATGAGTGTGTCACATTATAAATCCATTGTTTGTAGGGGTCAAGTACTAAACAAAAGTTAAAAAAAGAATGTAAATGATCGCCTCTTTTCAACCGAATTACACTCTTTGCCACACAAGAAGCACTATTCGCTTATAACTAGCTAATGTCTTTTTGATATCTTACCTGGACACGCAATAATGTCTTAGCTCACCTTTACATAAATACTAAATAATCATAGTCCGATTTTAGTGGC
This sequence comes from Pelobates fuscus, assembly GCF_036172605.1. Taxonomy (NCBI): domain Eukaryota; kingdom Metazoa; phylum Chordata; class Amphibia; order Anura; family Pelobatidae; genus Pelobates; species Pelobates fuscus. The sequence continues at coordinate 304,402,786 of NC_086319.1, read as the reverse complement.
TTGGGGGCAACAGTTCATCTGATCTCCATTGCAACAATTGTCTTTTACCTTGTAAAGCAACGCTGTCATTTTTTTGTTTTTTTTTCTTACTTTACAAAAAACTAATTTGGACTTTAATTGCAGAATATCTTCTGCCTGCAGCTGCAGCATGATGATATTTACCATCAACCATTACTCACAGTGGCTGATAAGACAGATATATTGTTGAGCGATAAGCAATAGGTCACTCTGACACTTTGAGTGTGAATAAACACAGATATAGTCTTGGAAAACCTTCCATAGATGTCTGGAAGCTTCCTCTGCCAGGAGCTGAAGATGGTTCTGAACCAGAAGATAGAGTGACAGAGAAGATAGTTTAAGGCAAACAAATAAGCATATAAACAGCAAACCCATACAGTATATTTAAAACAAGTGGATGATTGGCATGTCGATTGGCATGTCGATTCCTTCACACCACGTAGTGCTATGCAATAGTATCAAGATAAATCCAATCACCATCCCTCTCCAAAGCATCATGACTTTCTCCTTCATTCCCCTTTATGTTATCTTCTGTATATTAGGGACAAATATTGATAAGTATGGGTCTTGAATGACACGCCGATCAGATAGTCTAAATGCCATCTGATTGGCGCAGTAGCCTCCCAATGCTTCCCTTACTGTTCTCGATCTATAAGTAAATCTAATATATAGGTGCGCAATCAAAATTTAAACCCAAAGTGTGAGTATAGATTAAAAGTCAATACGTATAAGTGACCAAATGTTTCCAACTAAAAAGGAAACACTCTTGCTACCCATGAGTGTCACAAAACACACTGTTATAGTGAGTAGTTTAAAATATACTTGCACAGAGATTGATAGGATGAGCTTAATGATCTAACATACATAAAAACAGAGTGAAATCTAGTGCAGCATTGTAGTACACTAAAATGATATATAAAACTCTGTTGAAAATAAACTCACAAATGTAGAGTGGTTGAAGTACCACTCCAAACTATTGAGTCTAGGGGTGATGAGACCCTTGTGTGCGCTGGATCCAAATGATGAAAATATGTGAACTCACCACCAGCTGAATGATAAATCGATACTTTATTCCAAATGTATAAAAAAATTTAAAGCAGTTAGGGCCGCCATCAGGGCATGAGAACCATAACGGTTGTCATGGGCCCGGCGGTCCTGGAGGGCCTGGCCTGCTCTGGGTGTCCTGGGCCCCACATTCCATAAGTGCTCATATAGATAGTGATTATCACTATCTCTATGTGCACCTGCGAGCCCCATCTACCTGTACAATCTAGAAGGGGGTCAGCCAGCACCATCTTAACTTTCCAGCAGCTCCTGTGCCTGTAACTCTCGCAAGCTCCACGGTCGGCAGAGCGTTGCCAACAGGTTACCATGGCAACACTTCGCACAGCACGCAGGCACAGCTCGCGAGAGTTACAGGCACAGGAGCTGCTAGAAAGTTAAGAAGGTGCTGGCTGGCCCCCTTCTACATTGTACAGCGGGTGGCTCCCTTCACCATATCCCCGGACCACAAGGGATGAAATCTCCCCCTTCCCTGGCTAGGTAAGAAGCAGGAATGGGGGAATAAAATAAAGTGTGTTCAAATAAATGTAAATACCACCAAAAATGCTCTCCTCCACCCAAATGCAGCCTCTATTTTATACAATTATACACGCTAAAACCCCAACACAAACACACACTGCATTCATCTTACACACACTAAAACTACAACACAAACATACACTTCATTCACCATACACACACTAAAACCACAACACAAACACACACTGCATTCACCATAGACACAATACATCCACTACACAAACACCCACTACATTCACCATACACACAGTACATCCACTACACAAACACTCTCTGCATTCACCATAGACACACTACATCCACAACACAAACACACACTGCATTCACCATAGACACGCTACATCCACAACACAAACACACACTGCATTCACCATACACACACTAAAACCACCACACAAACACACACTGCATTCACCATAAACACAATACATCCACAACACAAACACACACTGCATTCACCACAAACACAATACATCCACTACACAAATACACGCTACATTCACCATACGCACTACATCCACAACACACACACTGCATTCACTATAGACACACTAAAACCACAACACAAATACACACTGCATTCACCATAAACACAATACATCCAATTCACAAACACACACAGCATTCACCATAAACACAGTACATCCACAACACAAACAAAAACTGCATTCACCATACACACACTACATCCATAACACACACACACACTGCATTCACCATACACACATTACATCCACAACACAAGCACACGCTGCATTTACCATACCAACACTAAAACCACAACACAAACATACACTGCATTCACCATACACACACTCAAACCACACACGTAGACTCGGAGGCAGGCCCCAGGGGCCCTGACCTTGAACTGTGTCAAGGGCCCCAAAATTTCTGATGGCAGCCCTGCTCTAAATACTGTGCTAAATATAGTCAATGTATGATGCCTTTCGAGTGCGCTCTCTCTTCACTGCATCAGCCAGGATATCTCTGACTCCACCACAATGTGTCTCCCAGTATTCTCCCGTGTTCAGCACGCTACGCACGTTTTCGCCCCGCCTCTTGGAGCTTTTTCACGCATGCAGTGAAGAGAAAGCGCAGTCAGAAGGCATCATACAGAGCCAGATACTATATATACCACAGTACTGAGAGCCTAACTACATGCTTTTTAATTTTGTATACATTTGGAATAAAGTATCGATTTATCATTCAGCTGGTGGTGAGTACACATATTTTCATCATTTATAAGTTATTAACTAAAATATTTTGCGCCATTTTTATTCATTTTAACCCCTTAAGGACCAAACTTCTGGAATAAAAGGCAATCATGACATGTCACACATGTCATGTGTCCTTAAGGAGTTAAAGAACCACTATAGTGGCATGAAAACAAACTTGTTTTCCTGGCTCTATAGGGTCTTTGGGTCCCCCCGTCCCTCTGGGTCCCCCTGCTGCCGGGCTGAAGGGGGAGGAAGGGGTTCAATTCTTACCTTTCTCCAGCGCCGGGCTCCCTCGGCACTGGGGACTCTCCTCCCTCTTCCGACGTCATCCGCTGAGCCGGGTGCGCATTCAGTCAGTTCATAGGAAAATAATTTCTCAATGCTTTCCTATGGACGCTGGCGTCTTCACACTGTGAAAATCACAGTGAGAAACGCAGAAGCGCCTCTAGCGGGTCTCTGTGAGACAGGCTGTAGAGGCTAGATTAACCCTAATGTAAGCATAGCAGTTTCTCTAAAACTGCTATGTTTACAGCTGCAGGGTTATTATTATTATTATTATTATTATTATGATGATGATATTTATAGGGCGCTGTCAAATTCCGCAGCGCTTTACAATGGGTGAACGAACAGACATGTAGTTGTAACCAGACAAGTTGGACACGCAGGAACAGAGGGGTTGAGGGCCCTGCTCAATGAGCTTACATGCTAGAGGGAGTGGGGTAAAATGACAAAAAAGGTAAGGATAGTATTAGACTAGTAACAGTTGCAGAAGAGGAATCAGTTGGGAGCTATTAACAGTTTAATTGATACGCTTTTATGAAGAAGTGGGTATTTAACGATTTTTTGAAGGAGTGGAGACTGGGTGAGCATCTAATGGAGGAGGGAAGCGAATTCCACAGGAACGGTGCAGCCCTCGAGAAATCTTGAAGGCGAGCATCAGAGGTGGGAGTACGGACAGAAGATAGACGTAAGTCTTCAGGAGATCGTAAGGGCCTAGACAGGACATACTTGTGTATAAGGGAGGATACATAGGTGGGTTAACCCTAGATGGACCTGGCACCCAGACCACTTCATTGAACTGAAGTGGTCTGGGTGCCTATTGTGGTCCTTTAAGAGTATTGTTCTCGATCTATACTGTCTTCCTTGGTAAACGTATCAGCTCATTTGGCTTCCAATATAATTTCTATGTCGATGACACGCAAATCTATCTGTCCACTCCTGATCTCTCGTCCCCCCTTCTTAACTTGTGTCTCTGACTGCCTCTCTGCTATTTCTTACTGAATGGCTTCTCACTTCCTTAACCCCTTAAGGACCAAACTTCTGGAATAAAAGGGAATCATGACGTGTCACACACGTCATGTGTCCTTAAGGGGTTAAACTCAACCTGTCTAACCCAGAAGTTCTGGTTTTTCCTCCATCAAGTGTTGCTACCCCTATTTCTGTCTCCCTCCACATTAAAGGTGCTACTATCAGCTCCACCTTGCAGGCTCACTGACTAGGTGTTCTCTTTGACTCCGACCTCTCCTTCACCCCTCAATTATTTTCCATTGATAAATCCTTCCGCTTCCATGTCAAACTACATAAACTTAACACTGGATGTGGCTAAGGTGCTAGTCTATGCCACAATCCTCTCTCACCTTGACTACTGTAATCCGCTTCTCAGTGGTCTTACGTGCTCCCAACTTGCCCTGTTACGGTCTATAATGAATGCGGCTCCAAACTACCTATCCTCCCTAATACAAAGGTATGTCCCATCTGTGTGGCAGATCAGTCTGCCATAAGGCGATATAGGCGGCCCCGAGGTCCCAGTCAGCGCGAGGCCTCAGGTGGCCACCTAAATTGCCTAATTAGAGATTCTCCTCTGAATAGCCATACATATGCTTTACTCTGAATGATGTTTTGTTCTATGAGCATCTCACATAGTTCATCATATCACACTCCCGTTCTGAGTCTATATACTCATTTCTGTAGTTTGCATTATATAATCTTATTTGTTTTAAATCTTTCAGGCTCCATGGTGTAAAATTCTTCATCTATTTTTTTTTTTTTTTGTAAATCTGTTTTTATTCAACTTCTTACTTTGAGTACAAGTAAAGAGAAGAATGCAGGTGGAGACTCGCATGTCTCTGTTAATTTATCATTACAGTTTTAAACATTGCATAACTTATGTTTTCATATATACATAGGTGCATAAGAGGGTTGACCAACAATCGTTGTGTGTCCTGTACCATTACCCTCTGCCTAGTGAGGCTATCTCTTAAATTTATTTATCAGTATTTGCTTACTGTTACGCTACTTCCCATGTTGTGCCCTCAGCACTTGTGTCATGTAGGAACCTTTCGATCCCTCTGCGTTGTTCTTTCTGGTGCACATTCGAGCGTGTCCGTTTTAGTGATAGTTTCGCAATTGGGTATGCCCCCCGTGGTTGCAATGTGTTGGTGTGATTGTCTCGATTACTGATGCCAAGGGATTGGAGGCCGATGCAGTAAACCATTAGTCTCCTTCACTCCTGTGTTTTGTGTGAGCAGGTGTTGCAGTTATCTTCGGGGGATTGGTGTTCGCGCCACAGGGGCTGCTATAGATCCCACGTCCATGTTGGCCAGGATGTAAGCATCCACCTAGAGCATGGGCCATCACCCCATGGCTTCCTCCCTTCCAGGGTCTCGGTTCGGGGTTATGGGAAAAGATAAGTTAGGTAGAGGCAGAATAGAGAAACAGGTTAGGTGAGGTTAGCCTATGGCCGCCACCGAGTGGGGCACTGTCCCGCCGGCGCGTCACTCCCGGAGCCAGAAGCCCGTCCGTCCCTCATGTAACGAGCCATATATATGAACCACGGCTGCCACGCCTCCGCATGTCTGGTCTCTCTCCCTGTTGGGGAGGCCTATAGCGCCCCTGTATGTCCTCTACCCTACGGATCCACTGTTTTTGCTAGAGAGTTCAGTTTTTTTCCAATAGGCTGGTATATTGGCCTTGGCCGCGTTCAGTAGGTGACACAAAATTGATTTCCTATAGAGTGAAATCGGTTGTGGGGAGATATGTAGTCAGGTGAGGACGGCTGACCATTCAGGTTTATCCCCTAGGAAAATGCTTCATCTATTTCAACATTCAAGAAAGCTGACTTCATACAATGAGAGGAAAAAGTATTTGATCCCCTGCTGATTTTGAACGTTTGCCCACTGACAAAGAAATGATCAGTCCATAATTTTAATGGTTGGTGTATTTTAACAGTGAGAGACAGATCTTTAGTCATGGCCATGGTGGAGAGTTTGGAATCTGATTGATTGATTGATTGTTTCTGTGGTCAAGTGGTTATGGTATTTTAAAGTAGTTATGGTATTTTGAAGTAGTTATGGTATTTTAAAATGGTTATGGTATTTTGAAGTAGTTATGGTATTATAAAATGGTTATGGTATTTTGAAGTAGTTATGGTATTATAAAATGGTTATGGTATTATAAAGTGGTTATGGTACAGTTTTAAAGTCACAGATCAGTTAGTAACAGTTAAGGTATTATACATATAACATAAAACAGCAATTGTTAGTAATTTTTACACAATGTCAGTGATTATGGTACATGTCAGTGGTTATGGTACTGTGTGCTATTATACAATTATACACACAATTTACACTCCCACTAGACTGCAGAGCTCTAGCTTTCTAGCAGGACATACAATTTAACCAATTCACCAACTACAGTATATTTAACAACATTTACAATAATCCCAACTACTCTAACTGGCCAGTACCTCGAGAGCTTTCGATCTATTTGTACACAAGAGATACCATACAAGCTGGTGGAGTCTGACGCATTCAAAAAATTTGTAGCTATTGGGACACCGCAGTGAAAGGTACCCGGACAAAATTTCTTTTCACAAAAGGCAATCCCCAACCTGTACTCGATTGTGCAAAAGGAAGTAATGGCATGTCTGGCACACAGTGTTGGGGCAAGGGTCCATCTGACCACTGATACCTGGTCTGCAAAGCATGGTCAGGGCAGGTATATCACCTACACTGCGCATTGGGTAAACCTGCTGCCGGCTGCCAAGCATGGAATGCGTGGCTCTGCAGAGGAGTTGGTGACACCGCCACGACTTGCAGGCAGGCCTGCTGCCACCTCCTCTACTCCTCCTACTCCATCCTCTTCCATAACCTTCTCGGCTGAGTCCTCTTCTGCTGCTCCGTCTTGCTCCACATCAATGGCACCCCCCCAGCCTCCAAGGTACTATTCCACATCCCGGATATGGCAGTGTCACGCCGTCTTGGGTTTAACTTGCTTGAAAGCAGAGAGTCACACGGGACAAGCACTCCTGTCCGCCCTGAACGCACAGGTGGAAAAGTGGCTGACTCCGCAGCAACTGGAGTTCGGCAAAGTGGTTTGTGACAACGGAACAAATTTGTTGGCGGCATTGAAGTTGGGCAAGTTGACACATGTGCTGTGCATGGCACATGTGTGCAATCTGATCATACAATGCTTTGTGAAAAGTACACAGGCTTACAGGATGTCCTGAAGCAGGCCAGGAAGGTGTGTGGCCATTTCAGGCATTCCTACATGGCCATGGCGCACTTTGCAGATATCCAGCGGCGAAACAACATGCCAGTGAGGCGCTTGATTTGCAACAGCCCGACACGTTGGAATTCAACACTCCTTATGTTCGACCGCCTGCTCCAACAATAAAAAGCCGTTAATGAATATTTGTATGACCGGGGTGCTAGGCCAGCCTCTGGGGAGCTGGGAATTTTTTTGCCACGTTACTGGACGCTCATGCGCAATGCCTGTAGGCTCATGCATCCTTTTGAGGAGGTGACAAACCTAGTCAGTCGCACCGAAGGCACCATCAGCGACATCATACCATTTGTTTTCTTCCTGGAGCGTGCCCTGCGAAGAGTGCTGGATGAGGCCGTAGATGAGCATGAAGAGGAAGAGGAAGAGTTGTGGTCACCATCACCACCAGAAACAGCCTTATCAGCATCGCTTGCTGGACCTGCGACAACGCTGGAAGAGGATTGTGAGGAAGAGGAGTCAGAGGAGGAATGTGGCTTTGAGGAGGAGGAGGAAGACCAACCACAACAGGCATCCCTGGGTGCTCGTTGTCACCTATCTGGTACCCGTGGTGTTGTACATGGCGGGGGGGAAGAACATACCTTCATTGAGATCACTGAGGAGGAGGAACGGGAAATGAGTAGCTCGGCATCCAAACTTGTGCAAATGGGGTCTTTCATGCTGTCGTGCCTGTTGAGGGACCCTCGTATAAAAAGGCTGAAGGAGAACGACCTGTTCTGGGTGTCTACGCTACTAGACCCCCGGTATAAGCAGAAAATGGCTGAAATGTTACCAAATTACAACAAGTCGGAAAGGATGCAGCATTTGCAAAATAAATTAGAAAGTATACTTTACACAGCGTATAAGGGTGATGTCACAGCACAACGGGAATCTAACAGGGGAAGAGGTGAAAGTAATCCTCCTCCTCCCACGACCACGCCGGCAAGGACAGGACGCTTTACAGACGTGTTGTTGATGGAGGACATGCAGAGCTTTTTAAGTCCTACGCATCGCCACAGCCCTTCGGGATCCACCCTCAGAGAACGACTCGACCGACAGGTAGCAGACTACCTCGCCTTAATTGCAGATATCGACACTCTGAGGAGCGATGAACCCCTTCACTACTGGGTGTGCAGGCTTGACCTGTGGCCTGAGGATTACCTCACCTTTATTAAGATGAATGAGGGATGGATCCCGAAGGGACTGACAGTGGGCGATACATTCGACTAAAAAAGGCCTGATGAGATGAGCTGCCTTGGGCTAAAAATGGTCCACACGCTGCTGTATTTTAGCTCTGAATGCCGGTTGACTTGCGTGACTTATCTGCCACCAACTAGGGTTCAAGCCGCAATGTTTTAGGGCACTTTCTGCCTGGGAAACAAACATCAATTTTCTGGCCGCTGCAACAATACCTAATTTTTCAGGCATGTGTACATGCCTAATTTTTCGGGCCTCTGGTGCTGCACTGTGGCTTCAAAAACCAAACCAAAAAAAAGGCACATAACAGGGATTAAACTGATAGGAATAGTACTACTTAACACACCACTCCTATCTGGTGGCACATTAGATTGCACGCGCAGTGCCCCAAATTTAAAGTAGGAGGACCGACCAAGCATCTTTTTCCATCTCCCGGTTCCTAAAATCTATGCCATATACACGTCCCCTGATAGGGCGCCAGCTCATTATTCTGTTGGGCGCCAGCTCGTTATTCTCTTTTTCACTTCACTAGGGACACTTTACTGCACTATGGGCACTTAGACCCACTCTTTGTCTTGCACAGTGTTATTCCTAGCCAGCATCTGTGATGGGAAATCAGGCAGTCATCTAAACGTTTAGATTGAGCTTTAGCTTAGAACACCCTTGAAGGTGTTTAAGGAGATTAGGGCTAGTTTAGAGGATTCTTCTTAGACCTCTCTGAGTCTTTATAGCCCTTCTACCTATCCAGCATTTCTGGAAACTAGCTAAGAGAAAGGGTGGCTGTGTGTCTGTGATACATTTAACTTTATATCACCTTATTGACACTTTTTATGACAGCATCACTCCTGTCTCCATACTCTCTGCCTATACCCATCTATTTAGAGGGAATTTCCTTGCCCCTCTCAATATTATATAATAGGTAATAGTATTACCATTATTACACAATTAGCCACTATAGGGGAATGAGTATAGTATCCCTTTGTTATTTATAAATGATACAATAAAGACTTTTGTCCATTACTCAATTTACTTTAACAAAGGGTACTAACCACGATATTAGGAAGCATTACTCTGCTTTCCCTTTCTCCCTCTATTATACACCTATGCTCACTAGGATTTGTAGGTATCACTTTATTATAGTTGTCTAACCTTTTCCTATACCAGTTTTAGATCTCCTTCTTGGGAGATTTTTTCTTTTTTCAGTTTATTAGCATACCTGGGTACAAGCCCTCGGTGGGGCTGGCACCACCACCTGACCACATTTCCTCGTTTCTTCCACTCATACCGCTTTTTCCATCTTTGAAGGGGTTTGGCGAAACAAGGAAATAGTCCTCTACTCGTAACAGGGATTGAACTGGTAAGAATAGTACTACTTAACACACCTTATAATAACGCAGAGAGAGGCAATGCAGAGAGAGGAGTCTGAAGAAGAGGAGTCAGAGGAGGAAGGTGGCTTTGAGGAGGTGGAAGACGAAAAACAGCAGGCGTCCCAGGGGACTTGTTGTCACCTTTCGGGGGCCCTTGGTGTTGTACGTGGCTGGGTGGAGGAAGAGACCTTCAATGACATCAGTGAGGACAAGGAACGGGACATGGCTAGCTTGGTATCCAACCTTGTGCAAATGGGGAGTTTGCGGTTGTGCAAATGGACTGTTTGCGGTTGTTTGCGGTGTGTTAAACGGGGAGTTTGGTCTGTCACTGTGAAGCGGGCGTAACCCTTAAACTACCTGATCGATACAACATCATACAGTAGGTCCTCCCCCTCATTATTTTTATGGCCCCCACCCACCGCTCACGGGTGGGGGCGGGCGGGAGGACAGTAGGTCTCCCCATTGTGATTTATGGCCCCCACCCACCGCGCAGGGGTGGGGGCTGGGGGGAGGACAGTAGGTCCCCCCCTTATCCTTATTTACTGAATATTCCCCTGTATAACAATGTTTGGCATTTAGTGAATATTCCCTATTCTGCTCTGTGTCAGTGTGTATCAGGGTCTCTGAGGACAGGTGTCAATCCATATCTGCCAAGTGACCCTATGTAGGAGGAACAGTCCCTATTCTGCTCTGTGTCAGTGTGTATCAGGGTCCCTGAGGACAGGTGTCAATCCATATCTGTCAAGTGACCCTATGTAGGGGGAACAGTCCCTATTCTGCTCTGTGTCAGTGTGTATCAGGGTCTCTGAGGACAGGTGTCAATCCATATCTGCCAAGTGACCCTATGTAGGGGGAACAGTCCCTATTCTGCTCTGTGTCGGTGTGTATCAGGGTCTCTGAGGACAGGTGTCAAAACATATCTGCCAAGTGACCCTATGTAGGAGGAACAGTCCCTATTCTGCTCTGTGTCAGTGTGTATCAGGGTCCCTGAGGACAGGTGTCAATCCATATCTGCCAAGTGACCCTATGTATGGGGAACAGTCCCTATTCTGCTCTGTGTCAGTGTGTATCAGGGTCTCTGAGGACAGGTGTCAATCCATATCTGCCAAGTGACCCTATGTAGGGGGAACAGTCCCTATTCTGCTCTGTGTCAGTGTGTATCAGGGTCTCTGAGGACAGGTGTCAATCCATATGTCAAGGTGTCAATATGTCATATGTCAGGTGTCAATCCATATCCATTGTGATTTAATAATGTTAGGTGATTTATGCCCTTTATGGATTAAAACCAGACTCTGCATCAACTGTGTAATTTTCCATGGGAGTTTTTCCATGGATCCCCCTCCGGCATGCCACAGTCCAGGTGTTAGTCCCCTTGAAACAACTTTTCCATCACTATTGTGACCAGAAAGAGTCCCTGTGGGTTTTAAAATGTAAAATTCGCCTGCCCATTGAAGTCTATGGCGGCTCGCCCGGTTCGCCGGTTAGCGAACATTTGCGGAAGTTTGCGTTCGCCGTTCGCGAACCGAATATTTTATGTTCGCGACTTTACTAGTCCCCACCCTGACAGCTCCCAGATCTGCAGAAGTCACCTTCGTCTCCCACTGGAACAAGAGGCCGGGAGAGGAGGATGAGAAGCGCGGCAGGCCTGTCTCAGCGTTTTCTTTGGATGCTGCCTCAGATGCCAATTAGCCTCTCAGGCCTGCCAACCAGTGCTGCAATGCAGGACTTTAGCTTGCCCCAGGAGGGAATCGGCTGAACAGAGACTTGTACTACTAAGGGGTAGCACCTTACCACGTTCCCTGTATGAGTCACTGAACAGCCAACAGTTCATTGCTATTTTGTTATTTTGCTCTTATACCCTGCTTCTGTTGTTACCTTTTATTTTAACACTAATATACTTGGCAGCTGCAAGCATACACAGCGAATTGTTATGCACCAGTCTGACCTATCTCTGGGGCCTCCCGGGTGGTTAGCTTGGGGGCATAAAGCAACAGAGTTGTGACTCTACTGCAGTTGTCTTGATACTATATAAAATGCTTTTCAGCCTTCCAATACCAGGGTGGTCTGACCGCCAATACAACTACCCATAGCTTATACTCTTATAACCTCTTAGATAGGTGGGGTGACTACTAACCTGCGTTTACCTAGCCTGGGCAAAAACACTAATGCCTGTCTACACATCCACTGCATATGTCCTGATCTAATTCTTATATAACTGGCACTCTTTATGCATTGACGTTTTCATGTTTAAAAAAAAAAAAAATAGTGCTGCATATTCAACATTTTATAACAAACCTGTTTCCACCACATTGTATTCTGTTTTCACTTAAAAGGGTCGTTGTACGCTTGGTAACTATCATGCACTACAAAAATAAAGAATTTAAAAAAAAAATACACCTACCAAAATTTTAGACTGATCATTTCTTTTAAACTTTTAAACTCAGCAGGGAATCAAATCATTTTCTCCCTCATTGTATCTAGCTGCTCTACATGAAACTATTTAGATGCTGCAATAGTTAGTAATGTTCTGATAGCGCAGAACTTGACTACAGGTACAAACGTCTTGTCACAGTGTTCTCCATACTTCTGAGTATATCCTTTTGCTACTAGTCTAGTTGTGTAATGGATTATATTACCATTTCCATATTTTTTTTGCTTGAATAGCTACTACATGGAGCCTATGACTTTTTTGCCTCCTTTTTTTATTTTTATTTTGCTGCTTCCTTTTACTTAGTTTCCTCTGTAGTAGGAAGTTTATAATTTCAAGATGATGGTTAATATATTGCCACTGATATTGCAAGGTAGGATAGGTGAGTAGCTGGAAATTACTTGTTCTTTCTGCATGTATATCTAGGAGTTGGTTCTAAGCAGGGGCGGACTGAGCACTCGGGCAAATCGGTCATGGACCGAGGGCCCGAGGCTCTGGGGGGCCCGCCCGCTCTGCAGTGAAGTAACAGCTGGGCTGGGGAGTTAATCATCTCCCCAGCCAGCCTGTACACAGCAAGGGGCCCGCACGGCACTCCGCGGGCCCCTGTTACAAAATACAATCTCCCCTTTGCCGGTCCCAGCAGGGCACACCGAGAGACAGCTAATGGGGTCTTTCCAAAGACCCCAATAGGCTGCCTCTCAGTGTGCCTGAAATATAAACAGCACGAGAGCTGTCTGTAACAGATCAGGCAGCTCCGTACTGCTCATTCAGCAGGAAATGACATCATGTGTCATAAGTTCAACGAGCTGTGCGGAGCTGCCTGAGAACTGTTACAGACAGCAAGCAGTATGGGATACAGCATGCCACAGGTAAGGGAAAATAAACAGATTCATATAATCATCCCCCTTCCCCTTCTAACCCCTACAGCCCTTCTACCCCCTGCAGCCCACCTACCCCCTGGACCCATTCTAGCCCCTATTATCCCTCTATCCCCTGTAGCCCACCTACCCCCTGGACCCATTCTAATCCCTGCAGCCCTTATAACCCCTCTATCCCCTGTAGCCCACCTACCCCCTGGACCCATTCTAATCCCTGCAGCCCCTATAACCCCTCTATCCCCTGTAGCCCACCTACCCCTTGAACCCATTCTAACCCCTGCAGCCCCTATTATCCCTCTATCCCCTGTAGCCCACCTACCCCCTGGACCCATTCTAACCCCTGCAGCCCCTATAACCCCTCTATCCCCTGTAGCCCACCTACCCCCTGGACCCATTCTAACCCCTGCAGCCCCTATTACCCCTCTATCACCTGTAGCCCATTCTAACCCCTGCAGCCCCTATAACCCCTCTATCCCCTGTAGCCCACCTACCCCCTGGACTCATTCTAACCCCTGCAGCCCCTATAACCCCTCTATCCTCTGTAGCCCACCTACCCCCTGGACCCATTCTAACCCCTGCATCCCCTATAATCCTTCTATCCCCTGTAGCCCACCTAGCCCCTGGACCCATTCTAACCCCTGCAGCCCCTATAATCCCTCTATCCCCTGTAGCTCACCTACCCCCTGGACCCATTCTAACCCCTGCAGCCCCTATAACCCCTCTATCCCCTGTAGCCCACCTACCCCCTGGACCCATTCTAACCCCTGCAGCCCCTATTATCCCTCTATCACCTGTAGCCCACCTACCCCCTGGACCCATTCTAACCCCTGCAGCCCCTATAACCCCTCTATCCCCTGTAGCCCACCTACCCCTTGGACCCATTCTAACCCCTGCAGCCGCTATAACCCCTCTATTCCCTGTAGCGCCCCTGAACCCATTCTAAGCACTGCAGCCCCTATAACCCCTCTACCCACTACAGCCCTTCTACCGCCTGCAGCTCCTCTACACCCTGCAGCCCCTACAACTCCCGTGCAGCCCCTATAACTCCTCAACCCCCTGCACCCTCTGACCCCCTGCAGCCCTTCTATCCCCTGCAGTCATACTAAACCCTGCAGCCCTTCTAACCACTGCAGCCCCCCTACAGTCTATAAACCTCCTACAGCCTCTCTACTCTCTAGAGCCCTTAAAATACCTGCACCTCTTACAGCCCTTAAAATATCTGCATCCCCTGCAGACCCTTACCTCATACAGACCGTCTACCCCCCACAGCCCCTCTATCCCCTACAGCCCTTCTGCCCCTTCAGCATCCCTACACGCTGCAGCCCCTAAAATCCCAGCACACCCTACAACTGTTATATTCCCTATAGCCCCTATATTCCCCGCATCAACTAAAGCCCAAAGAACCCCATGCACAAACTACAGACCATTTCCCCTACACCCACTACTGCATCTATTGATCTCTGCACTTACCACAGCCCCTATCCCTCCCCTACATCCACAATAGCCCCTATTACCCCTACCCCCACTATAGGCTCTATCACTCCCTGTCCCTATAAACACTACAGCTTCTATGCCCCTGGCATCCACTGCAGCGTCTTTTTTATCCAGTTAAATATATTTAAATGAACACTATAGACATCCAGACCATTTCAGCTCATTGAAGTGGTCTGAGTGCAGTTTCCCAGGTTCCTTAAACCTGCAATGGCAATTTTTGCAGTTTTTGAGAAACTACAATAATTACCTTTCAGGGTTAACTCCATCTCTAGTGGCTGTCTACCAGACAGCCACTAGAGACTTTTGCTTCGCTAGGCAACTTTTGGTCACCTAAGTGACACTGGACGTCCTTACGCTATGCATGAGGACATCTAGCTTCATACAAAACCCCATAGGAAAGCTTTATACAATGCTTTACTGTGTGGGAAGTCCTAATGCGAGTGCAGCGCCTGAACCAGCACCGAGAGACATCAGCGCTGGATTCAGGTAAGTGACAGAAGGGTTTTTTTATCTGTGGGTAACTATTGTGCCAGGAAAACAACTTGTTTTCCTAGCACTATAGTTTCCCTTTAAATAAACTCTAATTCCACATATCCTGTCACGACACACAAAGACATACATATATAATTACACCAGGGTTCACAGTGCATGTACACACAGAAGCATACATTCACGTTACATGCACATACAATCAAATAAACGGTACATCTACACCAGCACATACATTGATCTGCAGGGGGCCCGGATCCTAATTTTGCCCGGGGGCCCAAACCACTGTCAGTCCGTCCCTGGTTCTAAGATTTCATCAGCTTGTAGTTCCTAGTACCTGGCTAAGCAAAATCATTAAAGGGTACCTGTAAGAACAATATAATTTAATCTTAAATGATAGAAAACTACATTACACATATACATTGTGCTAGCAGAATTGCTTGCAAATTTCTAGATTTCTTTAAAATCAGAGGAAGAAATAAAAAAAACAGCCCTTTCACCCTCCTGTCACAGTTCAGTCTGTGTCAAACAGAACACAGAAAAAAAGGCTGTGCTCTTGATGTCTCTTACCAAGGACACTCTCCTATGGGCATGCATTCTGCTTGAATTCAGTCTAAGGAAAAGTAATACCTGCAAGGGAAAGTAGAGGAAGGCTGTGTGTGAGAGTAGCACCAGCAGCAAGCACAAAGAGAGAAGACAAAACAACGCTCATTTTTGTAAAATAATTATGTTAAAAGCATCGGATAAGCTATATCTATCGAATTCTTACCATTAAATGCTGTTATGTGCAAAAATTCTGTTTTACTATTGGTTGTACAATTTTGGCGCCAATTTTAAATCATCTCTATACCTATATAAATTCTAACCAGCCAGGTTGAAATGTTTGCTATCCATTGATAAAGCCTTATATTGGTGAAACGCGTTACTTTTACTGTTTTTATATACTGTTAATAAAAAGATTTTGGTCATTTTTACGTTGAAACCATCATCTTTTACTACTACCTGGCTTTTATATATATTTTATACCGTATACTTCTTTTATTATTTTTATTTTCCGGATATAATACTCCAAAGAATCCTAGGTGGGGATTATACATACATAGAGCAGTTAGTCTGCCCTATATATTGTGAGTATATTTTATTATTTTATTTTATCACCAAAGATTTTATTGAGAGCACTATCGCTGTTTTATCTTCTCTCCGAGCTACTGATATTCGCGTCAAGATCACTCATCCCATATCCTACAAGCGGGGATTATACCGCTGCACGCCTAACAAACTAGAGCTAGCTGAAGCTCTACCGAATGTGAGTGTATCTATTATATTTTATATCTTTTATCGCATGTGTGGAACATACTGCACCATTATTGTTTCCATTTTTATTTCCAACTTGGTTACCTGCCACTACATAGAAGAGGACACTTGCCGTATTTCCTGCAAGCGGGGATAATACCGCTGCAAGCCATTCACACCAGAGCTGGATTAAGCTCTGTCAACTGTAAGTAAGAACTCTTCTATTTTTTATAAAATTGGATTATCCTCCATGTCATTGACATCTTCTGGATATCGTATAAAGTAGAACTTTGGACACAACGATATAGATCCCATTGGACTTAATATCATTATTTGTTGTACACAGTGGCGCAGACCCATCCCCCATTCTCTTGCTTTGACAAAGAGAGAAGAGAAGTAGCCAGCATTGAGTTCATCTAGATCAACAGATCATTTCTGCCAATCCATTGCTTTCCTATGGCAAAATGCCACGCTGCCTCAATCAGATGGTCTCTCTGATCACATTAGTGGAGATCTCAGCTTTTTTGTCATTTTTCCCCCTGCTGCATTCTTTCTGCAACAGCTGCTGTTGGGGACTCCTAGACTTTGTAAGGCCTCTCTATAGTCCTACGTTCGTTGGGTCAGTCTCAATTTTAAGGTCCTGTCCCACCATCCTGCTTTAATTCCTGGGCACTAGAACCATGTAGGGATCACTCAGGCAGCTCCTAGAGGTTGTGGACAGGCCTGCCCCTTTTAAGTACTGGCCCGTTCTTTCCGTCCCTATTGTTGGGAGGTATGCTGTGTATAAGAGATCATTTCTCACAATGTCGATTTTTGGGAGGTATGCTGTGTCCAACAGATCCTTTCTCACTAGCTCATTATGCACTCTGAATTTCCATACTAGTTTATTTGTAGATGGGCAAACAGACACAGCAACACTATTCCTAGCTCACAGTGTGTGTGGACAACCTTGTAGCTTCTACTCAGGACCTATATCCCAATGTTGAAATTTAGCAGAGTGCTTTTAGCACAGTAGTAACATGTAGAAGTCAGGGCAGGGCACACATATGAAGATCTCACAAGCAAAATGGCTGCATAGCAAGAGATAGAGAGAGGAAGTGAAAAAAGATAAGACAACACACCTCCCCTCCAGCACCACAGAGACCACAGAACACAGTCAATTGTCACCAGCAACAGCAAGTTCTCCAAATTATGCAGACCATGCACCAGTGATTATTACCAGTGATTATTACTAAAATAAACAAGGTTCTGTTTCAGGTTCCAATCAAATTTACCATCAGTAAAATTGATCACACAAAAGGGGGAAAAGCAGAAATCATAGGGAAAGATAACTAAAATGGCATGTAGACGTTGAGATATGGCACAAGAAAGAATGTAATATAAATCAAAGCAAACGTCAAGAAGGGAAGTATAATCATTAAGACACAGGGGGCATAAGGAAAGAAAAAACTGTGCATTTTAACAGGATGTTGGGAGGGATCTGTCAGGATGATGGCAGAAGGGGGTGTAACGAGTTGTCAAGATAATGTTAGGCCTCTGATGTGAAGAGGGAGGCAAGAAAGTTTTTAGAAAGACCTCATAAAGTGATATGCCTGCTAACATGGTGACAACAGGGGAGCGAGTGGGACAGTTGATATATGTATCTGAACCACTCTCTTTTAAGTCGCTATCTTCTTGGATTAGTTGGAATTTAAAAGCTGCTGAGGAGTTATTACAGCTACAGCCTTTACCTGTTGGTGTGTAAAAATCTATAATAGTTGCCTTACAGTTGGAAGTTAAAGAATGACCCTCTATATTTGCACACCTCTACACCATCCTAAAATATCCAGTCCAATCCTGTACTATTCATTCAGCTAGCTTTAGAATATCAGAACTCCAATGATGTATCTGTCAGTGAGCAGTTGTGTCCCAGATATGGATACGTTCAATAAGTTATACAGTTACTCTATATTTGGGTTTGTATTTATGTCATTGGCTAGTGGCTAGACTGACAGGACATCTGTTCCTGCAGAATGTTTTAAGTATGCATATTTACATTCAGCTAATGACAGCAGCTCTATATATCATGGCAATTTTAAAAAGCAGAGAAATCAATTTTGTATATTATAAATGAAAAGGCAATCATTTGTATATTCTCTGGGGAATTAGCAAAGGTCGCCTTAAACACAGTCATAGTGAGCTGGCACCAGTTTATTTTTGGAATATGAGCATTCCTATGTGTTAACTGCACATGTACATAGCTGTAAAACTAAAAGAAATGTATAAGCCAATGGGGAATTAACTTACTGCTCTAGACAAGAGTGTATATCAAGCAAAAGTAATGCACCTGTGCACTCTCTGGCAATGCCACCACAAAATACTACATGTGTTCCATTCTACTTCCATCTTGAAATTTTTTTTTTTTACAATCTTTATTTTTGTTGTGTAAATCAAAATAACATGCAAGCAGACGATGCCACATTGGCAGAGATTAGCATGTGCGATTTTACATAATTGGCCATTGTCTTGGCATGCATATCACTTACACACTTTTTTTTGTGATGGGAAGAGAAAAATCAGAACATAGTCGTGGAAATGGTGAAAGACAGTAGAGTCATAGTTCTAACAGATTATGCAGTGAGAGAGAGGTCTAAAATGCCATCTTAAAATTTTAACTTGTCCTAAATGTTTAGGATATCCATGTTATCTTTCAAAGTGTACGGTTTTCTTAGATAAACATTTTGGATGAAATGTCAGTGCAGCAGCAGATTTCAGTTTGCTTATTAAGGTTACTCTTCAATACCCACACTATCTACAGATTAAGCTAAGGACTAGATACCCCCACCATATATCATAAATTCAGCGAACAATACCTGATATCAGAATCAGCTCTCTAATTAGGTGTGATAGGCAGCCGCCTAAGGCCTCATGCTCACTGGGGCCTCATGGCTGCCTAACTCACTTTAGGGAAGACTGATTGGTTGAGTTCATGAATGAGGGCCCACCACTGTGTGTCACTGGGTGCAGGGCCACTCAATTCAGTCTGCCAGGGGGAGAGAGCCCAGCACAGTCTCCACTCTGCAATGCCACCAGATGCAAAGTTGCAGACCATTAGGTATTTGTCTCTTGAGCTCCAGCCAATCAGAGAGTTGCTGCTGCCTACCATTACAACACTCTGACACTTCAAGTGCCGGACCTCCCAAGACATCTACATCATGGTCTGCAACTCTGCACCTGGCCCACACACTGTCACCATCCCCCACAGTCACACCCCAACACACTGTCACCCTCCCACACACTGTCACCCTCCACACAATGTCACCATCCCACACAATGTCAATCCCTACACACTGTCACCCTCCTACACAGTCACACCCGAACACACTGTCACCCTCCCACACAATGTCAATCCCTACACACTGTCACCCTCCTACACAGTCACACCCCAACACACTGTCACTCTCCCACACAATGTCGATCCCTACACACTGTCACCCTCCCACACACTGTCAGCCCTTTCACCCTGCCACACTTACATTACCTCTCCTAATCCTGTCCCTCTCACCCCCTTCAATCATGCCGCACTTACCTCCCCTTGCTCTGCCACACTCACCATATCACACTGACCCCCCTAATCCTATCACACTCACCTTTTCTCGCACTGTCACACTCACGACCTAAACCTGTCATACTCACTCTGTCACACTCATCCTCCTTCAACCTGCCACACTCACCCTGTCACATAACTCTCCCCCCCAAAAGCATTGTATAATGCTTTCCTGCAGGGTTTGGGTGACGCTGGATGTCCTCATGGATAGCGTGAGGATGTCCAGCATCATTTAAGCGACCAAAAGTCGCCTAACCACTAGGAAGTACCTCTAGTTTCTGTCTGGCTCCCAATTGATTCCTCTACTGCAACTGTCATTAAAAAAACACACTAATTCTTAAGTAAATACTATTCTACCAGTCTACTTCTCTACTCCTACCATTACCTTTTGTGTCACTTTACCCCACTCCCTCTAGCATGTAAGCTCAACCCATCTGTTCCTGTCGAACTTCTCTGGTTACAATTACATGTTTCTTAGTCCACCCATTGTACATCGCTGCAGAATTTATTGGCGCTATATAAATAATAATAATAACCCTAGCAGGTTATTATTGCAGTTTATTAAACTGCAACAATTACAATTGTATGGTAAAATAATCTGGGATACTGCACCCAGACCACTTCAATGAGCTGAAGTGGTCTGGATGCCTATAGAGTCTTTTTAAAAGCCAAAATCCTCCTTTCAAATAAGTGGCCTTGTATCTTTAATACCAAATCTCCCGCTAGGTCCGAGACTTAATGCGGCTCCCTGACACCTACATACCGTATGTAATATCCTGGAAATTACACACACAATCTGACATACAATGCATGTCAAGTTGTATGTGTGTTTGAATTTCAGGATGTTATATATGCTGAATGCCCTCAACAAATGCCCCTACTCATTACCCACCTGAGGGGTGTTGTTTCTGAACAGGAGCCTGGTCGGGTGACCCGGCCTTTTAAGAGCCTGGCCCCTGCAGTATCTGCCGGCTGGGAGGAAGTGATATCCTATCATTTCCTCTGAGCTAAAAAGATAGCCACGCTAGGAGGCTAGAGGCAGCATTACAGCAGGCAGCATGGAGAGGCTGGAATGAGCAGCTACATGCTCACTCCCATCAGCCTCAGCCCAGACCCCAAACAAGCCACCCTCCAGAAACAAAAGGTAAGCTAACAAGTGGATGCAATGTATGTCAGATTGTGTTTGTGTATCTGTATGTATGTAAGTGTGTGTATGTGTGTCAGTGCATGTGTGTGTGTCAGTGTGTATCTGTGTTTGTTTACCAGTGTGTGTATCTGTGTGTATGTTGCAGTGTATATGTGTGTGTATCTGTGTGTATGTTGTCTGTGTGTATGTTTATCTGAACGTGTGTGCCATTGTGTTTATAAATGTGTGTATCAGTGTGTGTATGTCAGTGTAAATGTGCCAGTGTGTGTATCTGAGTGTATGTGTCAGTGTGTGTATGTGCCAGTGTGTTTCTGAGTGCGTGTGTATTTGTGTGTATGTGGCAGTGTGTGTATCTGTGTGTCAAGTAGTGTACATGCCAGTGTGTGTTTCAGTGTGTGCATGTGTCCGTGTGTTATTAGTGTGTGTAAATAGTTGTAATAGGTTGTGTGTGACTGTGTGAGGAGTACCATGTGTGGGGGCCCGCAGGGGAGGGGCATGTGCGGTGCGCATGGAGGGAAGTGCAGACACCTACCTGAAATTAGTTTTTGCATGCTGCGATGTCTGTTATAGGATAAAATTTGGTGCAATTATTTTATGTTTATTATATTTTTTTCTATACTAAGTAAGTTTGGGTCGTTGTAAGATTATACATCTATTATTAAAATTATTTAGTTTACCCACGGTTAAATCAGAAGCGTGTGCAATTTTCAACATATGTAATTGTATGTAATCTAATTCAGATTTTATTGGTTAGATATTTTAATACCTATTTGTAGAGTCTGCATACATTTTTAAAGTAGTATAAAGTATAAAACTGAAAGCATTGTATCTTCTAATTTTCAATTGTTCTTAAAGGCCAGGTATAGAATTCAAATGTTGCCTCTGTGGAAGCTTAAATGTGAAAAGAATATATTATACGTGCATTTTTGAAACATTTTTAGTGCAATGATTCCCATTAACGTATTAACCACGTACAATATAAAAAAAAATTCTAAACTGGCTTTCTTAAATATATGAATAATTTTTTTTTTTTTTTTGCAAACTAATGTCATTCTCTAAGGTGTTTTTGTGTAAGGGATATAAGCCTAATAAAAGGCTTTCATACACACATTGTACAGCGCTATGGAATTTGCTGGCTCTATATAAATAATAAAATATTAATATGTAATGCCTAGCACTTAAGAGGTTAAATTACTTTTTCTATCTTCCAAAAGCAGTAATTGTTCATTAGTGCAAATAGTATTGGGGCTTTATATTTGATAATAATAAAAAAAAATTGTGCAGAAGATGATTGTTTTGTGCAAATTTACTATTTTCCAGCATTTTAACACCTACATCCTTCTCACCCAGTGTTGTAACATGAAGATAACATACAGTCTAGTACTTTTAATAGGTATACTGACAGAATAAAACACACACTGTAACTTAAAGCAAGGCTCCCTATTAATAAAAGTGTCACTAGGTGCCAGATACTTCCCATACACATGGTGTACAGTATATAAAACTGTTGCTTCATAACAACCTGCTCTCAGCCAATCATAACTCCGCTCTTATACACTCCTGTGCAGGCGATAGCTGTGTGCTGAAAGGCAATTGGTGTTTTCCTCCCCAGTCAGTGATTGGCTGGGGGTGTCTACCTGGGCGGGGCTGGAGGCAGTTCAGGCTTGTTTGCGAGGAGCAGCTGTCAGCTCCAGTCAGCATATAGCCGGACAGGGCTGCAAGCAGAGAGACAGTGAGACCTACTGGCTTCCCATAGTGGGCAGAGAGAGACCCCCTGCACTGGTTACTATGGTAACCTGCCTATCTTCCAGCATCAGGAAGTGCCCTGGACTTGCCTTGTTTTGAGAAAAGTCTCTCCTTTACCTGTCCACATGATCAGAGCTGCTCTCCCATTGGCCAGCGCCTGTGTGCACTCAGGTTTCCTGTGAGCTGAGTGGCTGCCTTCTTGTGATCACGACTATTTGCATGCATGCCTTTCTCACAGTGTGGGTGACAGGTAGCATTGGATGCCTTTCTCACAGTGTGGGTGACAGGTAGCATTGGATCCCTTGCAAGCTGCAGAGTGTTCAATTGTTGCTTTATCTATTGCTGGCGTTTATAGAATGCCAACATATTCCGCAGCGCTGTACAATTGGGAAGATTGGACTTTACAAGATTAGGCATCCTCTGCACAGGATCACTGTGGCAATAACTGATTGCAAGGCTTGGCTAAAGCTTGGGTTGTGACTGCACACAAGGCAGTGATTTGTTATTTTTTTTTTATATATATTTTTAAGTGGTGTTCAGGGACCTTAAGATTCAACTATCAGAGCTGATGTCCTCATTTTGGCTGTACCTGAACAAATTGCCAGAACTCTGGTGCTTGTGGAGTGCCACAAGTTGTGCATTGTTCGAAATACCTGTGCTATGAAGTGTTTGTTCGCATAGTCGTAAGACGTGTTGGCTCTGGGGTTCTGACCGACCCATTTTTGCTCATGCCAATATGGGTGAGGATATTAAAATGGGAATTGTGTTTGAGAATGAAGGTAAAAATGGTTACGGTGAAGGAGAGACGGTAACCGGACAGGTGCTACTGGAACTGACGAAGACTATTAGAGTATTACGTTTACGCGTCCAGACCCATGGCGGAGCCTATGTTTCCTTTAAACATGGACGAGGTGTGGAAACGGCCCAAGAACTGCCAACCTCAGAGCTCTCTGAGTATCTGAATGAGGAGTGCACTTTACTGACTGAAATGGCAGGTGAGGTGTCTATATGAGCATTGTTAGTTGCTTGTTAATAACCTTACATGATCCTCTCTTTATGTTGTGAAATCTGGGTAATGAGTACTTGACACGTTTCATTTTATGTTGAGAATTTAAAGGGACTTTATACTCGCCACTACAACTTTAGCGTAACAAAGCGGTATTGGTGTATAGATCTCTACTCTGCAGTCTCACTGCTCGATTCTCTGCCATTAAGGTGTTAATTCACTTTGTTTATAAAGCCCTTGCACAACTAAAGCCCTTGCCCTTGCATGTTTCTTACACTGCCTTCCTACACATGTCCTGAATAGAAAGATTGAATGTTTCAACTTCCTTTATTGCACAATCTAATTTAGAATTTCTTATCTCCTGCTCTGTTAATAGCATGCTAGACCCTATAGGACACTCTGGTGTGTGCTTAAAGTTCAATTAACAGAACATGAGAAAAACTATTCTAAAGTAAAAACACTGTGAGTGATTTATTCAAGATGTAAAGTAAATATTCCATATTTACTATATAATTTAGCACTTTAGTGAAGTTCTACTGGACAGAACTCTTTATTTTTATTTTGATTATTCCCTCCTCCAGCCTCTCTTGATGAAAACTCTAAAAGGAAAATGTTAGTGAGCAAAGGTTACTGACCCTCCACTACACTTAACTCATCAGGTTACCAGTGTTCCCAATCAGATTAGACGGGCCAACTGTTTTATTTAGAATGTACTGAATGGAAACACAACAGTTCAGGCAATAGTGAAAATAAAGGGCACTCTAAACACCATAACAAGACCACTCAATCGGACACTATAGGCATCCAGACCCCTTCATCTCATTGAAGTGGTCGGGGTGCAGTGCATCTGTCCCCTTAAAGGACCACTATAGGCACCCAGACCACTTCAGCTTAATGAAGTGGTCTGGGTGCCAGGTCCAGCTAGGTTTAACCCTTTTTGCTGTAAACACAGCAGTTTCAGAGAAACTGATATGTTTACCTATGGGTTAATCCAGCCTCTAGTGGCTGTCTCACTGACAGCTGCTAGAGGCGCTTTCACACTTCTCGTTGTGATTTTCACAGTGAGAAGACGCCAGCGTCCATAGGAAAGCATTGAGAATGCTTTCCTGTGGACCCCCCCTTGCCCCTCTATATTTAGCAAAAAACTTAATTTGTTCTGCAGCTTCTGAGTCTGACCCTGATCTGCCTGCTTGGCTGACATCATCAAAAGTGATTCTTTCAGCCAATCGCAATGCTATCCCATTGGATTGGCTGAGACTATCGGGGTAGAACCAGCCCACGCCAAACACAGCCTTGGCCAATCCGCATATCCTCATAGAGATGCATTGTATCAATGCAACTCTATAAGGAATGTTCAGTGTCTCCATGGAGAGAAGCACCTCTAGCAGCCAACTTAGGAGTGGCCAGTGGAGGTATCCCTAGGCCAGGGGTAGGCAACCTACGGCACTAGTGCCATGCACGGCACTCGAGGTGTCTTTGCACGGCACTCAAGGCTGCTAGAGCCAAACAGGCTCTGACCTATCAGGAGTCCCAGTAAAATTTCAGATATCTGCTAATCCGAAAAGGTAGTGAAGGACAATCCTCAATTTATGCATTGCAGCACGTAGAGGTAGTGATCTCAGATCACTTCCTCCAAGCACTTCTGAATAGGAATCCACACTGTAGTAGAGCAGCTCGCAGTTGCTGTTGCAGCTCCTATCATTGACATTCCCGTGGCCGGCCTAGTCCCCACTGGAAGCCACCCACACTGCTAGATATACACAGAAATGCAGAATAACCCTCCCCTCATACAAATAATACGGACAGCCCACACACAAACATGCACACAATCCGCACAAACGAAACACCACTAACAATCCATATACATGCACACAGCCCCACATGCAATACCCCAAACAGCCCCCACACACTACCAAACACACACTGTGACATATCCATCCACACACATACACAATTCCACAAGCAGCCCCCATACACAGCCCACATTCATATGTATCATACACAATACCATAAACTACTCATGAACATATACAATATAATAGCTCGTATACGCAGGGCCGTCTTTAATGCGGGGCAAACTGGCCAGCTGCACCGTGAGCCCTGCTGGCCTCAACTATTTCTTACCCTCTGGCCGGTAATCCGCACACTAAGGAGGCCCACCATGTTGCCCATGCGCAAAGGACCCCCCGGTGGGCTTCTGTCAGCAGGGGCCCCGTCGCACGCTGAGGCGCTTTAACAGCGCGAGCCGCCCCCTTGCTTTTCGGCAGCAGGCTGGGAGGAAGTGACGACCGCGCATCATTTCCTCCCACAAAGAGAGGAGCGCGCGGGAAAGAAGAGTAGGCAGATTGGAGGGGGGCTGGCCGAGAGCTCTAGACTCCAACTCCCAACACCTTCAGCCACCAGCAGGAAAGGTAGGAAACTGGAGGGTGGGTTTTAAAGTGTATGTCTGTGTCAGTATGTCTGTCAGTGTGTGTGTGTGTTAGTATGTCTGTGTGTGTGTGTCAGTATATCTGTGTGTGTCAGCATGTATGTGTCAGTATGTCTTTGTGTGTGTCAGTATGTTTGTGTGTCTGTGTGTCAGTATGTCTGTGTGTGTGCGCATTTCAGTGTGCATAGATCTGTGTGTGTGTGTGTGTGTGTATATGTGCATACATCTCAGCATTCACACACTAACACTACACACAAATACACCCCTGCATTCAAATTTCAACACTACGTACAAACACATGTCTGTGTTACACACCAAAATTATATGTAAATACACCCCTGCATTCAAAAACCAACACTACACAAATACATGCTTGCAATCACGCCAACACCACATACAAACATATTCCATACAAAAACCTGTTTACATTCAAACACACAAAAACTGCTTAGTGCTAAATACAGACCTGCAAACATGGGTAAATGGTAGAGCCCCAGCTGTCAATGCATTTCTGGAGTTGCACGACAGATGGGGATCTACCTTTTAATCAGCCGTGCAACAGGGAGACCCCCAAAAATTCTTGCACCTCTCTACTTTAGGTCCGCCACTGTGTTGAGATGGAGGACGTGATTGCATGCCTGAGGAGGGGGGACAGGGTTCAGGGGGCCCCAAGCAAATGCTTTGCCCAGGGTCCAGTCACTATTAAAGACGGCCCTGCTTATACGCACAAATACAACGATACAAAGCAATTACAGTAAAAATAACACAAGCAGAATACGGCAGCATACACCCTCGATTAAAAAAAAAAATAAAAATAGGACCGGCACGCTACGGGACATCACAATCCTGTATCGGCACAGTGCTGCTAAAAGGTTGCCTACCCCTGCCCTAGGCTGTAATGTAAACATTGCATTTTCTCTGAAAAGCCCGTGTTTACTGCAAAAAGATAAAATAAAAAGAGGTTGCGCCAAGTAACAAACTATGTAAATAGATACTAGAAAAATACTGCAAATATATAAAAATATATATGAAAAATTATATATAAAAAAATAGTGATGATAGTCAAATAGCACAATAAAATAGCAGAGAAAAGAAGAGTCCTAATGCACAACTTGCCAGGAAGATTATCAACAGTCTGTGAAAAAGAATGTTCTTAAAAGGAGCCGGATGGGGACAACTTTGTGAGATCCGTATGTGTAAACCCCTTAGTGACCAGACTGTTTTTCTTTCAATTTTCTTACCGTTAAGGACCAGGGCTGTTTTCACATTTCTGCAGTGTTTGTGTTTAGCTGTAATTTTTCTCTTACTCATTTATTGTACCCCCACATATTATATACCGTTTTCTCGCCATTAAGTGGTCTTTCTAAATATACCATTATATATATCATCATATAATTAACTGTAAAAAAATATAAAATATGATGAGAAAATGTAAAAAAGAAACACACTTGTTCGAACTTTGACCCCCAAAATCTGTTACACATCTACAACCGCCAAAAATCACTGTGCTAAATAGTTTCTAAATTTTGTCCTGAGTTTAGAAATACTCAATGTTAACATGTTCTTAGATTTTTTTTTGTGTGGAAAGTTATAGGGCTATAAGTACAAGTAGGACATTGCTTTTTCAAAATATATATTTTTAAATTTTATCAATAGGGACATTATGACACTGTTATCTGTCATAAATCTCCTGAATCACACTAAGGATCGACCGATTATTGGCCAATATTCTGTATTTTCAGCAATATCGGTATCTGCCAATAAAGATGCCGATAATGCAGACCACGGCTGCCATCAGGGTCCTGGGGCGCCCAGCACACACTTACCTTCCCAGCAGCTCCCTTCAGCTTCCCTGTCTAAATCTCGCGAGTCCCGTGGCCACAGAGCGTTGCCACTGGTTACCATGGCAACGCTCCGCACGGCACACAGACTGCGAGAGTTAGACAGAGGAGCTGAAGGGAGCTGCTGGGAAGGTAAATTAGAGTGTGCTGGGCCCCCCAGGACCGCCAGGTATTGCCATATCCCCCCTTCCTGGCCAGGTAAGAAGCAGGGAGGAGAGAATAAAAGAAAATTTAAAATATATATATATATATATATATATATATATATATATATATATATATATATATATATATATGCTTTTTTTATTATTTTTATTTTTAAATAAGTTAACAAAATAAAAATGACCCCTCCCCATTTTACACCCATTACATACCTACACAACACATACACACTGCATTCATTATATACACAATACAAAAACACTCTGCATTCACTATATACATACACTGCATCCACTACACAAACACACACACTGCATCCACTACACACACATATATTCTTGAAAACATAAATTCCGACTAGCATGTTTTTGTGCATTTACCTTAATAAAAAAATTGCAAAATAATAAACTTGTTCAGTGAACAGTAGATTTGTGTAGAGATGGTAAATGTACAGAATATCGGTAAGTTATCAACTATCGATCTGAAAGTTCACAGATTATCTCTATCGGCTCTGAAAAATCAATATTGGTCGATCCTTATATCACACCTCACATGTACATATTTTTTTTAAAGTAGACAACCCAGGGTATTCAATACGGGGTATGTCCAGTCTTTTTTAGTAGCCACTAACACTGGCCAAAATGAGCATTTATGTTTCTTTGTTTTAAAAATGCAAAAAAACAATTATGAACGCTAACTTTGGCCAGTGTTTGTGACTAATCTGGTAAATGTAAATTTAAAAAAAACGTAAAATCAAGCCTAATTTTTGACCCTGTAACTTTCAAAAACACTATACCTGTACATGAGGGTACTGTTATACTCAGGAGACTTCGCTGAACATAAATGTTAGTGTTTCAAAACAGTAAAACGTATCACAACAATTATATCAGTGAAAGTGCTATTTGTGTGTGAAAAATGCAAAAACTTTCACTTTCACTGACTATCATCGCTGTGATATGTTTTACTGTTTTGAAACACTAATATTTGTGTTCAGATATCAAACTGCACTTGGAACAAAAGTGTGTGTGTGTGTGTGTGTGTATATGTATGTGTCTGCGTCTTAAAGAAAGATAGCACTCCAAGGACTTTGCAATAAAGTTGGAAAAAAAAACTTACTGTAGCTTTTATTCAGGCAACTGCCACAGTGGATCTTTGTTTCAGTTCTGTATCAGAACTTTCGTCAGGATAAAGGTGCAATACAAATAACCAGTTTAAATAACAAACCATTCTAATTAAATTACATTGTATACAGATGTCACTTACCCTTTACCCCATGTAATTGTCCAAGCTGATCGCAGAAAATCGTGGGTGAATGTGTGGGATAGGTATAAACCCTGTGATCCCACTATCAGAAGATATATATGTGGATGTAGATATCCTGGAAGTCTTGAACTAGCTTCTTTTTTATATTTCTTATTTATTCAATAACATTTTCAACAAGTACATAAGAAAAACACTCTTGCTTGTCCCATATCAATCCAAATGTATCAAAAATGTAACAATAGGTATAGACATATTATTTATATATATATATATGTATGTACATAAGAAATGATCAATAAATGAATACCTATCATATAATTATATGGGAAAGTAATTTACTTATAAACAAAAACAAGAAAAAAAAGGAAACAAAATATAAAAAAATGAAAGAGAAGAAAGGAGAAAAAAAATAAAATAAAAAACATATTTACAAAACACAGATACAAAAATACAAATTCTGGTCGATTTTGAGGAGAGGGGAGAACATTCCAGAGATATAATTAAGTAATACTAGGATATTTGGAAGTCCAGGGAGACCAATTTTTTTCATTTTTCCTGGGGAGTGAATTAAAAAAATAGCTCGTCTCCATTTCTCTTTTTGAATTCAATCTGCTCCATAATCCCATTTCTGCACTGCCTATTTACACGTAATACATGACTTCTCCCCATATTGCACAGTGTCTAACGGATAGACAGAATAACTGTTACCTGGGGAAAACTATAAGCTGATAGACCCTATCTCAACTTTTTGTTTTATGTTCCAATATTTAAGTTTCTGTTTGGGGACATTCAACCAAGACGTAACCTTGTTTCCACTGATTATTTCAAATACATATGTAACCGCCTTCATAGTGACATGTTTTGTTTACACCATATTGAAATTAAAGTGTTATTATTTCAAAATGCCACTGCCACAAATTATTGTATGTGACAAAAAAAACTTTTAAAGTTTGTAAAAAAGAAAAAAAAAAAAAGAATTATCCTTACATTTTGTAAATTAGAAGCCAATGCATTTCTTGTTGAATTTCCCCATCTAAATGCAGTACTTTATAGAAACCTAGAATGTGATGGCAGATAAGAACCATTTGGCCCATCAAGTTTGCCCAATTTTCTAAATACTTAAATTAGTCTCTTATATATTAGTCTCTTACATCTAGGATAGCCTTATGCCTATCCCACTCATGTTTAAAGGGACACTATAGTCACCAGAACAACTACAGCTTATTGCATTTGTTCTAGTGAGTAGAATCATTACCTTCATTGCCTTCAGAGAAAATGCAGTGTTTACATTACAGCCTAGTGATAACTTCACTGGCCACTCCTCCGATAGCTGTTAGAGATCCTTCCTGGGTCATGGCTGCCTAAAATGCATCCAAACATTCAGTATCTCCTCCCTCTGCATGCAGACACTGAACTTTCCTCATAGAGATTCATTGATTCAATTCATCTCTATGAGGAGATGCTGATTGGCCAGGGCTGTGTTTGAATCATGCTGGCTCTGCCCCTGATTTGCCTCCTTCAAAGTCTCAGCCAATCCTATGGGGAGCATTGTGATTGGATCAGGCCACCACTTCTGCTGATGTCAGCATGCAGTGGGCAGGGCTAAAGGAAACAGGGACAAAGTATGCAGCTCCAGACTTGAATACAAGATTTTACTATATTTATGGAGGCAAAGGGGGCTAGATGGTGGTTTTAACCCTGTAGGATCAGAATACATGTTTGTGTTCCTGACCCTATAGTGCTCCTTTAAACTCCTTAATGAAGGTGAATATGAAGATCATGTCTCAACTAGGGTGTATGAGCCAGTCTCTGCCAGCATCCCAAATGAGTACCATGCAAAATAAAGATTGCCCAGTACAAACAGTTGCCTTATAATCCTTTATTTTAAGGTGTCACACAAAAAGTTGTTTCAAACTGCCTAGCCTTTGTCAGACCAGGTGAGTCGAAATCTTTCCTTTTTGTTTGGCGCCTTAAAGGATCAGAAGGCAAAGGTTTTTGCTGGAAATTTTTTATTTATAGGTGATACGTGGAAATCAGTCTGGCAGGCTCTGGTGTTTATATTCGTTATGTCAGCAGAAGTGGCAGAGACAACATATCTCTTTGAAGTGTCTCATATATCTCTGAAAATAGTCTTAATCTCTGTTTTTCAGTGTGCTACCATTAGGATAACATGATTATTCAAGTTAACTGATTTAAAAAATCGTAGTGATAACATTTGAAATGTCAACTGTTAAGCTCTAAGGTACATAAGCAAAAAAGTATTCCTTAGCATGCATGATACAGCTCCTTATTTATTGTGCAGCGGTTAGATGAATGATAGGAGCAGTAAGGATGGTGCCCAGCTGTGAGTTTTAAGAAACCCTATAGGGTCAAGAACACAAACATGTAATTCTGACCCTATAGGGTTAAAACCAACATCTAGCACCCCCAGCCCCTCTTGCCTCCCTAAATATAACAACATCTTACTTTTATTCCAGTCTGCTGCTGACTGTGCCCTGATCTGCCTGCTTGGCTTACATCATTAGGATTGTTGATCTGACCCAATCACAATGATTTCACATAGGAAAGCATTGGATTGGCATAGTTTATCAAGGCGACAGATTAGGGGCAGAGCCAGCACAAGCCAAACACAGCCCTGGCCAAACGATTCGATTGATTCAATAAATTTCTATGAGCATAGTTCAGTGTCTCCATGCAGATGGTAGAGACACTGAATGGCAGTGCTGCACATTGTACAGCCCTGACCCCGGAAGCACCTCTAGCAGCCATTTGAGGAAATGCCATTGGAGGTAACCAACCCTAGGCTGTAATGTAAATACAGTATTTTCTCTGAAAAGACAGTGTTTACTGCAAGCATGTCAAACACGCGGCCTGTGGGCCACGTGCGGCCCAAAGTTAACATATTTGCGGCTCCTCCTCCCCCCCACCATCACCACTCTGCACTGCCCCCCCCCCCAATTTAACACACTGGCCCCCTCCCACCCTCAAATTAATACAGTGCCTCCCTCCCTCCCCCAAATTAATACAGTGCCCTCTCCCTCAAATTAATAGAGGGATGGAGAGGGCACTGTATTAATTTGGGGGAGGGAGGGGACCAGTGTGTTAAAGTGGGGGGGAGGGCAGTGGTGATGGTGGGGGAGGGGAGGTCAGTGTATTCATTTAAGAGAGGGAAGGTCCAGTGTATTAACCCGGGGGAGGGAGGGGCCAGTGTATTAATTTGGGGGAGGGAGGAGGCCAGTGTATTAATTTGGGGGAGGGAGGGGACCAGTGTGTTAAAGTGGGGGGAGGGCAGTGGTGATGGTGGGGCAGGGGAGGTCAGTGTATTCATTTAAGAGAGGGGAGGGGCCAGTGTATTAATTTGGGAAGTGGATTTGTGAAAGGATGTATTAGAGTGGTGGGGGCAGTGTGTTAAATTGGGGGAGGGCAGTGTATTAAAGTGGAGTGGGAGCAGTCTATTCAATTAGAGTGGAGGGAGGATGGGCAGTGTATTAGATTAAGGGGCAATATATTAGACTGGGTGAAGTGGGCAGTGTATGGTGGAGGGTGAAGGGGGCAGTGTGTTGGATTTGGAGGCAATGTATTAGAGTGGGAGGAGGGGCAGTGTGTTAGATTGGGTCTGCATGGAGGCACTAAACACCCCCCATGGAGATGCTGATTGGCCACGCAGCGTTTTGCCACACATGCACAATAGCTTCCCAATGCTTTCCTGTGGGAAAGCATTGGATTGGCTGAGATCATCAAGTTTGATTATATCAGCCAAAGTGAAGAACACACTCATAGAACATCAAAATCAACAAGAGAACGTAATTTTTTTTTTCAGCTGTGCAACAGCTTACATTCACCATTTCAGTCCTATTACCAAACTTTTCTTAATTTGTCAAGGTTGTTGGACTGAAACGTTGTGTAACCCCTTAAGACCGGCTCTAAAAGCCGCCGGGCGTAATTGTACGCCCTCCGTTTTTTTTTTTTACTTACCCGGTCGCCGGCGATCGCGGTTGGGGGGACTCCAAGGGAGCCCCCTCACGGCACGTCCGTCCTCTTCAGCCCCCCCAGGCCATGTGAGCGTGAGGTCCTTGCGAGGACCTCACAATCACATAGCCGGTATAGCTGGCTGCAGCAATGCCAGCAGGGGGACTGCCTGTAATGACAGGTAGTGCCCCTGCTGGCTGGAAATAAAATAAAAATAATTAAAATAAGTGTAAAAAATAAAAAAAAAATTATTTCCTGACCAATTCTACATGGCAGCATTTACTCTTTTTTCCTGTCCGGGTAGCTCCTCCCCTCACAGCAGAAAGGACAGGAAACAGAACTCTGAAACTGGTATATATAGATCCTCCCCCTACCCATCAGGCAGTCTTTTTTCCTGTCCTTCACAAGCAGTTTGGAAGGAGTCTGCTTATGCAGGCCAAGGTTTTCTTTTATGCTCACCAGGCTATATTTTTGTAGCCATGCCAGGGTTCAGCCTCTAAGCCCTGAAGACCCAGCAATACGCACTAAGATGAAAAGCTGCTACCCTGGGTACCCCCTTTAGTGACCGGGGGTTGGACCCAAACTCTCCCTGAAGGGGATGAAAATGGTCCACTGCATGCCAGGGTTCAGCCTCTTATCCCTGAGGAACCAGCAACAGGCCAGCTTGGGTACCCCCTAAAGGGATGTAAAGCCCAGCAAACAGCATACCGGTAAGAGTTTCCAGCCTGGGTACTTGCTTCAGCATCCAGGGGTCTGTCCTATCTCTCTTGGAAGTAATGACAGTTGTCCACTGCATATATGAGGCCCAGTTGAGTCTAAGCCTTTATCCCTGAAGACCCAGCAAACGGTACATGTGTAGGAGTTACCAGCCTGGGTACCTCCTTCAGCAATCAGGAGTCTAACCCATAACTCTCCCTGAAGGGTTGACAGCGGTACACTGCTTACATGAGGCCCAACAGAGTTGTGACTGCCGGGGTATACCTATTATTTGTGTTCCACCTTGTATGGTGATGATGAATGGCATATGGGGTACAGATGGAAGCCTATAGTTTAAACAGTTTAGGCTGTCAGTTGTTTAAATCCCCATTTTTTTTCCGCTGAAACTCAGTCCTGCAACGGTTCAGGTGAGTGCATTAGTAGTTTGGATTAAAACTAGTATAGGCACCTGGGTCTCTGTTCTTTCAGTCCCTCCCAGCTGCTTATTTTAGGCTTCCTTCTAACAAATAGGTCACATTTAGGAGATTTGTGTGGTGAGCATTTTAGGTAAGTTTATATTGTTTGGTGCAGGTATATGTACCCAAAAGAGTGCTGATGATACAAGTATGCATTGGGCAAAGTAGTGCTGATAATGCAAAAAGAGTGCTGATAATACAAGGAGGCATTGTGCAAAGGAGTGCTGATAATGCAATGAGACGCTATGAAAGAGTGCTAATAATGGATATCCTGGCTGTACAAAGTCTGCTGGAATGCCACAGCCTGGGGTCAGAGGAATATCCAAGGTAAGAGAACCTTCCTGGGTGTCTGTTTGAAGTACACATATGTATATGACAGGTTTTGAAAAACCTAGCTCCAAGGCCACACACACACTTGTTTCTATCAAGGTATGTGGCATTGATTGCTGTTATCTGTGCATTATCACAAATAAGCAGGCTTTTGCAGACATTGGAAGAATATGCTGCACAGGAGACCACCGGGCCTCAGTATCTGTACATGAACTGGTGGTGATCCAGCATCGGTATATATCCACTATATGCTCTATGTATGAGTTACTGTGAGGACACTGCCTCAGTATATTTATCCACTATATGCTCTATGTATGAGTTACTGTGAGGACACTGCCTCAGTATATTTATCCACTATATGCTCTATGTATGAGTTACTGTGAGGACACTGCCTCAGTATATTTATCCACTATATGCTCTATGTATGAGTTACTGTGAGGACACTCTCAGTATATTTATCCACTATATGCTCTATGTATGAGTTACTGTGAGGACACTCTCAGTATATTTATCCACTATATGCTCTCTATAGGAGTTACTATGAGAACACAGCCTCAGTGTATGTATCCACTATATGCTCTATGTATGAGTTACTATGAGAACACGGCCTCAGTGTATGTATCCTCTATATGCTCTATGTATGAGTTACCATTAGAACACAGCCTAAGTATATGTATCCTCTATATGCTCTATGTATGAGTTACTATTAGAACACAGCCTAAGTGTATGTATCCACTATATGCTCTATGTATGAGTTACTGTGTGTACACAGCCTCAGTATAGGCGCGGCATCAGTGTATGTATCCACTATATGCTCTATGTCAGGGGTAGGCGGCCTTCGGCGCTCCGGGTGTTGTGGACTGCATCCCCCATAGTGCTCTTACACCCATAATGCTGGCTGAGCATCGTGGAGGGTGTGGTCCGGGATGGCTGGGGTGCCGAGGGTTGCCTATGCCTGCTCTATGTGTTAGTTGCTGTGCGAGCACAGCCTAGGTATATGTACCCACTATAGGCTCTGTGTGAGTTACTATAAAGATGCTCTGTGTGTGAGTTGCTGTGGGGACACAGTCTTAGTATTTGTACCCACTATATTGGCTGTGTATGAGTTGATCTGAAGACTCTGCCTCAGTGTGTGTTCTTTATATGCTCTAAGTCGCTGTGAAAACTCAGCCTCAGTGTATGTCCTCTACATGCTCTATATGAGACATTGCTTCAGTGTATCTGTTCCCTATGTGATTGATGTATTAGTGGAAACACAATATGTGTGATTGATAAAGGGCACATCCGCTATATGAATCCAAGCTAATACTGGTTCTATGTCGGTTGTGAGTCGCAACCTCAGTATATATGACTGGTGTAATATGTGCATGAAGTTCGGTTAGAACACAGCCTCAATTTAGCTCATTCATATAATCTTAATATGTGTACAGGCATAGTGTCACTGTATATAGCAGAGGTAGGCTATGTATGATTTCTGTTTAAACAGACTCCGTATATGTAACTGATATATCTGTGCATAAGGTGCTGTTAGTAATTCTCACAATGTATGTGATTCATATAATCTGTATGCAGGTTGGTATTATTATATAACCCCAATTTATATACGGCATTGGTAGATTTAGTACATACGAATGATCTAAGGTCTGTTTTGCGCTGAAATGTAGCACTGCCCAGTTCTAGCAAATACTAATGCACTAGTAACTGGATAAGTAATTATTGCCTACTGTGGATTTTCTATTTCAATTTTTTAAATGAAGTAAATAAGGGAACACACTGCTGTTGGCTTTGTATTAGATTCCTTCTCCCACAGGTGTTTCAGGATAAGCAATTAACACATTTTTATCACTTCAGGTAGAGTGCAGGTGTTACTGAACCTGTCTGAGTGCCTCTCCCAGGAGAGGAGACCTGATTTTCCAAAATTAAGCATGGTACTGTTTCACAGAATCAATGTTAATTATTTTTGGTTTTTTTGTGGGTGCACATCTATGTAATTATTCATGAGACAATAGATTTTCTATTACCAGGTATCCTCTCCTCTCTGTCCAAGATAGGGAATGTTTTTTTTAATTGGTGACAGTGTTTTACCTTTAGATATATGCTGATTACTAATTCACAGCTAAGTAGATCATACTAGTTGCAAGAGTACAAATTGGGCTAATAATTGATCTCACAAGTAGGTAACGCTGAAGCCATTACCTGATTTAAAAGCTGTTAATATTGTTTTTTTCTCTCACCTGGTCATAACCTTTTAGTCTTTAAATTTGAATTCATTTCCTTAAAGCATAAATCTTATTATCTTTTATCCCTTGGGGTCCTGAAAGATTGGCAATCCCTTTCGTATATGTCAGGAGTGTCATGCTTCTGGTTCTTAATGTGTTAATGATCAGAATCTTCTGACCAATTCCCCTGTTGTGAAGGGGAACATTATAAATTCCTTTCTGCAATAATGGTATTATTTTAGGCTCATATGCTCATGTAACTTTGATGCTGTGGATTGCACGTATTTTAAGGTCTTTCCAGTCCCCAGTCCTTCCTACCAGGTTTTCTATTTTAGGTAAAAATTCACCTGCTACCTGAACAATAGTGGAAATCCCTAAACAGGTTCTGTAATTGCGACCAACCTGTGGATTATATGTTTGGATTGGGGTTGATATCTTGCAGATATAACAAGCTGCTTATTATCACCATAGGCTCTGCCATAAGTCCTTCTTCACTGTCTGAGGATAAGGTAAGAGGAAGTATGTGGTTGTTCTCCTAGGGATAATTAAATGTCTTCTACTGCCCTGCTTATTGTGTGTCTGTTGCCACAATGTATAATGTGCCTCTGGTTACCACCTTCCCATCAGTATCTTGCCTAATATGTGTGTGTATATTTTCTATTACCATGTATATCTTGCTTATGTTCCACAACAGTCTCTAGTAAATGTGATTAAACTGTTTGGCATAACCTGTACTATTTTACAAATATAGGTACTGACATGGTTAGCCTCCTTATTGATTATTAGTTGCCACAAATTCTATGGTTCATACCGATATTTCTTTATTTTCCTCAACTAATCTGTATATGGTTCTTCTTGCCTTTTGCCTAGTAATGTGGTTAGTTTATCTCCTGTGGCTGATCATTGCTGTATCAATTCGTCCACTGTGTGAGGTTGTGAATCTGAATTTAGCAACATCGGGTAATTGTTGCAGTGTTTTAATGACCGACTCTTATTTATCTACTAGGCTCTGCCCCTTTCTGACAGGCAGGTATTGATTTGTTCCTGTTGCTTCAGGTAAGTAGTTCACAAGGCAAGAGGAAGCGGTGTGAATCGTCTTTATTAAATACATCCAGAAAGTAGTAAGATTCTCAGTGTTATTCTCCCCATGTTTAATAGCATGGGGTCTCCGTTCTCATCCAACATTTATCTGCGTGTTACAGTATGATCACTGGAAGTTATGCCTTTGTTGAGGTTTTGATTTGATGATATCAATTCGGTTTTATATCAGTAACATTTTTCTTCTCTAGTTTATGCTTTTATGGCCTTAATTCCTATCTGACTCTATATCTATTCAGGATATTTCTGGTATTGAATGCCAGGAGGTTGCTGACCTTGCAGCCTCTAGGGGAAATTTGTCTTGTCTGAGCAGATTTTTATGACAATTTCCTATTGATTCTTGTTTGGCTTTGTAAAGTCTTCTACGATTTATACAGCTCAATACTGGTTTTATAGCTATTGGCTGTTTTTGAACTCTGTCCCTCCCTCTATGTATTGCTTGGGTATTCCCCCAAGAGTAAATGCTGCCATGTAGAATTGGTCAGGAAAATGGAAAATTCCTTCATACTTACCGTAATTTTCATTTCCTGATAATTATACATGGCAGCATTACGGTCCCACCCATATACTATAGGAGGTG
The DNA here is from genome assembly GCF_036172605.1 of Pelobates fuscus. Lineage (NCBI taxonomy): Eukaryota > Metazoa > Chordata > Amphibia > Anura > Pelobatidae > Pelobates > Pelobates fuscus. Next base: position 304,363,738 of record NC_086319.1, on the reverse strand, counting down.
AAGCTAGTTACAAAGACTGCCTGATGGGTAGGGGGAGGATCTATATATACCAGTTTCAGAGTTCTGTTTCCTGTCCTTTCTGCTGTGAGGGGAGGAGCTACCCGGACAGGAAAAAAGAGTAAATGCTGCCATGTATAATTATCAGGAAATGAAAATTACGGTAAGTATGAAGGAATTTTCCATTATTCTTAGAATATATATAAATATACATATACACACACACATACACTGTCTAGGTGTATTTTACTATTTATTTATATATATATATATATATATATATATATTATCAAATTACACGTAGACTGATACTGATTAAATATATATATAATTATTGTTATATATATATATATATATATATATATATATATATATATATATATATATATTTATATTAATATAAAAAATAAATATGTAAATACGTAAAAAAATAATTAAAAAGAAATGATTAAAAAATATATAGATGTGTGTTATTTCGTTCTAACTGTATTGTGATATTAATATATATTTATATCAAAATACACGTAGAACAAAATAATATATATATATCTAATATACATAAATATATACGTATATATCACTATATATATATATATATATATATATATATATATATATATATATATATATATTATATATATATATATCCACATATGTGTGTATATGTATAATATATATATATATATATATATATATATATATATATATATATATATATATATATATATATATGGTATATAAATTCTACACAGATATTTATGTAATATTTTTACATAATTAGGTATCCTAATTAATTACAATTAGTGGGACCTGCCTGACAACCCATGCCGAAAGTATAGGGAATTTAATTTGCTAGCACTATATTTAACCCTATAACTTTCCAAGACACAATAAAACCTGTACATGGGGGGTACTGTTTTACTCGGGAGACTTTGCTGAACACAAATATTAGTGTTTCAAAACAGTAAAATTTATTACAACGATGATATCGCCAGTAAAAGTGACGTTTTTTGCATTTTTTACGCACAAACAGCACTTACACGGTGATATTATTGCTGCAATACTTTTTACTGTTTTGAAACACAAATATTTGTGTTCAGCGAAGTCTCCCGAGTACAACAGTACCCCTCATGCACAGGTTTTATGGTGTGAATGAAAATTACCCCTATGATGGCATACCATTTTGCAATAGTAGACAACCCAAGGTATTGCAAATGGGGTATGTCCAGTCTTTTTTAGTAGCCACTTTTTTAGTAGCCACAGTCACAAACACTGGCCAAAATTGGTTTTTTGCATTTTTCACACACAAACAAATACTAACGCTAACTTTGGCCAGTGTTTGTGACCAAATGGCTACTAAAAAAGACTGGACATTCCCCATTTGCAATACCTTGGGTTGTCTACTATTGCAAATGGTATGCCATTATGGGTGTAAATTTAATTCCTGGGCTACTATACAGTCTCAAAGGCAACGTAACCAATCTGGTGAATTTCAATTTCAAATGTAATGTGCTATATTTGACCCCGTAACTTCCCAAAACACCATAAAACCTGTACATAGGGGGTACTGTTTTACACGTGAGACTTTGCTGAATACAAATATGTGTATTTTATTGCAGTAAAAGCAAACAGTATTATGACATTGACAGTTAAAATGTCATGTAGAACTAAAAAAATTAAATTTCTTATTTTCTCCCATTTTTTTCATATTAAGTTATGTTTCATAGCTAAATATTTGATATTAAATGAAAGCCCTGTTTCCCCTGAATAAAATTATATATAATAAGGGGGGGTGCATTTAATATGAAAGAGGTGAATTACGGTTGGACAGACATATAGCGCAAATGCCAGGTTTTGTTTACGTTTTGTTTTGTTCACAACTTGTACATTTGGCTCAGTCCTTAAGGGGTTAAATGCAAATGCATTTCTTAAAATAAATTTGCTCTTTTGTTTATTTTGAAGCCCTATGAGCACGAGGACGTCCAGTGTCAGTTAGGCAACTTGTTTTATACTCTAAATGTCTAAATAAACATATGTTTCTATGGAAACTGAAGGTTTTTTGCGGCCCATATAAACGTAAAACTTGTTTATTTGGCCCGTCTTAGCCTTTGAGTTTGACATGCAAAAAGCCTGAAGGGAATGGTTATATTTACCAGAACAAATACAATAAGCTGTAGTTATTCTGGTTACTATAGTGTCCCTTTAAAAGGACCAAACTTCTGGAATAAAAGGGAATAATGACATGTCACACATGTCATGTGTCCTTAAGGGGTTAAACTAACTGTTTAGGTGGCAGACCCCCTTTATTCCCCTTAAAAATGTATTTTATTTACCTTTCTACCAGCGCCATGTGGGTCTGCTGGTACCCCGCCATCTGCCTTCTTGGCCCACATCATCAAAATTGAAGATCTCAGTCAATCACAATGCTTTCTCATAGGAAATTATAAGAAGATCTCAGCCAAGGAGGCCAAAAGTCGCCCTGGCCAATCCGCATTTCCTCATAGAGGTGCATTGAATAAATTATCAATTATTATTATAGATATATGTTATAAGCAGGACATGGTCATAATGCAAAGAGATTTGAAAGTGAATTAAAATGCAATATAAATATTGGCAAACCTAACCTGTGGTTATGGTGCTCTGAGTGCCCTGGGCCACACGCTTCTCCCATTGTGTGTATTTGCAAAATTTTAGATTTCTTACCTGGGGTCCATTGTGCGCCACTCGCCATCTCCACAACCTCCTGCTGACAAGCTTCCATTAGCTTCCATTATCTCTCCTGTGCTAAAGCCACATGGTAGGCTAGTTTATTGGCTAAAAGGAGCTCAGACGTCAAACGTCTTGCTCTCTTTCTAGGTCGTGGAGACAGAGTTCAGAACCCAAAGAATCTCTGGTAAGAAGTTCAACCATTCAACAGTGTGCTCTAGTGGTAATGGTGCTTGGAGTGTTCCTTTAACTCTGAAATAGGGATTGAAGAGAGAACTTGGAAGGCACCATGGCAGTCTGTCACCATGTTTTGCATGCTGATGACAGACGTCAACTATGCATAGAATTGACATTAGCCATTCCTGAACTCTGGTTCCGGACAGGTTAATGATACCCTAATGAGACTGCCAGATGTGGAGTCACACTACTAATACACATATTAAACTGTTATATTAGTAAGTGTCCATAACATGTTCTATTATGTCCCTTGTCCACAATGCTCCCTTGTTCAAAACTGTGGTGGATCATCTTGGCTGCACAAAGAGTGTTCTATAGCTAAGAAAACATGATTTTAGGCATTTAATCAATGCTTTTTTTTTTTTTTTTTTTTGTGTGTTATTCACATTCAAAATATGCATTATGTAATCTAAACATTTAATTTAAGTTTCAAAAAATTATGAAACACTAGTGTTTTATCAGCCACAGTTGGCTGTTTTTCTATAAACATAGGTTATGCAATAAGGAAACATGCAATTCACAAATCTTTGCTTGTTTCAGGTGGAGATGAAATTGTCATGTCAACTGGAAAACACAAAATTGAGTTTAATATTCTCCTTCCTACTGGGTAAGGTTGTTGTTAATTAAAGTTGTTGTAGTATAATGCTAAAAAAGTAGGATTTGTTTGAATTTAATGTAACCTAATATTAAATGTTTTAATATCTGACTTAAAACCTGAGAGGCTCTGTGTGACAATAAGCTGGAGATGTCCAAGACCCAGGCACCAGATGACTATGCAGACTGCTTAAAGCTGCTCTGTCACCTTCTGGGGTCTTTGCATATTTTTCAAAAGATCACAGATTGTGACTACCCCGCTTGCAATGCGGTGGTCCGGGGAAACAGGGAAAGGTCATTTTTATTTACCTGGACCTGCCCCTCCAACTTCTTCCATTAGGTCCTCTTCAGCACCTGGCACTTTTTCTCGCATGTGCAAGAGTACTACACTGATGTCTATGGCACATCCCACTCGGATCCTCCAAATAAAAAGCCTTTTTGCCCTGAAAGCTTTACAGGGGTAGTACTGCCTTTTAGTCAAGCATATGATAAAATAGTCCCTAACTCATGATATGACATCTGTTTAGTGAAATTCTTTAAAATATGCTGCTAAGCATAAATTGCTCTATTGTATATAGCTGATGCAGGCCTCCCAACCGTCCCAATTTCATCAGGACAGTCAGAAGTTTCAGGTTGTGTTCTGCTTTGTGTGACACCAAGGAACTGTCACCAACAAACACATCACAAGTGTATCATTAGGCACACTCGCACTATGTTCAGGGCATTCAGACGCCCTGCAATGGGACACTGCTCCCTGCAGGGTCTGCCCTCACTGGGCCAGGCTGGACAGGCAGCCTGGTGTGCATTCCATACAGCCTGATCTGCCAACTCTTTTGGTGGTCCTGCACACTTTTTGCGAGGTCCGCCATTTTTGGGCAATCGTGTCACTGGCCTGCCCTCTTGCCCGTCTCCATCAGTATTTCAATTCACAGGATGCCCTGAGTTGGGAAGTATGCACTAAAAGACATGGTTATGTGCTACAAAATTGAGCAAACCTATAGATATATTACTTTACGTCCAAACAGCTCATTCTACAAAGTTTGCTTTGTAAAACCCATTTTGGTTATTCACAAAAGCCAAACCGTTATTCCAACCATATCTGTACTGATGTTTTAGTAAATTAGGATAAGGTTCAAATACAGTTAAACTGATGTTTGCCTGGATCTATTTTAAATGAATCTCAATACTACATTGAGATCCAATTGAAAAGTGTTCTTCAGCTAAATGTAGTTTCAATTCCGTTCATAATGAAAAACCTGAACCTCGGATACATTTTATTGAGCAGAACTACGCTGAATGGAAGTGACCAAAGTTGACAATTTGGCATTTTGTGAATAGACCCCAAAGAACTGTACGTCACTTTTTGAAAAATGAGTGGCATGACTCAATTTAGCTGACTCTCCATGCTTTCTGTTTACCTTATGTGAATCCTGTTCATTGGCAGTGAGGACTGTGACAAATTAAGTATAATCCCTCCCATGACCACCTGCTTATTATCGTTAATAATTATTAAAAATTTTATTTCTTTTAAAGACCATTACCATTATATTGTTAATAGCCCCCTAAATGTAACAGTATATGACCATCTGTCTTTGTATATAAAAATAAAATTATAATTTTTTCGTGATAATAACAACCATAATAAGTATTATCAATGATGGTCAATGAGCTTCTCTCCCCTGCAGCGAGTGTTGGATGAATATGGACGAATGATGTAGAAGTGTTACTTCTGTGTTCTGTAAGCAGCTGCGGCTGTCCTGATGGTTCTACAGCCGTAGCTCCCAGATCCATGTGTGTTTAGATGGGTTTGCACACAGGGCAGACACAATATATTGGGAATGATTAAAAAGGAGCACATCAAATAACCTGCTTGCAGACACTTCCACACACACCATACTCACCGTTCAAACTCTGGCTGCTTCTTAGGCCATAGATGCTTCAGTCCATAATGAAAATATCTCAGTCAGTTATTTCGGGCCTGGACGCAGACAGAAAAGGCCATGCTCAACTCTTGCCTCACTTATTCAGTACTACCAGCAGATATCCCAACATCACCTTCACTGGTTCACAGAGGAGAAATGGTGTTATGAGGCTGCAGCTGAGAAACCCTACATGCTAGTGGCCCATAAGCAAATGCCCTCATGCCCCCTTCCCTGGCTCTGAAAACCTAGACCAGGGGTAGGCAACCTACGGCACTCAAGGCTGCTAGAGCCAAAACAGGCTCTGTCCCATCAGGAGTCCCAGTGAAACATCAGATATCTGCTAATACGAAAAGGTGGTGAAGGACAATCCTCAATTTATGCATTGCAGCATGTAGAGGAAGTGATCTCAGATCACTTCCTCCCAGCACTTGTGAATGGGAATCCACACTGTAGTAGCACACTGCTGTTGCAGCTCCTGCCCTTGACCTGTGCATGGCCAGCCTGGTCCCCACTGGAACCCAGGGAGGCCAACCACACTGCTAGATACACACAGAAATGCAGAACAACCCTCCCTCATACAAATGATACAAACAGCACACAAACATACACACAATCCGCACAAACGTAACTCACTAACAATCCACATACATGAACCTCACATACAGCCCACACTACCAAGCACACTGTAACGGATCACCTGGCACCCCGACTGGGTACCTCCGTTGAAGGATGATCCTAGCGCTTCCTGAGGGCTCCAAGCACTCTAGCCGACACCATAACCACCGTGGACTCCTTCGGAGAACAGGACAGGAACAAGCTCTTACAAGAACTTAGCAGTGAATATAGCAAGAAAGTATGACAAGCATAGCAATCCCTGTAGCAGATTCCCCCAATAAGACACGGCACTCCAAATTGAGGGTGAAGTAGAACTGATTTACTGGGGCTACCTGCCCGGCTTTTATGCAGGTCTCCCACCTGGTGGACACTCCCCTAGGGGACCAGATGGAAGACTGGGAAACATATTGGACATTGACCAATCACAAGCTTACAATCCCACAATGCATCACAATCCCTCCTCTCTGTCCTGCAGATAATTGGGAAGTAATCCAATTCTCTCCAAGGACCGAGGCAAAACTCCATTAACCACATGGCAGACAAAGGACAATAAAAGACATTAAAATACATACTGTTACATTTATCACATAGAACATACACATTCTACCTATCCCCAGATAGCTTGGATCTGAGCGCACATTGTTACCGAATGGCGCTCAGATCATACATACAGTTCAATCGCCATGGAGCCAAAGTCTTTCACACAGTCTTTCAGTATACGGCTGGGCTCCATGGCATAGCTATCTGGGGTAGCATGGGTTAAACAGTAAATTACCGAGGTCGGCGGCTCAGCGGTGTTCGTGACTTTAACAGTCCACAGAAAGGCACGAACCAGCCTTTCTGCAAGGAAAAAGAACAGTGTTAAACATGGGGCCATAGTCCAGCGGCAGGAGGCGGGCGACCAGACTCCTCCAGTGGCGAGGTTGGTTCTGCCACACACACAATGTGACATATTCACATACACACTTCCACAAGCAGCCCCCATACACCGTCCACATTCATAGGTATCATACACAATACCACAAACTACTCATGAACATATACAATATAATAGCTCATATATGCACAAATACAAAGCAATTACAGTATAAATAACAAGCGAATACGGCAACATACACACCTCAATTTAAAAAAAAATAGGACCAGCACGCTAAGGGACATCACAAAATCCTATTTCGGCACAGTGCTGCTAAAAGGTTGCCTACCCCTGACCTAGACGATCCACTTCTGCATTATATGTCCAAATCAATCCAACCATGAAATCCATTTTTTTTTTTGGGGGGGGGGGGGGGGTTTGTTTCCAAACTTGATTGAAACAGTAGATCAGCCAACAGTTAACCATTGTGAGGCTGTTAAAAAGAAAATGGCTTAATCATGGAAATCTAATTAACATTTCGACATTGCCACCATGTGTGTATTGTGGAAAGTCAGACCTTTTTCTTTTTGTATATTGTTTTGCAATGTGTCTCCTTCTCCCATTTCTAGGGAAAAAAACAGTGTGCATTGTGTTTTATGTCTGATAAACAAGGGTTTACAAATTGAAATCCTGTTATAATTGTGCTTTTTATTGTTTCTGTATTTCAGACATTTGGTTACAACATTTGCTGGTAAATATGGTAAAATCTATTACCAGTTTACGGCAATTTTGGAAAGACCTTCAGTGCCTCTTCAGTGTGTTCACAGAGAGCTTCGTGTTATCAGTCACATCGATGTGAACTCTCCAGCTTTTCTTGTAAGGACAAAGTAACTGAACGAAACTTGTTATTTTTATTATTATTTGTCTTTTTTTTTTCTCTTTTGAAATCCAACACCTTTTATAGATGACTTGATTTCATTTCTATTTACCTTGCTGTAACAAGTACTTCTATCAGTCTTGCATTTTGTATTTGTACTATAATGTATGCAGGTGTTCCAATTTGTTCTATTAGCGGTACATCACGAAACACCATTTACAGAGAAGGCTGCATTTGTAAGGCTTGCTGTCCTAAACGTGAATAATGACAGCTGCAGAAGACATAATTATGTGAGACTTATTATTAATCATTGCAGGTCTGCTATCTAAAGCAGACCATTATATGTCACGTATCCTTCCATTTTTCATCCCATTTTCTAACACTAAGTAAGTGTATGCAGCTGCTACTGAAATCCTTTCAGCTATCATGCCCTAATGGCAAATTTGATCACATTAAAGCATTGAACTCCAATAATCACTGCAAATATATAGTATGGCAGGGAGGATCAGAGCATAAGTAACAACGCTGTGGCGAGATGTGGAGCTAATGAGCGTTATTCTTTTATCTGCACCCATTTTATCAAAATAATATACAATTATACCTTGCACTTTTGTGACAGCTATACAGGAGCCTAATGGTCCAGTATTTAAATATGAATGATATCATCATAGAGAATACGCTGGCAATTGAATCTGATTTTAACAACACCAATTTGACTTAGATTTTGTTTTGGGGGGGGGGGTGGGGGGGGTCGGAATGACAGAATTCTGCAACTTCCCAAAGTCTAGGAGTTTTAGGCAGAAAGGAATGCCAAGAGCCTCTTCACATCACATTAACCCTGTCAGAGTACACACTTGTACTGGGTGTAAAATATTTCTGAATTAAACTTCAAGCATATTTAGATTATCTTTACTAACGAAGAAAGATAGTATATTGTATGTAGTTTGTTTTTGCTGGGTGCGCACAATATATTCTATCCAATATAATGTGGAAATTATGCAGTTTATGGTCAGCATTTGTGACTTGGATATTTACAGATATTATCTAATAAATAAATAAATATATATATATATATAATCATTATAGATGAAAATCTTATTTTTATGTAGCTCCAAACATTTTCGATACATTTACTGTGATCTTTTACTATGTGCGTTTGCTGTGTGTATGCATACAATCAGTAAACAGTATTGATTTTGATACAAAACTGTATTTCTAGGCTCCAGTGCGCAGATCCAAAGAACAAATGGTTGGTTGTTGGATCTTAACATCGGGTCCAATCGCTTTAAGTGCCAAAATTGGAAGACTGGGATATTGTAATGGTAGGTGTAGGTTGCTAGGAGTAAAACGTTCTTTCTTGTATTCTGAAAAGCAAAAACGTCTTCATACTTACTGCAATGCTTCTTACCTAGCTATTCCATGGCAGCATTACACTTGGGTTGCCGCTCCTCCCTCAGCTACTTAGCACTCACTACTTACTGTATAGTAAGGAAAGTAACTTCTTGTAAAAGTATATTGTGTTTATTTATTGGGTGGTGGTGCCTTTTTTTTCTATGTATACCCTTTGAAAGCTTCCAAAAATAATCACACCTTCCAACATTTCAACTAGACAAAGGTAGTGAGTGGGGGTATGGTCAGAGGCAGGGCTGTTCTGAGAAAATGTAGGTGACTTACTGATAACGATTTATGCAACTAAAAGGTAATTTAGAACCAGAACAATGTATTGTATTTACTCAGACTGATTTCTAAGAACATTTATTGTATTTAAAGACACATTACTGTGACTATTAGTGCTGTGGAGCTCTGTTATACACATTTAGACACCCTATCAATATGGAGCTCCTAGAAAAGAGGGACACTTGGGAGGTACAACATATTTTTAGTATGTGATACAAAACTACTGTAATATAGTTGGTAAACATTGGAGGCAAACTATTTTTATTATCAACTTGGCTATGTTTGTGTATATTTATGTTATGCATTGGTTAACAGTGGTGTATGGAATTTGAGCCATGCATTTTTAGAATTCTCTTTTTGATTAGTATTATTTTTAAAGCGCCAACAAATTCCACAGAGCTGTGCAATAGGTGTTCTAACAGACAAGAGTTGGACACACAGGAACAGAGGGCAGTTGAATACAGAATCTGTGACGTTTAACTGAAATATAGCTGTGTGAATTGGAGCTGTTGTTTTTGAGCTTTATATTTAGCTGTGGAAGTTCCAGTGCCATGTGTATCAAGAGAACATATATGACAAATACAGCATCTGCCCAATTCAACTAATTTAAAGTTGTGTGGATTGTTCTGAGTTTCCGTGCAATGTGTGAGCAAAAGAAGAGTTATGATTACTTGGAGCTTAAGGTAAAAATTGGTTCCATGTAAACATGTTCTATTAAAGTTGTATAACATGGTTCTATAAAAACATGTTAATGTGAGAAGATAAGAAAGTCAACAGTAATTTTAATGATTTTATGTATTTAAAAAAAAAATGTAACCATACATCACTTATCTCCAAAACGTTATTTTTAGGAGAAGCTATTCCAATTTATGCAGAGATTGAAAATGGTTCATCTCGCTTGGTGGTCCCTAATGCTGCCATTTACCAAACTCAAAAATTCTTCAACAATGGCAAGTCAAGGACATTTCGGCAAATGGTAGCCAGTGTTAGAGGGAACCACATTGCTTCTGGAAGTACAGAACTATGGAATGGAAAAATGCTTAAAATTCCACCTGTCACTCCTTCAATTCTAAACTGCAGCATTATCCGAGTGGAATATTCTCTAGCAGTGAGTATGTTACTTAATATAAGAAGTAAAATAGTGGCTATCAGTATTTATGATATAGTAACAAAATGTTATTTCTGATTACTGAACTTGCGTTGTTCGTCTAGTACAATATTATTATTATTGGTATTTATATAGCGACAGCTTATTCCGCAGCGCTTTACATTAAAAGGGGAATTTAACAAATGAGACAATAATGAAATGTTACAGGAACAATAGATAGATGAGGACCCTGCTCAAACGAGCATACAGCCTAGAGTCTACATGCAATAAATGAGACTCTCTATGTAAAATTAGCACAATATTGCAATAGTAAAATTTAGTGATGATAAAGACTAATAAAACTGTATATGCCAAATTCCTTATCCGTGAGTTAATTATTTTATAAGAGGCACTTTCTTGTTCATGCTGGATAGTGTCCAATCATTTTCTTCACAAAAAGCATTATGCATACGTTTAGAACATATGGACCATATACAAATAGATATGGCTAAAAAAAAAATATATATATATAAATATATATATATATATATATATATATATATATATATATATATATATTTTTTTTTTTTTTTTTTTTACTGGATCTATTAGAAGTTTGTAGGATTTAAAATAAAGTATTCACACTGTGATGGGAGGTATCCTCTGATGCAGACAAGTCTCCAGGTTTGGAAGATATGTTGCCTTATCCTGTGGAGGTTTGGTTTCCATTTTCTTTGTCTAATCTCACATTGGTGGCTGCTTGGCTGTAGCAGGAAATAAACAGAGCTGGAGAGAAGAACTATGATAATGAACAGATATTTTTCAGGAAGTTTTGAGGGAGGTTGTTTGAGTGGTTTTGATGCTTAGGCTGATCCGTTGAGTCTTATGGTTGGTGGATTTTTCTTTCCTTTTGTAGGTGTATATTAATATTCCTGGTACCAAGAGGCTGATGGTAGAACTGCCTTTAGTTGTTGGTACAATCCCTTTCAATGGGTTTACCTATAGAAACTCAAGTGTTGCCAGCCAGTTTCCTGTCGACATGAGCTGGCTTGCCATGACACTGCCAGATCAACCAGAAGGTAGGAAAGCGTCCGATGTCTTTCTCTGTAAAAATGAAATTCTATTCTATGTTCTACTTTAAAGGGTAACCTTGTGAAGCGTAAATAAGAATGAAAGCAGCTGTTTACAGACTATTGACATAAATAGGTCATGTTGTCTTGGTTTTATTGTCTCTTCCAGCACCACCAAACTATGCAGACATAATGACTGAGGAAGATCTTTCCAGAAACGCAACCTGTAGGACAACATTTGATGACTTGGCAAACCCGTTTCAAAGCCCCCCATTTTTTGCAATGCAGGAGTTCCTGTTCCAGCCTCCACCCCTGTATTCTGAGGTAAATGGCACCCTCTAATTTAGGATATATAGTTGCACTTTGTTTGCATTTACATATCCTCTGTTTGCAACATTTAAATTATCTTGTGAACTTTTGAGCAGCAGGCAAACTTTCTCATAACTGAAAGAATAAAAGGCCTAGAGAGAAAATAAAATTAGGGTAATAGGTGTACCTATAGCACAGGGAAGGCATAGGCAGGTTATGTAATTAGCAAATAACTTTTAAGAACCGAGTCGCCTCCAAAGAAAGGAAAAAGCTCCTCAATCCATGTGGCTTAAGGAAAAATTGCCTTTATGCAAATTTCACATCACAGCTGGGACATCCACGGGAGGAGCATAAGATTAACTCTGACTTGTTTCGTGCCTTTACTGCCACTTCATTAAAGATGACTTTGACGAAGTGCCATCAAAGGCATGAAATGCATCAGGGTTGATCTTATGTTTCTCCCTTTGTTAAAGTATAAGTGTCAATGATGTGATAATATTTTATCTCCATTGTTTCCATTTTGCTGTAATCCAGCAAGGTTAAAGTACACAAAGGGCACCATAACAATTTAATCTTGTTTTAGTTGATGCATTCCGCCTATCACTAGAGCATGTTCACTATCTGGACCACTTTGTGGGTTAAACCGTTTAAGTTTCACCCCTTAAGAAAAGACAGTCAGTATCTCCAGATACAATAACAACTCAATTGAGATAAATTGTTTTGATGCCTGGAGTGTTCCTTTAAGCAGCTGCAATGACCGGACAATCCAATATGGCACCAGCTCTACTTGCTGTCCAGGGTTATATGGTGGGGCAACATTCCCATCAAAAGAATAGACTCTTTTTAATAAATTACTATTATTTGTAAAGGATTACTGTAAGCTGTTGCTATGATTGCTATATATCAGGTCTTGTGGTTGTTTCTAATATATTGACCAGGCTCTACTATAAATGTGTTTGAATAAATATGCATTTTCTATACATAGGTTGATCTACATCCCTGCCCCACAATGGAAAGACAAGTTGCCTCATTTACATTAGAAGAGTGACAACTGAAAAAAATGTTTCTTCATCTGCACATTTATCCACTGGAAATATGTTTTTATAAATGTGTGGTTTCATAAGGTGCCTGTACAGAAGACGTGTCCATAAAAACTCTCTGTGAAAAGGGAAAAAATAAATAAAAATAATATATATATATATATATATATATATATATATATATATATATATATATATATATATATATATATATATATATATATATATATATATATATATATATATATATATATATATATAAAATCTATAGCGCAGGGGAATAAAAACAGGTTATTCACAAAAGTGAATTTCAAATTTAAGAAGAAAATAGCCAAATTGGAAAAAATCACTAAGCCTGCATTGCTGGCAGTTCAGCTGTTTTGGCCTTAAGTTTTTTAATTTACTTTACTTTGAATTATCACTTTATTGAATAACCCTGAACAAAGCAAGCAAGCATGAAGTTTATAGTTTTTTTTTTTTTTTGTTTTTTTTTCTAAAATGTTGAAATAAGCTGATTTATTTTATTTGTTTTTATTTTATGTGTGTACTTTATTACTTTGCTATTGAAATGGAGAACAATGCTAAGTGAATGTCTCCACAAAGCACCTTTCCGTAGACAAAAATGCCAAATGCAGTCTACTTTAGCACAGCTGTGGAAGACTCCAAGTAACATAATCACTACATCTTACAGTAGTAGTTATTGTTCTGGGAATACCCTATTTCCCACCAAATGTTATTAATAAAAAATGTTTTAGAATTGTTTGACTTCTTACCTGGGATCTTGCAGGCACTGCTCTCTGCAGCCTCCAAGAGAGCAGTCCAGGGTTTAGCTCAGGAGGGCTAACAGAAGCTCCTAGTTGTACAGCTGTCCTGCATGCTGGAGAGTAGCGGGGAGCAGGATCCCAAGTAAGAGGTCAAACCATTCTAAAAGCTGCTTGACTACTTCAGGGCACTCTTGGCACCATAACCATTACGGCTTGTACTTATGGTGCTTGGAGTGTGGCTTTAACTAATGCTCAAAAATATAAAAAACAATTGATGCAACTATGTAGCAAATTACACAATGATTACTCACTGATCATGTGAAACTAGCAAAGGGAAACCTTTAAACTGTGATTTGTGTTATGATGTTCTTTATTGTTCCTACAGTCCTAAAATGTAAAAAGTAAGTGGTACCACTGAGCACTAATATATTAAAGGGACACCCAGGACTCCTAAAGAACTGTAGCTTGCTGAACTGCTTTACAAAAAGTGTAGGTTTCAATAGAAATTGGCACTTTTAGAAATTAATCTGGTTACACCCACCTGGCTGTCAACCAGAGAACTGTTCATGTTACTTCCTGGATTTGTTTGGGTCAGTGGAGCTAAACCCAAGAGGCAGGCAATTGCTCAGAGGATTAGCTTTGTAAAGACTTATTTGAACTGCATTAGGAAGTCTGTAATCGGACTGCCACAGAAAGTCTGTACTGGGGAAGAAGGAGAGGGCTTGCAAAGTCTTCAGACAACTGCAACTTTTGCGAACTATGTTTAAATATACCCACAATCACAAAATGCATCAATAAATGTGTGCATGTTTTCATTTGGGGTATGCTTACTAAACTGTGATTTATGTTTTGTATTTGGGCAGTGAAATGTCCCTATACATTCTATTTTTTTTCCCCAGGCCTTCTATAAATGTGGTTGCTTTATATATTTTTTTCAATTGCTTGAGTCTTAATATAACCAGTTTTAGCACTTTCTTGCTCAAGATAATGTTTGCATGGTTATGTGTGATATCGTATTTTTCAGATTTAAAAATAATTTTTTTTTAATCCTTTTTCAAAAGAGCAAACCCATTTATCCTTCAAGGGACATGTGAAGTAGTTGACCACCATTTTTAATGCATTAGTTACACAATTAAAGGACCACTCTAGCGCCAGGAAAACATACTCGTTTTCCTGGCACTAGAGTGCCCTGAGGGTGCCCCCACCCTCAGGGACCCACTCCCGCCGGGCTCTGGGGGGAGGAAGGGGTTAAACTTACCTCTTTCTCCAGCGCCGGGCGGGGAGCTCTACTCCTCCTCTCCTTCTTCCTTGCGACGTCATCTGCTGAATTCGCATGCGCATCAGGAGTATTTACAATGCTTTCCTATGGACGCTTGCGTGCTCTCACTGTGATTTTCACAGTGAGAAGCACGCAAGCGCCTCTAACGGCTGTCACTGAGACAGCCACTAGAGGTTTTGGAGGCTGGATTAACCCTCAGTATAAACATAGCAGTTTCTCTGAAACTGCTATGTTTATAAAAAAAAAGGGTTAATCATAGAGGGACCTGGCACCCAGACCACTTCATTAAGCTGAAGTGGTCTGGGTGCCTAGAGTGGTCCTTTAAGCAAGTACATTTAAAGTAGCAAAAGGAAAACATACTTGCCTTTTAATGTTACTATAATAGTAACATTTGTGCTGCCACAGATAGACCCCTCCCAGACAAGGAAGAGACTACTCAAATTACTAGCCTTTCATTCTAAAACCATATGTATCCATTACATTCCTACTGGAATGGTGTTTAATGGATAGTTCAGCTACTGAATAAGCTAAAGCAGCTGTACCTGCTGCTATCAGTTTTTACACAGTCTGGTTTACAGCTCTTGTGCAGTGATCTCCTAAGCTTTCAACTGAGCATGTGTACAGTGCTGGCTTGGCATTTATCCAGAGCCATAGATGTGTGGAAAGAGTTGTCTGTCCAGGCGCTGTGTATGTGCTTGTCAGTTGGATGAGTCTTGGACCGCATTGCAGAATTAAAATAACTCCTTTGACTTTCATTGATCCAGGGACAGGCTTATAGCTATAGTTATAAGCTAGTGTGTGCTATTACAGTGTGGTAGGGTAACTGTGCACAATAGCATTTACTGTGATGCCAGGTTCTTACGGTGCCTAGAATTACCCTTTAAGCTATCTGTTTAAAGTGCATTATTAAAAGCACAATTCATTTAAAGGTGCATGTGATGAGTTGACCCAATATATCTTATTAGTTATGCTATTTTATGTAGCATTTTAAAGGAGCAGAAAAGTATGCGTGTGTATATCTATATCATTAACCTGTACATCTACATTTTGCGTTGTTGCCTGTGTGTGTATATGTACATATGATATATGATGTAAAATAATTTTCTTTATTTTTATAGCAACAGAGAGAAAGTGTTTTCTGGTGTGATGAGCTTCTTTGCTTAGCACAGCTTTTCAGACTCCACCCTTTAGCAAGTCATTGCTAGTATAGGACCTTGATAACCGCATTAATATCTGATCTGTAACTTGATATCCCACATACCATTAAGGACCATATACAGGGTTAATGCCAAAGTGAGTACCAGTCAAAATAGATATTACGATGACTTCATTCTAATGGTATTGTAATGCTTTGTTTCCACTGAGCTGTATGGTTCGGGTCGGTATGGTTTGGAAGGGTTAGAATGGTCCAGCCTATTCAGGTGAGCCTTACCACTGCAAGTTGGACCGCCAGGGGGCATGCAGGGTTTAGACCAAATGCCTAGTGTGTCATTTGTCGGGAGCATTGACGTTTTCCTGTCCGCCAAACAATGTATTGTATAGTACCGTACTATTTCCTACAGACCTACATCTGAAGGAGACCCAGGAATGGTGTGGTTTGGTTCAGTTGTATGGGCCATTTTTATAATGGAAACAATCAAAATAGCGTACCAGACCGTACCGACCCGAACCATACCGCTCCATGGAAACGGGGCATAACATACTGAGATTGATACCGGAGAAACTGACGGAAGCCAAGCACAGAGAGATGGACACAGGTTTCTTCAGGAAGGAAGAGATTCTTTATTGGATCACCGATCGGGACTCAGAGGGACTAGCGTCACCAAAATACAGCAAAGTCTGAGTACTGAATACATAGAGTACATTCCTTATATAGCACTGTAGCTCCTCCCACAATTAACTACACCCACACATACCCTTAACCTATTTAATAAATAGAGTCTAAACTCATCCATCCGGTCTAACCACGTGGCTCATCTGATACAAAGGAGAGGGACGCGTAATTCCAGTTCTTACATTCCTGCACCTGGTCAGTACAGTGATAACAGTATCTTAGCTACGTGTAATTAACTAACTGATACTACAAACACATATACATACATATGCCTTGTGGCAATCTTAGCCTGCTAAACTTGTATTTTACTGGAATTACATCACATTCCCCCCTTTGATGCCTCTGATATTTCACAATTACTTGAGGCATCACTTAACCTTGGTTTGCATATACCTCAGGTTACCATGAACCAGACCAGACTTATCTTATGATGTGAATCTTTTAACACTCATCTTCCTGCATTGGTTCTCCTTGATCTAGAGCCTTATACTTATATATCGCCATTATCTGTGCAGCAGCCTTCCTCTCTGCTATACTTCCTATCAGGCTTTGCACAGACCTAACTACTAAGGGTATAAGACACGGTAGGAGTAGACACAACAGTAAAATCAGTAGGACTCCACCTACCACTGCCTTAAGCCCTCCAAACCACTCATACCAGCTACCAAACCAACTACTTGGATTGTACCCTTTCCATACCTGAGTAGGCACATGCACTAGTTTAACCATATGGCTAGTAAGCTCAGCTATTGCTTGCCCTTCGTCATCTATTTGAAGACAGCAATTGCTCAGGTTAAACTTCCCACATACACCTCCCTCTACTGCCAAAAGGTAATCCAAGGCTAATCTATTTTGGTACACTGCTGTCCTCATCCTGGTATTATGCTTCGCTAGAAGATTGAGTGCTTGTGAGGTCTCATTAGTAATAATCTCAACCACCGCCTGTAATCTTATAATACGGTTGAGCATATAAATTGGGGTTCTATAACCAAAGGTACCATCTTCTGCCCACGTGGCTGGCCCATAATAATCTATGATACGCTGGGGAGGCCATTCATTATCTTCCCAGGTGCCTATCTCTAAGGGTCCCCTTTTCTTCCTATGATTCACATCATACACTTTAACACCTAAAGTCTCACCTGTTTCAATCGGTAACAAGAAGAAGGATGGTTTGAGCATACCCAACACACATGCCCCTTCCCAGTCCTGTGGCAACTCCGAATAGGCTTTCTTACCACAGATCCAGTACAAATTTGCTGGGGCTCTCCAGGTAGATGTGATGGATAAATCAAACCACACATCCTTTAAACTGGCATATCTAGCAAACGGGTTAGATGGTTCTGAGACATTTGAAGCCGACCACCAAGTTGTATTTTTAATATCATCATCATAAGCTTTTTTGCCCTAGACAAGTTAATTCTCCTACAGAAGTATTATACATTATTCCTTTCCTTGCTATGCAAACATAACCTATGATGGAGGTCTTTAATCTCCACTCAGATTTACCTCTAACACTCAAATGATAATCGGCTTGTGTAGATATTAGTTGGTCAACTGCCTCAGAACCGGACATTACCTCCTTTGCTTCCCAAGGCCATTGGTCTCCCATGTTAGTACCTCCACACACATAGCAGTTGGTAACATTAAGACTACCGGCAATACTTTCAGCTAGGTCAATGAACAGGTTTTTAGCGTTATGGGGGATCTTATTATCTATACTCATCTCTTCATAAAAGGAATGGTATACTTGATGAGTCTGGGAGGATACCGTATCAGTCTCTATTCCTATAAACAATAATGTCCCAGGATCTAAACCCGTCCCGTATATCTGAAACCCAAATACATTTCCATACTTATCTAGGAACTTGTCGGGGTTATTAATAAGTATATGGACTGGGTTGCATTCCATAGACTTACAATAAGGGCTAGTCGGCAACTTAGTCACTATCATGTCTTTATCTACTGTCTGTCCCCAAGTCGCCCACCCCACACAAGACCAATATGGACAAAAGTTATAGTCTTTATTTGGGCATCTAGGACTCACATATTTATTTTTACTACTGGGACAAATATATTTATCATTAGACCCATACGTCCTCTCCCATCTAAGATCCCCACATACATTCCACGGTTTTCTACCACTTGATATCGCCTTACATGCATCAAATAGCAGAACACCCGAAGAATGTACGGATTCTAACACCGTCTTATTAATTAGGGTCCCCTGAGGATCTCCATTCCTGAGAGTCAACCAAATTGTACGAGGTTGATACTCTGGACTGAAGCACTTAGGTTCTCCTACTCCTAAATGGCACACACTATAGTCTATATTTAGGTATCTACATCTTGATACCTCTCCTTTACATTCGTATTGTGAATGCCAAATTAGGGTTTGGGAAATATGGTTACCTGTTCTCGTAGTCTTAATGCATACCTCACAGCTAGGAGTGTCGGTACCTCTACCTTCCTGAATATAAAAACACATATAAATAAACACAATCAAAAGCACATCTTTCGCCGTCATCCTCAGTCTTCGTCCGTGCGATGGAACCTCAGCTTCCAGGATGTGAGGGCTGCAGGGAATGGAGTTCTGCTCGTCTTCACAGGTGTCCCTTCGAGACTTTCCTGGCTTATACACTATGTGTTGGTAAGCGGACAGGCTTTATTATGGCCTTCTCACTCACACCTGTAACAATAAAATTTGTAATCCACAATAATTCCTCGTTACTCCGACTGAGTAGTGCGTTTCAACCGGATCTTGCAGGGATTCTCTGGATCTGCTGTAATTTGCCAAGAATCGACTGCTGCTGGTTTAACCCTGGAGTGATGTATCCACGGAGTTACTTCGGCTACTTTTATCGCTGTAGGGGTAGACAAAAGAACAACATAAGGACCTCTCCACTTGGGCCCTAACGGTACATTATTCCACTCTTTAATCCACACTTGGTCTCCTGGATGATAACTATGAACAGGGGGATAAATATTCACAGGTAATCTATCTTGTACCCATTTCTGTACCTCCTCCATAGTCTTACCCAACTCTACAACCTGCTGCCGGGTAATTCCTTCTCCCAACTGACTCAAGTCCCCCCTTAAGTTACCAAGTACGGGAGGTGGTCGCCCATACATGATTTCAAAAGGAGAGAGGCCCATCCTTCTGGTAGGGGTACTGCGGATTCGCAATAAAGCTATGGGTAAGAGAACGTTCCACTTAAGTTGGGTTTCCTGACACATTTTAGCCAACTGGTTCTTTATAGTTCTATTCATTCTCTCTACCTTACCAGAACTCTGGGGTCTATATGCAGTATGAAGCCTCCACTTTATACCAAGCATATGAGTCAGTTGTTGTAGGCACTGATGAACAAAAGCTGGACCATTGTCCGATCCTATAGAACAGGGTAGTCCATATCGGGGTATTATTTCTCGTAGCAGGAATCTTACAACTTCTCCTGCTTTCTCTGTACGAGTAGGACATGCTTCTACCCAGCCTGAATAGGTGCACACAATTACCAACAGGTAACGATGTCCACCCGATTTAGGCATTACTGTAAAGTCTATTTGTAGATCGGACATGGGGAGTCCCCCCATAAACTGGACTCCTGGTGGCTTTACTGGTCCTTGTCTTGCATTATTCTTAGCACACGTTACACATCTGCGTACAATGGCCTGAGTCAAGTTGGACAATCTTGGTATGTAGAAATGTTTCCTGAGAGATTCTTCAGTACTGTCTCTCCCAGAATGTGTCCCGTTGTGATAATTTTGGACAATTTCTACCGCTAGTGATGCTGGTATGACTATTCTTCCATCTTCTAGCTGATACCACTTGTTCTCCAAATACTTTCCCGGTTCAGTCTTTAACCACTCCTCTTCTTGAGCTGTATAAACTGGAGTCCATTGGGACAGTGGAGTTGGTATAAGAGCAGCTATATGCCCCACATACTCCTGTCTTCCTGATTCAGCAGCACGCTTAGCTGCACTATCTGCCATCCGATTTCCCTTGGTTACATCACCATCTCCTCTCAGATGCGCTCGACAATGTATGATACCGACTTCTTTCGGCTCCCACACTGCTTCCAATAGTTGTAGGATTTCAGCTGCGTACTTGATTTCTTTGCCTTCTGAATTCAGTAGTCCTCTTTCTTTATACAAAGCTCCGTGGGCATGAGTGGTTAAAAACGCATACTTAGAGTCCGTATAGATATTTACTCTTAAACCTTCAGCCAATTGTAACGCTCGTGTTAGTGCTATTAATTCTGCCTTTTGTGCTGATGTTCCTTTCGCCAGTGGCCGAGCTTCTATCACCTTGTCTATTGTTGTCACTGCATATCCTGCATAGCGGATCCCTTCTTTCACATAACTACTGCCGTCGGTGTAATATTGAACATCGGGGTTCTGGATGGGAAAATCACGAAGATCTGGTCTACTTGAAAATACTTCATCCATTACTTCCAAACAATCATGTTGACTTTCAATAGGTTGCGGCAAAAGGGTAGCTGGATTTAAGGTGTTTACAGTCTCTAAATGCACTCTTGGGTTTTCACACAACATTGCTTGATACTTGGTCATACGGCTGTTACTAAACCAATGATTTCCTTTGTAATCCAACAACGTCTGTACTGCATGTGGGACTCGTACATAAAGTTCTTGACCCAGAGTGAGTTTATCGGCTTCAGCTACTAGCAGGGCGGCTGCAGCTACGGCTCTTAGACAAGGTGGAAGTCCGCTGGCCACTGCATCCAGTTGCTTAGACATGTAGGCAACAGGTCTTTGCCATGATCCCAAGTACTGTGTCAATACTCCCACAGCCATTCTTCTTTGCTCGTGTACATATAAGTAGAATGGTCGTGTGTGATCAGGTAGACCTAATGCTGGGGCACTCATCAAAGCCTTCTTCACATCTTCAAATGCCGTTTGCTGTTCTTGGGTCCATAAGAAGGGGTCGTGCTCTGTACCTTTGATGGCTGCGTACAGAGGTTTTGCCAGTATCGCATAGCTGGGAATCCATATCCTACAGAAGCCTGCTGCCCCCAAGAATTCTCGCACTTGTCTTCTATTCTTGGGTATTGGTATTTGGCAGACAGCTTCTTTTCTCTCTGGCCCCATAATCCTTTGACCTTCAGAGATATGGAATCCCAGATACTTGACAGTTGGCAAACACAACTGAGCCTTCTTCCTGGACACCTTGTATCCTGCCTTCCAGAGAATATGTAGTAGATCGTGCGTTGCTTGCTGACATTTTTCTTTTGTAACTGCTGCTATCAACAAGTCATCTACATATTGTAACAATACACATTCTCCTGGGATAGACTCGAAATCCAGTAGATCTTGACTTAGAGCTGAACCAAATAGGGTAGGTGAATTTTTAAACCCTTGGGGAAGTCTTGTCCAAGTCATTTGGCGTTTTGAGCCCGTTACAGCGTTCTCCCATTGGAAAGCGAAAATACATTGGCTTTCTGCGGCAATTCGGAGGCAAAAGAAGGCATCTTTGAGATCTAAGACTGTGAAGTAAGTAGCCCCGCCCGGAATTAAAGCAAGCAGGTTATATGGATTGGGTACAACTGGATGTATGCTAACAACCGCATCATTGACTGCTCTTAAGTCCTGTACAGGTCGATACTCATCTGTACCGGGCTTTTGAACAGGCAGCAATGGGGTGTTCCAGGGGGAAGTACAGAATTTTAGGATACCATACCGTAT
The DNA here is from genome assembly GCF_036172605.1 of Pelobates fuscus. Taxonomy (NCBI): domain Eukaryota; kingdom Metazoa; phylum Chordata; class Amphibia; order Anura; family Pelobatidae; genus Pelobates; species Pelobates fuscus. The sequence continues at coordinate 304,341,177 of NC_086319.1, read as the reverse complement.
GAACTTATCCAGATAGGATTGGATGTTCTTCTTAGCCTTCTGCGGAATGTGATATTGTCTTAGGCTCACTGGATAAACCCCATGTTTCAGTTCAATTTTTATTGGTGGAATATTGCGGGCCAGTCCTGGTGGGTTGTTCTCTGCCCAAACTCCTGGTATGTTAAACAATGTCTCATCACTCCTAGGGTTTTGGCTAGTCAACACTGTATAAAGTCGCCACTCTTCTTCCTTTGGTACGGATAAAGTCATAATACCTGAAGGTCCATTAAACTTTAAGGATGTTGTTCCATTTGGTAGGAACGTAATCTGCGCTTGTAATTTTGATAGCATATCACGTCCCAGCAATTGGACTGGACATTCAGGCATATAAAGGAATTGGTGTTTTACTACGTGGCCTCCCAATGTACAGAGTCGACTTTTAAGAACCGGTTTTTCAGCACTTCTTCCAGTTGCTCCTATCACAGTAATAGTCCTTCCAGATGGAGGAGCAACTAGATTAGTCACCACTGAATGTTCAGCACCAGTGTCGATCATGAACGCACTCCTTTTCCCCCCTATTGATACATCGACCATAGGCTCCGCTCGACCAAGGGGGATGGAGCCCGGTCGGTATCAATAGTCCTCCATGACAGTGTCAGCCAATCCTACAAAGTCCCTACCTTCTCTATCGCGGGACCTTTGCGCTGCTGGAATATACCTGTCTTCCCTAACACTTCCTCTGTTCCCATTACTCCCTCTATAACCATTACTCCCTCCGGGGCCTCCTCTACCTCTCGCTCTACCTCTAAAGTTTCCGTAGCCTGCCCTGGGTTGGTCTCTCTCGTACTGCTCTCTTTGCGGACATTCGTTCCTCCAATGCCCTTCTTCCTTGCAATACGCGCATTGATCCCTACTCAAAGGCTCCCTACTCCATCTATTATTGCCTCTATCTGGGCCCCGTTTATCTACGCCTGCGATCGCTACCGCTAGCATATCAGCCTTTTTACGCATCTTGCGCTCTTCCTCTTTCTTACTTTCTGTATCCCTGTTCATATAGACCTTATTTGCTACCTCCATTAGTTGGGTGATGGACATACCTGCAAACCCTTCTAACTTTTGTAGCTTGCGCTTAATATCTCCGTATGCTTGGCTGACAAAGGCGGAGTTAACCATTCGGGAATTGTCTGCGTCTTCCGGATTAAAGGGGGTATACAAGCGGTATGCCTCCAATAATCGGTCATAAAAGACACTGGGCGCTTCATCGCTTTTCTGGATCACCTCAACTGTCTTCGACATGTTAATGGCTTTCTTTCCTCCGGCTTTCATGCCAGCAATTATAGCGTCTCTATAGGCTCTGAGTTGAACCATATCAGCACCATTTACGTTCCAATCGGGATCGGTGTTGGGATAGTGTGTCGCGGCCCATGCTGCTGGATTGGCTTGGTTCAAAGCACGGGCTCTATCCTCTAATGCTTTAATGGCTGCTTGATTTATTCTTGTCCTTTCCTCATTGTTAAATAAAGTCATTAGTAACTGCTGGCAATCAGCCCATGTCGGATTATGCGTCTGTACTATTGAGGTGAACAGATCAGTCATAGCTTGTGGTTTCTCAGTATACGAGGAATTATGGGTCTTCCAGTTTAAAAGATCGGTTGTGGTAAATGGGACATATACGAAGACTGGGTCAGCGTGTGCCATTTGACCTGCGGCATCGATATAAGCTGACCCGGGATTCAGACGAAGAGGCATCTGATAGTGCTTTAATTGTTGGGCATCAGTCAACTGTCGGGTTTGGATGGGGCTACGTAGAGAGGCGTCAGTCATGGGTTCCGGTCGGGGAGAGATAGGGTATGGGGATGTGGGAGGTCGGTTTTGGGAAAAGGTCGTAAATAAAACACTTCGAGCCGAGCTAGATGAAGCTTGACCGGAAGTCTGAAGTGGCGCCAAATCAGGATATTCGTTTCTAATGGGGGTGGATTCTGGTTCCGGAAGGGGAGATTTAGTACGAGGGGGGGTGGATCCTGTACTGGAGGAGGAAGCGGAAGTGGATGAGGGTAATGAGGGGAGGGGTGCAGGACTTCCTGCGTTTGCGTCACTTCTTCTTAACGGAAAGTAAGGGGGCGGCAAAGGGATCTCGGACTCAGGGGGCGTGTCCAAAATGGGCCTAACACCAGTCCTAGTGGACGAGCAAGTCCTAGCTACCATGAGGCGACACTGCTCCTCGTGGCATGTCTGGAGCCATTTTGGCGAGTCATTTACGGCCTGTCTCCAACAGTCAATATAAGGAAACTGGCCGTAAAGTTCAGGCCTACCCGATACAGCCACGTGTAAGCGCTGTACCAGAGTTGGATCCAAACTGCCACGTGGCGGCCATGCCGCAACCAAAGTAGGCCACTCCCTAGTACACAAAGTGACCAAACGTACAGGAGACATCTTTACCCCAAAATCACAAACTTTGAATCCCTTTTTAAAATTCTTAACCATACATCCTAAGGGATCCGGAATCGTTGACTGCGACGCACCCATACTTAACAATGGAACGTCGTCGACAACGAATACTATACACGCGTACTATTCAACAGTCACACCCGTTTCCTCTGGCAACAGCACCACGTGGTACGGTTACCAAGTGAAACGTACACAATAACAATAAACACTCAGGGAATTCCCGTACACACACAGCTGTTACACCAGTCACTATATAATCAATATTATGCCCTTTGGCGTAACTATACAGTCACCCACGCTATAATTCTCTATATACGAATTACCCGTCTATAACACACCCCAGTAACATCGTCTTTTACAAATAGCGGTTACAGTACGGTTAGCATAGGTCAAAGCACAAGTTAAGGTCACAATACAATTATTAGTGGTTATGGTGTTAAACATGCAATGGACGACAATGATTAGTACTTATTATATAATGTCAGTAAATATACAGGGTTATGGTACCGTGCACTATAATACAGCAACACACTATTAACACTCTCGCTAGACGGCTGAGCTCGCGCTATCTAACAAGATATACACTTTACTAAAACAATCGTTAACACATTTACAATTCCCAACTAAACTATTGGCCAGTACCTTGAATGGACTACCTAAAACTATATACACCCGTTTTGGTTAGCCACACTGCCCAATCACCACATATATAGCGAGCTAGAGAACCGAATTTACACAGGCGCCTCTTAGTCGCACTATCAAAAGTCTAGTGGGTTCCAAATTTACACGCCTTCCCACTTAGCCCAGATAGGATGAGAACTAGCGAACCGAATTTACACAGGCGCCGCTTAGTCTCCCGGTCCCTCCGACCTAGCGAACGTAATATACACCCTAGAACGCTAGTCTAGACAAGACACCGGTGTCCGGCTAGGGCTATTTACACCAGGACCCCGCCTGACTAACCAAATCAAACGGTCTGACTAAAGAGCGTTCGATCGAGCGGTGCGCCTTCGCTCCTTCCCTCCGACAGAGGGGACAGATACACAGATTCAAAACCCCTTTGGGCCTACCGCACAATCGGTATACCCCTAGTGGGTCCTGCCGTCTAAAACAGCAGTTGTCTTACCTCCTCGTTCCTGAACCTGAGTTCACACTCATCGACGGGGACACCCCAGCACTTCTCACGTAGAGGCCGATGATCTCCTGGACAACAGACCAGTGGCGCCGAGACGAAGGGAGGTCCACGCAGAAGTTCAGGGGTGCAGCCGTAGAGAACGTGGGCAAAGATAGACCGTCTCACGCCTCTGCCTCTCAGCTACCGTTGAACGATGAGCTTCCCGGCCAATGCACCAAATGATACCGGAGAAACTGACGGAAGCCAAGCACAGAGAGATGGACACAGGTTTCTTCAGGAAGGAAGAGATTCTTTATTGGATCACCGATCGGGACTCAGAGGGACTAGCGTCACCAAAATACAGCAAAGTCTGAGTACTGAATACATAGAGTACATTCCTTATATAGCACTGTAGCTCCTCCCACAATTAACTACACCCACACATACCCTTAACCTATTTAATAAATAGAGTCTAAACTCATCCATCCGGTCTAACCACGTGGCTCATCTGATACAAAGGAGAGGGACGCGTAATTCCAGTTCTTACATTCCTGCACCTGGTCAGTACAGTGATAACAGTATCTTAGCTACGTGTAATTAACTAACTGATACTACAAACACATATACATACATATGCCTTGTGGCAATCTTAGCCTGCTAAACTTGTATTTTACTGGAATTACATCACAAGATGAGTCACTGTATCTGGATACTTGTCTGCATTTACGAAAATCAAAAACAGGCAATGAGCTCACTCTCAAGTGATCTTTAAAGTTAAACGCCTTTAATTCAGTGATTTAAACCTGTCATCATCAAAACACCTTGTTGACAAGGTTCTCTTCAGGTCTTTATACATTTACTTTGTTCTGGCAAGTTATTCAGGAAATATAAATGAAAATGAACTTACCTGAAGATTGTGTCTGCCAAAATGGCCTGCACAACTGTGTGGGCACCTACCCACTGTAAATGGCACGCAGTTTATTGGTCAAATAGGAGCACTAGAGAAAGGTATACTGTCTTTGTCATGTCTTTAAATTGTTTTATAAAAGGCGAATGTATTTCTGATTGTGAATGAAGCGGATTTATTTTCCTCCTTGTCATTTATGACCTATGTCAATCTTGTAAGCAATTTGCTTCCTGTTTCGTTAAACTTAAACTGGTGTATTTTTTAATTTAAGGCCATAGTAGCCAAACTGGAAGCGTAGCTGACCTAGAGGATTTTCCCAGTTCAGCCATTTTGGTCTCAGATTTAAAATTCACTTTGAATTCTCACTTTAGTGGATAACCCTGTACAATTTATGTTTGTGTCCAATTCAGTATTTTCCTTTATATTGCTTCTTAAAAAAAACTACAGAGGACAGAAAATTCAGGTCATTGAAATACTTCCCTGCTCCTAAGACAACATTGGAGAACTCCCAGATTTCGGTGTTCTGCAGTCATAGAGTTGACCAGTGCTCAACTATTGCATCAAAGTGCCTTAAGGAGCACTCACAGAGAAAATAGTCAAACTGTTTGACAACTTACCTGAGTCCTGCTGGCCACCCACTGCCACCTCCTCTGCTGCCAGAAGCTTCTGCCAGGGCGCCGCACTCTCAGCCAGTGAACACCGTCCTGTACAGCCGAGCTTAGCTTAAGGCAGCAGGGTTTGCACTTTTTTTTTAAGGGTTACTCCAGTCTCCATAATCACTTCTTCTTTTAGGAGTGGTCATGGAGGAAGCAATCGTAATGCTTAAAGCGCTGTACATACAGAGATATTTGCAATGTTGTGCAGGAGGCTAGTTACATCCCTGCCACACATTCCATTCTGCCCAATATTAAATCTGTGCAAATATGTCCGTCGTCAGAGACATCATGAGCTTCTACCATTGCAGGCATCTCTGTTCACCTACAAGGGGAAATGTGTACCTCTGATCCCCCTCTCATTTAAGTCCTCCCTATCAACCTAATTTGGGTTTTTTAATTCCTCTTGGCTCACAGCGTGCACATGCACTATTAGCCAGTGAGAACAGTCTAATGAAATGCTTCTCTGTTAAATGCATTTGAAAGGACCATGGTGAGAGAAGTGACATGATACAGGGCTTAAATTCCTGCAAGTGGAGCTTTGCCCGGCACTGGATTACAGGTAAATGTTAATATTATTTCACAGGGATTATTACTAATGCCTAATAGCGCATTCTAAATTAAAAAGCAATATTTAAAAAGAGTTGGAGTAACCCTTTAAACAGTTTGACTTCTTACTCTGGGAGGCTATAGTAGTTATGGTGCTTGGAGTGTTTACAGACCCACACAGTTTAGGGTAAATACTTCTATATTCTGTTAACAACTGTGTTTTTTTAACATTATCTTTATTATGTAAATTCAAATAAAAAAGGATAATGCAAGAAATGAGCAGACAGAGTGGACTGAAGTGGCCATTCCTAAATACCCTTAAAATGGACATTCCTTGTTTGACCATCTTGAACATTTTAGAGGTTAGCTATAGATCATTGCATTATCCTACATCTGAGCTGTAGGAGATTGCGTTGGACTTTGAAGTAGTTTTACATGCTTTGTGCGAATGTGGCAAGAAGGTGAAGTGCATGCGTAATCATTCTGAGCAAAAATAATTTGCCAAAGAAATAAAAAGTTGTTTATGCAAAAAGAGAATAATGGAATCTAAGTTCAGCGTATCAAAGTGTGCAGTCAGCATTTGTGCACTTTATAATGATGAATGCTTTTTGCTCCTAAACTAAATTGACCTGTTTGTGACCCTTTAACCTGTGTGAATATCACTACATGAATCTGAGGGATCTTTGCATATTTTTACCAAGGTAGATCCTACCTGTTATACAGTGAGGGCTACATCTAACTGTATCCATGTGAGAACTGTAGTTAAGTACTTATTCGCTAGCTGTATAAGACAAATAATGCCTAAAATCAAATTGTTTGCACATCATCTGCAGCAAACATGCATCTTAATTAAAACATATTTTTGTTAAAGTTTTGTGAAAATGATTTTGCCATTTGTCAATTACTTTACTGCACTATAATTCCGACATACTGTATTTTACAATATCGGCACCATATGGAAACAAGTTCAGGGTTTTTGTTCTCTTCATATCTGTAGACATACAAGGCAGGTGCAAAGCCAAATATTGCCCACATGTGTATCATGTTTTGTGTAAGTTGAACCATTATTTATATATTTGCTCCTCAATGGCAATCCGTATTCATTATTTCCCATAGAACATGATAGAATGCCAATGTGGTAGACAATTTGGTTGAGTAATCTAGAATGACAGATCATTTTGAAATGTAAATATTGTTTTTTTGAACGTTTTTATGCTATATATCTTTTCTCCTTTGCTAGTATTGTTTCCTCGCCTTGTTTTTATTTTTGACTTTTTTTTTTTTTTTTTTTTAAATGTTTAGGTTCCTCTGGCATCCTTGCTGATGTAGCAAAGCAAATTTCAGGTTCTGAGTTACTGCTGTAGCATTGCTTAATACTTTTAAAATGCCTGGACAGCAGTCATATTCCAGGGCTCATTCTATCATACTGTGAATTCAACCAAATTGGTATTTTTCTAGTTGTCAAAATATCATTTTCAATCGAATATTTTTTTTTTTTTTTTTTTTTTTAAACTATACAATTTTTCTTTGTGATCAGTTAAAAATGGACCATATGAACAATACCACTTTCAATCAAGGATAACTCTTAGGCTGCATCATCCATGGGCAAAGTATTAAAGGATTCCTCTATTGGCCAAGGAGGATTATTTTAGTAAATGCCAAAACATAGTAAGTTACCGGTAGTTTTCTTTTTTTGTGCAAAGTTCTCTTTGAAATATATTTTTCTTTACTAAAAATTAAAATTCAAAAGCAAACTCCCTTCCAGTTTGTTACTATAAAGCTATATATACTGTGCCTTCACAAAAACCTTAAAGAGACACTATAGCTTTAAAAACAACTTTAGCTTAATGAAGCAGTTTTAGTGTATAGATTGTGATCCTGCAGTCTCACTGTTCAGTTTCCTTTTAGGAGTTAAATCACTCTTGTTTCTGTCCATGCTGCCCTAGCCACTCCTCCTAGGCTGTAACTCACTTGAGCAGTAAGACTTCAGGGGCATGAGCTATACACCAAAACCATTTCTCTAAGCTAAAGCTGTTTTCATGCTTGGCATGGCCCTTTAATATTTCTTGTAATATAATTCTGATTAAGTGCACTCTAGTTAAAACATTGTTTATATAGTGTGTTGTTGTTTTTTTTTATTACATAATTTCTCATTTTCTGAAAATAATGAGGCACAGAAAATGGATTTATACGCTTTGCCATATTTAATTATTTTGCAATATGGGAATCAAATGAGCTTTAATGTACATCCCCATGACTTCCATTTAGGCCATAGGGAGCTGGAGGGGATGAGAGTTAATCACACTCATGGGTATATTTGGTAGTACAATACACACTGTGAGAGGGCCAGGGAGTTATTACTGTATACGTACTAATGGATGCCTAAGTGCCTGTTGTATATGCTCCCTTTAACTATACATATAGTAACCAGTGGGTGCACAAACCATTTAGCCATAGAATACATTTATTATGCCTTATCCACATGGGAACAATGGCTCTGGTGAAGATAGATTGATACACAAAATATGTTACTTCATTAAAGGGACACTATAGGCACCAAGACCACTTCATTTAATTGAAGTGGTCTGGGTGCACTGTCCCTGCCCCCTTAACCTTGCAATATAAAACATTGCAGTTTTAGAGAAACTGCAATGTTTACATTTCATTACTAAGACTGCCTCTAGTGGCTTTCTCGTAGAGACGCTTTCTGCCATTTCACAAGTTTAACTCGTGAAACAATGCTGGATGTCCTCACGCTTTGCATGTGAACATTCAGCGTCTTAAAATTTCCCATAGTAAAAACCATTGATTCAATGCCTTCTTGTGGGGAAGGCCTAATGTTTGTGCAACAATCCCCCCAACATTGGCAGAGACGGGCCAGCGCCTAGAGAACTTGTTCAAAGAGATTTTTAATCCTTTAACTGATGGGGTGGACAAGGGAGGAAGGGGCAGAGGGACACTATAGTGTATTAATACAGTTTTGTTATCCTAACAATATAGTGTTCCTTTTTTACATAGTTTAGAGCAAGACATTGTTGCTGAAAAAGCTTAAGGACCAGTGGTGGTGGTCATAACAAACCAGCCTTCTAATGTCCTTTTATCAAAATGGAATGTACCACTATTTTAGCTACGCCAGGGCGGATTGCTAAATGTCAGTTAAACATGCATGTTAACCTTTTTGTTGCAAGTCAGGGCAATTGCATGAGGCTGTATATTTACTTCCATTTAAAAACTGTAGAGGGACTGGAAAGAAAATAGAACACCACAAGGTTGGCCAGCGATGTGAAGTGTAAACCCCTTTATTGACCTGTTATTGTTTAAATTTGTATATCCATTTTTGAATACATACTATAGTATAGTTAAACAAATATTAGAGATGTACTTGTCTGCCAGATATTTTTGCAAAGAGTTTTGAATGTTGATCAAGCTATTACTCTAGAACAGGGGTCTCATAGCACCGATCGGTGATTGTGTAGTTGTTTGTGTCTGTGTGTGTGCATGTTGGAATACGTTTTATGAACATGCACATGTCTAGAGACCTGCGGCTCCTATGAGAGATGAAGACTTGGTTAGTGGCCACCAAGTAAAATGAAATTCAAACCCCTGTTCTAGAGACAGATGTTTTGAATCATACTAAGTCTTCAAGATAAGAATATTGTCACTAATGCTTGTGATCAATAAGTTTTATAAATGTGTATTTCTTTTTGTACTATTAGTTTGTTACAAATGTTGTCCTTTCCACACAAGGTGGAGGGTTATGTTTTTGTTTGTTTATGACCTAATGAGAATTTTGTTTCTGATTTCTGTTGCTTTTACCTACTGTTTGTGTTCTGTTTGCACAGTATGTTCAGTAAGAAAGTTTTTGATAATAATGCATCAATGTGTTCCAATATGATGCTTCTGTTTATTATGAATCCTGTGGGTTCTTCCTTCATGAATAAAAAATATAATAAAATTTTAAAAAATGCCTCTGTGAATATCATTGGACAATACAACCTGACTGTAGTCGCATGGAATGTGGAGTGAGGATAGACTTCCAAAATACTGTAGTAAAGCTTGGTTCATATAATGAACGGAAAGATACAAACATAAATTGTTATGAGGAATCAAAATGATTTAATGAAATAAACTCCTGACATCTTTTCACATCTATTAACACATTTGTGTGATGGCATTTGACTGCTACAACAGACGCTCTGGTCATTGGTATATGCAGCAAGTAAGAACTGTATCCATCTTCATAGCAATGGAGGGACATCCAATTAAAAAATGTAATTCCACTTACACTATTGCTGGTCATATATTGAGATATATATATATATATATATATATATATATATATATATATATATATATATATATACCTACAAAATCCTTGACTTTGTTCAAATATACCTAGAAGAATTGATGTTGTTTTGAAAGCACAGAGTGGTCACACCAAGTATTGATTTGACTTCCATTTTTCCCCTGTTCTCTCACTTTGCATGTTATGAAGTGATAAACATAAGCTATTAAAATTTCTCTTTGTAAAAGAATTCTTACTTTACAAAATTTTTACCTGGAAATGACAAAGGAAGTGTACTTAAAATAATATAAAGAGAGCATTACTGCACTTAGAGACAACTCGACCTCTTCAATATAAATAAATATATACCCAAAATACAAAAGCATATACAAAATAATAGTGAGATCGATTTATACATATATTATAATGTACAAGGATGGTGAATAGTCCTCTTGCACTCTTCAGAACCAACACTTAACTCTCTCTTTTCTCATATATGAAGAATTATATATATATATATATATATATATATATATATATATATATATATATATATATATATATAAGCAAAATGTTCAGAGTCTGGCACTCTACCTTTAAATAGAACAGCAGAAAAAAGCCTCGGTGCTGCACAGCGTAAATGTATATCCAAAAAGAGAGGAGAGCACTCCAGAGGACTTGTTAAAGCAATTTATTCCGTGAAGACAATCGTGGAGAAAATCGACGTTTCGACCCGCAGGTCTTTATCAAGATACAAAATCAAGAACAACAGTGTCTTTATATACCCTAAAAGATTAAGGAGTGATTACTTACCCTGAATGTGTTGTGCACCCGAAAGCCATGTGTGCTCGATGTGCTGTGATTGCCAAACCCGCGTTGGCGATCCCGTCGGTGTGTAGTGACGTCACCACTAGTGCGACGGCGCGGAAAAGGGACGTGAGCGTGCGTCTAGGTAGCCCAAGGGGTCAAGTGTGGGCAACAGCTTACGTGATGTGTGTGAAGTGCGAAAATTATGCCAGTAAAGATGTATAGGAAGAGGATATTCATTGATAAAACCAGATATTAGATTGGGCATGTAATGTACAGATAGACATACTAATCCTGCAGATTGGTTAAAGCCGTGTTGAACAACGCAATGAGTGTGTGTGTTGCGTACAAGACAAGAATCGATGAGAGTATTGGTCCAAAGGGGGACGAGTGCAAGAAAGCAGAGGACCCAGGATGCAGGGAGTGTAAAAGGATGAGAAGGGCAGGGGATATGTGGCAAGAAGTGGTGACACATGAAAAAATAATAAACAAAAATAAAAATAAAAACATAAAACCAAAACGTAAGCAAAACAATGTACACATAAACGGATCTATGAAGAGAGGTCCTAAAGTGTTTAGCGATGTATATAGGAGTGTGTGAAGAACTAGAAGAGTGGTGAAGTGATGTGTGGAGAGATGTAATGCAGCTGGTGATAGCAAGCTGGGAGCCAGGAGCTAGGTGTGGAGTAAAAGAGTAGTAGTGAGCTAGATGGGAGGAAGAGTGACCAGACAGAAAATCACATATAGCGTCTAGTGAGCTGAATTGAATGCAATATACAAGTGAATACATGGGGATGTATATAGATGGAACAAGCAGGATCCTGCGCTACAGGACGAGCATGTGGCAATGCCCAACTGGCTAATAGACAATATTGTGTAGAAGAGAGGCAAATGTATGAACAGGACTTAGATAGTAAACAATGAACATCGAAATAAAGAAAATAAATAAAAAAATAAAAAATATAAAATGAAAGATATCTAGCATCTGGTTATAAAGGGATGCTGGGATTACAGGTACTCAATATCACAAGAAAAAGGGGAGTGATCAATATATAGATAATATATGAATACATAGGCAAATAAAAAATAAAAAATAAATAAAAATAGAAATAAAACTAGAATAGAATAAAATAATATAAAGATAGACAACGATGTACAAACGTGTACAAAAATACCATGAACGACCATAATAGAAAATTATCAATACCAAGTTGACATGAAAGTGTCCAAGTTTTTAGACACTTATCCAGATGTACAAAAAAATTCAAAAACTTGAAAAAGTTCAAAAACGTAAGGAGGCTCAGCGAGTGTCCAAGAAAGCATGGAGGGAGATGTATTCATTAAGTCCCCTCGGATGTACGGTGTCGAGCGTCTTAGTCCAGTATGCCTCCCGTTGGAGCAGGATCCTAGATCGATCACCCCCCCTGGACAGAGGGGGGATGTGGTCAATGGCTATAAATTTGAGGGTGGGTAGACGGTGGTTCATCTCTAGGAAGTGTTTGGCCACCGGTTTCTCTGTTTTGTTGTCCCTGAATGCAGTCATGATGCCTGACCGGTGTCCCCGCATTCTGTCTCTAAGCGTAAGATCGGTTTTTCCCACGTAGTATAGTCCACAAGGGCAGGATATTAGATAGACTACGTGGGTGGTGAGACAGGTGATGTGGTGTTTGATGGGATAACGCTTCCCTGAGTGTGGATGGGCAAACGAGGACCCTGTGAGCATATGTCCACAGGTGACACAATTGGTGCATTTAAAGCAACCAGTTTTGCTATGCGTTTTTTGTATCCCATATTGATCAGGGCAGTCGTTGTGAACCAGAATATCCCTAAGGTTGCGGTTCCGTTTAAAAGCTATACGAGGAGGTTGTGCAAACGCTGAGTGGAGTGTAGGGTCCGAGGATAGTATATCCCAACGTCTACGGATAGCCTTGGCGATTTGGTCACTAGCCGTGTGGTATAACAAGGGAAGGGTGACAATCTTAGGTTTGTTGGACAGCGTCGTGGGCTGTGTGCGGGGCTTGTCATAGATCTCCCAGGCCCTAGCCAGTGATTGTTTTAATATGAAGTGAGAGTATCCTCTTTTCAAGAACGCCTGTTGCATAGACGAAATCTGTGTCTTAGTGTTGACTATATCTGAGTTGTTCCTCAGAACTCTGAGAAATTGTGACGTCGGGAGTGATCTCTTGAGTGCCCTGGGGTGGAAACTTGTTGCGTGCAGTACCGTGTTACGGTCCGAACTTTTTTTAAATAAAGTGTACCCAATGGACTGCTGGAGGCGGAAAATTTCTACGTCCAAGAATTGTATCGTCTTGATGTCGCAACTGTGGCTAAAGCGTACTGGTGAGGTGATGGTATTAAGCTCTTGGATCATGTTCTCAAAGGACGAGGGGGGACCTGACCATAGCATAAGGATATCATCCACATACCGGAGATACAAAATGAGATTGGACTGATATCTTGAAAGGATATGTTTCTGTTCATAAGAATACATATAACTGTTGGCGTAATTAGGTGCTATAGCCGATCCCATCGCCGTTCCTGTTTGTTGCACATAGAAAAATTTCTCGAACCGAAAATAATTGTTGCTTAAAGTAAACTCAAGGCATTCAAGAAGAAACTCGATGGGAGGTCCCGTGTATAAATCAGATTGAATGAGAACCTGTCTCATGGCTTCAATCCCATCAGTATGGGGTATGATAGTGTAGAGATTTTTTACATCTACCGTTGCTAGAGTGATGGGACCTTCTGGGAGGCTAACTTGTTTAAGGTGGGCAAGGAGATCTTGTGTATCCTTGAGGCACGTGGGGATAGATAACGTGGGCATTTTGCAATGATGGTCAATGAATTTGGCTAATGGTTCCAGAATTCCGCGTCTGGCGGAGACGATGGGGCGTCCAGGAGGGTTGCGGGCATCCTTGTGTACCTTCGGTAAGGTGTACAATAGAGGAATTTTGGGATGTAGATCAATAAGGTAGTTAGCAGTTTGGTCATCAAGCCAACCGGCCGTGACGCCTCTATTGACCAAGGCTTGTAATTTTAGTGTGATGGTCTTTGTAGGATCAAAAGAGATTTTCTTATAGGTAGTCGTATCGGATAATTGTCTGAGAATTTCCATACGGTAGGATGCGTAGTCCTGTATGACAATGGCTCCGCCTTTGTCGGCGGGTCTGATGGTGATAGTGGTGTCGTCAGCGAGATCCTCGAGTGCCTTATGTTCCTTCATTGTTAAGTTGTGTGGAACAGGCGTAGGATTTGAAATAATTTGATGTACATCATGCTTTAGTGTGCTGGAAAAGAATTTGATGGACGGGTGGGACGTTTTCGGTTCCCATGTACTCTTTAAGCGGAGATGATTTTTGGACTGTGAAGACGAGTTGGATGCCAGTGCTTGTAAATTCAAAGTACGTTCCATCTTGTATAGATCTATATCCGTTTTGAACGTGTCAACTTTTGGGGTTGGAACAAAGGTGAGGCCTTTTGATAAGACTTTGATGTGTTCAAGATTCAAAATCTTGGAAGATAAGTTAAAAATAGGCGTTAGTTCTTCCTGTTCGTTGTTCTTGGCCGTGTGCCGGCATATCTTGCCCCCCTGTCCTCGTCTAGTGATTTTGGGTTTCTTAGGTCTTTGCGCCCTCTTGTATTGAATCCCGGAGGGTCGTTGGAGTGTTGGTCCTGGGGAAAAAAAGGTGGTCGTGTGGATTTCCTGGAGCGTTATCCCATCAAACACCACATCACCTGTCTCACCACCCACGTAGTCTATCTAATATCCTGCCCTTGTGGACTATACTACGTGGGAAAAACCGATCTTACGCTTAGAGACAGAATGCGGGGACACCGGTCAGGCATCATGACTGCATTCAGGGACAACAAAACAGAGAAACCGGTGGCCAAACACTTCCTAGAGATGAACCACCGTCTACCCACCCTCAAATTTATAGCCATTGACCACATCCCCCCTCTGTCCAGGGGGGGTGATCGATCTAGGATCCTGCTCCAACGGGAGGCATACTGGACTAAGACGCTCGACACCGTACATCCGAGGGGACTTAATGAATACATCTCCCTCCATGCTTTCTTGGACACTCGCTGAGCCTCCTTACGTTTTTGAACTTTTTCAAGTTTTTGAATTTTTTTGTACATCTGGATAAGTGTCTAAAAACTTGGACACTTTCATGTCAACTTGGTATTGATAATTTTCTATTATGGTCGTTCATGGTATTTTTGTACACGTTTGTACATCGTTGTCTATCTTTATATTATTTTATTCTATTCTAGTTTTATTTCTATTTTTATTTATTTTTTATTTTTTATTTGCCTATGTATTCATATATTATCTATATATTGATCACTCCCCTTTTTCTTGTGATATTGAGTACCTGTAATCCCAGCATCCCTTTATAACCAGATGCTAGATATCTTTCATTTTATATTTTTTATTTTTTTATTTATTTTCTTTATTTCGATGTTCATTGTTTACTATCTAAGTCCTGTTCATACATTTGCCTCTCTTCTACACAATATTGTCTATTAGCCAGTTGGGCATTGCCACATGCTCGTCCTGTAGCGCAGGATCCTGCTTGTTCCATCTATATACATCCCCATGTATTCACTTGTATATTGCATTCAATTCAGCTCACTAGACGCTATATGTGATTTTCTGTCTGGTCACTCTTCCTCCCATCTAGCTCACTACTACTCTTTTACTCCACACCTAGCTCCTGGCTCCCAGCTTGCTATCACCAGCTGCATTACATCTCTCCACACATCACTTCACCACTCTTCTAGTTCTTCACACACTCCTATATACATCGCTAAACACTTTAGGACCTCTCTTCATAGATCCGTTTATGTGTACATTGTTTTGCTTACGTTTTGGTTTTATGTTTTTATTTTTATTTTTGTTTATTATTTTTTCATGTGTCACCACTTCTTGCCACATATCCCCTGCCCTTCTCATCCTTTTACACTCCCTGCATCCTGGGTCCTCTGCTTTCTTGCACTCGTCCCCCTTTGGACCAATACTCTCATCGATTCTTGTCTTGTACGCAACACACACACTCATTGCGTTGTTCAACACGGCTTTAACCAATCTGCAGGATTAGTATGTCTATCTGTACATTACATGCCCAATCTAATATCTGGTTTTATCAATGAATATCCTCTTCCTATACATCTTTACTGGCATAATTTTCGCACTTCACACACATCACGTAAGCTGTTGCCCACACTTGACCCCTTGGGCTACCTAGACGCACGCTCACGTCCCTTTTCCGCGCCGTCGCACTAGTGGTGACGTCACTACACACCGACGGGATCGCCAACGCGGGTTTGGCAATCACAGCACATCGAGCACACATGGCTTTCGGGTGCACAACACATTCAGGGTAAGTAATCACTCCTTAATCTTTTAGGGTATATAAAGACACTGTTGTTCTTGATTTTGTATCTTGATAAAGACCTGCGGGTCGAAACGTCGATTTTCTCCACGATTGTCTTCACGGAATAAATTGCTTTAACAAGTCCTCTGGAGTGCTCTCCTCTCTTTTTGGATATATATATATATATATATATTATTTATTTTTTTTTTTTTCTTGGGCTTGACTTCCAATCTAATATTTATCAGTGAGGCTGTGCCACTATTTAGTGTGGTAGCTCATTTATAATCATCCTCATCAAATTGGATATCCATCAGATGTCTATGTTCTGTCCTGAGATATATTATTTGGGGTTCAATATATAAAGCAGATACAGGCCTCTTTACACTGTAGACATTTCTGCTATTCAGAAAACGACAAACAAAATCGGAATACGGCTGTATAATCTATAAAGAGAACATATAAAGACAAAATAGTGTAATACAGTATGCACAATAGATCTTGTGCTGTTAATGAATGCACTCACGAGATAGCGTAGAAATAAGCGCTCACAAGGTGCCTCCCCTGATGATGTGGGGGGCTAGTAATCCCCTTGCCAATGCAAAATAGCCAGTGGTACACAGGACTCCAGGTGGTAGATGATGGTCAAAATCAAATTATTTTATTTGTTTAAAAGGTGAAAAAACACCATAAGTACAAAAGATAAGAATAAAGCGGTAGGTCCATTTCTGCTATTCAGCTTCATAATATATACTGATCTTGGTATATTTGCAGTCTGCAATATTATTTGGAATGTGTTTCTATCTTTTAGAGCTGTGTTTGGTATATATGTGATCCCTCGACCACTACTCTCATTATCCTCAATGGCATCTGAGGACTGCCAGCAGCTGATTTGTACTCGGATAGATAGGCAAACAGTTCACCAAGTGTGGGCTCTGAAGAGTTTAAGTGTGCAATTCACCTATTCTTACACATTATTATCCATTATTATAGAATAGTCTGCACTGTTATTTTGTACTGTATATGGTTTTCTATTTTAGGTATATATTCATATATATTGAATAGATCATCTTGTCTCTAATGCAGTTGTACCCAACCTTTGTTCACTTGAGTACCCCTTGGCAGCCCATTTCCATAAATTGTACCCCTCATATTAGCGAAATGTTTATTAATATAGCGGTTATTTCCTGTTTTTCTGCCCTAGGCTCCCTCTGCTTCTCCTCTGCCCCAGGCTCTCCCTGCTTATCATTGTGCAGATAGACACACTGACACAAATGCAGATAGACAGATACAAACACTGATAAAGACACACAGATACACACTGTCAATGCAGATACATATACACACAGATACAAACACTGACATACAGTTATAGACACAGTTACAAACACTGATACGTTCAGATACACACACACACTGAAACACATGCAGATACTGACACACATGCATGTGCACAGACACACTAACACACATGCAGATACACAGATACAAACACTGAAACACACACTGACACATGCAGGTACAAACACATAGATATACATACTAAAACATACAGATGTACAGACACCTACACACACTTCCATACATGCAGATACACAGACACAGATGCAAACAATGACACAAATACAGATGTACAGACGCACAGATACAAACAATGAAACCGATACACACTGACGCACATACAGATATGCACATACAAATACACACACAGATAAAGATACACATACTGACACATACAGAGTTGCAGACACATTTTCATACATGCAAATACACAGATGCAAACACACATACAGTTTCAAAGACACACTGATACACATATTGATGCACATACTGATACATCCACTGACGCACATACAGATACACACACTGACACATACTTGTGTACAGATACAACACAGACACACAAGTCACAATTATAGACACCCTCCAGTTTCTTACCTTGTAGATGCTGGAGGGTGGCTTCAATGGCTGAGGCTGATGGGTGTAAGGATCGTGCTCCTCCTTTTCCTCCCTCCCGCTGCTCCCCCTCCCGTGCAGCAGATTCTATGTGAGTTGGGAGGAAGAGCCTGGCTCACTCACTTCCTGCCATCACTCCGTGTATTTTAGAAGGGGCCCGGTCGCGCTATTAAAGTGCCACATCGCACGACCAGGCCCCTCGTGGCACATGTCAATGGACCTTCACCTTTGCGGTTTTCAGCCTGTGCGGAGGCTGTCACCACTACCATTACCGATTTTTATATTTATTTATTTTTTCGCATACCCATGGGGGTACTGGATTGTATCCCTGGGGGTACGCGTAACACAGATTGGGAAACCCTGCTTTAAGGACATAAGTATTCTCTGTATTTGTAAGCACAGTTTGTTTGGTGTTTTTATGCTTTGCAGTTTGGTTGTATTTGGGGAATTGTTAACCTAGAGATCAAATTGCTGCTTTGTATTATAGCGTCTCATTTATGTATCGCTGTGATTTTTTTTTTTTTTTTAATACTTGCCTGATACCTTTGCTACGTAGTGTGTGTGTATATTATATATTCTCAGTTATTCACTTAGAAATACACCAGTAGGCTATGGACAACATGCATATTGGTTGACAAGACAGTGCTGTTCCAAAGATAATTTGTGAAATGTAAACTGACAATGAAAGAATCTAAATGACCTTGCGTTTGTTGTGTTGCTATGGCCCTGTAACAGTAACGTGCATATCAGCTGTAAATCCACATGTCAATTCTATCTATTGTATATTCTTATTGGTATATATAAATGCATAGTCATTTCGTGTAAGTTATGAAAACCCTAGTTTAAAAAGAACCCAAGGGTCTGACTTTAGAGAAACATATGTGCTAAGGTATTGCAATTATAAGTTTTACTCACACAAGGCAAACATTTCAAGCTTTTGTTAAAGGATCACTATAGTGTCAGGAAAACAAAGCGGTTTTCCTGACACTATAGTGCCCTGAGGGTGCCCCCACCCTCAGGGTCCCCGTCCCGTGGCGCTGAAGGGGTTAAAACCCCTTCTGCCACTTACCTTAATCCAGCTTCCTCGGCGCTGGTGACCTCTCCTCCCCGTCCGATGTCACTGGAGCCGAATGCGCTTGCCGCGCGTGCATTCAAAGTGTCCATAGGAAACCATTTCTTAATGCTTTCCTATGGACGCTCTCCGTGATGGAGGCGAAATTCGTCCAGAAGACAGCCACTAGAGGCTGGATTAACCCCATATGTAAACACAGCCGTTTCTCTGAAACTGCTATGTTTGCATCTGAAGGGTTACCTGAGGGACCTGGCACCCAGATCACTTCATTGAGCTGAAGTGGTCTGGGTGACTATAGTGTCCCTTTAATAAAACATGAATGTTATTTATCTCTGTGAAGTGAAAGCTGTCCAGTTTATGACATCTTTGTGCTTCCTTCATGTAATCTATTTCACTTTGTTATGCTTGATGTTGAGATCCCCGTCTCTTACATGTGATCATATAATATAGGAAGTAAATTGTACTATACTTTACCAATGTTATATGTTTCTGAAAGTCCTGATCATTTTTATAAATGTACAAATTTGGTTATCCTTTTTGTCCATCTTTGATAAAATAATAATAAAAATAAAATACAATTTCTTTAACTCTAGGGAGCCGAAGCTGTCTAGGTTATCTAATATTTTCAGCATTTGCAAAACTAGTGTGCTATACTATAATATAATAAATGAATGATTCTTAAGTTATTGATTGACACACATTTTCAATTCTCATAATTTTTTTTTTTAGTTTTGTGAATAAACTTCTGAGGACAACTGAAAGTGTTATTAAACTGAGGAATTACACATCATGAATTAATTTTTTTTTAAATGCAGCTTATACACATGCTGCCTACCAGATTGGTTGTTGCATTAGATGTGATCTGCTTGGATTTTGCTATTGCATTTGGTAAACTGAAATTAGTTGGTTTAGATGAAACATTTTCTTCATGGATAGAGAATGGACTTAGATAAGATGCAGAGAATAACTACAACATTTTAAAATTGAGCAAAAGTGGAAAGTGCATCAACCCACTTCTTCATAAAAGCGTATCAAATAAACGGTCAATAGCTCCCAACTGATTCCTCTCTTGCAACTGTCATTAGTCTAATACTATCCTTACCACTGTAAAGCCCTGCGGAATTTGTTGGCGCTATATAAATAATAACATAATAATAATGGTTCTCTCCTGGTCGATTATTATAAAGCCTTAAAGGGTCACTATAGGCACCCAGGCCACTTCAGCTCAATTAAGTCATCTGGGTGCCAGGTCCCCTAGTTTTAACTCTGCAGCTGAAAACTCTTCAGCCTCTAGTGGCTGTCTACCTGACAGCCACTAGAGGCCGCTTCAGCGATTCTCAGTGTGAAAATTGCACTGAGATGTCGCTGACATCCACAGGAAAGCATTGAGTAGTGCTTTCCTATAGGCGGTTAAAATGTGTGCCGTGCATGCGCATTCGGTGCCGACGTCGGCAGGGGGAGGAGAGGTCACCAGCTCCCTCTGCGCTGAATTAAGGTAAGTGACTGGTGTTTTAACCCCTTCAGCCCAGCGGGAGGGGGGCCACGAGGTTGGGAGAGATACCTATTAACCCTGTAGTGCCAGGAAGACGATACAATATAACACCTATACAAAGGAATTTGGATAAGTTGAGGGACAGGGCAGGCAAATGAGATTCACTAAAGTCATGTATATTGGCAAATGGAAACCACAAACCAATATGACATTAAATAGTGTTTAAAGACCACTTCACACCCAAAAAAATACTGTGTGTGAAGAGTATCCTATTTTAACCCCAGTTTATAAAAGTGCCTATTTTCATGAGAAATCTGAACTTTTATAAATAAACTATAAAAGTTGATAATAGAATGGAAATGGCAGGAGCGCTCAACTTGAGATCTCAGATCAGTACATCCAGACCTCAAATCAGACATGATCTACATGAGCCGGTGTGCAGAAACAAAACGGTGCGCCCGTGCACACACCAGCAAGTGCATTGGTTATTTCCGCGTGAAGAGACTCAAAGTCTCTTTCAGGAAAAATGTTGAGGGCTTACTAAAGCTGCAGTTCACATAAACTGCACCCTTTGCAAGCCCTTTTAACATATACCAATGAATACATGCATGAAAAAAAGAGAGATGAGAACAATGCATAACCAGTGTGCACCGGGCAATTCACAACAAATCACATTGTGCGAAATGAAATTAAAACTAATCCCTAATACAATTGTGTCAGAAAACAGTTCCATTCAATTGACGACGAAACACCGCAAGATTTCTATCACATGGTCTGCAGCTCTGCACCCAGCGGAGCTGCAGACCGGAGGTGCTGGGCAGACTGATTGGAGGGAGCCCGGCGGCATACAGGGCAAGCCGCCGGGCTGGGGAGGGGGGCCAAGAGTGAAGGGGTTACAGTGTGGGGAGGGCAGGGGTTACATTGGGGGGTAGAGAGTGAAGGGGTTACATTGTGGGGGGGGGGCATAGGAGGAGGGAGGACATGGTCTGGGGGCTGTGTCCTACCTGTAATAAATTCCCTGGTGGTCCAGTGTCTCCCTGGTGGTCCAGTGGGGTAACTCTCCGGTCTGCAGCTCTGCCGAGTGCAGAGCTGCAGACCGTGTGATAGAAATCTCGCGAGCTCCCAGAGCGTTACCATGGCAACACTCTGGGAGCTCGCGAGACGTTTATTACACTGTCTGCAGCTCAGCACCCGGCGGAGCTCAGACCGGAGAGTTACCCCACTGGACCACCAGGGAGAAACTGGACCACCAGGGAATTTATTACAGGTAGGACACAGCCCCAGACCATGTCCTCCCTCCCCCCATGCCCCCCACAATGTAACCCCTTCACTCCCTGCCCCCCACAATGTAACCCCTTCACTCCCTGCCCTCCCCCATGTAACCCCTTCACTCCCTGCCCTCCCCCATGTAACCCCTTCACTCCCTGCCCCCCCACAATGTAACCCCTTCACTCCCTGCCCTACCCCACAATGTAACCCCTTCACTCCCTGCCCTACCCCACAATGTAACCCCTGCCCTCCCCACACTGTAACCCCTTCACTCCCTGCCCTCCCCACACTGTAACCTTTTCTCCCCCTGCCCCCCCCCTACTGTAGCCTTTTCTCCCCCTGCCTGCCCACTGTAACCCCTTCACTCCCTGCCCTCCCCCCATGTAACCCCTTCACTCCCTGCCCTACCCCCCAATGTAACCTCTTCACTCCCTGCCCTCCCCCAGTGTAACCCCTTCACTCCCTGCCCACCCCACACTGTAACCCCTTCACTCCCTGCCCTCCTCACACTGTAACCCCTTCACTCTCGGCCCCCCTCCCCACACTGTAACCTTTTCTCCCCCTGCCTGCCCACTGTAACCCTTTCTCCCCCTGCCCACCCACTGTAACCCTTTCTCACCTTGCCCACACACTGCCCCCCACACTGTTACCAGCAAACACACTCCCTCCCACACTGTCACCCCCACCTCTCCCACACACTGTCACCCTCACCTCCTATCTCTGCGTGTATGTGTATCTGTGTGTCCTTTTGTGTCAGTGTGTGTGTGTATTTGTGTGTCTGTGTGTATTGGGTGTCAGTGTGTATCTGTGTACATGAGTATCTGTGTATCTATGTGTGGGAAACTAAGTGTCATTGTGTGTCTGTGTGTATTGCTGTGCCAGTGTGTGTATTTGTGTGTCTGTGTGTGTCTCTGTATATGTGTATACACTTCACACATACTCCATACAGAAAAAACAAACATGCTTACATTCAAACACACATTGTGTATATGTATATTTTATAAACACAATACACACACACTGCATCCACTACACACGTACGGCAAACGCAAACATTACATACAAACACACCCCGGCATTAAAACACTAAAATTATCTACAAACACCCCTTCATTCAAACACCAACACTACACACAAAAAGCACACCTGCACTACAAAAACATGCTTACATTCAAACGCTCAAACACTGCTCACAAATATAACCCTGCAATGATAAGAAAATGGTAGATCCCCATCTGGTATAACATGCCATTGTTGAAGTTCTCCGACAGATGGAGATCTACATTTTGGCCACACTTGCACTAGAGGGGGGACCAGAAAACATTCTTGCACCAGGGCTAACTCTACATTAGTTCCACCACTGGGATAATCAATGTGAGGTGCCTGGATGAAAGAGCAGGACACATCACTTCTGATTCTGAGTCTGTGAGTAAGCAGTTGTATGTCTCTAAAACTGATTGCCATGATGTGCAAAGTTTCTGCCTCTAAAACTGCCATGATATCCCAGAATTATGCCTCCAAAACTGCCATGTTATGCCAATTTTATGCATCTAAAACTGCTTGCCATATTGTGCCAATTTTATGCATCTGAAGCGATTGCCATGATGTGCCAAGTTTATGCATCTAAAAGTGATTACCATGATAAGCCAAGTTTATGCATCTAAAGCTTATTGCCATGGTGTGCCAAGTTTATGTATTTAAAGCTGCCATGATCCAATTTTATGCCTCTAAAACTGATTGCCATGATGTTCTGAATTTATGCCTCTAAAGCTGGTTGCCATGGTGTGCCAATTGTATGCACCTAAAGTTGCCATGATGTGCCAAGTTTATACATCTAAAAATGATTGCCATGGTATGCCAATTGTATGCATCTAAAGCGGATTACTATAGTGTGCCAATTGAAGATTATGCTAGCGCTAGTGTACTTATAATCTTAATTTTAATAATGACAGGAGGCGAGTATTTTGCTTAACTCTCTTTACTAAAACTCCATAGCAGTAAAGAAAGTGAATAAACGTTTTAACCAATCAAAATGCAAATAGGGAGTATATTATTTCAGTCAACAGGCTCCTCCCCCTCTTTCGGAAGCGAACATCGGAACAGGGAAGAAAATAGTCATAAAGTCTGTAACGAACATCCGTAATGGAATCCAACGGGAATGATGAACTTCTTGGGTTGATTAGGAAGAAAAAACAGGCACCAACCGGAGAACTTCCGATGCTTGGTCTTTATATGATGAGAAATATCGTTATGGTCATGCCGTAGATGTTCCAACTTCTTTCACACTTAAACTGAAAAGAGAATATGAGAAAGGTTAGGCACCGGTCTTGAAACTGTTTGTAGTCATGACAGTGATCCATCGGATTACATTGGAATAATTTAATTTGTATATTCAGTGTATAGACTACTAGTAGTTAAATAGGCTAATGACAACAGTGACTACCTTATGAACATAAGATTCAAGGAGTTATGAAGAAAAACAGAAGAATGAAGAAATGTAGAGAAGTATGATTAGAGTATGAATAGAGTAGTTCCCCTCCTCCCGGGTGGGAAGGGTGGGAAAATACTCGCCTCCTGTCATTATTAAAATTAAGATTATAAGTACACTAGCGCTAGCATAATCTTCAATTTTATCACATGACAGGAGGCTTCATATTTTGCATTTTTAACGCTGTAGAATCAGAGACATGGCAGCACTGGAATTCGGACGGAAATAGAAGGTGCGGAATGTAGATTCCCTAGACCAATCAGCGGAGCGTAGGATATCCGTTAAGGAGGCACCCGCCATGAAGGCTGAGGATGCTGCTGCTCCGCGTACTGAGTGGGCTCCGAATGTAGTGTCCACACCGGCTAGCGATAGTAACCATCGAACCCATCTTGCTAGGGTGGTGGAAGTGATGGGGACATGTGGTCTGACGTATGATACTAGGAGTTGACCTGATGGTGTAGACCGAAGAGGTAGGGTGGTTTCCACGTACTGTTGTAGTGTGGAGACAACGCAGAGTTGCGGTTCTGTGGGGAAGAAAGGATAAAACACAGATGTGGAGTCCGTCTTAGTGCGGCGAGATATCCGGAATGTAACTCCTTCTGGAGAGATTGAGAAAGCGTCTATGTCCAGTGCTCGTATGTCTGACACTCTGCGGAAGGAGACCAGGCAGAGCAAGACTGTGAGTTTTGCTGATAATTGACGGAGGGAGAGTCTGTCGTTAGTTGGCCAGTCTTTCAGGAATCGGAGGATTACGTCGACGTCCCAGAATTGAGAGTATTTGGGCCCTGGGGGACGTTGTAATCGAATGCCTCTCAGGAGTCGGCATACAAGTGGTTCTTTGCCAACTGGAATCCCTTGTATGGGGACGTGGGCCGCTGAAATAGCTGAGCGAATTACATTAAGTGATCTGTAAGAACGTCCTAATGAGAAAAGGTGAGATAGGAAGTTCAAAATGGCTGAAACAGGGGCCGTAAATGGATCGAAGTTCCGTTCCAGACACCAAGTGGACCAGGAATTCCAGGCGGATAGATAGCATCTTCTGGTTCCGGGTGCCCATGAGTCCCATAGCAGTTCTTTAGCAGCCTGCGATAGTTCGCCGACTTGCCAGGAGCCCCTGAAAGCGTCCAAACCACCAGATGGAGATGGTTGTCTAGGATTAGTGGATGAGGGTTGCCTTTTGGATCTGTTAGAATGTATTGATGATGAGGTAGTAGAAGGGGATCGTGGCATGATAGAGCTAGGAGATCTGGGAACCATGGTTGTCCCCTCCATAGTGGAGTGATGAGTACTAGTGAGGTTTGCTGATTCTTCAGATAGTGTATGGTCCTCGCTATCATGGCGAAGGGAGGGAAGGCGTAGGCTCCTGTGATCGGCCAAGGTTGTAGGAATGCATCCACTGCTGCGCTCTCCGGGTCCGGGAGCCAGCTGAAGTATAATTTTGTTTGTCTGTTGTTGCAGGACGCAAACAGGTCCAAGTGGAGTGGACCTAGGCGTTCCGCAATGCAGCTGAAGATTTGTGGATCTAGTTTCCAGTCGCTGGTGTCCCGCCAGTGGCGTGAGAACCAATCCGCCGTGAGGTTTGTCTCTCCTGGGAGGTATTCCGCCGTGAGGGAGATGTTGCGGGGTAGGCAAAAGTCGAAAATTTCTTTTGTAATTTCTGATAGGAGACGTGAGCGGGCTCCTCCTAGGCGGTTGATGTAACGGACTGCGGAAATGTTGTCCATCCGGAGTAGGATGCAACAGTCCGACTTGTCCTTTGCTAGGCTTCGGATCGCGAAAGACCCGGCTAGGAGTTCTAGGCAGTTTATATGTAAGTTGAGGTCTTGGGATGTCCAAGCACCTCCTGTCGATATATTTTCGCTCGTCGCTCCCCATCCCCAGAGGCTGGCGTCTGATTCTAATATCATGTCGGGAGCTTTCCCGAAGATGGCTCGGCCGTTCCATGCTTCCATGCTGTCCAGCCACCATCTGAGTTCGTCTCTGACTTCCTCTGTCATCGGGACCGGCTGATCGTATGAGGGGTTTTCCCTGAGAAAGGAAGCTTTGAGGCGTTGCATTGCCCTGTAGTGAAGTGGACCTGGAAATATAGCTTGAATGGAGGCCGAGAGAAGCCCTACGATGCGTGCGAGGGTGCGGAGTGGAATGGTGTGGGAGCGGATGGCCCTGCGTAATTCCTTGCGAATGGCTGAGATTTTTGCCGTCGGTAGCCGTAGAGTGCTGGAGGTGGAATCTATTTAGAATCCCAGAAATTGAACTGTTTGTGATGGGGAGATAGCTGATTTTTGAAAGTTCACTGTGAAGCCCAGGGATGATAGGAGATCCGTGGTGTAGCGTGTGTGTTGTATCAGTCTGAGTCTGTCTGAGCAGAACAGAAGGAGGTCGTCCAGGTATATAATGCAACGAATGCCTTGAGCTCGAAGATGTGCGACCACGGGTTTCAGCAGTTTGGTGAAACACCAAGGGGCCGAACTGAGGCCGAAGGGGAGGCACATGAATTGCCAGGGACGGCCTTGCCAATGGAAACGAAGGTATTGTCTGCAGGATTGATGGACGGGTACTGATAGATACGCGTCCTTGAGATCCAGTCTCGTGAACCAATCCTTGTCTTGTAGGAGGTCTCTTAACAGATGTATGCCTTCCATCTTGAAATGGTTGTAAGTGACGTATTGGTTGAGTTGTCGTAGGTTTATGACTGGTCGTAGATCGCCCGTTTTCTTCTTGACTAAGAAGATGTTGCTGAAGAAACCTCGAGGTTCGGACGCGGGTTCTATCGCGCCTTTTGAGTATAGGGTTTGTAGTTCTTCGTTGATGAGAGATTTGTCTGTTCTTGAGCAGTTGATGGGACGTGGTATTTCCGTCTGTCGGGGTTGGTCTACGAAGTCTATGACGTAGCCTCGTACTGTCTGTAGGATCCATGCGTCCGTGGATATTGAAGTCCATTCCTGGAAGAAAAGAGATATGCGACCTGCTGTATGCATTGGAAGGGAAACATGAGTGAATTGGTTGCTTACCTGCGGAGAAACGTGCTCTGCCTCGAGTGCGTGGTCCGCGACCTCTGTCTGCGCCTCGTGTGTAGGAAGATGGTCGGTATCCCATCTCTGGGTAAAAGGGCTGTGGTCTTGTAGCTCTGGGGCCTGAGGGCCAGAAGCGGCTGGCAGCACGGCCCCTTTGGCGGCCAGCCCGTCCAAAAACACCCCTAGAGGGGTTTTGTCTAAAGACTCTTCTCATTGATGATTGAGCCTTGTTCAGGGATGTGTAGACGTTAACATGTCTGCTTAATTCTTTGAGAAATTGTTCTCCGAAAAGCTTGCCCTGTGCCATAGGACCTAACTCCTTGGTGCCCAACTCCACCAATTTCCCGTCAATGCGGAGAAGTGCTGCTTTGCGTCGCTCAGATGATAAGGCGACATTGGCATTACCCACAAAACAAAAGCACCTTTGTGCCCATTCCCGCACGTCATGCGCCCATTCGCGCACCATAGTAGGGTCAAATTGATCGGCTTTGGCTAGAGCGTCATCAGCCAAGTACATAATTCTGGATAGTGGTCCCACCGAGTCCAGAAGTTTATCTTGAACCCCTCTAAACCCTTTTTCCACGCCTTTTCGTGGGTCACGGCCACCTCGTGACATAAAAGTTGTCATCACTTGGTCAAATTCTGGCGTGTCCGCCACGTGGTCGGGTAGAAAAGGCCTTGGGCATTCTGACCTCAAACGGTTGCGGACCGTTTTGTCCATGGGCTTTCGTAGCCAGAGGTGCATAAACCTCGCTAGGTGGTCAGGAGGTGTCCAATCGCTTGAGCGAGGGTGTCTAATTTTTCTTGGGTCAAAAAGTTTTTGTCCCAGTGGGTCAAGGATGGTGTCTTCATCCTCTTGCGGGTTATCCGCATTATCTTGGTCTTGGGGTTCTCCCATGAATGTGTGTTGCGGAAAAAATGATTGGGATCCGGAGTCTGAACCCCAACCACCTTCATTAGAGTCTGAGTCGTCCGCTTGCCATTCATCTAAAATGGCCATGGGTTTAGTTTGGGACTGTTCTTCACCCGAAGAGTAGTCGTGTTGGGGATTCGTGATGGTGGCAGAAATGGGTTTAGCGCGTTTAGCGGGGTTTTTACTTTTATGTGAGTGGTCTTTTTCGCCTTTCCACTGGCGTTTGCCCGTGAGAGTTTCAGGGCTTTTGTGAGATTCTTGTGCATCAGAATCGGAGTCATGGCGGGATGGGTGGGCTTTAGATGGTTTCCTCTTGTCGGAGCCAGAGGCCATCATCTTGGAGAGGACTTTCTCCATTGAGGCAGAAACGGCCTCGTTCACCATATTTTGGAGATCTGTGGTTTGAGAGGTCTCCATGGTGTCTGGGTATATGATTGGCACAGGGCGTGGTAGAGGTCAGTCTGCTGTATTTTAGTCGATATAGACTGTAGTAATATCGCTATGCAATACCCCAGCAGGGTGCAATAACGTAAATTTTGTATAGTAGTACAATCGGGACCCCAGCAGGGTTATTAGAATAAATAATAATAATAATAAAACCGAGTACCCCAGCAGGGTCTAGACGGTATAGTAACTGGTCAGATGTAAGCCAGATAACCCCAGCAGGGTTGTAATAAAATGATACCCCAGCAGGGTATGAGTAGTGGTATGTTGGAGATTAAGCTCCAGCAGGATAGTAATCCGATTTATATAATCACCCCAGCAGGGTGTATAATGTCCAATGTAACCACTAGGCCCCAGCAGGGCAAATAGACCACTTGTTGGGATTTTAAATGTATTCTGGGCCTCACCCAGTATGACAGAGGTGGCCACAAAGCGACCTCCTTAGCAGCACAATATATAGGGCAGCACCCCAGTCAGGCACAGGTTAATACCTGATGTGCCTTTAAACAGCTTGAGTGACTGACCTCTTGTAGCAGACTGTAGGAAGGCTTGCAGTGTCCGTTGAACTTGCCGTTCTGAGGTTTCGCGGCAATTTGCTGCGGTCCTAAAATGGCGGCCTTAATCTCGCGAGACGCGGGATTAAAAATGGCCGCCGCGAGAAGGAAGCCGCGGCTGAAATAGGGCCGCGGAAAACGCGGCGGAAAATAGCCTCCGAGCAGCGGCAAGGTGGGGAAAAAAGAAGGATGCAGGGAAAAACCCAAGCAGAAAGGAGAGAGGTAAACTACCACTAGGGTGAAGTAACCCCGGTGGTACTAAACATAGGATAGATAGTAGGATAAAAACGGTTTAGAGACTACAGAAAATAGCAGAACTATATAGATAATGAAAAAGTTAGATAATAAAATAGTATATATGAGGAAAAAAGGTAAATAAAACATTCACATGAGGTAAAATAGGGAAGAGCCAAAAACTCTGACCTGTCTGCGATGGAGCAGTAAAGAAAGAGGGGGAGGAGCCTGTTGACTGAAATAATATACTCCCTATTTGCATTTTGATTGGTTAAAACGTTTATTCACTTTCTTTACTGCTATGGAGTTTTAGTAAAGAGAGTTAAGCAAAATATGAAGCCTCCTGTCATGTGATAAAATTGTATGCCTCTAAAGCGGTTTGCCATGGTGTGCCAGTTTTATGCCTCTAAAAGTAATTGTCATGTTGTGCCAATTGTGTGCATCTAAAGCGGATTGCTATGGTGTGCCAATTGTATGCCTCTAAAGCTGATTTCCATGGTGCTCACTTTTTAAAATATGCATTAAAAGCAAGTTGGTTTCGAAAAATTACCGTTTTGAAAAGTGGGTCTCGGCCCATAAAAGTTTGGAAGCCCTGGCCTAGGTTATAAGAAGATTGCCAAGACCCTGAAACTGAGCTGCAGCATGGTGGGCAAGACCATACAGCGGTTTCACAGGACAAGTTCCACTCAGAACAGGTCTCGCCATGGTCGACCAAAGTAGTTGAGTTCACGTGCTCAGCGTCATATCCAGAGGTTGTCTTTGGGAAATAGACGTATGAGTGCTGCCAGCATTGCTGCAGAGGTTGAAGGGGTGGGGGGTCAGCCTGTCAGTCCTCAGACCTTACGTCGCACACTGCATCAAATTGGTCTGCATGGCTGTCGTCTCAGAAGGAAGCCTCCTCTAAAGATGATGCACAAGAAAGCCTGCAAACCGTTTGCTGAAGACAAGCAGACTAAGGACATGGATTACTGAAACCAGATCCTGTGGTCCGATGAGACCAAGATAAAATTATTTGGTTGGTAGATGGTGCCAAGCGTGTGTGGCGGCAACCACGTGAGGAGTACAAAGACAAGTGTGCCTACAGTCAAGCATGGTGGTGGGAGTGTCATGGTCTGGGCCTGCATGAGTGGCACTGGGGGGCTACAGTTCATTGAGGGAACCATGAATGCCAACATGTACTGTGACATACTGAACCAGAGCATGATCCCCTACGTTCGGAGACTGACCGCAGTCAACATGATAATGACCCCAAACACACCTCGCTAAAGAAGCTGAAGCTAAAGGTGATGGACTGGCCAAGCATGTCTCCAGACTTAAATCTGTGGGGCATACTCAAACGGAAGGTGGGGGAGCACAGGGTCTCTAACATCCACCAGCTCCATGATGTTGTCATGGAGGAGTGGAAGAGAACTCCAGTGGCAACCTGTGAAGCGCTGGTGAACTCCATGCCCATGAGGGTTAAGGCAGTGCTGGAAAAAAATGGTGGCCACACTCTGGGCCCAATTTGGACATTTCCACTTAGGAGTGTACTCACTTTTGTTGCCAACGGTTTAGACATTAATGGCTGTGTGTTGAAATTTACACTGTTATACAGGCTGTACACTTGCTACTTTACATTGTAGCAGATTGTTAATTTCTTCAGTGTTGTCACATGAAAAGATATAATTAAATATTTACAAAAATGTGAGGGGTGTACTCACTTTTGTGAGATACTGTATTTTAGGCAAACTAGTCAAACCTGAAATTGAAACTTTCAAACTCAGCAGTTTTGTTACTTCAGCTATTTTAGCCTTAACACTTGCCTACAGTTACCTTTAGTGAATAACTCTGACTATTTGTGTTGTCAGATGTCATCCAGCTGTACACAGTGTTACCATAGAGAATGCAGATGCATAGTTACAAAATATTTTGTACAGCCCTCTACAAGTGATATGTTTAACAAGGTCAGGGCTCGAAGATCAAGTTCCCAAATATAAAGTGTAGCTCTTATTATTTAAAGTATTTACCTAGGATCTGTTACTAGCCTAGTATAGTCTGTTGGTTGTCTTACTACTTGTAGTCTAAATTGAAAAAAAACTACAAGCGTTTGAAAATGTTTACTAGAAAAACAAATAAAATAAAGAAAATACACAGATATTGTGATAAAGTAAATTCATGTGAAATATTACTGGATATGAATATAATTTTAATAAAACGAATATAGGTGCTGATTTTTTTATAGAAAGTAAATCAGAAACACAGTGTAAACTAAATGAAATTTAGACAAACATGCACTTTGTAATTTATGCTTGACAAGCATGTAAGCCCTCCCATTTATGCCAATTGGTCATCACTGAATGGCTGATACATTGGGAAGTATGAATGTTGCATGATGGTTGGGGATCTTGTCCAGAAAAGGAAATGGTTCCACAATAAAAAGGGGCATATCAGCCTGGTATGCATGCACAGTGGGCTGCTAGACATGTTCACTGGACAACACAAACTGGCGAAGCACTCTTATTTGGACGGACTGTTCTGAGTATAGTTTGCACTGGAAAAGCGCAATTAATGTTCAGCTCGCTGTGAAATCTTTTGTAATGTCTCACCGGAAAATAATTCCAAGATGGCAGGACAGGAACTAAACTTCAGGACTGTTCTATCCAATCTGGGACGGTTGCGCAAATATTATAAGCATTTGTAGATGTTTATAATTGTAACTCGTGCTGCTCACGGTGTAGGGCACTCATAAATGCTCTGGAGCAGTGGATAACAGGTACTCCTGACCGTTTGTAGCCGTCATATGCAATGAATAAAAATGATTATATATCACGGGGTTCTGGTAGAAAAAGCAGTGATTACAGTGATTACTTGATGGACTCTGCAGAGTCCATCAAAACCATGGCAATCTGACAATCCTAGGCAGGACGGATAATGGATCTTCAAGAGAGTACTGCTTTTGTTTAATTGTATTTAGAATTTGCAGATGATCTCCCTATGTATATTGTTACTAAAATACATTTAACAAACACAGCTTGCAGGTATATTTTAATGTAGCTATGTGACTAGAACTGTTTGGAACATCAATTATCTTTTTTTTTTTTTTTTTTAACTGTCTGAATCTTGTGTTGATATATTAATCACTTTCACATCTCTTCATAAGTTCTGTAAAATCCATATCTGTTCTGGGTACATGGCAATATTAGAGTGCTGAAATAATAACTATGTCCTGTTTACTGCACAGTGAAAGCTCTGAACTACCATACGATTTGATTGGCTGTTGGTATATAGAGGACAGTTCCTTTATAGCTTTAGTATGGGCATTAGTTAATGATTTCCTGATTAGAGACTCCCTCACCGTTTTGGTTCTCATCTATATTTTACAGGCTCTTTAGATAGTTCTAGAGCACCTGAAATTCCATATATGAACAACTAGCTCCCTAAGATTTCATGAACAGAAAACTGGGCACACAACGTAAAATGACACTCCAGGCAAACTTGATGCTTTGACATAACTGTCTATTCCAGAGAAATTACACTACACTCCCTCATTTCTTCACCTCAGTAAACACCATTTTAGCCTTTACTGTGGCAAATAATGCCGCAACGGTACTTACCAGGTTGTGGCATCTCCACAGTACTATAATGCCTCAGGAGAACACACGTGTGCTTGGTCATCTAATGGAGAAATTCTGCATGTGTGCATGCACACTATATTTTATATATATACAGTATATATGTGTGTGTGTATTTTTTATAGCACAACCAATAGCTATATTTTAGTAAGCTATGTCATTGTGCTAAACACCTCACAGTTCCTTTTTTATTGTATGTAAAAAGTTTTTTATTCATGATATATTTTTTAACCACATTCAAAGCTCTTCAGTTTTGCTAAAGAAACTTACATGTACTCATACACAACAACCACATTTACCTAGATATAGCAGCACACATCACTCATAGCTACATACAGCAGCATACATTAGTTACAACTACCCACACACATCACTCACAGATACTCACACACCAGCCACATATATTAGTCAAAGCTACTAACAAACAGCCACACAACACTCACAACCACTCAAACACATCCCCCACTGAACTACCTCAGGTGCAGCTGCACCATGGCCCACAAGCTAAGGGAGGCGGAACAGATGGCCTATGCACTTATGGCCACTTGATGGCCATCTTTGATCAGGGGCCTGGTCGCACTGTTAAAGGGCAGCGGCGTCTAACCGGTCCCCTGATCAAACATGGCCATCAAGTGACCCTCAGTAGATGTGAAGCAGCGGTGCTGGGAGGAAGTGACTACAATTCCCTTCCTCCCAGCTTACCAACGAGCCTCACAAGAGAGTGTGGGAATGAAGAACCAGACAGGAAGGAGAGTCTGGACCAGACTCATCAGACTTCACCAGATGCCAAGGAAACCAGCAACCTGCACCCAAAAGTTGTGGAAGCATGGGGTGGCTTAAAATATCTAATATGTAATCTATATAAAAGCTCCAGCTCTACAAACGTGGCCGTGACCACTGCACCCCAGCACTTTCATCACCTTGCACTTTGAACTGCACTTTGCCCAGGCGGGGAAGACCGCGGGCATCACTGCCTTCATCTTCACAAGCCACATATTTCACCACTTTGGTGGCCATCTTGATTTGACAGCACCACTGTAGGCGGAGCCTACCCTGTTACCAGGAGGAGGGGCTTGGCATCCCCTTACAGCGTGCTCCGGCGGCGCTCCGGCGGCGCACCGGAGGCGCGCCAGAGGGAAGCCCGTCTGTGCCCGTCCGTGCCCCGGACGGGCGGACCAACAACAACTTATCTATCTCTCACTTTGTTTTTATTAATCCTCCCCCCCATCTTTATTAATCCTCCCCCCCCATTGTTTACCTATTCATTTCTTTTAACGCTGTTATTCTTGAAACTTCATCCAGTCTCCAAACTGTAAGTGTTACTCTGCGCATTCTTTATCGCTATCGATCATTTTTATGCTAAATGTTAAGATCATATATCTCTGACAATTGGTAAAACTTGTCGTTATCTGTTATTGTTATATATAATTAATTGTGCCTCAGCTGTTGAAACCTTGTAGCATCATGAGTAACCTGAATTATTCTGCTTCTTATTTAAAGGCTTTAAATACTCATGGCCCAATAAGTATTCGCACTGCCCTCAAATTAAAGAAAAATAAAATATTATCTCACTATGGAAGCTCCCAAATTAAAACTATTCTTAATTTGGCCAGCAACCTTAGCGAGACTAATAATACTCTAAAGAGCAATCATGGCCCGTCTTTTAAGGGTGCACTATTGAATGCCCGCTCAGCAATTAAGAACGCTGAGGCCATCAACATCATAATTAAAGATAACAACCGTGATTTTCTATTTTTAACGGAAACATGGTTTTCCCCCTCAGCCCCACCTCGTCTTGATGAATTGGCCCCCCTTGGATATCACATACTTATGTGCAATCGGGCAACAAGAAGAGGCGGGGGGATTGCGATTATTTTTAAAGAACATCTTAAAATCAGGGAAAATGAGATGGAGGTGACATCCTTCACCACATTTGAATATCTCTCCCTCCTATGGCAGCGCACTGAGAGGGAGACGGCAGGTCTAGCTCTCATTTATCACCCGCCTAATACTAGTACCCCCGTCTTTATGGAGGAGATATCTGAACTGCTAACTACTATTAGTCTTAAGTTTGCCTCCTCCATCATTTTGGGAGACTTAAACTTATGGGCTGATTCTCCTACGGACTCTCATGCCCAGAGTTTAATACTCTACGCAAAAACCATAGGGTATAACCAAGTAGTGTCCGGCCCCACACATAGAGCCGGACACACGCTAGACTGGATTTTCCACAATGGGTTGATTTCTTCGACTACTACTCCTCAACCCACGGCCTGGAGTGATCATAATCTGATCAAGTTTGAGGCAGTAGGTGTTGAAATGAAGAAAATCCCCCACATCCCAAAAAGAAATAATATCTGCTCTTGGTCTCGAGATATTTCCAAAGTCACCGGACCTCTTCTTAGTACAACTTTTTCCAGCAAAATGGACTCCATTAAATTTCATGCTTCCCACACAGTAGAAGAGAAAATCTTACTGTTTAACTCAGTGATTGTAGAATCAATAGAACTTTTAGCCCCCATGAAAAAAACTTGTCTAGTAAGACAAGTAGATAAAAACCCTCCCTGGTTTAATCAGGTGACCAGGGAGATGAAATGGCGATGTCGAGCAGCTGAAAAACGGTGGAGAAAAGATTATAATGCCGACCTCAAATTGGAATATTTAAAATCTTTAAAATTATATAAATCTAGTATTAAAAATACGAAAAAACAATATTTTACAGATAAGATTACAAAAGCGAAGAACTCAGCGGCAGAGCTTTTTCGCACAACAAACCTCCTAGCAAATCCTAACTGTTCGCTTCCCCAAGAAGAAACGTCTCAAAAGTTTTGCGAATCCCTCTCTCACTTTTTTAAACAAAAAATTGACCTAATTAGGAGCAACATAGTGGTGGAACCTGATACAGAAACTTTTACACCCTATGATGGCTCGATGTTCTCGAATTTTAAACCCGTTAGTACGCCTGAGATTTTGATCATCCTCAAGTCTCTCAGGGCATCGTCCTCATCGCTTGATCCCTGCACTGCACAGCTGGTGAAGGATGCCGCTGATGTTTTGGCCCCCTATATTGCAGACATTGTTAGTATGTCATTTGCCACCGGAGTTGTTCCTGGCATTCTGAAGCAGGCTGTTGTTATCCCACTGCTGAAGAAACCAACTGTGCCACGCTCCGAGTTGAGCAACAATTGACCTATTTCAACCTTGCCTTTTTTGGCCAAGATCATCGAGAGAGCGGCGGTTTGGCAAATTCAGCCTCACCTGGAGTCTAATCACATTCTGGATGACTTCCAATCGGGATTTCGACCTGGTAGAGGGACAGAGACTGCCCTGGTTAAAGTCCACGACGATCTCCTGTGGGCCTTGGACAGAGGGGAGGAAATTGCCCTGGTACTCCTGGATTTATCGGCGGCCTTTGATACCATCGACCATGATAGATTGATAGAGAGGCTACTCACTGTGGCTGGTGTGGATGACAGGGCCCTGGCTTGGGTGACCTCATTTCTCCACGACAGGGTTCAAAGGGTAAAATTGGGAACATTTTACTCCTCTAACATCGCCCTGACGTGTGGAGTCCCCCAGGGTTCGGCTTTATCTCCAATCCTGTTTAACATCTATATGAGGCCACTGACCCATATCATCCGCCACCACATGCTTCCCTATCATATCTATGCCGACGATACCCAGTTGTACTTTCGCCTGGCCAAGAAAAAGGAGGATCAAATCAATCTTTCCTCCTGCCTACAGGATATCCAGTCGTGGATGGGAGCCAATTATCTAAAACTCAATGGCCCAAAACTGAATGTATCATCTTCAGTAACCAGGAGGTGAATAGTATCTTTCCCTCATGGCCGGACTCGTTTTCTCCATCTCTGAGTCCTGCCGCCAAGGTCAGAGATCTGGGAGTCATCCTCGACTCCAGGTTGACACTGAAGCCCCAGATTAATCAGGTGGTAAGTTCTTGCCACTACCACCTGAAACTTCTGAGGTCTACTTTTAGATTCATTGCCCCCTCCGATCAAATCTCGGTGGTCAACGCCATCATCGGTAGTCGATTGGACTACTGCAATGCTCTGTACCTTGGACTGCCTCAGAACATCATACACAAGCTCCAGTTGATACAGAACGCAGCTGCAAGGCTACTTACGGGTGTGGCCCGCAATGACCATATCACTCCATCATTAAGAGCCTTGCACTGGCTGCCCGTTCGTGAACGGGTTCTGTTTAAAACTGGTTGTTTGGTATACAAGGCAATCCATGGCATGGGACCAGACTATCTGAAGGATAAATTCACACGCTATGCTCCCAGTCGATCCTTGAGATCGGCTGATTTGGACTTATTGAAGATTCCAAATTTTAAAAAGAAAAAGTGCGGAGGGAGGACGAGTGATGTTCAGGGAGCGCAACTTTGGAACTCCCTGCCCCTGACATTAAGACTTGAGAATGATCTACTGAAGTTCCGCCGGAGCTTAAAAACAGTCTTATTTGCTCAGGCGTACGGGATTACATGAAAATTTTAACCCTGGTTTTAAATGCACTTGATTTTAATGCTGTTGTTTGCTGGATATTGTTTTATCTGTTTTTATTGCTGGTATGCGCATCGAGACCCTATGGGTAACAAGACTGCGTTTCTTAAGAATTTTTAATAAATAAATAAATAATAATAAATATATGTGCCAGTGTGTGTATCTGTGTGAAGGTGTCAGTGGGTATATGCAGGGCCGTCTTTAAGGAGGGGCAAAAGGGGCAGCTGCCCCGGGCCCAGTTACTCCTGGGGGCCCTAAGGCAGCTGCCCCATGGGCCCCCTTGGTAATCAGGGGCCACAGCCCTTTAATACTGCTCTGGACCTGGCCCCTGTAATATGGGGGTGGCTGACTACATACTCACAGCCATAGACATTCTATGTGTATGCTCACAGCTAGCCCCCTCACACACTGCCCTGTGATCCCTTTTCTTCTCCGTGGCATGCTGGGAGGAAGGTCAGATCACTTCCTCCTCAGTGCCGCTGGGGAGGAGGCACACACCACATGGAGGAGAGTGCAAGCATTGTGAGGGAGAGGGACTGAGAAAGCTGATGGCAGACTCCCATCAGCCTGGGCCAGCAAGCTCTCACTGGACCCCAGGGAAGCCACCTTTCTGTACCCAAAAGGTAAGGAGACAGGAGGGTGGCTAAATATTGTTTGTTTTTTGTTTTGCTTATTTCTGATATCACTTGAAGTGTTGGTGTTTGTAATGTAACACACAGGGAATAAGTACATGTTAAAAATCCTAGAAGAACCTGACAGTTCCCTATTAAATATAAATTTAAAAAGTATTTATTTTAACATATTATTGCATCAAGTGTTATCAAAGGCTGTACACCATTTCCAAATGTCACTTTTGCCAAATTCTGGACCAGGGTATGAAAGAACAGAGTTGAGACATTATATTGGCCAAGGTTGCTGGGAGTTGCTGTCCAAGAGCTGCTAGAAGGCAGAGATTAAAATATGTAAATGTACACATATATGTGTGTGTGTATCTGGCTGTGTTTATGTCCTTGTGTGTATCTGGCTGTGTTTGTCTGTGTGTCAGTGTTTCTGTGTGTATGTATACCTGTGTATGTGTACTTGTGTGTCAGTGTGTATGTGTACCTGTGTGTGTGTTTGTGTGTGTGTGTCTGTATGTGTCGGTGTGTGTAAGTGTGCATCTGAGTGTGTGGTAATGCATACATCCCAGCATTTTAATGCCAATACAAATACACTCCTATATTCCATCTCTAGCACTGTACACATATACACCCCTGCATTTATACCTTTATGTATGAGTGTATCTGAGTGTGTGTGTACATACCTGTGTCCGTGTGTGTGTGTGTGTGTGTGTGTATATCTCTGTGTGTGGATGTGCCAGTGTGTGTGTGTGTATCAAAGTGCTTGTATCTGTTTGTCAAAGTGTTTGTATCTGTTTGTATCTGAGTGTGTGTGTATGAATGTGCCAGTATGTGTCAAGGTGTGAGCATGTGTCAGTGTGCTTATGTGTGTATCTGCGTGTTAATGTGTATGTGTATATGTGTTATAGAAATCACACAACATGCAAACAGACACCTGCAAACACAAACATTACATACAAACACACCAGTTTGCTGAAACACCAATACTACACACGAATGTACATATGCATTTAAAACACAACTCTACATCCAAACACCCCCTTGCATGCAAATACAAACATTACATACAAACACATTCCTGTAATAAAACGCTAAAATTATATACAAACACCAACTCTACACACAAAAGTACACCTGCATTTAAAAGCCAAAACTACAGACAATCACATATCCCTGCATTCAAACGCAAACACTACACACAAGTACACCACTGCATTCCAATGGTAACAGTACATACAAATACACCCCTACATGAACACATACACTCTATACAATAACATGCTGACATTCAATTGCACAAACACTGCTCAAAAATACAACCCTGCAAGGATAGTATATCACCAGCTGGCATAGCATCGCAGGAGTTGTATGACAGATGGGGATCTATCTTTTCTTTACTCTTGTGCTACAGGGCAGGCCTGAATTTTTGTTTGCACCAAGGCACTCTCTACATTAGTTTCGCCTCTAGGTTGGGGTGGAGGGAGTGATTGCATGCCCAGGGGGCCCAAGCAGATGCTTGCCCAGGGTCCAATCAATATTAAAGACGGCCCTGGGTATATGTGTGTACCTATGTGTCGTGTATATCAGTGTGTATTTGCAGGCAGGATATATGCATACATCTTACCAATAAAATGCAACTCCACATACAAACACCAACATTACAAACAAATACACCACTGCTTTCAAATGCCAACAGTACATACAAATATACAAAAACATGCTTGCATTCAAACACAAAAACTGCTTACAAATACAACTCTATAAGGATGGCCATATGGTAGATCCCCAGCTGGTAAGTATTGTGGGAGTTTTTAAGACAAAATGGGTATCTACCTTTTGACCACACTTGCACAAGAGGGGAGCCAAAATAACTGTTGAACACGAGCCTTCTCTACATTAGTTCCGCCACTGCCTCCCTCTCTTCATTAGTTCCGCCAGTGCCCATTCACAGCAACACACATAAATCATAGCTATGACTCTTACAGCCACACTACGTCTAAACACCTGCAATGCACATGCTATCACCAGAGAGACATGCAGCTCTTAAAATGAACACTGCAAGTACCCAAACCACTTCAGCCTGTTGTGGTGGTGACGGTGCTGGTAGAATCCTGGTGCCTATCAGTGGTGCATTCTGTTTTTGTGTTGCCCTAGGCATGACAAACCTCAGGCATCCCCCCTCTTCAAAATGTCTCTTCCTGACAGACACACGCCCTCACTGATGCATGCACTGATATACACTCACAGTCATTGTCACACACATTGTTTAACCAACACACACATTTTACTGAAACATACACATTCACAGACATACACACTCACTCATTCACACTTTTTACTGAAACATACACATTCACAGACATACACACTCACTCATTCACAGTTACACTCACAGTTACACACTCACATTAACCGACAGACACACATATACACTAACTGACAGATACGCATTCACCAACAGACACATACACACTCACTGACAAAAACGTATACACACTCACTGACAAATACACATACACACTCACTGACAAACACATACACTCTTAGTGACACACACTAACACATACACACAATAACACTATCAGACACACACTTCAATCCACCCAGCCTCCTACCTTTGGGAGTGATGGAGTGGATTTTTCCCTGTGGTCCAGTGGGGCTGGCTGCAGCTTGGTGTGGAAGGCAGTCGGGAGGTCTGGCAGACAGGTGAGCGGTGGAGGCGCGCGGCAAGGGAGGTTTGATTCTCCTGCTCAGCTCCCTTGCACGCCTCTTAGTGATGCTGAGGCCGAAGTGACGTCATATTCCGGTGCCAGCATCACTGCGGTGCACGTGAGGGAGCTGAGCAGGGAAGAGCTCAGAGGACAGTGCTCCCTCGCCGCCCTCAACATCAGTGCATGCCAGCCTCGGGTGGGCCCTGAGGTGGCCAGCTCCTGGGCCCCCCAGGACAAGAAGCTGTATATCTGTTTGTATCTCAGTATGTATGTGTCTGTATGTATAAGTATCTGTCTGACAGTATGTGTGTGTGTTTCAGTATGTATGTCTGTTTCATTGTGTGTGTGTGTATGACAGCATGTGTGTCTGGAATGTGTGGAAGTGTATACACTACACACATATGCATGCCTACATACAAACACCAACATTCACACACATACTCCATACAAAAACACACTTTCAAACACAAATTTTGTGTGTATACATATATAAATCCAAAAGGCTTTGCATGAATATATAAATAAATAATTCACACACATACTCCATACAAAAACACACTTTCAAACACAAATTTTGTGTGTATACATATATAAATCCAAAAGGCTTTGCATGAATATATAAATAAATAATTGCCAGGTGCTTGATCCACACGTAATGTAATAGTGAAAAAAGGACCAGCTGTATTGATGTTACAAAAGGTTGGAGTCCAGCAGCCAGATCAGCAATGTTTTCTGCCAGAAGTAGCCACTCGTTACCCAGGTAGTTGAGCCCCTAAACCTTGAGTGGCCGCCTGGTCTTAAGCAGAGATGAGAGACTGGACCACAAAGATGGTAATCGTAGTAATCGTGGTAATTGTAGCGGTACTTACCCTCTCCGGGGGCCAGGCGAGGTCATCTGTCCCCGCCGCGCGCGGTCCTGCATCTGCACGAGCAGCGTACGGCTTGTCTGATGGGGAGATTCGAAAGGCGTGTACTGACCGCGAGACGCGGCCACGTGACTGGCCAGGCTCTGGGAGCGCGCTGCGCGTATCGGGCGTGATTTTAAAGGGACAGTGGGAGCCGAAATGCAAAACGGTCTCCCATTGGCCCATGGCATTTCACATTCCCCATACACTCACGTTTTGGGGGCGTGGATATGACAGGGGCCAATCAAATTAAGCTCTAAGGTATTTATACTCACCTTTCCCTTATCTCCCTGCCCTATCATGGTTTCTGATTCAGTTCCCTTGTGCTTGTTTCGTCCAGTAGTGTTTTTTTCGTGCTTGACCTTGGCTTTGTACCTGACTCCGTTTTTCTCTTTATCCCTGCTCTGTCTTGTGTGCCGGTTTCCTGACTCCTGTGTACCAGTCCTTGGCTAGTTCTTGTTTTCGCTGTCTCTCTGTTCCCTTGATCTCGGCTCGTTCCTGACTCTGTCATTTCCCTGTACTACGTCGAGTCCGGCCATTGTGAGGCCCAGTAAGACGTATCTTTTTTTGTCAATCTATTTTTTATTGAGACATTTGTTATATGGGGTACAGAACAAAAACAGGGGGATGTACGTTATTCTT
This sequence comes from Pelobates fuscus, assembly GCF_036172605.1. NCBI lineage: Eukaryota > Metazoa > Chordata > Amphibia > Anura > Pelobatidae > Pelobates > Pelobates fuscus. The sequence goes on along the minus strand of NC_086319.1, from coordinate 304,298,612 downwards.
ACAGCTTGGGGTTACGGTAACACAATGCAACATCTCCTTTGAGTAACTGTCTCATTTTTATATTATTCAAGCTTATAAACAAGAATGGCATAGTATTAGTAAAGTAAGTATTCCTGTGAGGGACTGCCTAGAGCTATAGTACAGGAGTAGTGAGGCAGTGGTTATTACATAGGGAACATTTGATTCCCGGCTGCCCAGGTGATTGACATCCATGCGATCATTCATTTGTACAATACACAGATTATGCTATGCTAACAAACATGTCTAATAGGAGCAATCATAGTATATGTCATGCATGCAACGAGATTAAGTGTAAGGCTAGGTTCTGGCATTTCCCGGCTTATATATACGTCTATTTTTTTGTGGGGGTGGCGCGTAATGAGAGACAAAAAACATGTCATGCCCAATCCTAGTTTGGCTCGGAGTGGTTAAGGACCGCTGGTTCTATACCTATGGAACATTCTTGTGTGCTGGGTAGTGATCTGCTTAGCATGGAGGATTATGGCACTGGGTTAGAACAAAACAAACCTAACATAAACAAAATGTTAACATAAGTGTCCACTGAATAAGTTGCATGGGGACAAGAACAGGTGCAAAAGAGTCTCTAGGTTACATGCAGGATTGTGAGCTATGGGATTCTTCTGGAGTCAGTCCATGTGACATCAGCCTATGCACGACCTGGAGGCTCTATGTGCCTGTTGTGGATGTGTTACAGGGGAAATAACAGGAACAAACCGCAGAAGCCACACATAGAGATATGGACACAGGTCTTCAGGAAGTAAAAGGCCTTTATTCACATACCGATCGAGTCTCAGATGAACTCCTGTTCCAAAAATATCTGAGAGGCAGAAAGCATGGTGTACAGGACTTTTGTTAACAGCATATCCCCTCCCATACAGTATGACCCCTCCTATATTCCTCAGACCAATCAGCACACAGGATAATCAGGATCACCTTATATGGCAGACCACATGGCTTGTTGAAGACAAAGGATTTTACTATCCACTTCCACACATGCTCAGTATACTGATGACTCATCCAACTGTTTGTAACCAGATACTAATTAGCATATGCCATGTGGCGATTTCGGCCTACTAAATTTTGACCACGCTGGATTCCCATCACATTCCCCCCTTTGATGCTTCTGATATAACATTATTCCAGATGCATCACTAATCATAATTTGCCAACACCACTCAAGTAACCATGAACCAGTACAGACCTAGTAAGCATCTTGGCATCCTCACAGCATTCCTCCTTCAGCATTCCTCATCATGAATATGTTCTCTTTGGGCTAGGGATTCATACTTCCAGACAGCCATTACATGGGTAGCTGTCTTTCTCTCTATAGTACTCTCCATGATACTACGTATAGATCTGAACACTAATGGAATTAGGCAGGGCAGAAAGAGACATAAGAATATAATTAATATTACTCCTCCTACTAACGCCTTAATCCCTCCAAGCTGCTCATACCAACTTCCAAACCAACTACTTGGGTTATACCCATTCCAGATCTGAGTTGGTACATGCATCAGTTTAACCATGTGGCTTGTAAGTTCAGCCACTGCCTGCCCTTCATCATCTATGTGCAGACAACATTTACTTAGATTAAACTTCCCACATACACCTCCTTCTACTGCTAATAAGTAGTCCAAAGCTAATCTATTTTGATAGATGGCTGATCTCATTCGAGTATTATGTTTAGCTAGGAGATTGAGCGCTTGTGTTGTCTCATTGGTGATAATCTCAACCACCGCCTGTAGTCTTATAATACGGTTGAGCATATATATTGGGGTTCGATAACCATAAGTACCATCTTCCGCCCAAGTAGCCGGTCCATAATAATTGATACGTTGGGGAGGCCACTCATCATCTTCCCAGCTACCTATATTCAAAGATGCTCGCTTCTTTTAACTCCTTAACTCCCAAGGTACCTGCAATACTCTCAGCCAAATTAATAAATAGGTTCTTAACATTATGGGGAATTTTATCCTCAATACTCATCTCCTCATAGAAGGAATTAAAAACCTGATGAGTCTGGGTTGCTACTGTCTCCATTTCAAGACCTACATATATTATGGTCCCTGGATCTACTCCTGTACCAAAGAGATTCCCAAACTTATTAATGAAGTGCTGTGGATTGGAAATTATCATATGCACAGGGTTACACTCCATAGTTTTACAATACAGTGCAGTGGGCAACATTTGCATAATTATATCTTGATCTACTGTTTTACTCCTGGTTGCCCATCCCACACAAGACCAATAGGGACAAAAATGTAAATCTCTATTGGGGCAATCAGGATCAGTAGATCTTTTACTGGGACATAAATATTTATCATTGAACCCATAAGTTCGTTCCCACTTTAGATTACGACATACATGGTTTTCCACTACCCGCAATCGCCTTACATGCATCAAATAATAGAATACCCGTGGAATGTATGCTATTTATCACCGTCCTATTTATCAAGGTCCCCTGAGAGTTACTATTCCGAATTACCAACCAAATTGTACGGGGTTGGAATTGGGGATCAAAACATTTAGACTCTCCTACTGCTAAGTGACACACACTGTAATCAATATCTAAATATCTACATTTAGATACAGATCCCTTACATTCATACTGTGAGTGCCAAATAAGAGTTTGGGATATTTGATTATCTGTTTTCGTAGTCTTAATACAACTAACACAGCTTGGAATATCCTTACCTTTACCCTCCTGAAAAATCATAAAAATACTAAGACACATAATAAAACACTTATTCTTGCGGTCCTCATCTTTATTCTTCAACCGTGTGACGGCACCTCAGCTTCCCGACTGTGAGGGCTGCAAGGATTGGCGTTCTTCTGATCATCACTTTACTTCACAGAGGTCCCTTTGAGACACTCTGGCTATGAAACGTAGGTAGGTGGTCAGGCTTTATTATGGCCGTCAAAACACCTACTTGCTGATCTCGGATGTTACTTTCAACCACGATGTCTCAATACTTCGCACTCACTCCAACTGAGTCACCCGCTTCAACCGGATCTTACAAGGATTTTCACGATCTGGAGTAGCTTGCCAGGAATCTGCCGCTGGTTTAACCCTAGAGTGATAAATCCACGGAGTCACCTCTGCCACCTTTACAGCTGTTGGGGTAGATAAAAGAACAACATACAAAGGCTAACAGGATACACCCCGAGCTTTAACTCAGTATGTATCAGTGGGATGTTACAAGCAAGTCCTGGAGGATTATTTTCTGCCCATACTCCTGGAATGTCAAATACAGATCCATCATTCTTTGCGTTCGCATTTGTCATTACAGAATAGAAACGCCATTTTTCTTCTTTAGGCACCAATACCGCTATTATGCCAGGTGATTTATTAAACTTCAGAGACGTTGATCCATTAGGTAGAAAAGTTATCTGAGCTTGAAGTTTTGATAATAAATCTCGTCCTAGAAGTTGGATTGGACACTCAGGCATATATAAGAATTGGTGCTTCACCAAATGGCCTCCCAGAATGCAAGTGCGACTCTTAAGAACCGGTCTAGCAGCGCTCTTCCCAGTTGCTCCTATTACCGTTATAGTTCTTCCTGAAGGAGGAGCAACTAATTTAGTCACCACGGAATGTTCAGTACCAGTGTCTATCATAAAAGAACTCCTCTTTCCCCCTATTGCTACATCGACCATAGGCTCCGCTCGGCCAAGGGGGATGAAGCCCGGTCGGTATCAATAGTCCTCCGTAACAGTGTCAGCCAGACCCACAAAATCTCTATCCTCTCTTTCTCTAGGTCTCTGTGTGATTGGATAATATCTGTCTCCTTGAACACTCCCTCTATTCTTCCCTTTATAGTTACCACCATAACCTCCCGGCACTCTCTCTCCTTGTCTATTACTTTCATAATGCTCTCTCTGTGGACACTCATTCTTCCAATGTCCCTCCTTTTTACAAAACGCAGATTGATTCCTACTTAAAGGTCCCTGACTCAGCCTATTCTCGTCTCCTCTATTCACTTCCCTTCCCTGTCTTTCTACACTTGTGATAGCTACTGCTAGCATATCTGCCTTTTTCCTCATTTTACGTTCTTCCTCCCGCTTTACCTCAGTCTCCCTATTCATGTATACTTTATTTGCAATCTCCATTAGCTGTGATATGGACATCCCTACAAATCCCTCTAACTTCTGTAATTTCCTCTTAATATCACCTTGGGCCTGGCTGACAAAGGCTGAGTTAACCATTCGGGAATTCTCAGGAGCCTCTGGATTAAAAGGAGTATACAATCTGTATGCCTCCAGTAATCTTTCATAAAAGGCACTAAGTGACTCATCAATCTTCTGCTACACCTCAGCCATCTTTGACATATTGATTGCCTTTTTCCCTCCTGCCTTCATGCCAGCAATAATGGTTTCCCTATAAGCTCTTAAATGGGGCATATCAGCGCCATTAATATTCCAGTTTGGATCCACATTCGGGTAATGGGCTGCAGCCCATGCAACCGGATTGGCCTGGTTCTGAACACGGGTCGCTTCCTCAAGCGCTTTAATAGCCGCTTGATTAATCCGAGTCCTTTCCTCATTGTTAAATAAAGTCAATAGTAATTGCTGGCAATCAGCCCAAGTAGGATTGTGGGTTTGTATGATTGAGGCAACCAAATCTGTCATGGCTTGAGGCTTATCGGTATATGAAGAGTTATGTGTCTTCCAATTAAATAAATCAGTTGTAGTGAAGGGAACATAAAATAAAAACAGGGTCTGCATGTTGCAATTGACCATTATCGTCAACATGTGTTGGGCCCGGTGTAAGTCGGAGAGGCATTTGGTAATGTCGGGGTTGGAGGGTACCAGTCATCTGTCGGGTTAATACAGGGCTTCGATGAGGTTGTTTAGCATTAAATTCCGGTCTAGGGGTAGTGAGACAAGGAGATGGGGATAACTGATTTTTACTAAATGAAAGGTCAGTTAACAGAATATTCCGGGCCGGGCTGGGAGAAGCCTCACTAGGAACCAGAAATGACGTCAGATCCGGATATGCAGGACTAATGGAGGCAGGTACCGGAAGAGGATGGCTTAAGGCAAGTGGGCTGGGCTCTGAGCTGGATGAATGAGTGGGAGGAAACACTAGGGTAGGGGGAGTGGCAACACCTCCTCTAGCCTTGGAGGAGGAGTAAGGGGGTGGTAGAGGAAGCTCAGACTCAGTGGGCGTATCTAAAATGGGCGGAGTTGCGGCCCTGATGGACAGGCGAGTCCTGGCCACCATGAGGCGACATTGCTCCTCGTGGCATACTTTAATCCATTTGGGCAATCCTTCCACAACCTGTTTCCAACAATCAATGTACGGAAACTGACTGTAAAATTCAGGCCTACTAGATACAGCCACATGTACACGCTGCACTAGATTTGGATCAAGACTACCACGTGGAGGCCATGCGGTCACCAAAATAGGCCATTCTCTGCTACACAATGTAGTCAGACGCTTTGGGGATAATTTTACCCCAAAATCACAAACATTATATCCCTTTGCAAAATTGTTTAGCATACATGACAAGGGATCAACGATCTTTGAATCAGACACACCCATACTTAGCAACGGAGCGTCAAATTCAGAGAAACACAACAAACACACTCCCAGCAGTCACACCCTTTTCCCTGGCAACAGCACCACGTAACACAGTTACTAGGCCAAACATACACGTACACACGCGCACAGGATCCTCACACACTCAACAATATCACGACGTCGCACACACAAAATTAAATCAAAAACCCATCAAAGACTATACACTTATCAAAGTAACTATTATTCAAACCATACAATTATCCAAACTATTAATCCACATAAACTAACTGATCACATAACATTCCAACAATTTTGTCACTACAGTCAGTGGTTATGGTACGGTTAGTAATAATTGTACAGTTAGATAATTATGGTGTTAGTTACATTATCAATTAGTAATTGTTAAGGGTTTACACATACAATGTTAAACAGTAATTTTAGTGTTGTTAATGTGATATCAGTGGTTATGGTACTTTGAAGTAGTTATGGTATTATAAAGTAGTTATGGTATTTTTGAAGTAGTTATGGTATTATAAAATGGTTATGGTATTATAAAGTGGTTATGGTATTACAAAGTGGTTATGGTATTTTGAAGTAGTTATGGTATTATAAAGTAGTTATGATATTATAAAGTGGTTATAGTATTACAAAGTGGTTATGGTATTTTGACGTAGTTATGGTATTACAAAGTGGTTATGGTATTATAAAGTAGTTATGGTATTTTGATGTAGTTATGGTATTATAAAGTAGTTATGGAATTTTTAAAGTAGTTATGAGATTATAAAGTGGTTATGGTATTACAAAGTGGTTATGGTATTTTGAAGTAGTTATGGTATTACAAAGTAGTTATGGTATTACAAAGTGGTTATGGTATTTTGAAGTAGTTATGGTATTACAAAGTGGTTATGGTATTATAAAGTAGTTATGGAATTTTGATGTAGTTATGGTATTACAAAGTGGTTATGGTATTATAAAGTAGTTATGGTATTACAAAGTAGTTATGGTATTACAAAGTGGTTATGATATTATAAAGTGGTTTTGGTATTTTGAAGTAGTTATGGTATTTTTCAAGTAGTTATTGTACAGTTTTTTAAATCACAGGTCAATTAGTAACAGTTATGGTGTTACACATATAACACAAAACAAACAGTTTTCTAGTAGTTCTATACAATACACAATGTCAGTAATTATAATACATGTTAGTGGTTATGGTACCGTGCACTATTTTACAGTTATACACACAATTTACACTCCCACTAGATGGCAGAGCTCAAGCTTTCTAGCAGGACATACAATTTAACCAATTCACCAACTACAGTATATTTAACAACATTTACAATAATCCCAACTATTCTAACTGGCCAGCACCTCGAGAACTATCAATTTATTTACACCAAAAATCGGTTAGTCTTCGCTGCCCAGACACCACATATAGCGAACTAGTGGGCGGAATTTACACCAATACCCATTTAGTCTATCTACTCTATCAATAATCTAGTGGTTAAATATACACGCCTTACCACTTAGCCAAGATAGGGTGACATCTAGCTGACGGAATATACACCAATATCCGCTAGTCCCGCCGGCCTCCCCGACCTAGCAACCAAAATTTACACCTAGCATGCTAGTCAAGACAGAACACCGGTGTCCGACATTAACTATTTACACCAGAATTCAGTCTGACCCAAAACCACAGTATTAGACGGGCTGACTACAGAGCGTCTAATGTCAACATAAGCAGTGCGCCTTTGCTTCTTCCATCCCGAAGGACAGGGCAGATTCCATACAACCAATTCCAAATACAAACCCTGGGGCCTACCGCTCTAACGGTATTAATCTTACCTTTTAGTTTCTGGACCTGGGCTTCACACTCATTGATGGGGCACCCCGGTACTCACTGCGCAGAAGCCAATGATCTCCTGGACAAAAAGCCCAGTGGCGCCGAGACGAAAGGAGGACCACGCAGTAGAAGTCCAGGGGTGCAGCATGGAGAAGTTGGTAAAAGATTACCATCTCAAATCTCTACACAGGCTTCCATGCAATGAGATTTCCCGGCCAATGCACCAAATGTTACAGGGGAAATAACAGGAACAAACCGCAGAAGCCACACATAGAGATATGGACACAGGTCTTCAGGAAGTAAAAGGTAAAAGGCCTTTATTCACATACCGATCGGGTCTCAGATGAACTCCTGTTTCAAAAATATCTGAGAGGCAGAAAGCATGGTGTACAGGACTTTTGTTAACAGCATATCCCCTCCCATACAGTATGACCCCTCCTATATTCCTCAGACCAATCAGCACACAGGATATTCAGGATCACCTTATATGGCAGACCACATGGCTTGTTGAAGACAAAGGATTTTACTATCCACTTCCACACATGCTCAGTATACTGATGACTCATCCAACTGTTTGTAACCAGATACTAATTAGCATATGCCATGTGGAGATTTCGGCCTACTAAATTTTGACCATGCTGGATTCCCATCACAGATGGAGGTCACAGGTGTCGGAGAGTAGGCAGAAGTATGTCGGTTTCACCCTCCCACTCCGGGCTTGTTGTGGGACCAGCATTTTTCCACCATGAACTCGGTGACTTATGAAGGCCGGGTCCTTCCTTGAAGAGGTAGGTCTGGAGGTTGTGGTGGTGTCGCGCCGCCTGTGGTGTGCAGGCCTCCGCCTATGTGGGCGATGCTGCGGGGCTTTGCCTCTCGGGGCCCTCCACACGGATGGGCTCGTGAGAGTACGTGCGACCTGTGCCCTTTGTTTTGTGCCGAGGGCTTCCCGGGTTTTCTCCGGTTGTCGCCGTCTTTGCTCCTCCTCGTGCTCCCGCTCACCTGCATCTGTGCTTGTGCGGCGCCGTACCGGGCCTCCACTTTAGCCCAGAAGCTTGTGGGCAGCATTCCCAGGTGAGCGTCCAGGGATTCGTAGTTGCTGTGTGTGGGCTCTGGTACTGCGTGGCCTTTGTTGGGCTGCACATCCGCCATCTTTATGTATCGGGAGGTCTGTTAGTTCAATGCTTGGTTTAGGCTGTTCACCTCGATTACCAACCCTGTAGGCAGCCGGGATTTGACGATTGTGGCCGGGATAACCCCCACCGGCCCGGGGAGGGGGAGGGATGCCCATTGCTTCGGGTGCCGCATGCTTTGCTGAGCCGGGAGAGCGTCCGCCTCTCCTCTTCCCCGCGTGGTGTAAGCCCCAGGCCTGCGACCCGGCAGTCCACTGGGCGAACCGGGTGTGTGTGGTATCCTCCTGCTCTCCAGCATTGGCAGTTCATGCTGAGGTTAGTTGTGGGTTTGGATTGCTAGGTTTTCTCACTATTTTCGTCGATTATCGGGTCCAGGCTCAGGAGCTCACGGATAGTGCGTCCGATCAGCCTCCCAGTCAGGCCCCACCCCCCAAGACGTATCTTTTTGATCTTGTCTCTCGTTGGACTAAATCTTGCGAGTTTGGGTACACTACCGTGACATTACGATAGGGCCATGGACCTTGCAGGTTTAGGACAGCAGATGGCTACTCATGAGGCTAGATTTGCAGAGCAGGATCACTGTATGGATCAGATGGCTCAGGCCATCCAGACACTTTTATCCAGAACGGCTCCGGTACCTGTACCAGCTCCTCCTGAACCCCCTGTACCAGACACATCTACTATGCCTAATGCTTCTGCACATCTAACCCCTCCACCTAGGTATGGAGGGGATGCTAAGACATTCAGTGGATTCCTTAATCAATGTCAATCTGCAGTTGCTAAGGCCAGTAAGGTTTTGTCATGTATAAATAGGGGCATAAATTCTCGGGATGAAAATATAATTTTGCCTCTTTATAAATCGCTGGTAAGACCACACCTTAAATATGCTGTGCAATTTTGGGCGCCTGTTCTAAAGAAAGATATCATGGCACTAGAAAAAAGTCCAGAGATGAGCTACAAAATTGATAAAAGGAATGGAGCATTTTAGTTATGAAGAAAGGTTAAAAAAAAATAAATCTGTTTAGTTTGGAAAAACGGAGCCTGAGAGGGGATATGATAACTATATTCGGGGCCAGTACAAACCTTTATCTGGAAATCTATTCATAAACAGGGCTATACATAGGACACGAGGTCACACATTTAGGCTGGAAGAAACAAGATTTAATCTAAGGCAAAGAAAAGGTTTTTATGCAGTAAGAGCAATAAGGATATGGAATTCTCTGCCTGAAGAGGTGGTTTTGTCAGAGTCACTACAGATGTTTAAACTGCAATTGGATAAATACTTACAAAAACATAACATACAGGGATATCATTTCTAATTAGTGGGGTAATAGCTGCTTGATCCAAGGAGACATCTGACTGCTATTTTGGGGTCAAGAAGGAATTTTTTCCTAGTTTGTGGCAAAATTGGAAGCGCTTCAGACTAGGATTTTTGCCTTCTTTTGGATCAACAGCAACAACATGTGAGGAAGGCTGAACTTGATGGACGCAAGTCTCTTTTCAGCTATGTAACTATGTAACTATGTATTTCCACTTTGAAATGTATCCACGTTCATTTCCCACTGATATGTCTAAGGTGGGTTTCCTTATGCACCAACTTACAGATAAAGCACTTGAGTGGGCAAATCCTATTTGGGAGGCTAATGGACATATGGTGCATGATTTCAATAGCTTCCTTACAGCTTTTCGTAGAACCTTTCACACAACTAAAAGGTCGAAGAATGCCGCCAGGGCGTTAATGAGAATTAAGCAAGGATCTAAGTCTGTTGCTTATTATGCTATTCAGTTCCGCACCCTTGTTTCACAGGTAGATTGGACAAACAATGGGCTGACTACTGCGTTCATGGAAGGTCTATCTGAAACTATATTGGATGAGGTAGTGGCTAGGGATCTTCCTGTACCCTAAGAAGACCTTATCGACTATCTCATCGATATAGATAATAGGATTCGTCATCTTGAGAAAAACTGTATAGCAGGGAATATACTAACCCTGGTTGATTCCGGTGCGGCCGAGAACTTTATAGATTCCGGCTTTGTTAAAGAACACAACATACCCACTAGAGAGAAGACACCCTTGGCCGTTGAGGCCATAGATGGTAGACCATTATGCTCCCCAGTTATTACACATGAAACTGAACCTTTGCATATGTCTACAGGGTTGTTACACTCAGAAACCATTCGGTTTCAGATCATTACGTCTACTTCCTCTCACCTTGTGTTAGGGTACCCATGGTTGCGTTCTCATAATCCCACTATTGACTGTGAGTCAGGACAAATAGTATCTTGGAGTGATGCGTGCCAAAAGTCTTGTATTGTTAAAATAACCCCTTTGAATTCTATTAACGTTCCTACTCCTCCTCCTTTGTCTACTGTTATACCACTTTAGTACATGTCTCTTAAGTCTGTTTTCGATGAAAGGGAGGCTGCAAAGTTGCCACCTCACAGACCCTACGACTGTGCTATTAATCTGCCACCCTGCGCTATGCCTCCCAAAGGGAGAGTGTATCCTTTGTCTCCTCAAGAAAACCTTGTTATGGTGGAATATATCAAATAATCTTTACAAAAGGGATTTATAAGGAGATCCTCTTCTCCGGCAGGGGCTGGTTTCTTCTTTGTATCGAAGAAGGAACACGATTTAAGACCCTGTATCGACTATAGGGGCCTAAATATAATCACCATAAAAAATGCTTACCCTATACCTTTAATCACGGAATTATTTGACAGGCTGAAACAAGCTACTGTGTTTACTAAACTGGACCTTAGGGGTGCATACAATCTCATACGTATCAAAAAGGACCATGAATGGAAGACCGCATTCAATACTAGGAGTGGTCATTACGAAGGGCAGTGATGCCCTTTGGTCTTTGTACTGCCCCAGCAGTGTTTCAAGAGTTTATTAATGATGTCTTACGAGAGTACATATACACATTTGTAATCGTATACGTGGACGACATATTAATATATTCACCCGATTTGCATACTCATCACATGCACGTTAAATTAGTTTTGAAAACCCTTCTTGTTAATGGTCTATATTGTAAACTCGAAAAATGTTTGTTTGATCAATCCGAAGTCCAGTTCTTGGGTTATCTAATCTCTGCTAAGGGTTTTCGTATGGATCCCAAGAAACTTTCTGCTATCATGGAATGGCCTCTACCTCAGGGTTTGAAAGCCATTCAGCGTTTTCTTGGTTTTTCGTACTATTATAGGCGCTTTATTAAAGGTTTTTCTTCCATTGTAGCGCCTATAACACGAATGACTAAAAAGGATGGTAATACTCATGTCTGGACCCCAGAAGCGCTTGAGGCTTTTGAATTTCTTAAGACTGCATTCGCTTCTGCTCCTATTTTACATCATCCTGTCCCTTCTTTGCCTTTTATTCTTGATGCTTCAGATATTGGGGTGGGTGCTATATTGTCTCAAAGAGAATCTCCAGAGAAGCCTTTACATCCTTGTGGTTTCTTTTCCAAGCAGATGTCCAAGGCCAAAAAGAATTATGACATAGGCAATCGGGAACTCCTTGCCATTGTTGTAGCACTTAAGGAATGGAGACATCTTTTGGAGGGCACTATGGATCCCATCCTCATACTTACCGATCATAAAAACCTTTCCTACCTTAGTGAAGCCAAGAGATTGTCTTCTAGGCAGGCCAGGTGGTCTCTGTTTTTATCTCGATTTAATTATATCATCACCTACAGACTGGGTGATCGTAACACTAAAGCTGACGCTCTGTACAGACAATTCGAAACAACCGACAAACAGGAGCTTGATGATACCCCTGTCATTCCCCCGGACAGAATAATAGCTACTACTGTTCTCTCTATTTCTTCGTCCATCTTGCAAGTCATACAGGCGAAACAAAACAAGGCACCTAGCGAGAAACCTGCTGATAAATAGTTCGTAGATGTTCCTGAAAAACAGGAAATCATGTCACTCTATCATGACACCAGAACCACTGGGCACCCTGGTATCGCTAAAACCTTAACAGCAGTTTCTAGATATTTCTGGTGGACCTCTTTGCGCAAGGACGTCACCGATTACGTACAGGCATGTGTTACTTGTGCCAGTATGACGTCTTCTCATAGAGTTCCTTGTGAGTTGTTGCACCCGTTACCCATACCCTAGAGGCCTTGGTCTAATCTGTCCATGGATTTTATTGTTGAGTTGCCCCCTTCGAATGGTAAAACAGTCATCCTTATGATCGTGGATAGATTTTCTAAGATGGCTCATTTTGTGTCTCTTGTCAAATTGCCCTCATCCAAGGTACTCACCTCTATCTTCACCAGGGAGGTGTTTAGGTTACACGGTATACCAGAGTCTATAGTGTCCGATAGGGGTAGCCAGTTTATTTCTAGGTTCTGGAGAGCCTTTTGTTCAGAGATGGGTATTTCTCTCTCGTTTTCCTCAGCTTACCACCCCCAGTCTAATGGAGCTGCTGAACGTGCCAACCAATCCCTAGAGCAGTATCTTCGTTGTTTCGTATCCCACCATCAGAACAATTGGGCTGACCTGCTTCCTTGGGCTGAGTTTGCTCGTAATAACGCTACTCATGAATCTTCCGGTAATAGCCCTTTTTACGTTGTTTATGGCCGGCATCCTGTTGTTCTTGCAGGGCATGCCGGTTCTGGATGAGCATTTGGCGGTTTACGTACTACCTGGGAGCAGGTTCAGCGTTCTTTGGTAGATTCTGCTGCTCGTCAAAAGGTTCAGGCTGACAAACATCGCAGGGCGGCTCCATCCCATGTTGTGGGGGATAGGGTTTGGCTTTCCACTCGCAACATCCGCCTTCGTGTGCCTTCTATGAAGCTGGCTCCCCGTTTTATCTGTCCTTTTCGTATCTTGCATAAAGTTAATCCTGTTTCTTATGCCCTGGATCTTCCCAGTCACCTGCAGATTCCTAACGTCTTTCAAACCTCCTTGTTGAAACCGCTCCTGTGTAACCGTTATAATCGGTATGTTCCTCCTCCTCCTGTTTCTGTGGAGGGTCATGAGGAATTTGAGGTGGCTGCCGTGCTTGACTCTCGTTTTCTCCGGGGTCGCCTCCAGTACCTGGTGCATTGGAAGGGATATGGGCCGGAGGAACGCAGTTGGATTTACGCTGACGCTGTTCACGCTCCTCGCCTTCTGCACTCTTTCCATTCTCATTTTCCTGCGTGTCTTTGGAGGGGGTACTGTAGCGGTATTTACCCTCTCCGGGGGCTGGTCCTCTGTTCCCCGCTGCGCGCGGTCCTGCATCTGCACGAGCCGCGCGTGGCTCATCCGACAGGGAGATCAGGAAGGCATGCACTGACCGCGAGACACGTTGCGCGTATCGGGCACACTTTTAAAGGGACAGTGGGAGACGAAATGCTAAACGGTCTCCCATTGGCCCATGTCATTCCACATTCCCCATACACTCATGTTTTGAGAGCGTGGATATAACAGGGGCCAATCAAATTAAACTCTAAGGTATTTATATTCACCTTTCCCTTAGCTCCCTGCCCTATCGTGGTTTCTGATTCAGTTCCCTTTAGTGCTTGTTTCGTCCAGTAGTGTTTTTTTCGTGCTTGACCTTGGCTTTGTACCTGACTCCGTTTTTCTCTTTATCCCTGCTTTGTCTTGTTTGCCGGTTTCCTGACTCCTGTGTACCAGTCCTTGGCTAGTTCTTGTTTTCGCTGTCTCTCTGTTCCCTTGACCTCTGCTCGTTCCTGACTCTGTCATTTCCCTGTACTACTGTAGGCCCGGTAAGACGTATCTTTTTTATCTTGTCTCTCATTGGACTAAATCTTGCGTGTTGGGGTACACTACCGTGACAAGCATACAGGAACCACAATAATCTGGCAAAGGTACAGAGACCAGAAGTGGCTTATATAGGCCAAGAGCCAGACACAGCTGAAGAGAGTTGGCTGTAATATCATTGCTTGTAGAGTCAAGTTTATCAGGGCTCAGGTAAATCTGTAAAAGGCAGGCTGGTGAACTGGTAAGGAAGGGAATCAACAGTATGGAAAGCAGGGTTTGAAACCCAATAGAGTCAGTTCCTTACACCAGCACTGCCAGGAACTTATTTATTTGTAATCCACAATAAGAGAGAAAAAACTTTACATCATGTATTGTAGACATGTGCAATTCGTTTCGGTCCGAATATGAATTCGGACATTCGGGTACTTCCAAATGGCCGAAGTGCCGAATTGCCGAGGTCCCGAAGTTCCGAAATTACCGAATATCTGAAGTGTTGAAGTGCCGAAGCACAGTATTGCCTAAGTACTAATATACTTACCCAGTGAAAAATGAAGAATGTTACATTTTAAACAATTTGAAATAAAAAGTATACAAACATAACCAGGATTCAGCTGTAAGCATTTGCAACACTTACAACAATCAAGTAACATACATTCATATAAAATGTAAGTTACTTGGCCAGTCAGTGTAATGACAGGAATGAATAAGTAGATAACTCCCTAATTCCCACGGTATTAGGGAGCTATCTACTAAAAGGCTGAAAGACCTAAATTGGTCTTTCAGCCAAATTTACTAATACTAAGTAAAGATTACTTAGTATTAGTAAATTATACCCCTACTCGCTATACCTGCCTGTGGCTGCTCACTGTAAAAAAAAAAATAAAAAAAAATAATAGGTTCAAACTAAAGGGGGGACCTATTGCCCTCCCCCGGCCCCCACCCCTGAACGGCGGGTGGGGGCCCTAATGTAAAGTAATGGGGGGGACCTATTGTCCTCCCCTGGGCCCCCACCCCTGAGTGGTGGGTGGGGGCCCTAAATCAGAATAAGGGGGGGACCTAATGTCCTCCCCTCTGGCCCCCACCCCTGAGCGGTGGGTGGGGGCCCTAAATACTAATAAGGGGGGGGACCTAATGTCCTCCCCCCTGGCCCCCACCCCTGAGCGGTGGGTGGGGGCCCTAAATACTAATAAGGGGGGGACCTAATGTCCTCCCCCCTGGCCCCCACCCCTGAGCGGAGGGAGGGGGCCCTACAGTAAAATAAGGGGGGAGGACCTAATGTCCTCCCCCCTGGCCCCCACCCATGAGCGGCGGGTGGGGGCCCTAAATTGGAATAAGGGGGGAACCTAGTTTTCCCCCCCCGGCCCCCACCCCTCAGCATTGGGTGAGGGCCCTAAATACTAATAAGGGGGGACCTAAGGTCCTCCCCCCTGGCCCCCACCCCTGAGCGGCGGGTGGGGGCCCTAAAAACAATGCCCCCCCAGGTGACTAGGGGTCCCCAAACCCCTAGTCACCTCTCCCCCCCAGTAAAAATTATCCCCCTACCTACCCCCCTCACCCTAAAAATAAGGGGGGGTACCTTTAACTATGTACCTATAAAATAAAATAAAAACTTACCATTCAATGTTTTCTTTCTTTTAAAATCTTATTTTTTCAGCCCCAAAAAAGGCCAAATAAAAAACCATAATAACCGACGCAATTATAAAAAAAAAAAAAAACGAGCCCCCCAAAAAATTATCCTTCTTCACCCATGGAGGGCACCGCGCAGACTGAGCTCTGCAGGGCGGGGGAAGGCTTATAAAGCCTTGCCCCGCCCTGCAATTAGGCTCAGAGCACTCTGATTGGTGGGTTTAAGCCATCCAATCAGAGTGCACTGACAGGAAAATGAAGAGACTGACAGGTAAGTCTCTACATTTACCTGTCACAGCACTCTGATTGGTTGGTTTGAAAACCACCAATCAGAGTGCTCTGTGTCATTTTACACAGCGTGGGAAAGTTCTTTGGAATTTTCCCACGCTGTGTAATTTGACTCATAACTCTCTGATTGGTTACTTAATCCACCAATCAGAGAGTTATGAGTCAAATTACACAGCGTAAAGAACTTTCCCACGCTGTCTAAAATGACACAGAGCACTCTGATTGGTGGATTTCAAACCAACCAATCAGAGTGCTGTGACAGGTAAATGTAGAGACTTACCTGTCAGTCTCTTCATTTACCTGTCAGAGCACTCTGATTGGATGGCTTAAACCCACCAATCAGAGTGCTCTGAGCCTAATTGCAGGGCGGGGCAAGGCTTTATAAGCCTTCCCCCGCCCTGCAGAGCTCAGTCTGCGCGGAGCCCTCCATGGGTGAAGAAGGATTTTTTTTTTTTTTTTTATAATTGCGTCGGTTATTATGTTTTTTTATTTGCCCTTTTTTGGGGCTGAAAAAATAAGATTTTAGAAGAAAGAAAACATCGAATGGTAAGTTTTATTTTTTTTTTACAGGTACATAGTTAAAGGTCCCCCCCTCATTATTTTTAGGGTGAGGGGGGTAGGTAGGGGGATAATTTTTATCGGGGTGGGGACATTGTTTTTAGGGCCCCCACCCGCCGCTCAGGGGTGGGGGCCAGGGGGGAGGACCTTAGGTCCCCCCATTATTAGTATTTAGGGCCCCCACCCGCTCAGGGGTGGGGGCCAGGGGGAGGTCATTAGGTCCCCCCCCCTTATTAGTATTTAGGGCCCCCACCTGCCGCTGAGGGGTGGGGGCCAGGGGGGAGGACACTAGGTCCCCCTTATTACAATTTAGGGCCCCCACCCGCCGCTCAGGGGTGGGGGCCAGGGGGGAGGATATTAGGTCCCCTTCCTTATTAGTATTTAGGGCCCCCACCCGCCGCTTATTAGTATTTAGGCCCCCCCATTATTCTTTTATAGGGCCCCCACCCGCAGCTCAGTGGTGGAGGCCAGGGGGGAGGACAGTAGGTCCCCCCTCTTATTGTAACTTAGGGCCCCCACCCGCCGCGCAGGGGTGGGGGCCGGGGGAGGACAGTAGGTCCCCCCATTATTCTTTTATAGGGCCCCCACCCGCAGCTCAGGGGTGGGGGCCGGGGGGAGGACAGTAGGTCCCCCCATTATTCTTTTATAGGGCCCCCACCCGCAGCTCAGGGGTTGGGGCCGGGGTGAGGACAGTAGGTCCCTCCATTATTCTTTTATAGGGCCCTCACCCGAGCTCAGGGGTGGGGGCCGGGGGGAGGACAGTAGGTCCCCCCCTTATTGTAACTTAGGGCCCCCACCCGCAGCTCAGGGGTGGGGGGCCGGAGGGGAGGACAATATATCGCGGTATAGCGAGTAGGGGCAGATCATTTACTAATACTAAGTAATTTTTACTTAGTATTAGTCAATTTGGCTGAAAGACCAATTTAGGTCTTTCAGCCTTTTAGTAGATAGCTCCCTAATACCGTGGGAATTAGGGAGTTATCTACTAAGCGGCTGCAAGATGCAGCCACAGCAATGAATAGGATCAGAGTTTTATTCGAATGAAGAATGAAATTCCGATCCGAACAAAGTCCCGAATTGCCTTCTAACACGAATGGAGAAACTGTTAGAACGCAATTCGGCAGTTTTGCCGGCGTCCTGTCTAAGTGACAGGAAGCATCGCGGGAACAGATAGGAAAGCAAAGGATCATGGGAAAACTGCTGTGACCACCGGAAACGAAGCACACTTTGCTCCTCCGCTGGTCACTTCGTAGGAAACCTCCATAAGAGAAATAGTCCCTACTTTGTCTTATGTTGTAAACAAAACGAGAGCAGATAGGAAGAAAAGAAGAACAGATCCTGAGGGAAAGGTAAGTTCTGCATGACAGTGCCGCTTTAAGGGCCCCAAAATTTCTGATGGCAGCCCTGGCCATGCACTGCAGGTTTCAGTAGAACTAACAGAACTTCCGTGCAGGAATGGCAGCTGGATCACCCGACAGCTACCAGATAAGTTATCAGACCATTCTGAAGTGGTTTGCTTACTTACTCTGAAAGGAGCGCCAGAGCACTCCTTGCAATAAAACCACTAAAGCAGCCTATAGTGGTTATGGTGCTTTGATTGTTCCTTTATTAAATATATTGTTAAAGGGACATACCAGTCCCCACTGTAGGGGCACCTGCTCTCTGAGTAAAACAGGTGGCACTGCCATGACATGCGACAATACAGAGAGAAACACAGCTACAATGGCGGAGACCGCATGTTCCCGAAAGCACCAGTGAGTGTAGTCCAGAGTTACTAGTATTTGAATTGCATGGCTTCCTACCTAGAACCATCTTGCAGAACTGTCTTCTGCCCTTGAAGGGTATTGCCTGAGTAGTGGCCGAACCCATATCGACCATCATCACACCTTTTTAACCTATGGTGAAATGTTGTGGAAATGGTTCCGGCTATTTTGCAGCGGTCTGGACACACTGATATTGTTACCCTTATCTTTTTCTACTATAACTGCATGTGATACTCTTGTTTATTTGCCTACAGTCCATCACTTATAGAACTGAGCTTTGAAAAAAAAAAAATGGTGCCTTTCATGCATACATAAGCATTCTTAACACCCATGTTTGTAACTTCTGTACTTCATGCTGTGTAATGTTGCTGCATATTTCCCGTATTCTGCCTGCAATACAATAAAACAGAGAATGCAAAAAAAATAAAATACCCCATTCAGAGTATAAACCAGATCACATTAGGTCATAGTACTGCAAACTCCCTTTACCCACTAGTACCTCCAGGCCATAATACTGCAAGCTGTCTTTACCCACTGCCACCCCAATCAACCCTCCAGTAGTAAGTCTGATCTAATTAATATCCCTGGCACAACTCATTTTTTTTTTGTGGCTCTATTAAGCTCAGCTGTAAATCACTATAATTTTTTTGTCCTCCCTTTGTGATTGCTATGTACAAAAAATATTACCATTCCTGAATAGTGATGTCCCGAACGGTTCGCAGGCGAATAGTTCCTGGCGAACATAGCTTGTTCGCATTCGCCACGGACGGCGAACATATGCGATGTTCGGTCCGCCCCCTATTCGTCATCATTGAGTAAACTTTGACCCTGTACCTCACAGTCAGCAGACACATTCCAGCCAATCAGCAGCAGACCCTCCCTCCCAGATCCTCCCACCTCCTAGACATCATACAATTTAGATTAATTCTGAAGCTGCATTCTTTTTTCTTTTTTTTTTGTGTTTGTGTTTATTATACATTATCCTCCATAGCCAGTAACCTGTGTTTATTATACATTATCCCCCATAGCCAGTAACCTGTGTTTATTATACATTATCCTCCCCATAGCCAGTAACCTGTGTTTATTATACATTATCCTCCCATAGCCAGTAACCTATGTTTATTATACATTACCCCCCCCCCCCCCCATAGCCAGTAACCTGTGTTTATTATACATTATCCCTCATAGTCATTTATCATTGGACCTAGGCAGCATGATGTCTTAGGCCGGCCCAGAGAGTGAGTGAGTGAATAATATAATATATATGTTCAGAAACATATTAGTGATATATGTAAATCGGGTTCATGCAAAGAGGGTGAAAAGGTATTAAAGAAAAACACACTTATTGCATCAAATTTACAAAGCCAAACTTTTAAAAGCTTTCCTCATTTCTTTCTCGGGATGAGGAATATATCGGTTGTAGACTGAGGATTTCCATCTGCCCAATCTTTTAATAATATGCACTGGAGTGTCAGTGTTGAAGGAGACCGAAGCTGCCCCTATTCTAAATGAAAGACCCGAGACATGAATACAACCCAATCTTAGGAGTAGTGTTCTGATGTAGAAGATGAATTTAGCCGTAGTCAGAGGGATTCAGTGAGAGTAGTGGTGAAATGTGTGTGGCATGACTGAGTGTGGGTAAGTAAGAGTCAAGTATTTTCACTGGGCACTAGTTCTAGGTGGCATAAAGTGGTATAGCGGATGGATGAGTAGTTTGGTTTGTTTTAGAGGTTTGTAGAGAAAGTATATAGTGATTATGATTTTTAACGATATCCAATATTTTTAAGGTGGTCTCAAACAAACATAAAATGCTATATAAAATTTGTGGGAATATCGAATAGTCGTGTACAGTAAATCAGAAAGGGATCAGAATATCGAACCATCGATCGGTAACCTGGATGAAGTAAGGGGTCTATCTGTTTTATTAAATACGCGGTAATATGCTTTTAATGGGATAGGACATTAGGAAAGGTGTGTGATTGGGATAAGTGGTTGTGGCTGTATTTACCTTATCCTGGGACCGACCTGGCTCCTAAGCTTGAGCCGCGCGTGGCTGGATCACTCCTGCCTCCACACGAGCCGCATGCGGCTTGATCTCCTCTTCTGACTTAGCCACGTGCACTGACCGCAGTGATCGGTCACGTGGCCCGCCTGGCACTAGGAGCACGGCTCGAGTCACGAGCTCGCTCTTAAAGGGGCAGTGGGAGCCAAAAGTTGATTCAGCCCACGTCATTCCAGCACCCCCACACACGAACGTTTTGGGGGCACAATAGCTTCCATTTAAAAAACAATAAACTTTTTTGACTGTAATATAATAGCAGTCAGTTTCCTTCACACGTGTGCATTTCAGGGCCTGCCAGGGCACAGTGTCACACCAGTGCAACTCATATCTGGTGTAACAGTAGTGTACATTTAAAAAAAAAATACAGGGGGCTTGTTGTCACCTTTCGGGGACCCTTGGTGTTGTACGTGGCTGGGTGGAGGAAGACCTTCAATGACATCAGTGAGGACAAGGAACGGGACATGGCTAGCTTGGTATCCAACCTTGTGCAAATGGGGAGTTTGCGGTTGTGCAAATGAACTGTTTGCGGTTGTTTGCGGTGCGTTAAACGGGGAGTTTGGTCTGTCACTGTGAAGCGGGCGTAACCCTTACACTACCTGATCGATACAACATCATACCTGATGTTTTAAAGCACGTTATTCCAAACAATTTAGGAATGTTAGGTGATTAAATCCAGACTCTGCATCAACTATGTAATTTTCCATGGGAGTTTTGCCATGGATCCCCCTCCGGCATGTCACAGTCCAGGTGTTAATCCCCTTGAAACAACTTTTCCACTATTTTTTCACTATTGTGGCCAGAAAGAGTCCCTGTGGGTTTTAAAATTCGCCTGCCTATTGAAGTCTATGGCGGTTCGCCGGGTTCGCCCATTCGCGAACATTTGCGGAAGTTCGCGTTCACCGTTCGCGAACGGAAAATTTTATGTTCGCTACATCACTATTCCTGAATAATTTAAGTATATGGACTCAGTTTGCATTAACGTCTATGTTTGTGTGTACTGTGGACCTCTCTATGGTACTTCTAGTAATATAATGCATTTGGTTTTAGTGATTGCCGGTTAACATACAGGAAAGATCATTTCTACTGGCAAGGGTATTTCTGGCTATTAATTTACCATTATTATTATTATTGTATCTAGAAGGATGCTCCTGTTTTTGTTTTCTAGTCCTTGTTTTTAATAGTGTTTGTTATTTTCTGAGTAACGCTAATTATCCCGCTGTCTCCAGAAACAATTTCCGTGTCTAATTGTCATTAAGTGCAGAGACACTGTTCTGCGTGCACCTTTGTCTTGTAGCCACGGGCTCTTTTATTCATCAAACGAATAAAGTGCTATCATTGAGAAATCTCATTACGACTGTTTACAGAGGGGAATGAAAGACTGAAATAAATTGTGGAGACATTATTTCTGTGAGCATGAAATCAATTAAATTAGGAACTTGGCTACAATGAATCATGTAGAGTACTTAGGACTTTGGAAAATTTCAATGTGTAGAAAATGAACTGTACATATATCTAATGCTTTGCATCACTTCTCAGTAACCATGCCCCTTCCATGACAACACTCATGTTGAATGGTTACTTAATTAGCTTCCCACGTGGGCTCTAGGCCACACACTGTGTCTCTTTACCCCTGACGAAGGTGCACATTGTACTGCACTGAGTGTGTTTAGGGCACTTATCACTATGCACTGTATGATGTTAATCTGATTTATAGACTTGCCCTACACTCACTAGATTATATTTTTTAATTTTTCACTCCTTTTTTTTCTTTTACTCCTCTACCTATCCAGTCAGTTTAACAGGGAGAGAGGCTTTACTACACTTTACTGTCTAATGCTCAACCTATTTCCTATGTCACTTTGCTGTACATTGTAATTTTTTTTATTTTTGTGTGGTTATTTTAGGTTGCAGCTGAATATACTATAGTACACTATTATCCAATCTATGTTTATTCATGATTCACTTGGATAGTACTATGGTCTAACCTTTAGTCAATCTCTGTTACTTAATACTAATACTATGGTTTAACCCCTTGTCTACGTCTACCTTGGTACACTGGTTTATTTTCCAGTGCACTACTTACTTACGAAGGGTTATCAAAAGTGCTACAAATAAGCCTAATTAATAAAGCTGTATATTAATATTTTAAGCACCTGTCTGCATAATCCAATGGCTATCCATTATCTATACTAGGTAGAGGAGAGTAGCCTTACACAGATAGTAATTTCACTTGCACTGGGGATATATGTGGTTTGTGTATGTATTGGTGCATGCAGAGTGGACTGTGATCCCATTTACCTCAGGATACCGATTACATTTTTCCAGTTTTTACCTCGTCCACTTTACTGTGGATTAGGTGAATCTTTCCTGTGTTCCTAAATGCTTCCACTTTCCAATAATCCGACTTACAGTTGATCATGTAATATCTAGCAGAGGGGAAATTTTACAAACAGACTTATTACAAATGTGGCATCCTGTTGCAGTACCATGCTTGAATTCATTAAGCTCTTCAGAACGACCCATTTGTTTTACAAATGTTTGTAAATGCAGATTTTCCACACCTGTGGCAATGGGTCTGATTGAAACACCTGAATTTAATCATTCAGAGGTGTGTCCCAATACTATCGCCCATATAGTGTGTATGTGTATATATATATATATGTGTGTATGTCACGGCCGCAGTCCTAGATGAAACATAGAGCATCCACAAGTACAAGATGGCTCCCAAAGATGAACTACTAAGGGAATGTCTGAGATAAAGAATGCAGAAAAGTTGGAGGCTTTATGGCAAGACATACTTCTCCATGGAGTGTACCATCGTGTACCAGATCGTTAATGTGGCCCACATGACAAAATCCTATCAGTGGTTGGAAAGGTAGGACTGAAAGACAGCACAGAGGCAGAGTGTTCTTTTCATCATATGCATTCTTCTTCCACTATGCATACCGCTGATCCATTGGGCCAAAAAGTTCCAGTTTTGCTTCATCACCCAACAGAACAGAATCCCAACATATTGGGGCCAACTTTTGTGCTTTTGGCTCAGTAGTGGTTAACGTTTTGGAGTTCTGGCATGGAAACCTTCTGCGTTTAGTACACGCCTTACTGTGCTCACTGAAACCTCAGTGCCTGTTGCCACCAAGTCTTGCTGCAGGTCTTGTTAAGTTACTCAATGGTTTTTCGCAACCTTCCTTCTGAAACATCTGGTTGCAGCTTCCTTTTTCTGCCACATCCAGGTAGTGTAACCCACTGTCCCTTAAACAATGAAATGCAAACTATGCTTCCAACGCTTCCATCTTCTCTATGAACATCTAGTGCCTTCACTGTCTTTTTGTATCCTATTCCTTGTTTGTGAACTGGCAATGATCCCTTCTCTTAATCATTCTTTTGACCTAGCTATATTTCTAACATGCAGTGAAATGTGAACTTCAACAAACCCCTTGCCAGTTCAGCTATTTCAAGTGTTCCAGCTCAAGCACACCTAGTGCAACCAATGAAGTCCTTGATTAGTTGCATCAAGTGTGCTTCAGACAATACCTGTTTTGCATATTTTTGCTGTTGTGAGGGATTCTTTTCAGGGGGTTAAATAATTTTGAGATTGGAAAAATCATTATAAATTGCATTTTCATTTGAATTTGGGGAAACCACTTGAAGCATTTGTTGTGCTAAGCTATTTCAATTGCTTTTGTTTAATTTGTTCATTGCAAACAGCTGAATTTTGAAAATAAACCTGATTTTCAGTGGGGGTTGAATAATCTTGATTACACCTGTAGATCGATATGATTTTCACAAAGAAAAAAAGTTTAAAATGAATTGTAGAGCAGCTGCGAAGGGACCAAGCACCAACTGTTTCAGAAATGCCACTCCGAAAGATAACATTGTCTGATACCTGGGACCCCGTAGTTATTTGAGATAACCCATTGACATTCCAAGATCCCATGAAAATTGTCCAAGCCACCAAAAGCAGATGGTCTTAAAGTACTAGTAAATGTGGGTTCCTTTGAGGACCTGTGAGAACTGCTGCACTCTAGGAATCTCTGTTTGGATGAGTGATATTTTGGCATAGAACGCACTCTATGGAGTCAATTTTAAACCCCAGAAACTGCAAGGTTTGGACCAGGATTAGTGCAGATTTTTTTTTTTTTTTTCTTTTTGGGTGATTGATCTCAAATCACAGAGAAAAAAGCGTGTCTAATAGAGATGTAATGCAGTCACTCAGAATATCAGGATGTCATCCAGGTAAATCAGACATCAAATGCCATGGGTCTGCAGATAGGCTATGACTGGTTTGAGAAGAAGCTTAGTGAAGAACCAAAGGGCAGAGCTCAGACCAAATGGAAGGAATCCCTTTTCACATGAAACAAAGAAAACGGAGGCTGTTCTTGAGGTCCAGTCACACAGTGTTTTAAACAGTCCATTGGGCACAACAGAACTTGGTACCTTTCATCTTCAAGTAACACTATACTATACTAGTGTTCAGGTAACAATGATTGATAACCGATCTGAAATATTTTGTCCTCTTTACCACAAATATGTTGCTGAAGAAACCGTTCATCTCCAGAGCACGTTGGATGACTCCTATGGAATAAAGGTTCAATATCTCTGTGTCTATCAACAGATGTTGTTCCTTCCAAAACATGCCTCATAGAAGGATTTAAAAATATTCTGTAAAGAGGCCTGTGCCTTGTTACGTTCCTTTGTTAAGGGGTCTCTAAAAAGCAAACCCTTGGCTTGTGGACCAGGTTCCTTGGTGTCTAAATCAGAAAGTTTTGCATCTTTGAGCAACGGTGCAATATTGACATTGCCAAGCAAACTGAAACTCATCACCCATTCTCTAATCATGTGGGCATCCAGTGATAAACCCTTTGAGAAGGCAATGTATAAAATCTGGAGTAGCGGTCATGTAGTATCCAGGAGCTTGTCCTGTGCTAACTTGAGCCCTCTCTCCAATCACTTTGGAGGGTCTCGGCCATTCCAGGCCACAAATGTAATGATGGTCACAGCACAATAAGGGGTTTGTGACACTTTTTCAAGGTTATGACGGTCTGGCAAATAATGCCAAAGAAAGCCAGAAATGCAAAGGGTGTGTGATCTTTCTTGAGTTGAATAAAGCATTGTCCATTGTCCTCATCTGTGTGGGAGGGGTTGCCAGAGGTCTATTATGTCCCTGAATGGGACTAACTCACAAAAGTTTTTTTTGACATTAGCATTTAAATGTCACCCTCATCTTGCAGAACATCTTCATCAGAAACCTCCCTGTCCACCTGCCTTTCGTCTAGAAAAGATAGGTTCTGTCTTGTCCTGTGTCTTCCTCTGAGGTGTAAGCAGGTGGTTCCATCTACTAGTCCATCCAGGACTAGTATTGACACCTGCTTGGGTCACTTCACTGGAGCTTTTCCTTTAAATTTACGTAGGGCAGTAATCCTGCCCTTCCGGTGTCTCTTCAGTGGCCTCTGAGCCTACCAGCATGCTTAGTTGGTGCAAGTGGGAAGACTTTGCTGAGTGCCTTCTCCATTGTGGCAGCAATGGCTGCATTAATCAGGGATTATAGGTCTTGGTTCTGAGAAGGGAAAAGAGCCATGGTATCCCTAGGAATCAATCTAAAAATCAAATAACTGATGGGCAGAGTTTGTATTGGAGCTCACCTAGCTAGTATGTGTGCTGACAGAACTGAAGTAGACTAATAGTACTGAAGGAGGGGCTCACCTTTGGGTGCTAATGCCATGTAAGACTATAGAACTATTAGCTCTAAAATCCACAGTGCTTGGGGGGAGTCAGGGAGCTATAAGGGAGAATCCGGGCACTAATCTCAGTAGAAGTAACCCACAATCACGCCAAGGCACCCAGCCAGTAGCGAAATGTGTGGGATAATAGTGCAGGAACACTAAACCAGGTAAATGGTAGCATGGGTATAAATAATGTTGAACACTTAGAGGGACACTGTAGGCACCTAGACCACTACAGCTCATTAAAGTGGTCTGGGTGCCAACTCCCATCACCCCTAACCCCGCAAGTGTAATTATTGCCGTTTTTATAAACTGCAATAATTACCTTGTAGGGTTAAGTCCTCTTCTAGTGGCTGTCTAAACAGCCACTAGAGGGACTTTTAGTGAGGACCTCCAGCGTCGCTGGAATCGCCATAGGAAAGCATTGAATAATGCTTTCCTATGGGGAGGTCGAATGCATGCGCATGGCCATTGCCATTAGGTCTCCCCCTTTGGCGGTGGGCGGAGCCTGACCCAGCGCTGAGGGACATCGGTGCTGGATTCAGCGACGTGGGATGGGGGGGCGGGAGATGGGCACTCCAGGATGCTCTAGTGCCAAGAAAACAGGTTTGTTTTCCTGGCACTAGAAAATCCTTTTACGCCTTTGCATATAAAAGGTGAATATAAATCTACCAACCTATACAGAGAAGTGATGAATCTACAAAAATACACATTAATACAGTGACTGATTGGAATTAATCAAAGCGGTAATACTCTGACTTGTGTGAAGCTGTCTGGAGCAGCAAAGAAAGAGGAGTTTCTAAGATCATGCCTATTTGTTTGGGTTTCAGTTTTCTTATTGGTTATTCCTGTTACTAAGTAAAAGTGTTTGCTGCTGCAAGAGTAAAGTAAAGGACATTAAGCAAAATACTTGTCTCCTGTCGTGGTAATATATTGATTTCACAACTGCATAAGGTTTACAGATGGTACCTTAAAAACAACATGTATTGAACAGTTGGTGTGCAAAATGTAACCCTTTATGGATAGCTGTTATTTGGGTATTTAGTGAGAGAGGGAGCTTAGTGGGTGGCAGGGTGATCCAGCAGGCAGATGTTAAAGACACAGCTTGAGAATGAGGAGAATACTAAGGAGGTCCATGAGGTTTGCAACTGTTACTGTATTATATCCTGATTCTTTACTTCTCAAGTGCTGTTTTCATTGGTGACTTACAGCACTGTACGATAAGTTTAACCCCATAAGGATCCACTGGCGGATCCAGAGCCTTATCTCGGGAGGGGCACTCATATATAATTTAAAGAAACAATCCAGGCACAATAACCACTACAGCTCTCTGTAGTGGTTATGGTGCCAGGATGCCGTGGTGCCCTCCCAGAGTAAATAGTCAAACCGTTTAAGAACAGTTTGACAATTTACCTGGGGTCTGCCAGGATAGGGGTTGTAGTATGGGGATAGGGCCTCTAGGTAGGTAGGTGTGTGTGTGACTTGTGTGTGTGTGACTTGTGTGTGTGTGCAGTGGGAGCACTGTGTGTAGGAGGGGCATTGTGCGTTTGTGTGAGTGGTGTAGTGTGTGCATGGGAGCGCAGTGTATATATGGGGTGCAGTGGGAACACTGTGTATGGGGTGTAGTGGGGGCAGTGTGTGTATGGGGGGTTGCAGTGGGGGTAGTGTGTACGGGGGTGCAGTGGGGGTAGTGTGTGGGGGTAAGTGTGTGCATGGGGGTGCAGTGGGGGTAAGTGTGCATGGGGGTGCAGTGGGGGTAAGTGTGCATGGGGTAAGTGTGTATGGGGGTGCAGTGGGGGTAAGTGTGTGTATGGGCTGCAGTGGGGGTAAGTGTGTGTATGGACTGCAGTGGGGGCAGTGTGTGTATGGGGGTGCAGTGGGGGCAGTGTGTATGGGGGTGTAGTGGGGATAAGTGTGTGTATGGGCTGCAGTGGGGGCAGTGTGTGTATGGGGGTGCAGTGGGGGCAGTGTGTGTATGGGGGTGTAGTGGGGATAAGTGTGTGTATGGGCTGCAGTGGGGGCAGTGTGTGTATGGGGTGTATGGGGGTGCAGTGTGTGTATGGGGGTGCAGTGTGCGTGGGGGTGCAGTGGTGGCAAGTGTGTGTATGGGGGTGCAGTGTGTGTATGGGGGTGCAGTGGGGCAGTGTGTGTATGGGGGTGCAGTGGGGGCAGTGTGTCTATGGGGGTGCAGTGGGGGTAAGTGTGTGGTGGGGCAGTGTGTGTGTGTAGTTGGGGGGGGGGGGTAATTAAAACAGATAAGTGTTGTTGTTTTTTAAATTAAAAAATATGTTTTATATCTCCCCTCCGTTCTTACCGTATTTATTCGAGTATAACGCGCACACGTGTATAACGCGCACCCCTAATTTTCGATTAAAAATCGGTATAAAATTTTATACCGATTTTTAATCTAAAATTAGGGTGCTTGTTATACTCGAATAAATATTCGAGTGGGTGCTTGATAATACCGACCGCCGGGCTCATTACAAGCCCGGCGGTCCTGGGGGGGTGTGCAGCAAGCATTTACTCACCTCCGTGCAGCTCCTCCAGCTTCCCAGTGTACATCTCGCGAGACCCGCGGCCAGCTCTGACGACGTCAGAGCGTCAGAGCTGGCCGCGGGTCTCGCGAGATGTACACTGGGAAGCTGGAGGAGCTGCACGGAGGTGAGTAAATGCTTGCTGCACACCCCCCCAGGACCGCCGGGCTTGTAATGAGCCCGGTGGTCCTGGAAGGTATATTTATTCGAGTATAACGCGCACCCTTAATTTTAAATTAAAAATCGGTTTAAAAAAATGCGCGTTATACTCGAATAAATACGGTACCTTTGCCCAGGGAAGGGAGGATATAAAGCATATTTTTTTTTTTATTTAAAAACAAATATTTGCAATTACTATTATAAATATTATCCCCCCTCCCTTCTTACCTTTGCCCAGGGAGGGGGGATATCCCTTCTGTGAAGCCCTGGTGGTCCTCGTGGATAATCCCTGGCGGTTCTAGTGGGGGAGTGAACTCTAGCCTGCACCTCGTGGGCTAGAGTTCACTCTCGCGAGAACGGAGCGTTGCCATGGTAACCGCGGCAACGCTCCGTTCTCGCGAGAGGAGACCCGGCGGAGCTGCAAGCTAGAGCTCCCGGGTCTCCTCTCCCTCCAATGCCGACCGCCCAGCAATGTGCCAGCGGACTGGAGAGGGAGATCTCTGATCTCCCCTCCGGTCCGTGAAGGCACCCAGCAGGATCCGCTCTCGGGGGGGGCAATTGCCCCGTTGCCCCCCCCCTGGATCCGCCACTGTAAGGATCAAACTTCTGGAATAAAAGGGAATCATGACATGTCATACATGTCATGTGTCCTTAAAGGGTTAAAAGGTTAAATGGCCAATTTTCACTTCAAAAATATATTTTTATATAATAATCTACCCATCAAGTATTAAAAGGATTTTCTATTGAAATTCAACAGATTGGTTTGCTGGGCCTATGTTGCCATTAACTTGGCATACCATTTGTAAAAGTAGACAACCTAGGGTATTCAAAATGGGATATGTCCAGTGTTTTTTTTAGTAGCCACTTAGTCACAAAATCTAGCCAAAGTTAGTGTTTTTTTTTTTTTGCATTTTTTACACAAAAACTGCACTTTTGCTGATGATATCATCGTCGTGATACGTTTTACTGTTTTATAACACACATATTTTTTTGTTCAGCGAAGTCTCCCAATAATACCCCCCATGTCGAGGTTTTATGGTGTTTTGGACAGTTACAGGGATAAACATAGGACTTGCAAATTAAATTCTCTGAACTTGCTGCCTGGGTTGTCAGAATGGTCCCTCAAATTATAATAATAAAATGATTTAATTATGTTAAAAGATTACATAAGTATACACGTAGAATTTAAATATATATACATAATTATATCTATTTGTATAGATATATTTTTTATTTATATTTACATATATATAGATATATTCTCATTCTAAGTGTATTTTGATAACTATATATATATATAAATATATATATATATTATCAAAACACTTTTTTAAAATGAAATATATATATATAATTTGTTTAATGTATTATTTTATATAAAAATACACTTTTTTTTTTTCCTATTTCACCAGCAGGGGGTTTAGGCAGTCCCCCTGCAGGCAGCTGCATAGGCAGCTACGCCTGCCATGTGATCACTCTTTCAGAGCGATCACATGGCCCCCAGGGGCCTAAATTGCAGAGGAGACTGCCTGAAAGAAGCAGGTCGCGGCAGAGGTGAGTACACCTTGGGCGCTGGGGCTTAAAGCTGTTAGGGCGTTTTATGCTGCCGTAACGGATTTAAAGCCCATTATAATGGGGACAGCATAGAATGCCCTAACAGCGTTAACGGGTTAAGGAACTTTCCAAGCACCATAACCACTACAGCCAGTTGCCTTGATTGCTGCTGGAATCTAATGCATCATCTTTAGTGAGCTACACTGAGCTAAACCGTCCATGCAGGGCTGCGCTTATCGGCTTTAGAGCATCAGCTTAATCTGGGAGGTAGCAAACCCAGCCTGGAACCATAACCACTACATAGCAAAACAAGCCAAGACATTTTAAATGAGAAGACAAAAGCCATAGTTGCTAACAATAAAAAAAATAAAATAAAAATAAAGGGATACTTCTGGAATTCATACAGGACAAAGTCATAATTAGTAAGCAACATGGTTTATGAAATACAGATTATGGCAAACTTACTTAAAAGCAATTAGTTTTCCCATGGCGAACTAGACTCTAAAGGCCTCGCTCAACCCCCGCATCCCCCCCTCTCTCATCTTTTTTCTAATTTTTCCCTCTTTTCCTTCTCCACTCTTTTGACTTTTCTCCTTTTCTCTTCTCTTGCTTCTTCTCATTTCACACCTCCTCGACCTTCTTTGCTTTTGTCTGTTTTCACCCCTTGTTTACAGGGGTATTGTTTTTTCTTTTTTCAATTTTTATATTTTCCTCACCCAG
The DNA here is from genome assembly GCF_036172605.1 of Pelobates fuscus. Lineage (NCBI taxonomy): Eukaryota > Metazoa > Chordata > Amphibia > Anura > Pelobatidae > Pelobates > Pelobates fuscus. Next base: position 304,267,392 of record NC_086319.1, on the reverse strand, counting down.
GCATGATTACACAGTCGGAGAAATGAGGATGCCTAAAGATGAATCTGGCCTGTGTAGAGCTAGGGCTCCTTATCAAACTAAATTGCCTGGATTAAAAATAAAATCCTCGATGGGAGGCAAGACACAATGGGATTAAAAAGAGGCTTGTCATGTAAACTCATGTTACATATTGTATTTCCAAGAATGTTCTCTCAAATATTGGCTTTTGCGCAAGCGTAAAAGTTGAATTGTACTTGCTGTACCTATCGTATGAAAAATAAAGAAAAAAAAACAATTAGTTTAGGTGAAAATTCTTGTGCTTGAATTACATATTGTTTTTAAGGTCTCTATAGCGCTAAATACTGTACTGCAGTGGTTCCCAAACTAGTCCTCCTGGCCTCCCAACAATCCAGGATTTATGTATTTCCCTTTTTTTATACCAATGGAGATACTAACAAAACCTGGACTGTTGGTGGGCCCTTAGAACTGGTTTGAGAACAACTGCTGTACTTAATAGTTCTGATTTGCTGAGGAATCAAGACCATCACGATGTAGTACTTAGTAGAAGATCTGGCCAATCACAGTACAGGAATAGGCAACGTAGAACTAACATGGGCATACACATACCCATTAATTTTAGGAAGGCCTTATTTTCAACTCATGGCTATTGTCAATGGATTTCTTTTACCATGGGTTTTCTAAATACAAAAATGAAGAAATTATGTGTTTTCTCTTCTACCATGTGTTTACCATGTGTGCCTTCATGTAAAGTGATTAACATCCAAACTTAAAGTGTTACTCCAAGAACCATGACGATTGTGATTTGAAATGGTAATGGTACATAATACCTGGCACCTAGGAGTCTGTACTTGAGCAGATAATTTTATTAAGAGCCAGACACCACTGCGCGAATACAAATTTTTACATCAAAAACTAGGTTCCTGGGTCCACATCTCCAAATCAGTGTCACCCCAGGTTAGCTCTTCCCGGAGCATCCAGTTTGTTAAAAAAAAAGTCTCGTATCAGAGGTGTCTAACCTGATTGTTCTGGTTGTTAAGTTTTTACTAGGCTGCGAGCATCCTCCAATCCAACGCAACGAGTTCCATAGTGCTGGGTGGAAGATCCCGGTCAACGACGATGCTTTTCCATGGTACCTTGAGCTCCCTTAAGTCGCTGGTACCGTTCGATGCCTCACCACCTCTTCTGTCACCCCTCCAAATAGTGCCCTGTTTGTTGGTCCTGGGACCAAGAGTGACTTCAAAGGACTTTTACTGGATTGCGGCAACTCCGCAAACCGATTTGGACTTCCAGGTTACATGTGTGTGAATCTAGCTGTGTATTTGTATGTACTGTTGCCATTTAAAAGCAGTGGTGTACTTCTATGGAGTGTTTGATTTAGAATGTAGGGGTGTGTTTGTATGTAGTGTTGGCGTTTGAAGGCAAGCCTGAATTTGTCCCCCCACACACACACACACATGCAGACAAACAGATACACATGCAGACACACACACACATACAGAGACACACACATACAAACACACATACAGGCACACATATAGGCACAAAGACACACACATACACATACATACAGATACACAAACATACACACACACACATACAAACACACACACATAAACACAGACACACACATATACATACAGACAGACATACATACAGACATAAACACACACACATACAAACACACATAAACACACACACATGCATACAGACACACATATATACAAGCACACAGACAGACATACACACACACTTAAACACACATGCATACAGACACACAAATACATACAGATACACAGACACACATACATACATACAGATACACAGACAGACATACATACACACATACACAAACACACACATATACAAAATGTTAGTCACCCTCCTGTTTCCTACCTTTAGGTGCAGGAACCACCCTATGGACACCTGAACACGCAGTTCTGGGCCGTGTTACTTAGCTGGCGGAACCCACGGTCCCAGGAGTCCGCAGGGTAGCCGGGCCTCCTGGAGTGGCGGGCCTGGTTGCAGCTGCGACCCCGGTAGTTCCGCCACTGTATATGTGTATGACATTGTGTCTTTTTGTCTGACATTGTGTGTGTGTATGATAGTTTATGTGTGTATATCTGTGTGGGTGATAAGGAGTGTGTATTTAGGTGAGGAGTTTTGTCCAATATGTTTTAGGGGGCTCTGAGATTTCTGATAGCAGCCCTGACCATAGTTAACAGACAGCGTATTACTCATTCACCTCAGTATTCTGTTAAAAACTAAAGAGAAGTGTGTGTGTTTTTACAGTGTTCAACTCTTTGATTGTGATTGTCCATCTTTAGATAGACCGTGAACTGATTCTAAATAATATAACCAATGCTGAGTGTCACCTAATTATCCACAAATGAATAGTCAATTTGTGATAAATTGTCACAGAGTTTCTGCATGCATACCCTGTTCCCCATGCTGTTCTTCTATCTTTCTAGAAGACACTGAATCAGCTGTCAAAAAACGCTGAACTGTGCCACTTTCTATTGCAAAGATAATAGAAGAAAGAGTCAAATTGAATACCTGCAGCCTCTCTTCATCTTTCTGTTTCAATTCCTCAAGCTGGGAGTTCATACTGTCTGTTTCCCGCTGTGTAAACCTCTGCACACAACATTATATTACATCCATCTTTGGAGAATAAATTCACAGCTTGAGCAAAATTTCTCTGTGCTGAATTCTTAATAGGACAAAAGTACCAGCCAGGCCGCCCTCTTTGGTTTACCACTGGTAACAGTTGGATTAATGCCACCTTCTTAAACTTCACAAACATGGTTCAAGAACCATGTGACGATATGACTGTTTTCCGTTGAGCATTTCAGCCCAAATGCTATTCAAATAGAGTCTTTACTGCTTCTTTTTCAAGCATAAAAGATTGTATATTAGAGTAACAGGATGTTGCATTGTTTTGATCATTAAATTCTAATTTTCTTAAGTTTTTCTTGCTCTCCAAATACATCATTCACGTTGGGAACAGTCAGCTCTGTAAAGCTGGATTTTGTATGGTCTTTGTTCTATATGAGTAAATACATTAAAGGAACCCTATAGGGTCAGAAATGCAAACATGTATTTCTGACCCTAGAGTGCTAAAGACTTTATTTAGATCCCTGCCCCCCTTAAATAAGTTAAAAGCATACCTTGTTGCAGCAAGCACCACGTGGGTCTACCGTGCGAGCCCTTCCCTCGATCCGCCTTCCTGGCTAAGATCATCAGAATTCACAATCTCAGCCAATCCAATGCTTTCCAATGCAGAGCATGGAGACGCTGAACATCAGTGCTGCACGTTCTGCAGCACTGACCCAGGAAGCACCTCTAGTGGAAGTCAGAGTGTCCTTAGGCAGTAATGTAAACACTGTATTTTTTCTGAAAAGGAAGTGTTTGCTGCAAAAAGCCTGCAGGTCAGTCGATATACACCAGAACTACATTAAGCTGCAGTTGTTCTAGTGACTATAGTGTTCCTTTCATTTGTGTAAAGTATGTGTTGCATTCTCCTTTTTCCTGTTCTAGGGCCCAGAGTCTTTACATGTGACCCACATAGGAATGTTCGCTTATGCTTGACTGTGCCATAGCACGTGCCTAGGAATGGCTGAGGAACACTTTCTACCTTGAAACAAACTCTGTTTTATTTCTATCTCATGCATTTCAATCATTGCCTTGTGTGTTGTCTATTAACCTTGAGATAAACTATTATTTAACAACACAGAGCTGGACTCCAAGCCTGCTTATGTACTTTCTTGGTTGACATAGGTAGGAACTTTGCCATCTCCCATCTTCTTCCTTCAGCTGCTAAAAGTGTGTGGAATGAGCTAATTAAAGTATCACATAACCAATCCCCAGCTTAAATTTGCCATTCTCTACCTGCCACACTCTAAACTCTAAATATTAGAAGGTTGTGGTTAACAAAATAAGCTGTTTTGTGATTGGCTATGATGAAAATTGGGTTAGCTGGTAATTAATGTAGCAATAAGAATCATCGGCACCAATATTTCTCTTGCAAACAGCATTTTTATAAAGGTTGAAAGATGGGGCACTCAGCAAGCTGCAGTGCTTTAGGAGTTTGGAGAGGTCCTTTAAATGTTTGCCTGCTTACTCTAGAATACATTAAAAGTGCACACATAAATTCAACATCAAGACCTGAAATGGCATCTATTAATCTATAAAACCTTGCAGGGCATGCATCCAGGTAAGAACTAAATTTAATGCTAAGCCTTAAAGTATTTTTTCCTATGGTTTCATAGTTGGGGCAATTAAAACATGATTACATATTTTATTGCACATGCACCTTACTATCTGTTGAGGATCCTGTACTCTTGTTGTGTTTTCCATAGACACCCTTTTTTGTACTCTTGCTCATGTGTAAAAGTGCAAAGATGGTATGGCTTCTACCAGCTTCATCTACAAGTAGGTGCATAGAGAAAAAATTTAGCACAAAAGAGCTAAGGTTTTAGGATAGTGTACCTCCCTCCCTGTTTTACCCAACATCACTTGGGAGGATCTTAAGAAAATTTCAAAATACTCATCAACCAACAGAACCTAATACTGATTGAAGGAAATAACACTATGTGGAATTATTTTCATTTATTTGTTTACCCATGTAGTAAATGCATCACAAAAAAAATGTTCAAAAAACGAAAAATACTTTTTTGGTGTGTATCACACCACTGTGTCACCCAAATTAAGTATGTTACACACACCACACACAGTGGTACTTAGCTTTTGTATAATTGATGCAGCTTCCCAGGTGGTTTTCCCAATTTACCACCCATCTTAAAATCAAAATGTACAGATTTGGGATTCAGCTATGCATCTAAAATAGGGATAAACAAATAACGCATAGTGAAGTATGTCAAGGTATAAATAAACTCTGCGCTGTATATGTACACTCACAAGATGATGTAGAGTTTTGTGCATTGGGGTACCTTCCCTGATTTAGGCTGGGGGGCTAAGACCTTCCTTGCTTCCTCTCTACCAGCAGTACGTCCAGGGGTCAGCAGTATAGTAAAAAGCCACTTTCTTGCAATTATTTGTATATGTTTATTGCATACAAATTATCCCAAAACATACATGAATTTAAAAGATAAAATGGGTCCAACTAGTTTCTTCCACCAAAGAGGACTTCTTCATGGACACAATAAGGTAAATTAAAATCAAAGTGCAATAGTGCAAAAATAATTAGCAAAGAAAAAAAGCAGCAGCAATAGTGCAAAAACAATTACATTTTTTGGGAGGTTTAAAATGTTGGCTTACAATAGCTTCGGAACTAGTTCCTGCAGCTCTCTAAGTATTTCCCTGGGCTGGACATTGTTCAATCATACTGAGAGTTGTTGCAGACAAATCAAACATGTGCTCAACTGGACAGACAAACTGCTCAATGACTAGGCCCTGGGGAGATAGCGCAGCTAAGCGGACAAGGGCACATGTAGGAGTGTGATAGATGCATGGGATTGGCTGGGAAAGTGTGTGGGTGGGATTATGTTCTGTGTAAGTTAGTGTGGGGGAGGCCTTACCTCAGAGCCACTTGGGATTCGGGCCAGCAAACCGCTTCCCTCCCGCCCACCCTATTGGTATATTTAGTCACAGCTAGCCGGGGTTATGTCCTTGCCAATTGAGTTTGAGGGGTTACGTTTAAGTATATGGAATGAGATGAACAAGTGTTTAAGGTCTCATCCTCCCCTGCTTCAAAGGTTAAACATTAGGTTGCCTGAGGTCTTGTGCCCATCGAGCGTGGATAAGGTCGGCTGATGGCAGGCATTGGAAAGATATGATTTTTATGACGAGGGGGGAGGTGAGAGGAAGTGGTGATTAGGAACCACTGGATGTTTATTGGCAAGGACGGTTGGGTCACTGTATAACACTATGTGTGGAGTTATATATGTATATATGTTAATTTATGCTTATTTATGTCTAACGTTTTGGTTACAGAAAAATAAGAGATTTAATAAATAAAGTTATGGATGTGTTATGCAGTAATTTAGTTTGTGATAATAAATGCTGTGGCCTGTTTCATCCATACTAAGTGGTCTGTCGTTATTGGGGGGTTGAATGGGGTTAGTTTTTGTTCTAGGCTGCATCGCGATTCCCCACTACGTACATACATGCATTGCTGCTCATTAAGAGGTGTATGATTGGGAAAAGCCAAGATTGGCACAGATCCTCACTAATATTTTGAACTATAGTTCATTGTGAGTGAGTCACGAAATCCTGTCAAACAGAGAGCCGGGAAGATGTGACAAAGGTATTTTATAAAACTGCATATTTTTCTTCGAATCAACACATTTATAAAACAGCTTGCAGGGAGAACCAAGAGATACAAACTAAATTTACCTTAGGAGCTGAAAGTGACACGGTTGGTGTTTTAAGCCTTTTGGTATTAGGTATAATTTATATAACGGCCATTGACCAGATAATGAACATATCAAAATAAACTAACAGCAGCTCTCAGTCTGCTCTAAAATGCAGACTTCCTCGGACAAAACAATTATAGTCCAAATGTTTTACATTTTTGTTACTACATCTCCAAACATGCTTTTTTATGAACTCAAGTTATTTGTACTTTTCGTTCATTCATCACTTTTCAACCTCACGCAAATGGTATCCAAATAATTGGATGGATCCTTCTTCTGTCCACTTCCAATTATCATACAATCAGCATGTGCATAGAGATAGTTGTCATAAAATGCCCTAGAATCTAGGGATGGTGGTTATAATGAAAGTTTTGGTAACTTTGTTCTCTAAGTAAATCTGTCCATCTTCAATAAATGGAAACAGCCACAACCGATTATCTTTTCCATGATGATAATTTTCATTGTTCCAACCACGGCGTCTGTAGAACAAATGGAACTTAATGTGGTTTTTGTTCATTTTGTAGAGATGAGAGAGTTAAAATCAGAATCTATCTTTTTTTCCTGGATATAAATAGAGGTTCTATACAGAAGCAACCTCTCAGCAGCACTGATCTAGTGAGGGTAATTTTTCTCCCAGTGATCTCTAAAGCTTCTCTCTGTGCAAGGGCCATGTTTTATTTATGACAAGCTTGACAAACTCCGAAAACATTGGTTAGATTTACGTTCTCCTTCAGTTTAATGCTCGTTATTCTCCTCTGTACCACAAACAACTCCTGCAGACTGAGAGAGCTGCCGGGAGGTATAATGGCACATGCAAGCACTTATTTGTCACATCTAAGTGTTCCACTGAATATTGCCCATCTATCTGCTGCGTGGTAATATGACCATCGGGTCTATTGTGTTTTCAGAAGCATCCTCCTCGTATATTCAGTATCTTTATAGAGTTATTATTTTCTCACTAGATTTAGTGGAAGAATAAAGGATAATCAAAAATAATCTGGAATAGACAAATGTGACATGTCTCATTGAATCCTATTTTGCCATGTGCTTTTCTATAATTGGAATGGTACGTTTGTGGGCTTGCTGGTGGGTGCTTTTATGGTCGTAACCGTTTTTTATTAGTGGAAAAAGTGTCAATGGTTTGCAAGAGTTTCAGAAAGTCAGTGGAATACAAGTGCTTTCCATTTCCTTTCCTGCTTGTTAATTAGCTAAAATGACACACTCACTGCAACACAACACAATGATCTGCACATCTTCTTCTGTTGAAGGAGACATTGATAGTTTCATGTAAATACTAAACATCTATAGTATGTATATAATATCAGTGTACAGCGTTCCAAGAATACCTATAGTTTAGGGTTTTATTTAATTTTTTTTAATTTTTTTATTTTTAAAAAATGTTTTATTGATAAGTTCTATGATTGTACACTAATACTTTCCTGGTAGCATCAGTGACCTGTGCCATATGTAGTATGTTAAGGAAAAACAATTTAAAATGTTTTGTAATTTTTATTTTTTTTATTTACACAAATACCATCAGAGAGTATAAATTCCCATTTAAGAATTACAAAGTGTTTGGTATCATTTTCCATTTTCATAAAAAATAAATAAATAAACAATATAAACACAGTAGTGTGTACATTATGTTAGCAGCAATCCACAGCTCCGGGTCAGCCCCATAGAGTTCGGCCATGCTAAAATAAAATGGTGGGCGTACATTGGTACTTCTCAAGGCTGCCTCCTCTTCCACATAACCTCAACTCCAGTGAGTGAACATAAGTAATTTGGCATTACCCAGGCTGCCGCTGTATTTACTAAATGCTTAAGTCCCCTCACTCATCCAGAATCGTCTTCCACCTCCATGAAAGTTGGGGATGTTAAAGGTCCAGAGCCACAATCACTCCGCGTCAGGACCGTGCACCCTCTCATAAACACCCTGCCTCACACTTTTCCCTCTCCTTTCAAAAACCACAAACCTTTTTGAATGACATGGTAGCATTGTGCACTATGGTGGTTAGTTTGTCCATAAGGTAGGACTCTTGAATCTTGTGTATAAATTCCTCCATGTTAGGAGTAGTGTCACCCAGCCGCTTTACAGCCAGGGAAAGCCTCACAGCTCAAGTTATTTTCTTAAACAACTTTGGGACCTAGCTGGCAAGCCATCAACTGGCCTAGCTAAAGAAAATGCACAGGGATCAAGGTCAACCGGCCTGTCAAATAATGTTGCTAGTAAGTCACACACTTCCTGCCAGAATGGTTTCAGTAAGTTTTATTTTTTTTTATCAAACCCCATGAGAGCATTATGCAATCGGGATCCCTCACAGTCAAAAGGACAGGAAACAGAACCTGATTGTATGATCCTGGACGTTTGAACAGCGAACAAGTGACAGACTCATCTACTTGAACTACAGCTTTTCTTATCAGCCCATATGACAGTTGCCATCACTACAGAGAAAAAGTGTAAATCAACCCATGATCCGGGAGGGATCCAGAGAGTTGCCTTTCTAAGTGTACTGTTTACTTGGTATTCAAGAAAAAAAGGCTGGATATTGGATTGTGTATATGCACACCATGTACAATTTTCAACTCCTCTCTGGGCCTGCAAAAATATGTCTGATAAGCTAAAGCAAGCTCCTTCCTTACTACCGTGAAGGACAGGAAATAAGGCTGCTTAATAGGGAGAGGATGGTTCTATTTATACTAATTTCATATTTTCATTTCATTATGGCTACCTTAAATTGATCATTCCTTATATACTAACTAATCCCTCCCCTCTGGTTTGTCTGAAACTTGGTCCTGGCACACCATAATCTATTTTTTCTTACTCTTCCTAACTGAGTTATTGCAACAGCTTGTTGCAAATATGGCCTCCTTGCCCTGCCCAACTATTTTCAGCCCTGGCTGCCTTGGCTCAGCCAGCCAGAGATAATCCTCTTTCCTTCTTCCCCATTTCCTTCCCACTTCCTCCCCACTACTTTATTGCCAGACTCCATCACAAGTCTGGCTCCTTGGCCCCCACACAGTAGTTTCTGGGCCCAGCCATGGGGCCCAGGTCCTTCCCCATCCTAATCCCTCTGCTCTCCAGGACACCGGGAAACATCATCAGCCTGCTTACTCTCATCAGTCACTGGGCTTCCACTGGGCTTCCACTGTTTACAATTACATAATAAGATCTATGCCTATCTGATTGCAGTCATATATGTAAGATATATGCCTTGTTTCCAGTCTGCTGTTGAACCAGCATATAGTTTTCTATCCAATAGCTTCTAGCATTAAATGACATTGAATGTCATTCTTACCAATCTCATCCAGCACCTGGAAAATCAAATCAAGATATCCACTCCATGAGGTGAGCGGACTTGAACAAGATAATTTAGTGACCAAGATTTGTTGCTGTAATGCTCCTGTTTCTATCACTACCAACCAACACACAGAAATTCAAGGCAAGATCTCTGTTTTACTTGGTAAATACAGCAAAGCAAAAGCTTAAAGTTTGATCATTTTAAAATACTTTCAAGTTTGTTTTTTTTCTCAAACGTGGAGACGTTTTTCTGCAAACTTGTTGCACCCTTTTTAGATACACTGGTATATATTTCGCAAAAAATAAAATCTGTATTTAATGACTTATACATTCAGCAGAGACTACAAAGCAGCAGTCAAATGCAGCACCTGAAGGCAGGTTTGGGCTACTCTTCATGTTTCATCTTGGCAGTAGAGGATGATGGTTGAAGGTATCTCAATATTTCACATAATGTCCTTCAGTTAATGAACGTGGGCCTATTCTGTTTCACATGCTGTCTCACACAGAAAAAGAAAACATCTTACAATAATTCATAACTGCGCATTGTGAGGCCTAGAGCAGGCAATTTGTTAATAAAATAGCACCACCTAGTGGCAGGAAATCCACACAGCCTTTCCTAAGAACTGGGAAAGTAAACGTAAAAAATGTGTCAATGTGTACAGACAATAGAGAGAAACATACAGGCAGTGTGATAAGTTAGGACAGCCAATTACTGGTGATAATCTTTATTGCATGCAATATATAATATTCTGTCTCAGATTATTGGAAGCATTTTAAGTAACAAAAATATTCTAATCCCAATTGTTTAGAATAGGGTCCCATTCCTCCCTCCAGTAATGGTACGTGATGCCTAATCTCCGTGACACAATATCTATAAAATCCTTGCCTCGCTTCGTGCCTGTAGAAGATGGACACAGATAAGTTTCTTCTCTAACCTTCAAAATTAGATGGGCGAATGGTAAAATCTGCTAGTTATAGTAAAAGTGTAATGCCATAGAAATTCAGCCAACCTTAAAACCATCATAATTATTCCCTTTATTTAATACTCCACGTACCACATGGCCCAAAATGAATTTATTATGTTTTGCACTGCCACTGAGTGCTCAATAGTTTAGTTGGCAAATTCTGACCTGCACCAGTTAAGGTGGGGCATAGTAGTCCATGGGCTGTGGACATCTTTTTTTTTTTTTTTTTTAAACTACCCAAACTTTTTATTTATTTACACTATAAATATAGTGATGAACTAAGCCAACGGTTAAACAGCCATGTGGTCATCTTTTTGTCTCCATATACATTTTATTCAATCTCTACTTTTTATTGGAGAAACATGACAGGAGTTCTGTAGTCACCTGTTATTGTCCACTGGTGATATGTACATGTCCCGTGTGGAATAGTTGAGACTCTTTATGATCTTTAAGATTTTTGCATAGTGATGACTGGAATAATACAGTAATCCTAATATCATGACTATCCTATCCTGACAGTCATACACACTAGACTTCTGGGTGGTATCTCGATTGTGGACATAAGGCCCACTGGCTTAGATCATCCTCAGACCATCACGAAGTGATCCTGGAAATGTATTAAGAATTGAGTCAACTGGAAAGTTCTTTCTAAGGATACATTTAAGGGGCTTCAAAAGGTATTTTGATATATTACTGTCTCTCTAACATGTTGGATCCATCTAGTTTACTTCTGTTGTATGCTGTTAGAAGTCTCTGCTCAGAATTCTGAATCTCATGTCTCCTGATTCCTTCCTAACGCTTCCCCACTGAATCCCAATTTGTGCTAGACACTGATCCAAATCATGATCCCACATATAGTGTCCTCATACCATGTTTAGCAACTCCAGGCATCTAAGGCTCTCCACTCTTTTTTTTTTACCAGTATGTCTACATATATCCCACAATTTGTAACCCTACCTATGATTAACTGATACATTGTGTACGGCTGCTTATAAAAACTGTAATATAAATAAATCTCAGTATGCTTTTTAATGACACAAGTTTGGGTAACTAAATCATTTTTACCTCTCCAAAGGATTCTATCCTTTTATTTCTAATGAGGTGGACTAACTTTGCAGTGTAATATAGACATTATATTAGAAAGTAAAGTTACAATATATTGTAGGTACTATCAAATAAAGAAAGAACACTTTTGAGATGGTAGTGAATGTGTTAAATTGAAATATTATTGAGGAATAATGCCTCTTTAACTCCCACCTCTCTTCACTGGATATTTCTATTAAGTCTCCTATTTTTCAGTTTCTCCATGTAAAACAGGAGGATAATTGCAGTTGCATAATTGATGCGTGCAATGACAGAAAATGGAAAAGTGTTCCATTAGCAAGGTCACTTCATTAGCATACATTACATTCAACAAGATTGGTCTTTGACCTGCAATTTATTAGCGGGTTAGTCCAGCTTCACCATACCGCCTGAGCACATCACGGTGAGACTTGTGCGGAAAGATTCCAACTTCTTTTTATGAGCACCATGGGATACATTTAAGGCTCTAAGACTACTTGACTACCAGGATCGTAAATTAGTTTGCATCTTCATTCGTTTAGTAGGAAATGACCTTTGCAAAATAAAACACCCTTTCTTTACACCATTTTAAAGAGTTGTGGGAATTTCATTGGCAAATTATCTCTCTTGGTTTGTTTGTTTTTTTAATTGCTTTTGTGTTTGTGTTATTTTAGCCTACAGGCCAGATTTTTGCAGAACCCCATATGTTTCTCGATAGTCCATCAGTAATCTCTCATCATGGAATACTTTTACAATTTAATATGAACAGATTTACAGCTGACAGTCTACAAGTCAAATACGCATTAATAAAGAGTGGCAAAAAATTATTTTGTGTCCCAACTGCATCATGTCAGGGTGGCGGTCCGGTGCCCGGGACCCAGACACAGTGTCCAGGCGGTGGGGCGTGGACCAGGACCCATTATGCCTGATGTTAAGTGGGAGTCTTCAGCGTGGAGGTGGATTAGCAGGGTCTGGTGCAGGGTAACCGCACGCCCCCTGGTGTTGAGCACCAGCGTTTGTGCAGCCACATACCAAGACCCTGATTCAGCTTAAGCGGATACCAGGAACTAGGAGCTTGGAAATTAAGCAGACCTCCCAGGAGCTGAATAGGGAGGCTCTGCAGCAAGATTGTATCCAGTACTAGAAACAAGGCTAGACTAGAGATAGGCACCAAACATGAAAACAAGACAGAACTAGTAGAACCTAGAACCAGAGAAGGATAGTAAGCTAAACCCAGAACATATACACAAGACATCAGGAAAACATGAACATAACATGGGCATGACTGGACAGGACTATACATGGACTGGGTATATAAACTAAAACAAGACAGGATAACATAGGCAAAACAAGAGGAGAAATAACTAAGTACTACATATGGAAATCATGGGGATTTAGTCACACTATATGATCATACATTGCATAAGCCTGCCAACAACGCCAATGTACCCCATATCTGGCAGGTCCTACACTGCCTAATGTATGCTAAAACATCCTAAGTAGACATATATAGCACTTACCTGCAAGAAAGGGCAGAAGCTTTGAGCAGCTGCCTGCAGGACTCTGAATCAGAAAGGAATGATGGAAAACAAACGGGTGTGGCAACATAAAACAAACATTTAAAGGAAACCTGGAGACTGGGAAATCCAGGGACGAACTATAGGAATTAACCCAGAAATCCCAGCATAAAGAAAACCAGACAGACTAGAAAACCAAAAAAACAAGGAAAACTAAGCAAGAATAGCAAAAAGAGTACTGGATACCAGAAGCCAAGTCCAGACATAAGAACAGAGCAGAGCAGATCATGACACATCATTCCTTAAACTGTAAACCCACATGCTCTGAAATAATCCCTAATCATACTCTCATTAATATCATGGCCTGGTTGACTATCTACCACCACTCACCCATGCTCACCCCTTCTAGTCGACCTCTTACAAGTTTGCAGTACTCTGGCATCTTTATTGACCTGATCTACAACTCTATTCCTCCACATTATTTTATTCTACACCATCAATATAAGGTGCTACATCATGTCAGCAAAATGATCATGTTACAATGAGTGGTGAAAAGTAGTCCCCCTTCGTCATGTATTTTGCCAAACTTTATTTCCATGAAATTCTTTTACTCTCGACAGCAAAAGGGCATACATTGTGGGGTTTAAAAATGAGCCAGTTGCTCTAGAATGGTAACTTTATTTACACAAGGACAAATGATAAAGACAAGACTTGACCAAGAACTGCATCAAGCTAAGTGTAATAATACAGTAACTGTTTACTAAACAGTGAGAGACTTGAAAAACAAAATGGAGGAAATGAAATATCCAGGCACACCCGAGGTTCCTTCCAAAAAGCAGTATTTTTTTTTTATTTGAAACAAGGAAGTGAGGACAATGTTTCAGCTCCTCTCTGAGCCTTTATCAAGTGTCGTGAGCGACAGCTGATTTACAAAATTTAGGCAAAAAAAGGTAATTAAAAAAACTACTACTATGTATATATATATATATATATGGCTGGATTTTATGACCAGGGGTACGTTTATAACTGGAAACTAAATACAACATTTTCCCATAGATACTAATAAGAAAACTGTTATTTACTTGCCAGAACATATCTGTGTTTGTAGAAGCAAACACAGGCTGCCAAAATATTGTCCCAGTGTTTCTCACACAAACTGAGCTGACAAAAACATTTTGGGAGATATTTTGCCTTCAGAACAGCTAATAAAGTAGTGAGTCTGAAATAAAATTCACATAAAAGAACATCTGGTAAAATATACCGTCTGCAAGCACACTGAATTTAATGTGAGATAATTTCTCCCTTCACCAGTGCACAGTGAAATGGCCCTCACAAACATCATTAATATGCATATGAATCTGCATAATTAGTTGCCACAGGTAACCCCACTCTGACTGTGTGAACTGAGCTAATGCACAAATACCGGATTGGAATTGCTGCAAGTACATATCTCTGGTTCATAAAAGGAAATATTTGAATAAAATGCAAATGAGCTGTAAGTTATTAACAGTGTGTCAAGGTTTGACAGTCCGTGTTATTGTGGAAATAAATGAGTTTTGACACAAATAATTTAGGTATGCACTGATTCTTAAGCAAATGTTGTAATGAGATGTTAGGCAGTAGAGTTAAAAAGGGTTTGATGACTATTAGCAAAAAACACAACAGTGTATCAATTATTAATTTATTCATTAATCTGGTTTAAGGTGTTAAGATATATGTTTAGCTTTTTATGATATAAAAGGCATGATATAACACCTACATCTAAGCCAATGTGTGAAAATGTGGAACATAAGTGGTTTGTACTTGACAGCTTTGGGCAAAACTCTAAAACTGATGGTTTTTAAGGTTTCCTGGGTTACAAACATACAGACCAACTACTGTTTGAAATATAACTTATTAATAATCTTCACAGCTAAGGATAGCTAGCTACAGTACACATTGCATGAATGATCTTACAGAATTATAAAACTCTGAGCCTTACCTAATTAAAGGCCTTACCACCTAGGCCACACAAAACGAATGCACCATGGTATTTTTCAACCACCTTACCCAAATGTTGGTAATGTTTAGAATTCCCCTGTAGTCCTCCTCATCAAAAATGTTATTGACTTTGTTGAAAATCATATATACAGTGGGACCTCGGTTTACGAATTGAATGCGTTCTCCGGGACGTTTCTTATTGCAAAACATTTGTAAACCGAAACGCGGTATCCCATAGGAATGCATTGAAAACCAATTAATCCGTTCTGGAGGTCAGAAATAAGTCAAAATGAGTTGGCTTGGAAACCAACCCACAATGCAGAACACACAATAAAAGGCATGCAAACGATGAAGCTCAGCTCCCTACCTTTCCAGTGCTTGAGAAATGCACCAAAAAAGTTCCAAAAAGTCCCAAAACCACTGCAAACAATTTCCAGAATGGCACCAAACCTTGATGCAAAAGCCGCTCCAACACCTCCACACTCGACGCCACATGCTACCCACAGGCTCCAGCATGCAGGGGGCGGTGCTATAAACCTCCCAGGTGCAATTGTGTATTGCGAAACAAATTTGTAAACCGAGGCATTATTTTCAATGGATTTTCATTTGTAAACCGAAAATTATGTTAACCGAAGCGTTTGTAAACCGAGGTCCCACTGTATATATATATATATATATATATATATATATATATATATCTATATATATATATATATATATATATATATATATATATATATAGCCTCCTGGATATAGTTCATTGCCTCCTGGAGGAGCTCGTATATACTCGAGTATAAGCCGACCCGAATATAAGCCGAGGCCCCTAATTTTACCCAAAAAAACTGGGAAAACTTATTGACTCGAGTATAAGACTAGGGTGGGAAATGCAGCAGCTACTGGTAAATTTCTAAATAAAATTAGATCCTAAAAAAATTATATTAATTGAATATTTATTTACAGTGTGTGTAAATAATGAATGCAGTGTGTGTGTATGAATGCAGTGTGTGTATATGAGTGCAGTGTGTGTATGAGTGCAGTGTGTGTGTATGAATGCAGTGTGTGTATGAGTGCAGTGTGTGTGTATGAGTGCAGTGTGTGTATGAATGCAGTGTGTGTGTATGAGTGCAGTGTGTGTGTGTATGAGTGCAGTGTTTAAAAATGAGCCAGTTGCTCTAGAACTGTAACTTTTTTTACACAAGGACAAATGATAAAGACAAGACTTGACCAAGAACTGCATCAAGCTAAGTGTAATAATACAGTAACTGTTTACTAAACAGTGAGAGACTTGAAAAACAAAATGGAGGAAATGAAATATCCAGGTTTATTCCAAAAAGCAGTCTTTTTTTTTTATTTGAAACAAGGAAGTGAGGACAATGTTTCAGCTCCTCTCTGAGCCTTTATCAAGTGTCGTGAGCGACAGCTGATTTACAAAATTTAGGCAAAAAAAGGTAATTAAAAAAACTACTACTATGTATATATATATATATATATATATATATATATATATATATATATATATATATATATATATATATATATATATATATATATATGGCTGGATTTTATGACCAGGGGTACGTTTATAACTGGAAACTAAATAAAAAAATTTCCCATAGATACTAATAAGAAAACTGTTATTTACTTGCCAGAACATATCTGTGTTTGTAGAAGCAAACACAGGCTGCCAAAATATTGTCCCAGTGTTTCTCACACAAACTGAGCTGACAAAAACATTTTGGGAGATATTTTGCCTTCAGAACAGCTAATAAAGTAGTAAGTCTGAAATAAAATTCACATAAAAGAATGCAGTGTGTGTATGAATGCAGTGTGTGTGTATGAGTGCAGTGTGTGTGTATGAGTGCAGTGTATGTGTATGAGAGCAGTGTGTGTGTGTGTGCTTGTGTGTGTTGCAGAGCCTTGGTGGGGGGGGTGGGCATTTTTATTATTATTTTTTTTTCATTATTTTAATAATTTTGTTGTTGTATTATTATTATTTTTCGTCGCCCCCCTCCCTGCTTGAGACATGGCAGGGAGGGGCGCTCTCACTCCCTGGTGGACCAGTGGCATTGGCAGTTCAGTGGAGGGGGGCTGACAGGAAGCATTTACCTCTCCTGCAGCTCCTGTCAGCTCACTTCTCCTCCGCGCCGGTCCGGTCAGCTCCTCTGTCAGCTCCCAGTGTAAGTCTCGCGAGAGCCGCACTATGACCCTGCGGCTCTCGCAAGACTTACAGTGGGAGCTGACAGGGGAGCTGACCGGACCAGCGCGGAGGAGAAGGGAGCTGACAGGAGCTGCAGGAGTGGTAAATGCTGCAGGAGAGGAGCTGCAGGAGAGGTAAGTAAGAGCTTCCTGCCAGCCCCCTCCTACAAAGCCCCATGTCTGTATTATGGCAATATAAATTGCCATAATACAGACATTGACTCGAGTATAAGTCGAGTTGGGGTTTTTCAGCACAAAAAAAGTGCTGAAAAACTCGACTTATACTCGAGTATATACGGTATATATATACTGCGCTGCCAAGAAAGCAACTAATTAATTGACACACCATTACAATCATCTTCCTCTTGTCCGTCTCAGGATACTTGGTGCTCCTACATTCTATGACATCGCAGACTACACATTGCAAAATGTCAAATATAACATGTTTATTCATTATCATTATTGCCTTAGACAGAAAAAGTAATGTTTTGGTTATATTAACATGCATGGGATCCATATTTTGTTTCATTCACCGATGATCCCAAAGTTTCCAGGATGATTCATGAATTAATTTGGTACTCGATAGGATAGAGTTTATTCTTAAGGATAGCTGCAAGTGTGGAATGTCGGATATTAACTAGATTTGTGCAGGGTCAAAAATTTTCATTCTCCCACTCAAGATTTTGGAACAGAAAATTGTGTTCATTGCCTCCAAGATTCTGAGGTATCTGTTTCGTCCAGCCAAATTTATTTTGGAAAACCGTATAATTTTATGAACCAGACACCTTTATGGTACATTGAGGGGCGCTTGCTAGCCAGCTGCCACATTAAATATATATATATTGTGGCAAATTCCCTATTTTTACCTGAGTTTGCCACGAGCTCCTGGAGGAGCCTGCTTGCCAGCCTCCTGCCCACAGACTATGGGCCCTGCAGGGAAACCTGTAAAAGACTACCGAACTTGACCGACTGTTAGCACTGATTTCCCTGGAACTGTTTTGGGCATGGGGCAATGCATGCTGTCGGTCAAAACTATGACTTCCAGGAAATTCCCGAACCCCCTGAACCGATCTGGGTGATTTTTGGATATGTTGTTCACCCATATCGGGGCTATCAGGGGATGTGTGTTTGTGTATTTTTGTTTTTTTTTATTCTTTATTTTTGTGGTGGGAAAATGCCCACCGGTTTTGATGGTAGTTTACAAACGTTCATTACAAGAAGAGAAAAGTAATCAAAAGGAATGCAATTCAATCCACACAGTAGATAATAGTAAACATGAGTCACTCTGCGCTGGATATGCTAGCTTCTCTGGTGCCGTCAGTGGCCTGTATGGGAAGTAACCAGTATTAACGCTAATCTGTATAATACACCAGCCGCTTGTGCGGACTAAGGGTGTGCCGTGCGCTGTAGCCCTTTGCAGTTCCTCTTGGGTTATGGGGTATCAGTATGGCTCCCCCGTTGAACGGCTCTATCGGGCTTAAGGTATACATCACCCTACAACTCACTTTTTGCTCATGAGGGCTTAGGATTAATTCAGGTTCTATGTCTTGCCCGCTGGTAAACTGGGCTTAGGATGAGCAGTTTGGTGTTAGGTTATCAACCCCTTGGAGTTCCGGTTGTTAGGGTTAACTTGCTGGGTGCTTAAGCGGACCCAGAGTATGGAACTGTGCGCAATTTAACAAGGAGAGGGAAAGTGAACATGTTTTTCGTATCAGCTATAGTTAAAACATAAAATAATATACACGCTTAGTAAACGTTGCTTTGACATGGTACATGCAGTAAGTTCACAATTGGAAACCTAATTCGAGTTGAACAATAGCCAGGATGGGCAATACCTTCTTGTGGGGTCATGTGGTTAGTTGGCGTAATGATGATGAGCCCCTTCTTCCTGAGCCAATGCACTATCTGAGGCTAAAGAAGAACTACACAGAGGTGAGAAAAAATAAATCATTTGGTATGCTTGTGGTGTTTGGCTCTGATATGTACAGCCTCACAGGAAGTTTTTGGTAGTACAAACTTTAAACATTTTAAGCAATAATATCTAAATGGACAATAAATTCTATTGCTAACAGCTCCCCCAAGACATGTAAAAGAGGAGAACAATAGCTGTCATAGATATAAGCCGCTATATCCTAACTATGGCCCATGGGTGGACAATGATGGATACATGTGGCTATCTGAAGTGGGCCCGTGGTCTGCTTCCATATGGGGGTCACAAACACATCGCTATAGACATAGTTGCCGGCAGTACCTCGATCTCTGAGTTGCTCCTGCGAGGCAAGTATATCTACGGCAAGGCAAAACGAACAGTAAAAAGTGACTAGTAGATTTCCTCTAAAGCAGTGAAATCTGTAGTTAACTGGTTGACCGTGTCTCGATTAAGCGCTGCACCGCGGGCCTGCAAGGGCTGCGTCGTGCCAGACCTAGGCAAACCGCATTAAACTAAAATTGCCGTAAAGCATGACTTTAACCTCTGTGCCCTATACTACAGGTGTCACATGTTATACGACCAAAGTGAAAATTATAGCGTGAGCTCTTCAGGGCCTGCACATAGTATACAGATAATAAACGCAGAAATAATAGCCATAAAGGTACAAAAAAAAATAATCCTTAAACGTTCATCCAGGCACAGCACTAACAGATCAGTCTTTAAGCAAAAGTTAGTAGTGTGAAATCATCACAGTGGGGAAAACTTGTTTAACTTAGCTGTGGTGCTGGTAAGTGATATGAAGTTATAAGAGCCGAGGGGCTAAGCTGTAAAATAAATGGGAGCAGACTGTAATTAGTCGTTGCAGTTCAAGCAAGTGTTCATCGGTTTCTTGGGTATGTGTGGAGGGTAGCCTGGGTTAGCTGTTGTTAGGTCAAGGGGATTTCTGTTCCCCATTTTGAGTCTTAAAAGCAACTATGAAAGCCGGCAAAAGTACTGATCGCGCTCTATGTAGGACTCAGGTCTTCCCCTGTGGGGCTCACTGTTATCGTTTGGAGTCTTATGGAGGATTTTCTGGGCGAGGCGGTTGCTGGCCTCCCCTGGGTTTGGGTTGTTGTTCGCGTGTCCTTGGGGTTAATCCCTCTGTTGGAGTCCCCTGTGTGTCCGAGGCGCCCAGGTGGGTATCCGGTAGCTTCAGTGCAGCCAAGAATCTTGTGGGGTCCTCTCCCGCCGATACGGTGAGCACTTCATCTCCGCGGGTCACCACCAGGGTTCCGGATACTCCCCACCTGTATCTTACACCATTTTCTCTTAGTTGCCTGGTAACGACCTGCAGTTTGCGTCGCTCTAGTAAAACCGAGAATGGTAAGTCATCAAATATCCTAATATGATGGTTTTCTACTTGGACAGTGGGTTGTTTCCTGGCTTGGGTTAGTATCGCCCCTTTGAATGACACATCTCGGGTGATTGCAATTATGTCCCTGGGAGCATCTACAGGCGCCGTTGGGGCCTTCCGGATTCTGAACGCTGAGACTAGGGATGGTTCTCCGTGTTCTCCTGAAATGCCTAGTGCTTCTGCCGCTTTATTGACGTAGTTTAGCAAGGCCTCCGGGCCCACCGTCTCTGGTGCACCGCGAATGCGTATATTCCGTTTACGGTGTCGCGCCTCCAGAGAGCCTACAGTGCGTGTAAGCCTCTGCACCTGTTGCAAGAGGGCTTCGACTTGGGAGCTTGTGGCTTCGAGCCGCCCATCCCTGTCTTTCTCTCGTGTTTCCACCTCCTCGATTCGCCTAGTGATGCTCCCCATCTCTGCTTGCACAGCCGCGAGGTCTGCCTTCCAAACTGCCCGCAAGTCCAGTAGGAGCCTTTTGATGTCTTCTTTAGTGGAAGGCGAGGTGTCTGAGTCTCAGTCGGCCTTTCGGTGTACCCCACTCGTGGTCTGCGACCCCCCGTTCTCCCTTCCACGTGGGATTCCTCGGACTCGGTGGAACTTTGTGGTTCTTCCAGCGCCATCTTGGGTCGGGCCTGTTGTTGGGGCCTGTCAAAGGACCGTCGGATGTCTGGTAAGTTATAGCATTCTGCTCCTGTGTCTGCTGTTCCAGCTTGCAGGAGATTCAACAGGGGACAGTCCTTTTAAGGACTAGAGCTCCCACGAGTGTCGTCCAGTGCCTGGGGGTGTCTAGAGCTAATTCCCCATTTGGCTCCAGGAAGGAGCGGTTCCAGGGCCCAGTCAAGCCGCGGTGACTGAGGGCCAGCATGCTGAGGTTTGTCTCCTGTTCCAGCTAGGAAGCGGTTCCTTGGCGGAGGTACACAGCCAGGGGTACAGGGAGCTCCGTTACATATATAAAAAAAAGAAGAAGTCTATGCGGGTCAATCTGTATCAGTGGATATGCCTTTAAACCACCCTAAATTTACTATCACCAAATCTAAGAAAACTCCATTAAGACATTTATTGACAGCGACGTGCTCTCTGATACCTGCCTTTTGGCTGCGAAAAGATCAGCCAGCGGTTTAAGTCTGGCGCGGGAAAGTGGAGGAAATCCACTGGATAGAGGAGTGCATGGCCATGCTAAAGGGGTCTGCTGAGAGACATGAGAAGGTATGGAGGGTGCCGCAATTTTACCTCAGTACCAGTAGACAGTAAGCTAATTAGACAAGGATGGAAGAGAGGGATATGAATAATGATAATTTTGTACTCCTTGAGCACTCATCTACAAAAGGATAAGAAAAGTAACGGCCATAGGATTCGGGTGGGTATATTCCCACTTTCTACCCTTCTTTTTCCAGTCTGCACTGAGCCCTCGCAGAAAGACAATTGATCTTTTTTTTTTTTTTTAATTCTTTATTTTATTTGCGCATGAAATGACAGCAAGCGTGCAGCGCCACGACAGCTGCTGCAAGCAGTTTCGTATACATTACATATCGTGACAGGTTAAACAGCGCAGTTTTTTTTTGAAGATAACAAGCTATAATACAATCATGGTAAATGCGTGCATATTAAGATTAATCTCGCTCAATGTTATAAAGCTATTATAACATATAATGACATTCACGCTAAGTTGGTGATGTCTACAGTGTAAAACAATATACCTGCAGTGACAAACAAGAAATTGCTCAATTATTACAAGTTTACCTCGCTAGTTATGTGAGCAGGCTAGAACATTCTCTAGAATAACATACAAGCTGGGGCAAGATATATCGCTCAAAAACATAGGGACATGGTTGATCTAACTGTGCCAACAATAGGAGGAGCAGGCAATAGTCGCTGAATAGCTGGTGCATTACAAAATCTAAGTTCTGAAACTGTTAGATATTAGTCGCTTATTTTTTAAACTATGTTTGGTCTATCTGTGCTAATGATAGGAAGAACAGGCAATACTCGCTAGCACATTGCAAAACATAAGGTATGAGACTGTTAGAGATTGGTCACACATTTTAGTAGTTATATTATCTCTAAAAAACAGTGTAGACAGGTGGAGTCAGCGGCTAGTGCTTATGTTGTAAAGGCAAACAGGACATGTTATTGCCTCTCTATCTACGTGAAGTGAGGTTCCACTGGGTGACCTGGTAGGTGATCTGCTATTGCTAAAGTGGGATCTACAACGGTACAGGGTGTAAGCGTATATGATTGAGCATGTGGTCGTGGGGAGGGAGGGTGTGTGCACCACTGCTTTGGGCCCAATCTGGGGGCTTATTTATGTAGTCCAGGAATCCCTCAACCTATGCCTGTTACGGGCATCGATAGCAGATACTTGCTGTGTCCATTTAAAACTCACTGCTCAGTGTGGCCCCCTGGTTCAGTTCCATCTGTGGTATTTCTGCGTGAGGCGTCCTTCTGTACAGCCACGCGGTGCTCAGCCATCTTAGGTGTGAGTAGGTGCTGTGGCTGCGGGGATGGCTCGTATATCTTGCTGCAGTGTGCCTGGGAGCGAGTGCGTGGGTTCCGCAGCTTGGCACTATGGTCCACCATGACGGGTCCTGGCGCCTTCTTGGTCGCTTAGAGGGCCTGTTGGCTTGGAGTGAGTACCTGTAATGGCGTCTGCGGGTCACAGGTCGGATCCATAAGGCGATTGTTCTGGCTGCTTGGGTGCTGGACACTCCGCGGTGATGAAGCAGCGTCCAGAGACCCTTACAGAGCCTGTCAAAGCCCTCCATGCAGCGAGCTGGTATTGTGGAGTGTGCGCCCGCCAATCTGGGCTCCTGCTGGGCGGCCATCTTGTGTATATCTTGGTGGTCTAGCCGGCGATGTAGCCAGAGGACTGATCAGCTTGCCTGGTCTCACTGCCCAGTGGGGACCGGGATATCCCCCACCGGTCCCAAGGGGGGGGGGGTTAGAGACCTGCTTGGTTGCTTTGGGGACCCGGTGTCGGCGACAGCGGCCGCCTCTCCCCGGCTCCGGCTGCTGTAGGCCGCGTTTGGTGTCCTGCTTTTGTAGCTCCTATGGGCTCCAAAAAGGCATCTATCTGTTCAGGGGTGCCCCCCCCCCCCCCCCCCCCCCCCCCCCCCCCCCCTCCCGATGTGGGTGATGCACCCTGGCAGGTCTTCGGGCTATTTGGCCCTCGTTTATGCCTCCTTTGCAGCCCGTCGAGCAGGAGCTCGTGTCCCCTGCTTCTGCTCCGCTCGGCGGTCAGGCTCCGCCCCGACAATTGATCATTTTAATTGCATTGTGTTTGGGTTTTTTCCAGCCGTGTTTTTTTTTTTTATATATATATATAGTTGCAAGGAGACTTCATGTCTTTTTAATTGCCCTTTTTTGGATCCGAAGACAAGAACTTTTAAGAAAGAAGACATGTTAGGGTAAATATGGTATTTTTTTTTTTTTTTACAGGTTTTTAGATTTAAGAGTGTAGGTGAGGGTGTAGTTTTTTCATTTGGGATAATGAGTGGGTAGAGACTTAACCACTGAGAGGGCACTTAAGGACACTGGCAGAATGGACAATGGCATATCCAGCCTAATTTTTATATTATATTAGAACCTCCACCTGTCACCCATGACACCTAGTGTCCCCCCTGTTATCAATATTAAAGCCCCTACCATACCATGGCATTAGAACGCACATGTTACTTCTGTTAGCTCAGTGGAGTTAACTAGGAAGTGAATATCCCTAGTTGTTTGATTGACAGCTGGGTAGGTGTTTCATCACAGTGAAATTGGCACTTTTAAAAAGATAGGAATTGTAAGGAGTACTCCATAGCTAAATAGAAATTCACCAATATGAAGTGGGGACTTTGGGTGTGGACTACTCCTTTAATGGTGAGTAATAGCAATGTATATCATCATTTGTAAAGTAATAGCAATGTATGTGAACCTTACTCAGTACAGAGTTTTCTGCATGCAGAAAACTGTATGCAGGTTTAAGACAGTTGTTCCTGGGTCCATATCTGTGACAAATGTGAATATTTGGAAGAGCATAGTGAGGATAACTGATAATACAGAGAGTTACTTGCTACTTGCTGTGAGTAGTGTTTAGTGGAGACAGGTAACAATGTGCTAGGAGATATGCCGGATACCTGCTGGACAGGTGCATATCTTTTTTTTTTTTTTTTTATTCTTTATTTTTGTTGTGCATGTGATAGTTAACAATAAACATTTTGTACCGCTGTGCCCCAACAGCTGCAGCGGGGATTGACCAACAAATATTATTAGCATAGTTAAAACAGTTATAACAGTAATTGTCTTGCACAGTTTTTTTATGACAGGTGCATATCTTGGTACCTGTAAACCATTTTTGAATGAAGCAAGAGATGAGGATAGCCATTCCTTTTCATGTACAGCACAGTAGTGTCTGAGTGTAGTGATTGGGAAAATCAAATGAGGAATAAAGGTGGGGTAGGTTGCAGTTCCGTCTAAAAGCCAAGTTGTGGGATCAAGAATAATGGAGAGGTAAGTCAGATTTTAATTGGTAGGGGACTCTTTTACAAGGAGAACAGAATGTCTTATCTGCTATAACAAACAGCTTGCATTATCCAAGATCCTCGAGTTCAGCATGTTACGGATCAAATGAACAGAGAATTGGGAAAGGTATATTAATATCCGTGACAAAAACAGTAGAAGTTAGGATATAGGAAGAAACTTTACAAAAAGGACCTCATGTTGAAAATTCTGTGCATTACTTTAGGATATAGGAGAGATAGTGCAGTTCGGAGGGGACAACAGGGAAAATAAACTTAGGGTACAAGAAACAGAGTTCAGGGAAGGCTGTTTGGACAGAGAATAACTTCTTGATATTTCCCATCTTTTAGTATCAATCTTTTATTTAAAGCAGATTGTAAAGTCCTTAGCTGTCAGTTTAATTGAAGGGGCATTTGTGAAATCAGTACTTGGCATAGAGAATCATAAAACAAGATTTCCGCACACAAAATCCAGCTTAGCTTAGGGCAATATAACTCTGGCAATCTTAAAACACTGTAATGAATAGAATCGTGTCATATCCAGGAAGTGTCTGCTAATGCAAAAGCCCTCTAAGGATGTGCAGGACTCGGTGGGATTAAGGGGTCACAAAGTATAACTCAGAGCTGTACAAATTATGATAAAGTAGCAACAACAAAAAAAATCAAGGTCAGAAATGGTCTGGTCTCAAAAGTACAATATTACATAAAAAGAAAGAACACATTGCTTTCCTTAGAAAAACGTTTGTAAAATATACCTATTATTTCTAAGCAGGCTTCCCGAGGGGCTCTCAGGCTGTGCAGAATTGATTCATTTTTTTATGTTTTCTTTTAAATAATTTTGCCCAAATGAGCACTTTTATTGCTGTTATTGCAATTCTGATTAGCAGTTTTCAAAGGACTCAAACGAATAACGTCAAAGAAGTACCGCAGAAGAGTGCAAAGAGCAGGCACAACAACATACAATTAGCTAGTCTCAAAGGTGACATAATAGAATTTATTTCATTAATGTGGTTTTATCACTTACCTAATGTCCCATAAACCTTAAATATTTAGAGATTATGATGAAAATTTACTGCAGTACTGTTAGACTCCAAATAAGCACAAAGCTAGTTATGTATAATCAGATTTTGCTATTATCGACCGTTAACATGCTGATTATTGTTCTGAATGTTTAATAGCAACTGTTTTGTTTTTCAAAAATCATTGAAACAATAATTTAATATGCTATTAACCACTTCATCATGTCATAGCAGTTATAGTATAAACAGCAGTCCTAAAATGAAACACACACATTTTCAAGGACCACCATGATATGGTAGTGATTAGGTAAGCTCATATATATATTATTATTATTATTATTATTATTACTTATTACGTATTTATATAGCGCCAGCATATTCCGTAGTGCTTTACAATATTCTCGAAGGGGGAGGTTTAACAATAAATTAGACGAGGGGGCGTAGCTTGGGCTCTGACCGGGCCGGGCGCATGAACTGAGAGCTCCGCTCCAAAATCAGCCACGCACATTAAATGGGCTGCAACCGATGCCCAGAGGCTCCCCAGACACCGAGGGGTGCACAGCAAGGCCCCCTGGACGGATTTTTGCAGCCGCAACCCGGCGCGAGCGGCGAGGCGGGAAGCCCCAAGATGGCGCCGACCTCGCCGGTGAGCTCCGAAAACGCGGCACTGGACCGCATTGGGGAGGAACTGCGGACCCTGACTGCCTGCATGGTCACTAAAGGGGACCTGCACAACCTCACCACCACCATCCAGGATACACTGAGGAAGGAGATTGCAGGCATCAGGTCTGAAGTCACCGCACACGCAGGCCGCATCCAGCCACTTGAGCAGGCACAGGAAGCGCAGACTAGCAAACTCTCAGCAACAGATACCGCAGTGGCCCGACAAGGCGAAATGCTCCTTGCCGTGAGATGACATATCGAAGACTTAGACAACAGGGGGCGACGCTGCAACATCAGAATCCGCGGAGTACCGAGTCTGAAGGGGAAGAAAACGCAGAAGCAGTCCTCACCGAGCTGTTCAACACGCTGCTGCAAGCGGCGTCCCCCAAACGCTTTGAATTCGAGAGGGCACACTGAGCGCTGAGGCCGAGGTCATTAGAGGAAGGCCCCAGAGACCTGGTGTGCTGTCTACACTCCTTCCCCGTAAAGGAGACCATCATGCGTAAGGCCCGCGAAAGACCAACATGGCCTTACAGGGGAGCACAAGTATCTCTATATAACGACCTCTCCCCCATCACGCTGGAAGCACGCCGGGCACTAAGACCAGTGACGGCCGCCCTGTGAGACCGCAACATTACCTACAAGTGGGGCTTGCCGTTTGCCTTACTGGCACGCCACCGTAATGGATGGGTGTCATTGCGCTGGCCTGAAGAGGTGCCACGATTTATGGAAGAGCTAGGCCTCACGCCTGTACAGGTCACCAACTGGATCCTGGGACCCCTAGGTCCACCGCCGAGGCCTCAAAGATCGAACCGGAGAAGAGAAGCGGGTTCACCGGCAGGACACTCATCCCAGAGGCGCAGACACCCAGCGGCACCAGAGGAATGAGTGAGTACCCCTGGCTAAATGTAGCCCCCCCACACTGCCCACATGCCCCGGGGTCACTGACTAACACCCTCCTCTGTATGCCCCATGCACCGCTGCTGACCCCTCCGGTTGAGCACACATGGCAAGATCTTGTGTGGCTCCTTTAGCTCCCCAACGGACATGAGCTACCAATGGACTCATACTACAAACTATCACTGAGACCCATGGCGGACACTTTTTGCGGGATTTGGGAGGTGGGATCAGGGGCCTGGTATTGAAGGGGGAGCCCCTACCGCAGTACACATAACGCACCTTCCAGCTGGGGATGCCATGTTTGGTCCCACACTGCTCGGACGCATGGGCTGGGAGACATGTATTGGGGAGGGGGATTATTGGAGGGGGGGGTCTGGATCGCCACTGCCGCAACATACCACTGCCGCAACATACCACTGCCCCTCATGGGGCACACCCTTGGCCTTCCCTTCTATTTTTGCGACTGAAGGAAGAGCCTGGGCCCCAGGTGGCCTGGGAAGTACCGCATCACGAGACCTAGTTCTGCGAACCAGGCAAAATCACCCCATGCAAGGAGGTAAGACAGGCGGAACTCACACGCTCGGACACCCTCATGGCCCCCTCCCGGTACAAAACGTAACTCTCACTCAGACAGGGGATCACCCCTGACCTGCCTCCTCCTGCTGGTATATACATGTAATAGGCCTATCTTACGATTTTGCCACACACTGATGCACTATATACAAATGCTCAAAACAGCATATTGGTTGTTCAAATTCTGGAGTGTTGGGACCGCGGGGGACGGCAGGTGGGGGGATACTCTCTGTTTCTAGGGAAGTGGAGGGGGTATGGGGGTTGCGGGGACGGCCGGGGATAGGGCGAGATCACGGTAACCCAAATGCGCACTGCCCCTGAAACATAGCAAACCTACCATAGCAGAGGTCATCTGCGAGGGGATGTCGGGGCTGGAGGGATAGCAACGGGTCCCCCCCCCTCGCGGCCTCTCCCATATGTGAATGCTCTTGAAGAACATAGACCGGGAATGTGAGAGGAGGCACAGAATGTGGAGGTATAGAGCTCTGGGTTATCACACCAGTTATAGGGTACATAGAGATAGGCCCCCCCTAGGCACTGCCAGCCTGGGGACAGGGACAAAATACACGGAGCAGGAACGTCATACCACTAAGCGAACACCACATAGGCAAGAGACAGGAAGCTTAAAGTAGGAGGGCACAGAGCAAGACTTACTCGGGAGAGGGAGGACCTTACAGGGAGGTAACCGACAGCGTAATAATAGTGCACTCTACTGACATCCATGGAGGGCAACAACCACTGGCAGGGAGGGGATGAGGATGTGGACCCGGGGGGAGGGGAGGTAAATGGAACAAGAGATAATTTGAGGTGCCTGGGGGGAGTGGGGGGGCGGAGGGGAGGGGGGACTCCGGGAATGTTGGTATCAGTTCTGTTTACTTAATTTCACAATGTTATGATCGGTTTTTTTTTATGACTTCTTACATGTATATATTAATTGAAAATGTAACGGTGCAATACTTGTCATGTTGCGAGAGGGGCACGGTGGGGCGGACGGATTCACCTCTCATCTGTTGACTTATCTTTGGGCGGTGCTAGAGTTGCGTATCCCAACACACACTCGTGCTAAATCTCTTGCGACTAGACCGTGGGGGACCAACACAGTTGGACAGAGGAGGGGGACCCTGACGACTCTAGTTGCTGCACGAGTATCCTCCTGATAAGAGGGGGTAGACACGGGATTTATACAATCCC
Organism: Pelobates fuscus; assembly: GCF_036172605.1. NCBI lineage: Eukaryota > Metazoa > Chordata > Amphibia > Anura > Pelobatidae > Pelobates > Pelobates fuscus. Next base: position 304,237,835 of record NC_086319.1, on the reverse strand, counting down.
AGGGGTGGTCTTCACCTGACTGGTGTACCACCCACTAACACGTACACACACCACACACACCACACCGCCTTCACTAACACAGCCCATTCCACTCTTACCTACTTCCCCCTACTTCCAACCTTTCACCCAACCCCCTTCTCTCTTGTTCAGTGACGGGGGTGCGTGGTCCGGGGCAGCCACCATAAAACCGGGGGTCTCCAAATGCCAGAACTTGTGGTAAAAGACCAACTGCCCATAGGGGGAATGGCATACCGCAGCACGCCACTGTCTGTCCTCACACTTAACTGTAGGGGCCTGAATATCCCAGAACGCAGAACACACCTATTACAGGAACTGAAGAGGAAACACATCGCGGTGGCGATGCTTCAGGAAACACACTTTAAAGAAGGAGCAGCCCCCCAGTTGCGCGACAGATCTTACCCGAGCAACTATTTCTGCAACCATCCCACAGCCCGCAAATCCGGAGTGGCCTTCGTAATAGCAGCAGATCTAAAACTCCAGGAACTGGACCGAGTCCAAGACACACAAGGGCGCTTCCTATTCCTGAAGGGGATTATAGCAGACAAAATATACACGCTCGCAACTATCTATGTCACCAACAGGCGCCAAGCCTCATTTCTCAAAGGAGCAAGAGCTAAACTAAGGGACTTTGCAGAGGGCGTGCTAATAGTGGGGGGGTGACTTTAACGCACCCCTAGACCCAACGCTGGACTCCTCCTCGGGACATAGCTGTATCCCCCAGAGATGCATCAGATCTATTCGATGCACGCTGAACGGGCTAGGGCTGGTTGACTGCTGGAGGACCCTCAACCCGTCTGGTAAAGATTACACACATTATTCCGCTCTCCATAACCGTTATGCATGGATCGACTACTTCTTCGTCAAACAAGAAGGCCTTTCTCGCCTATTAAAGGCTACCATTGAACCAGCTACGTGGTCGGACCACGGCCCAGAATAGACTTGGAATCACCTCTGTCCCAACCCTCCACCTGGACCTGGGGGCTGAACGAAGCACTGCTCTTGGACCCGTTGACACGGGAACAGATTGAACAAGATCTTGATCTCTATTTCTGAGAAAATGACCTAGCAGAAACCTTGCCTATCACATTGTGGGAGGCCCACAAGAGCGTAATTCGCGGAACGCTCATACGTATTGCATCTCAGAAGAAGAAGGCAGCAACCCAGGAGATTGCGAAACTCCATAAATCCATCTCGACGCTGGAGCAACAACACAAAAGATCCCACCTCAACGCGATATACGGCGAACTCACGGAGGCCAGAAGAACATTGAGGGACCTCATACTGAAAAAACACCTTCACTCGTTACAACACTCGAAAGGCTTTTACTATGCCCATGCTAACAAAGGAGGTAAACATCTGGCACGCCTCTTGAAGGGCACGGTGCCCCGCACCCAGATACGTAAATTATGTCTTACATCGGGCGCCATCTCCCCCTTCCCACAGGAGATAGCGGAGGAGTTCAAGAACTTCTACCACACCCGGAGATATGTAAATTATGTCTAACATCGGGCGCCATCTCCCCCTTCCCACAGGAGATAGCGGAGGAGTTCAAGAACTCCCCACACCCGGAGGGAACGACTGCAACCTGGACAGAGCCACAGCAATGAACGACTATCTACACCAGGGGTAGGCAACCTACGGCACTAGTGCCGTGCACGGCACTCGAGTTGTCTTTGCACGGCACTCAAGGCTGCTGGAGCCAAACAGGCTCTGGCCTATCAGGAGTCCCAGTAAAACTTCAAATATCTGCTAAGACGAAAAGATGGTGAAGGACAATCCTGAATTTAAGCATTGCAGCACATAGAGGAAGTGATCTCAGATCACTTCCTCCAAGCACTTATGAATGGGAATCCACACTGTAGTAGAGCAGCCTGCAGCTGCTGTTGCAGCAACTGTCTTTGACCTGTACCAGGCCAGCCTGGTCCCCACTGGAACCCAACCATACTGCTAGATATACACAGATATTGTGGATCAAACCAAGTGTTTATCTGAGTATCTGCTCATTTCCAAATTGTTAAAATAAATGCATGCACGCTCTGAAGTAAATCACACTGAGACACAGGTTGGAATGTTTAATCAGGGGGCAGCAAGCCCCTTATAAAGGCAAAAATGTAGATAACAGAGAGAATCCATATTTAATTGGTTAGGTGTTAAGTGTCTTATCTAATGCACATCCTACGAGGCGTGATGTCACCATCATCCCGGGATTTTACTCCGGATGTAGGCGCCATAACACAGAAATGAAGAATAACCCTCCCCTTATACAAATAATACGAACAGCCCACACACAAACACAATCTGCACAAACGTAACCTGCTAACAATCCACATACATGCACACAACCCAACATGCAGCCTCTCACATGCAATACACCAAACAGCCCACACACACTACCAAACACACAATGTGACATATCCATCCACACACAATTCCACAAGCAGCCCTCATACACAGCCCACATTCATATGTATCATACACAATACCATAAACTACTAATGAACATATACAATATAATAGCTCATATACGCACAAATACAACGATGCAAAGCAACTGCAGTAAAAATAACACAAGAAGAATACGGCCGCATACAAACCTCAATTTTAAAAAAATAGGACCGGCACGCTACGGGACATCACAATCCTATATCGGCACAGTGCTGCTAAAAGGTTGCCTTCCCCTGATCTACACACTAATGTCACGGAGAAGGTTGACCTGGACTCCGCATCAGCCCTAGACGCACCTATCAGCTCAGAAGAACTGGCAGCGGCCCTCAAGAATACCAAAACTGGAAAAGCACTGGGACCAGATGGCTTCTCTACAAGATACTATAAGAAGTTTGCGGAAAAGCTCCTACCTTGGCTCACAAAAGCTCTAAACGCTGTGGCCGACGGTGGAAGATTCGGACCGGAATCCCTGTCCGCGACCATAACCGTACTACTCAAGCCGGGAAAAGACCCAATGAATTGCGGCAGCTATCGCCCAATCTCCCTCATAAAGGTCGACACAAAACTATTCACGAAAGTACTTGCGACCAGACTGCAGCCTCTCCTCCCGTCCATGATCCACGCAGACCAGATGGGCTTCATACCTGGACGCGAGGCGAGTCTCTTTTCCATCCAACATCAGGCGAGGAAAATGGGAGAGCGCCTTCTACTGCTATCAACCGACGCGGAGAAGGCGTTCGACCGAGTCGACTGGCAGTACATGACATCCACGCTGAGGGAGATGGGGCTGGGGCATAAGCTCTTAACTTGGATATCCGCCATATACAGCAACCCGAGGGCAGCGGTGAAGGTCAATGGGGCACGGACAGACGACTTTGAGATTAGAAACGGAACGCGACAGGGGTGTCCACTCTCCTCACTGCTGTTCGCACTGTCTCTTGAACCACTCCTGCAGGCGATCCGCCTGAACCCAGATATTCGGGGGTTATGAGGGACAGGGAACGACCCATAAAGTTGCGGCTTACGCAGATGATTTGCTTTTTTTCATCAAACAACCACGTTTAACTCTGCCAAACCTCCTCGCGGAGTTCAAACGCTTCGGTAACCTGTCCAGGTTCAAGCTAAATCTGACGAAATGTGAAGTCCTGAACCTAATGATAACCACTGACGAATAACAATTCGAGTTTCGATGGTGTCATGGTAAAATTAAATATTTGGGCATATGGGTGCCCACGGATCCCAGACAACTATATGAGCATAATTTTCAACCTCTACTACATTCAATCACTGCAGACCTGACTAGATGGGCTCTCCCTCACATAACCTGGCACGGGCGCATAGCGGCGCTCAAGATGAATGTGCTCCCTAGAGTCCTATATCTTATGCAAACCATACCCCTCGCGCCACCTGCAACATTCTTTTCCTCCCTGAAAACAGCAGTCATACGCTACACGTGGCGAGGCGAACAATCCAGATTGCGGAATGACATACTCTGCCTCCCCAGACCCAACGGGGGACTGGCATTGCCAGATTTTAAAAAGTATCATCAAGCCATTGTGATGCAACGCATTCTTGACTGGCATATGCAACCTACACAGAAGCAATTAACCTTAGACAAAACAATTAACAAAAAGACACTGGAAAATATGATCTGGGGGGGGGGGGGGGCAGGGCCCGAGAGAACGAGCAGTGGGTGACGGACCGGTGACACAAACGTTACGCAGCTGGAAATCACTAAGGGAACGGCCACACATCTCACCAACACCCAGCCCCCTTCTACCGGTGACGCACAATAGCAGAATAGGCGGAGGCTTGCCAGCTAGGGCGTGGAGCTTCCGTGGCGAAGGAGAATATCTTCCCATACGAAGGGCCCTAGGAGATGGTGGGCTCCAAGATCTGGATGTGTTGCTGGAGGGTAGACCGCGGACCGCACTCACTACACTCCGATACATGCAACTAAAACAATACTATACTACCCTCACGCATAGAGAACGACTAAATAGGGAGCTAACGTGGTTCGAGGAGCTCTGTGAGCAAGGCTCTGGACTGGACCACGCAGTATCCATACTATACCAACATCTAGTCACGAATGACCGCACGGACAATAACACATTCCGAAGGCAGTGGGAGGAATCGCTCGGTAGAACATTTACACCGCCACAATGGGACAAGGCACTCCTGTAGCAACATAAGAGCTCCATGAGCTCTCACTACCAGGAGGTTAACTATAAATTGATTTCCTCCTGGTATAGAACGCCAACCGTAATACACCGAATCTTCCCAACAACTCCACCAACGTGCTGGAGATGCCAAACAGAAAGAGGCACACTGCTACACATCTGGTGGGATTGTAGCGACATAGCCCCGTACTGGGAAATGATAAAAAATGAGATATCCCTGGTACTGGGAGAAGTCCCAGACTGGTCTGCGGAACTCGCACTCCTGCATATCTCTCAACATCCGATATCGAGCTACAAAAAATCGATCATGCGCCATCTGCTAAACACAGCTAAGGCCTCCATACCGGCATACTGGAAACAGACGGAGATCCCGACGAAGGAGGAGTGGGTTAGGCGAGTGGAGGACATTCAGGGTGCGGAGGCGCTCCATGCCTCCCTGACAGGCAGGGAAACCAAACACGTGGAAGCGTGGCAACCCTGGTTTATGTATATCTCTCAATACCCGCGGAATGGGGGGGACCCCAGAGGTGGCGCACGGGCTCCGACTCCCCCTTAGCATGGACCATACACTGCTCCCTCTAGCCCTATTCCCTCTTCTCCTCCCCCTATCTCCCTCCCGCACCTACCCCTGCTCCCCTCACACTCATACTCTGAATAGGTAAGACTGAGGAAAATCTGACGTACAGAAGGGAGTAATACCTCCCACCGAAAACGTGCCACATCACATAACTGACGCAACACATGTACAATTCACCCAGCAGAATCCACCCACCACCAGTGGGCACATATCATACACACACATAACGCACAGATCGCAAAAAAAAACCCAGTAGGACAGATGCCTGAAAGCCTTAGAACGCCACCTTTGCCCATTCTAGATATCACTTACATAACTTCCCAAATGAGAGCAACAACCGCTTCCTCATTAGATCGAATAACAGGGAACACATATCAAATTGGTACATAATACATTAACGGGGACGACAAAACACTAAACACTGGCAGCGCAAGCTCCGAACCCAAAGCATAACTAACGGATAATGCAGGACCGCAAATTGGGAACGCACACTAGTCTCAGAGATAGATGCCCTGTGCCTCGCGGAGAGGTACAGACTGAGGGACATGGAAAAGGTTCGGCTAACAAGCCAAAAGAACCAGGGGATCATATTACAACTTTGAACCTCGACCTAGTCAGTAATCTTAACATGATGTGAATAGTACCCTCAAACTGACGGTATGTTGGAGACCTGCGTGTCCCAAATTAGAAATCTTCTTAACGAATGTATTGATTGTTTGAACAAATTCTCAATAAAAACAGATTTACAAAAAAAAACAATAAATTAGACAATTACAAAAACTTGCAGGGACAATAGGGGCCCTGCTCAAACAAGCTTTCAGTCTATAGGAGGTGGGGTATAAAACACAAAAGGACAGGAGGTAGCAATCAAACAAGGTTGAGTGAAGCAGAGCTGGAGTAGAGAGTAAAGTGCTGCCCTTTAGGAGTGCAAGTGATAGGTATGTGAGGTAGAGGTTACTCTGGGAGGCCATAAGCTTTCATAAAGAGATGGGTTTTGAGGCACTTTTTAAATGATTGAAGACTAAGTGAGAACTTGATGGTCATAGGCAGGCTATTTCAAAGGAAAGGAGCCACCCGCGAGAAGTCCTGCAAGCGTGAGTTGGCCGTATGGGTGCGAGCAGCAGACAGGAGAAGGCCATGGGCAAAGCGGAGAGACCGAGAAGGGCCATACCTGTCGATCAGTGAAGAGATATAGAAGGGGCTAGAATTGGTCAGTGCTTTATAGGTGTGGATTAGTACCTTGAATTGACTCCTATAGGATACAGGAAGCCAATGTATTATGCTAGTCCTACCAGGTCGGATCTTAGATTTAAAGGAACACTTTAAGCACCACAGGAGTTCCCTGGTGCACTTCCAGTGTAAGTATACAATCCATTTTATAGTGGTTTGACTTCTTATGTCGGTTCCGGTAGGCAACACTCCCTGCCTTGACTACAGCCTCCAAGCCAGCCTGAAGCTCTCACGTTAGGGGTAGGGTTAGGTGTAGGGTTAGGGTTAGGGTTAGGGATAGAGTTAGATTCCTGTCATCATTCCCGTAATTTTCCCTCCCTCTGTTCTGTTTTACCACTTTTCCGAAATCCGAAGCACTTCGGCACTTTGGGAATTCAGTTCGGTTTGGCACTTCCGAAATTCGCCACTTTGGTGGTTCGGCTCGGCACTTCCAAAATTCTGCCCTTCGGCAATTCAGACATTCCAAAGCATCCGAATGTACGAATTTATGAAATTCGTCCAAATTTACATTCGGAACTAAACGAATTGCATGTGTCTATAAAACACAGTAGGAGAGTTCTGTCATCTTATTGCTCACTACCCAATAGGGGTTCTACATTACCTCCTGTGTTAATATATGCATATAATATACATGACCACTTTTTTATATTTGTATACAGTTCTTTAAAAACAAAGCTGTATTCCTTAGCACTATAGAGTCATTCTGTAGCTGCATCCCTCCTCACTAGCCTTATTCCAGCGCCAAGGTTCCTTAGCAATGGCTCCGGGATCTCTGACATCATCGCAAGGGGTAACCTAATGCAAATTCGAGAGAAGCGTTGCTCGTGCATTAGGCTTTTCCCATATGAAATTATTGAAATAATGCTTTCCTAATGGTGATTTTGAAGATGCTGGATGTCCTTATGCAAAGCATGAGGTCGTCAAGCATTGTTTCACAGAGTTAAACTCTGTGAATCAGCAGGTAGCTTCTCTAGAGGCTGTCTGCTAGTCAAGCACTAGAGGCAGTCTAAACACTGCAGTGTACACATTGCAGTTTCTCTAAGACTGCACTGTTTTACATTGCAGGTTAAAGGGGATGGGGACACTGCACCCAGATCACTCAATGAGGTGAAGTCATCTGGGTGCCTTTTGTGTCCCTTTTTCGCAAATATCTATTCAGTTGACGATGTGACAGCAACATAATATGTAGAAGAATGCAGGCATGGTTAAAGGGAAACTCCAGTGCCAGGAAAACAATAAATTTTAATGGCACTGCAGGTCCCCTCTCCCTCCCACCCCCCAAAAAGGGGTAAAAACCCCTTCAGTAACTTATCAGAGGCAGCGACGATGTCCCACGTCGCTGCTTCTTCCTCCGCCGCCGCTCCTCCCAGTGATTGCGTCGGCCCGTGGGCGAGACTGATCCCGCCCACCAGCCGGGGAGTCTGCCACGCATGCGCATTATAGCTCCCCAAAGGAAAGCATTGAAAATGCTTTTTAATGCTTTCCTATGGGGAAATGAGCGACGCTGGAGGTCCTCACACAGCATGAGGACGTCCAGCGACGCTCTAGCACAGGTTTCCTGTGCTAGGGACACGGAAGTGCCCTCTAGAGGCTGTCTAGGAGACAGTCACTAGAGGTGGAGTTAACCCTGCAAGGTAATTATTGCAGTTTATTAAAAACTGCAATAATTACAGTTGCAGGGTTAAGGGTGGTGGGAGTTGGCACCCAGACCACTCCAATGGGCAGAAGTGGTCTGGGTGCCTTTTGTGTCCCTTTTTCGCAAATATCTATTCAGTTGATGATCTGACAGCAACATAATATGTAGAAGAATGCAGGCATGGTTAAAGGGAAACTCCAGTGCCAGGAAAACAATCAATTTTCCTGGCACTGCAGGTACCCTCTCCCTCCCACCCCCCAATCCCCGGTAGCTGAAGGGGTAAAAACCCCTTCAGTAACTTATCAGAGGCAGCGACGATGTCCCACGTCGCTGCTTCTTCCTCCGCCGCCGCTCCTCCCAGTGATTGCGTCGGCCGGTGGGCGAGACTGATCCCGCCCACCAGCTGGGGAGTCTGCCGCTCATGCGCATTATAGCTCCCCAAAGGAAAGCATTGAGGACGTCCAGCGACGCTCTAGCACAGGTTTCCTGTGCTAGGGACACGGAAGTGCCCTCTAGAGGCTGTCTAGGAGACAGTCACTAGAGGTGGAGTTAACCCTGCAAGGTAATTATTGCAGTTTATTAAAAACTGCAATAATTACAGTTGCAGGGTTAAGGGTGGTGGGAGTTGGCACCCAGACCACTCCAATGGGCAGAAGTGGTCTGGGTGCCTGGAGGGAATCATGACATGTCACACATGTCATGTGTCCTTAAGGGGTTAAGAGATGTAGCTGTTCTTTCCAACATCACAATTGGGAAGAAATGTGATCTAAGTGACACTGACCTTAGAATTATTGTTGGTGGCAGACATAGTGATATTATTCAGTATTCATGTGGTGTTTAACTGTTTCTCTTATTTTGTGGTGGTCTGACTATTGGAATGACAGCTGATCTCAAGAAATTCATATGCACAACAGTTGCTAACGTTTACAGATAGTGCTACAAAACCTATCCAGTGAGTCACAGTTCTATGGGCACAAACATCTTGTTAATGAAAGAAGAGAATGATCTGACTGATTCAAAGTGACAGGAAGGTAACAGCAACTAAATAGCCACTCATCACAACCGTGCTATGAAGGAAAACATCTTTGACTGCACAACACATCAAATCTATTTGAATGGACTACAGCAGCAGAAGACTACATCAGGTTCCACTCCTGGTTGTGAAGAACAGGAGGCTAATGCTTGGTACATTTGACACATTTTAGAATTTAACTGTATTCCAATGTAATTTTAAGTTACTTCTACTTTAAGATAAATATTACAGAATTCTAGTGTATACATTCCCCTTATTAATTACTAGGAAGATATTTTTAACTTTAACTATATTTACAGTTTTCAGTTGCCAAAAAACCGTGCTGTATCATAACAAGTATCCACCAGTCAAGCTTACACATTGAAGATCATTCATTTTGTCTAAAGTTGGTCAAATTATGAAAATGTACATTTTCTATATCACAAATATAAACCTATACACCCCCTACACTTGTGGTACGCAGAATTAATTTTCCTTTCAGAAATGATAAATAGTTGCTTCTGAGACCCAAGATGAAACATCTGGTATTCTGCTTCCAGTTTTCAAATGAAAGAAGCCATTTGTAATGAAATAAAACACAGTGGCCCACCATATTTATTTTTACCAACCAGATAAGAGTTTCATACACCACGTTCCTTGACCTTTTATACAAGTGAATAATACACTGAAAATACATCTTGCGGTTTCTGAAATGAAGCATGCTGAGGAAGACGGTTAGACTCTCACGGAATTCAGAAATGAAAAATATGAAGTACATTTGCAGGGTTGTAGTGTTAGCCTATTATTTAAATATACTGTATGTTAAACATTAAATGAAATGGCAATAATGTGATAATATTATTTAGTGTAAACTTTTAAAACGCAGGTTCCAACCCCATATAAAATGTATAAGAGTGATGGCAGTTGCTGTCATAGAACAGCTATAGGTATAACGTGTCTTTTATTTTAGCTAAGCAGTTGTTTAGAATAATAGCTAAACCAATCACTTTACCTGTGGTCAGGAAATATTTTTCTTTATTATTACTAGAGGTATATAGCTATATTTCACTTTCATCTAAATCAATAGATGAAGCATATCTTTTGGTCATGTTTTTTTCTGTATATATGTATGTATGTAGTTATTTTATTTACAAAACAATAATAACAATACAGTCAGTAACCCATTGTTTTTGGACACCGTTGAATGACAGAGTTTGTAATATGCTACATGCCAAAGGGCTATAAAATTAGTTCAGGAACTAAAACTGCTGTGAAGGAAACAGGAGGGAAGATACATAAAGAAATTCTCCTTCGTTACCCATTGCACAACAAGAGCATTCATCAAATTAATTACCAGAAGGGGCCTAACTCTTGTGCTTGGAAGACTGTAAATGAGAGACTGGGGCAGTCTGACAGGACCTGACGCAGTCTGAGCTGTTTGGTTGTGTAATTAATTGGAATCTCGCCAGTTTGACAAATTGGAATGATGAATCTATCTTGGGTTGAAGAGATAGGGGGAAAATGCATAATCAGTCAAAGATTTAGTCCAGACAGGGTTTTTTTGTACCTGACTCCACAGACAGCAAATCCATTAAAGAAGGGACACATCACTTACTTAAAAGACAGTCCTTTCACTGTTTAGTTTAACCCTTTCCTTATTTCAGGCCATACAGCATTGATTGGGGTTACACAGTGTGTATTATTTTATAATACTTTATACAGGCTAGATGTAGGCTTATGAATGGGATACAGCTCCTGGAATGAAAGCATTTTTGCTGGTACCCACAAATGAAGGTTTACTATGTATCCATGTATTGATCTATTGATACTACCGTAATTGCAAATTTGACAAAATAGTTATATTGGTATTCAAGAACCACATGTATGTCTATCCTTGCAGTCATCTGGATTGTATGGTGATTGAAACCCACACATATGTGTGATACTGGACCAAAGATTACCCGGTTAATCAAAGATACGGTTTAGAAATGACACAGAGAAAAACATAGATTAATATGATACATGTGCTCCAGATGTTTCCCAAATTCCTGTTGTTTTACTATTGCAAGGCAACACGCCCCTTTTAAAAGCTATGAAAAAAATGTAATCAGGAGGGTGGGATGCAGTTCTCCAGCATCTCAACCGAGCTTTACAAACTCCCCTCGCCATAAGTATATGTTAATATCTTAAATTAAAGGACCACTATAGTGCTAGGAAAACATACTAGTTTTCCTGGCTCTATAGGGTCCTTGGGTCCTCCTCACCCTCTCAGTCCCCCTCCCGCCTGGCTCTAGGGTGAGGAAGGGGTTAAATTCCTACCTTTTTCCAGCGCCGGGCTCCCTCGGCACTGGGGACTCTCCACCCTCTTCCAACGTCATCCGCTGAGCCGCGTGCGCAATCAGTCAGTCCATAGGAAAATCATTTCTAAATGCTTTCCTATGGACGCTGGCATCTTCTCACTGTGAAAATCACAGTCAGAAGCGCCTCTAGCGGCTGTCAGTGAGACAGCCACTAGAGGCTGGATTAACCCTAATGTAAACATAGCAGTTTCTCTAAAACTGCTATGTTTACAGCTGCAGGGTTAACCCTAGATGGACCTGGCACCCAGACCACTTCATTGAGCTGAAGTGGTCTGGGTGCCTATAGTGGTCCTTTAAGATATGCCAACCTCATTTAATAAGCCAATTAGTTTTTCATGAAACGTAGTGTTTTCATGAACTTGAAATCTGTCCCACCTCTCTATGACCTTACCTGTAAAACACTACTTGATCACTTAACCACATAAACTTATTTCTGCCCAGAAATTCCAGGACTGTCAGTCTAAAAATGAGTTTCATTAAATTGCTCAATCCAAATAAACAAGGCATTTTCTAGTACAACTGTCTGGTTTGTCTAAAGACACATGGTTGTTTCCTTTGAAAAGTCCCATACATATACTGTGTTGGTTTTGTTTTCTAATTTTTTTTTTATTTTTTTTTAATTAAATGGTAATTGCAAGGAACAGACAGGTCAAACTGCAGTTAAAAAGTGATACATAAGATGTCACAATGCGGTAAGGAATCTAAACATATGCACTCTTTTTGAGAATAAGACATAAAATCTGATCACTCTTTTTTTTTTAGAAAATAAAAGTCAAGTAACCAACTAAACAACACACCAAAGATGCTCCCAAGGTAATTAGTCGATGAGCAGATGCCCATAAAAAACTTGACCTTGAAATAATAAACAGGAAAATTGTGTTTCCACTGTATGCCAGAGAAAGTCCTGGTCCATGAGCCAAAGTCAACCAATACCCTTCGAGGGCAGAACACAGTTCTGCAAAGATTGCCAGGGGTCTAATGGCCCAGATGTTAATAGGTGCTTCATCAAACTGAGGTGGAGAGGTTTCGTGAGTGTGGGGATAGTAATGGCACTTTAGAGACACCAGTCGCTGTTTGGCCTTTAAGGTGTGAGCTGGGTTGGGGTGGGCACACTCTTATAAGGAAGGTGTGCTAGTCTCCACTGCTGTTTTTTTTTTTCAAGCTTGATCAAAAGCAGAAATCATTCATGGGCACTGGACACGTTACATTGGAATCTGATGTAAGTTGCTGCTTGTCATCTGCACTGCAGGAAGTTGCAGTTGGTGGTTTAGCTTCAGCCATCAAAGATTTTGTCTAGCCTAGAATTAGTAAGAGAAAGCTGGTTTCAGGAATCGAAGGTGCACTTGAAATCCGCCATGTTGGTAAGGACCATGTGCCTTTTGCCTTCTTGCTTACCAGTACAGTGGGGCGGTGTTGAAACAAGGAAGCCTCCACAGTTTATACCGGGATAACTGCAAAAAAGGGAGTACAAACTAGCTTTTACAATGGTTCATGTTGCTCCAGGCCTCTCCCCTCCACAGGGTGCAGTAGGCTGCAATTCAAGTATATGGGTCTCTGTGGTCACATCTGAATAGAATGGTAAAATATCACTTAAAGGAAGCCCAACTGAGGTTAGATTCCACAGTACAAAGGAATCGCATAAAAGGCAAAGGCAGTCATAAAACAGCCAATACTGAGAGATTACTTGGGAGCTCCCTCAAAACATATCTATCCTGCATGTCAGTCAGTCTGGCACCCAATACTGTGTTTTTACATTCTCTCTTATGAAATAATGTATTTCTTACATATGTGAATATGGTTTCTACTTAGGGTAACTGGATTTACAAAGGGTCAAATAGCTGAGAATTAAATCACCTTACATTGCTGCATCTTTACTAAAGATAATTCACAAGAAATGTATAATTTTAAACAATGTGAACCTATTCCTAAGAAGACAAATCAGTATGGTCTCTTGCTAGCACACTCGCTGAATTGAATATTATGTATCTAATTTGTAAAAATTGTGCGTTCCAAATATAAAACGTCACTGCTATTACAATGTTTCATCATTAAATTTATTTACATTCATTTTAAACACATTTTTATACATGTGTTAAAAGAGACTGAAACAAGTTGAGAAATGTTTAATTTATTTTTTCCAGTTTCAATTTTTATAGTGTTGTTCACACTTAGAAGCACGGGCACCGTAAGATAAGCAATATGGGATTTGCACATTTGTGAAGTATAGAAATATGCTATAGCGCACTTATCTAAATAAAGACTACAAATGCAAGACATGTAAATTAGTAGTAGAGAACGGAGACATGTAGGCATTGAAGTAGTTAACAAGTGATATGTAGCATCCTAAATGGATTATTCAATCTGATTTAAACTGCAAAGTATATAGAATAAATTAGTAGGCAACAGATGTAGCCTATTGTCAAAGGTTGACACTGTAAAAATAATAAGATAAAGAATAGAAAAAGAAGATCAGTTGAATCTAAACTATAACAGTTATACATGAGATAAAAGTTGATGGCTGAGCAAAAAAGTCCAGATTTCCAGTTATGTACGTTATGTGCTGGATTTCGAATATATGAGCACTTATACAAGGCATTCAATATATATTCAAAAACTATGGAAGTCTTCTGTGACTGGTTCACCGTGAGTGGGCTGCCCAAAATAGTTCCACAAGTTTGAGTGGTTTTGCCGGTCACTTCAGTAAAAGGAGAAAAATGAACAAAGTACCGAATGGATCCCCCTGGCTCCTAGCAGCGATTGTTCCCCTTATTCGTATGCACAACCATACCGAATAGCTCTCTTCTAGCTAATCGGTACATATAGATCCAGCGTTCGTGTGTTTGAGACTGGTGTTCGGGAAGTCGAGTGTCTGATTTTTGTTCTAGACACTGGACGACCAAGTCCCGCTGCCTTTGTTCATCTGAAAAAATATGGCCGCGGTTTTCTCAGCCACGTGGCATTCAGCAGTACGAACGCTGGCCGCACACATAGAGGGTTTAATTGAAACAGGCTTTGAAGTTTAATGAGCCAGAGGGTGGTCTTTGTTCGGTAGTTACAGCTACCGAATGGAGAATGAAGAAATAATGAATAAAAGGGTAATTTCTTCACAGTAAGCCAATACCAGGGACCTCGTGGCACCACAACAACTTCATTTTGATTACGTTGTTATGATGCCCGGGGTGTTCCTTCAATTATAAATGTCAGGTCTTAAAGTAAAGGTTATGTGTGCGCTAAATGATCTGGGATAGTAATAGTATCCACAATCTCATTTTGGATGACACACTAAACACTATAGGCACTACAGCTTGTTAAAGGATCACTATAGTGTCAGGAACACATGTATTACTGACCCTATAGTTTTAAAACCACCATCTAGTCCCCCTGGACCCCTCATGCCTCCATAAATATAGCATAATCTTACTGTATTTAAGCCTGAAGCTGTAGCTCTGCATGCTGTTTGCCTCAAAAAACAAGCAGTCTGCTGACATCATCAGAAGTGGTAGCCTGATCCAATCACAATGCTTCCCCATAGGATTGGCTGAAACTGATAAGGAGGCAGATCAGGGGCAGAGCCAGCATGATTCAAACAAAGCTCTGGTCAATCAGCATCTCCTCGTAGAGATGAATTGAATCAATGAATCTCTATGAGGAAAGTTCCGTTTCTGCATGCAGAGGGAGGAGACACTGAATGTTTGGATGCATTTTAGGCAGCCATGACCCAGGAAGGATCTCTAACAGCCATCTAAGGAGTGGCCAGTGAAGTTATCACTAGGCTGTAAAGAAACACTGCATTTTCTCTGAAAAGACCATGTTTACAGCAAAAAGCCAATAAGCTCTAGTTGTTCTGATGACTATAGTGTCCCTTTATAGCTTGTCTTTGTGCACAATCACTCCAATTTTAGCAAAACTATTTTTGAAGTGTTTGAAGGAAACCAAAGACTTTACCCAACGGCAGGCCCATCTGCTACCTCTCAGATATTGATGATAATGTTGTATAAATCAGTCCAGTTTTGGATGGCAATGTTGGTAGTTATTTGCGCTATAACCACTATAATAAACTGTAGAGGTTATGGTGCTTGGAATATCTATTTAGTTCTTTTTTTCTGTTTCATATGATGGTTTCCTTTTTTGCCTACACATAATGGTCATCCTGAGAATACAGTTGATAAAACAGTTCCTGAGCATAACATTTGGTTACATACCTGGCTAGTCACAAAGTTGCATTGTTAATAGGTAGCTCATATGCTCAATCAAAAAATCTGACATCACTGGATGTGCAATGAACTATTGCACATTAGGTAGCTATTACCCACTGTTCTGACATAGAATGTTCAGATTCCATTGTATCTTATACTGATTTGCAGAATTAGAGTTATATTCAGTAGACATATAGTTAATAGCAATGGGGTCCCTTCCTAACACAAAGAGAAAAAAAAAAACATTTCAGGAAATAAAAAGAATAGCATGAAGTGGCAATGAGCCTTTCTTTAATTGGATCTCAGGGAAAAAATTATCTGACAAAAATAATAAAAAAAGACTAGATTCATTATGTGAAGGACACTTTATCCTTGTGGTGTGCTGTGATTCAGCATGGTAAGTACTCATTCCTAATAGGTTCTGAGAGCAACATGAAATATTCGAATGCCACATCATCTAATGACTCCCTGTACTCCTGTGGGAAGCCGGGGTAGACAGTAACAGGATCAGCTTGCAAGATAGAGACACCTCAAAAGTCATGCACTAATTCGTCTTGGGGCACTATTTGCTTTCAATGATAAAGGAACACAGTTTGGACTATTTAAAAGTGACCTTGAACCTTCAGCAAAATACTTCCACAGGTTGAAGGATAAACATTAACGATCCTGTGATAATTCTAATCATTGTGGAATTATTAAGAATAAACTTTATAATTAATGTAAAGGTGTAACTTTAATTCAAATTCATCTTTCATACTTTTTATGCAACAGGAAAAAAACTTGAATTGAGTTATCCACTAAAGTGAAAACTGATTGTGGGTTTTCAAATGAATGCAAGGTGAATTTCATATATAAGCCCAAAATAGCCAAACTGGAGGGTTGTGGCATGACAGTCAAGCAAAATGTTCACTTGATCCGCTA
Source organism: Pelobates fuscus (assembly GCF_036172605.1). Taxonomy (NCBI): domain Eukaryota; kingdom Metazoa; phylum Chordata; class Amphibia; order Anura; family Pelobatidae; genus Pelobates; species Pelobates fuscus. Next base: position 304,221,257 of record NC_086319.1, on the reverse strand, counting down.
CACACGCCCTGCCAACAGCAAAAAAAAAACCTGCAGTCCTAAAATTCAGTGATAAGATGGCATCCCGTAAAGCTCCTAAATTTGCCTGAAGGAGTGGAGGAACACCCCCTAAAACAATTTTCAAGAGTATCGGCAGTATTGCAGAGACTTACTGATCTACTATGATCGCATAACGTGGAATTCACATGGGGGCACTATTCAAAGGAAATCACTCTTCTACCATGTTTCCAAGCACCAACCCAAGGCACTTTCTACAGGGACTGAGCTTGGAGATACCTGAGGATTTCCAAATTCTGGAAAGAGGCCCTGCAGGTTGGGAATACTACCTCTGGATTGGAAGGAAAGAAGTGAACAACCTGCTTGATGCCAACTGCACACCTTCATCTAACTGACATTAGACATGGACACATATGTTTAGCATTTTCTAATCATACAACAACACAAAGGTAGTTTTGAGGATGACACAGTTATGATACTACAAGTATTGTTAAAGTGTTTAGTTGAATGTGTTTAAGTTAAGGCCTTAATTAAAATACCCTAGCTGGAAAATCACACCATAGAGATTATAAACAATAATATCCCCAAAAAGAGAAATAAGACATTTAACTAAAGGTTTTTGTTAAAAAAAAAAAAATACAAAACTAAACAAACAAATATTTAAGACACCAAATTAGGATGAGGATGACATTTCAAAATCTGATAATGTATGACACCAGACAGGATCGAGTTAAAAAGGCACCATATGAAGTAAGGTGATTTTGACAACAGAATGGGATCCAAGTTTACAGATGCCTCACCAAATCCCATGAATTCCATGAGAGGGCGACTTTTACAATAGTTGCATATCTAATGGTTGAGGTTCGGGACTTAAGGATACACAACAATGCTATGCATACATAACGAGTAATATATTTAAAAAAAACATCAGGATAATACTACACTTTATATTGTTACATTGTTAGTTAGGATAACTGTTTCAATAGTTGTAATGTACCTAAGAGTTCATGCTGGGTGCTCGGCAGCTGGATATCTCCCCTACAAGAGGTAACTTGACAAGAGGTAACTTGAGGCAAATGACCACTCCCTGATCAACCTGGCATTGGGTAAGACTAGAAGGATGGTCTAATCTTTTAATTTTGTTAATGTTGTTTTTGTCTCTTTTTATTTTTTCGGTTTTCTCTCCCACTCCCGACTTCCTTCCGTAACTCTATTCCAAAGAAGCCGGCAGTGGCGACACCTCAGGCAACCACAGGGCGAACTTTATGGGGTCCATGTGGAGACTTGCATAGAGGGACACCCCTATGGCATAGCAAACGCATATCATCTTTAACTCAAGTGGCTCTAAGATTAGCTTCATTAAATGTCAATGGCTTGAAAACTCCCAACAAAAGTCTGTGAATTAAATAAACACAAAGTTGACATAGCCTACAAAGAGCCACAAAAATCTAAATATCAGATTATACATATGATAGGCCATATGTCTTCAGTGCGCTCGCCAAACTAAATGAGGTTGAAAATGAATTACATAGGAAATGTCTATTTCAGTTCACCCATACTCAGTGACTGTGTGACATGTCATGATTCCCTTTTATTCCATAAGTTTGGTCCTGAAGGGGTTAAACAAAGCGCCCATTCCAGGTCTGGGAAAAGACTGACTGTAGTAATTAGGCTTCTAAATTTATGAAAGAACATATAAATATAGCTATATCTGCCCTGGATATTTTGCACTTTTTCCACTGTGTCTTTCGGGAACTGGCTCTCCCTGTCTGGAAAAACTTGGTAAAAGTATCCAACCCAGTGAGCGTTCACTGCTCTCTCCAATGTGGTTACAAGTGTTGGGAAATGGTGAGAGATTTACTGGTATCAGTCTTTGATAGACCTATAAGCTTAGATTCTTGATAATTTCTGTTAGCGAGGTCCATGGAGGGATTGCCTTCTCATATAAAAAGGTTGTTTATTACAATTACCTTATCAGTGAGAAGGGATCTGACACGAGTGTCGTTGGGAGTTGGAACCCCAATGAAAAATAAAGTTATACCTAAAATAAAAGATTATTATCTTATGGAAAACTTCACTGCACAAGTCCAAAATGTTGTTTTTGAAAATTCAGAGTTTAGGAGACAAAGATCAAAGAGGTCTAATCAAATTGCAAAAGTATTTTTCAAGTATACCATCTGTCTTCCTAGACTTAAATAAAGATTAAAAAAATATATATAAATATATATATATCCAAACTAGAAACATTCTCCAACTCAGATTTGCTTTCAGATTTGCTATTTTGGCCTTCAAATGTAAACTCTATTTTGAACTCCTGACAAATCTCACTTTAGTGAATAACCCTGTGTGTGTTATTGCAACCTTTCAGAATAGTCCATGTAAATGTACATTTTTTTAAAGACACCCATGAGACTATGAATTCTAAGGTACAAATTCCTCACAAAATTACCCTGTTTGATGTATGACTGGACACGTGCTGCAGTGAACAGATTTTGGATATATGCTTAGACAGTGCTGGCATTGAAGCTGTATCCTTTTTTACTACATAAGAGTTCACAGTCAAGTCTGTGGTCCTGATTAATGACATATATTTATACAACAATTTTATCTCTAGGTCAGAAAGGTCAAACATATTCGTTATGGAGAGACAAAATTTACATATGAGCGCAAATGTATGGCTGAATACTGCCCTTGATTGTCCATCATGCATTCTTCTTCCCATCAATTGCAGATGTAGTATTCTGTAACTATTGACCCAGACAGTCTTATCATTCTGTGTACTTCTGGTATTCCATGAATTTGGATGTTTCTAACTGTTCTCTTGCTTTTTCCTATTCAGGTATTTTTGCACTAAGATCATTCTAAAGATTGGTAATATGCCCCTTCCATCCATTAATGATCTAAACTTAGTATGTTGGATCTTAGTTTAGTTCCTGACAGTCATGCTCCAACAAAAATAAATAAATCTTAAAGACTTTGCTGAACACTATAGTCACCCAGACCACTTCATTTCAATTAAGTGGTATGGGTGCAGAGTGTCAGGAACCCTTACCGTGGTCCCGTGGGCCATTTATCCTGATTTCTGGTTCCCTGACTCGGCTATTCCTTATCGTTATCCTGATCTCTGGTTTTCCTAGACTTTGGCTATTCCTTGACTATTCTCTCATTATCCACATTAAACCTGGCCATTCTAAGGTCTGGTGATACATTTTCTCTTTTTAGGGTTAAATTCTGCGTGTTGGGGTCACTTTGTCGTGACAGAGTCACTGTCTTCTTACTGTCCGCCGTACTGACCGAGTAAACCTTTCTAGGGTCTACATTGTTGCCTAAGTCTACCTCTTGTTGCCTAAGCCAGACAGCTACTAGAGGGGCTTCCTGGGTTAGGTTCTGCACATACAGTTGCAAGAAAAAGTATGTGAACCCTTTGGAATGATATGGATTTCTGCACAAATTGGTCATAAAATGTGATCTGATCATCATCTAAGTCACAACAATAGACAGTCTGCTTAAACTAATAACACACAAAGAATGAAATGTTGCCATGTTTTTATTGAACACACCATGTAAACATTCACAGTGCAGGTGGAAAAAGTATGTGAACTCCTAGACTAATGACATCTCCAAGAGCTAATTGGAGTGAGATGTCAGCCAACTGGAGTCCAATCAATGAGATGAGATTGGAGGTGTTGGTTACAGCTGCCCTGCCCTATAAAAACACACACTAGTTCTGACTGCAAGAGCACAGCGCAGACTGCTCAATGAGGTGAAGAAGAATCCTAGAGTGTCAGCTAAAGACTTACAAAAGTCACTGGCAAATGCTAACATCCCTGTTAGCGAATCTACAATAAGTAAAACAATAAACATGAATGGATTTGCTGGGAGGATACCACAGAGGAAGCCACTGCTGTCCAAACAAAACATTGATGCACGTTTACAGTTTGCACAAGAGCACCTGGATGTTCCACAAGAGTACTGGCAAAATATTCTGTGGACAGATGAAACCAAAGTTGAGTTGTTTGGAAGAAACACACAACACTACGTGTGGCGAAAAAGAGGCACAGCACACCAACTTCAAAATCTCATCACAACTGTGAAGTATGGTGGTGGGGGCATCATGGTTTGGGGCTGCTTTGCTGCGTCAGGGCCTGGACGGATTGCTATCATCGAAGGAAAAATGAATTCCCAAGTTTATCAAGACATTTTGCAGGAGAACTTAAGGCCATCTGTCTACCAGCTGAAGCTCAACAGAAGATGGGTGTTGCAACAGGACAATGACCCAAAGCATAGAAGTAAATCAACAACAGAATGGCTTAAACAGAAGAAAATACGCCTTCTGAAGTGGCCCAGTCAGAGTCCTGACCTCAACCCGATTGAGATGCTGTTGCATGACCTCAAGAAAGCGATTCACACCAGACATCCCAAGAATATTGCTGAACTGAAACAGTTCTGTAAAGAGGAATGGTCAAGAATTACTCCTGACCGTTGTGCACGTCTGTTATGCAACTACAGGAAACGTTTGGTTGAAGTTATTGCTGCCAAATGAGGTTCAACCAGTTATTAAATCCAAGGGTTCACATACTTTTTCCACCTGCACTGTGAATGTTTACATGGTGTGTTCAATAAAAACATGGCAACATTTCATTCTTTGTGTGTTATTAGTTTAAGCAGACTGTGATTGTCTATTGTTGTGACTTAGATGATGATCAGATCACATTTTATGACCAATTTGTGCAGAAATCCATATCATTCCAAATGGTTCACATACTTTTTCTTGCAACTGTATAGTTTTGCCGCGCACTTCAGTATTCCCCACTGTTTATTTGGGTTTCCAAAGCTAGTGTGTTTGGATAAGTTAATTGACCTATTGTTTAGTGTGCCAGCAAATCTGTATTTTGTGGTAGAGAAAGTTGTGGGGTATGTGGTGCCTTTGAATTCTGTGTCTGGTGAAACTAAAAAAAATGCATTGCTTTGTATGATTGCAATATGCAAATTAGGAAATTGCAAACAACTAACCAGTTACATCTGTATATCTCTGTTTTCCCATAGATTAGAACGTTTTGATTGTATTATATATTTCATGCATTATTGTATTGTTTGTTTTTCATGTTAAGTATGTTTGTTTTCACCACATGCTTAAGGACACGTCAGCAAAGGAAACTCCTTGTTCAAAATAAAGCATAGTGTGCTAGTTACATTGGGAATTGTGTGTCCTGTCTGGTTTGTTTAGGGATTCCAATAGCAGAATTTTTGAATCTGCTTGCTAACTGAACTATTCCCTGGTTCCAGGGACATGTCAAGAAAGAGCAGGGCCTGAGATCCACAAGTGCCTTTGTAAAGGCAGTAGTTGAAGACAGTACGGAGTGTCTACAGGTCTCTGAGAAGTAAATCTAGGCTTGAAGGGTAAGGATACTTTTCCAGTAATTAGTAAAGACATATTAAGTGTTGTTGAGATTTTAGCTTGCATAATTCCTATAAGGGTAACTTGAAGTGCGGGTCAGAAGGAGCTCCTAGATCCTTGGAAATGTAGATTTAATGTACTCAGATGGATATGAGACATTCAAGTCAGATGTAAATAGCACATTATTATTCTTCTCTTTTATACCCTTCACTTCCAAAACCATGTATACATTTTTTTCCTTTAAGGATAGTGGGGAGGGTCTTGTCTGAATGCGCTTATTGCAGGGCTGGATTAAGCAACTCATGGGCTTGGAGTTGAAAATATTTAGGGCCCAATTACATGAGTATATTAAAGAAACACGCAAGCACCATAGCCACTAAAAACACTTTAGTAATTATGTTCCAGTGCCCTGGCTCTCCTTTTTGTAAGTTAGCAAATGGTAGTTAGAGCAGTTAAACTACTTACTTGGTGTCCACCAGGCACTGCTCCCCAGCTCCACCACCTCAATCAGAGACTTCTGTTAGCTCTCCTCAGTTAAGCCATGCAGGGCAGGGTTACCTCATCGGCTTAAAGCAGGGGTAGGCAACCTATGGCACATGTGCCACGCACGGCACTCGAGATGCCTTTGCACGGCACTCAAGGCTGTTGAGCCAACCAGGCTCTGGCCTATCAGGAGTCTCTGTGAAACTTCAGATATCTGCTAATACAAAAAGGTGAAGAAGGACAGTCCTCAATTTATGCATTGCAGCACATAGAGGAACTGATCTCAGATCACTTCATTCCAGCACTTATGAATGAGAATCAACACTGTAGTAGAGCAACCCGCAGCACCTATCACAGCTTCTGTCTAGTGATGTACCGAACTGTTCGCTGGCGAATAGTTCCCGGCGAACATAGCGTGTTCGCGTTCGCCACGGTGGGCGAACACATGCGCGGTTCGATCCGCCCCCTATTCGTCATCATTGACTAAACTTTGACCCTGTGCCTCACAGTCAGCAGACACATTCCAGCCAATCAGCAGCAGACCCTCCCTCCCAGACGCTCCCACCTCCTGTACAGCATCCATTTTAGATGTATTCTGAAGCTGCATTCTTAGATAGAGGAGGGAAAGTGTAGCTGCTGCTCATTTGATAGGGAAATGTATAGCTAGGCTAGTGTATTCAGTGTCCACTACAGTCCTGAAGCACTCATCTGATCTCTGCTGTAAGGACAGCACTCCAAAAAGCCCTTATTAGGGCTAGAACATCAGTCTGTTTTTTTTTTGTGTAATCGAATTGCAGTTGCCTGCCTGTCTGCCAGCTTCTGTGTCAGGCTCACAGTGGATACTGTGCCCACTTGCCCGGTGCCACCACTCATATCTGGTGTCACAATAGCTTGCATTTAAAAACAAATTTTTTTTTTCACTGTAATAGATTAATTAGCAGTTAGTTGTCTGCAAGCGTCTGTGTGTCAGGCCAGCAGCATGTGCTCTGCCAGTGTGCACAGTGCCACTCATATCTGGTGGCACAATAGCGTGCATTTAAAAACCCAAAAACTTTTTTTCACTGTAATAGATTGAATAGCAGTTAGTTGTCTGCAAGCATATGTGTGTCAGGCTCACAGTGGATACTGTGCCCACTTGCCCAGTGCCACCACTCATATCTGGTGTCACAATAGCTTGCATTTAAAAACATTTTTTTCACTGTAATAGATTAATTAGCAGTTAGTTGTCTGCAAGCGTCTGTGTGTCAGGCCAACAGTGTGTACTCTGCCAGTGTGCACAGTGCCACTCATATCTGGTGGCACAATAGCGTACATTTAAAAACCCAAAAACTTTTTTTCACTGTAATAGATTGAATAGCAGTTAGTTGTCTGCAAGCGTCTGTGTGTCAGGCTCACAGTGGATACTGTGCCCACTTGCCCAGTGCCACTACTCATATCTGGTGTCACAATAGCTTGCATTTAAAAACCCCAAAAATTTTGTCACTGTAATAGATTAATTAGCAGTTAGTTGTCTGCAAGCGTCTGTGTGTCAGGCCAACAGTGTGTACTCTGCCAGTGTGCACAGTGCCACTCATATCTGGTGGCACAATAGCGTGTATTTAAAAACCCACAAACTTTTTTTTCACTGTATTAGATTGAATAGCAGTTAGTTGTCTGCAAGCGTCTGTGTGTCAGGCTCACATTGGATACTGTGCCCACTTGCCCAGTGCCACCACTCATATCTAGTGTCACAATAGCTTGCATTTAAAAACAAAAAACATGTTTTCACTGTAATAGATTAATTAGCAGTTAGTTGTCTGCAAGCGTCTGTGTGTCAGGCCAACATGATCGCACATCACAAACGCCTATGGGATCAACACATGAGTCCAAGCAGCACACAAACTCAAAGCCGCCATCCTCCTCCTGGTCCAGCATCTTCAGCCACATCAGCCACTGCTATCCTCCTTGCCCCCTCTCAACCATCCGCCACTCTCAGTTATATATAGCAGTTAGTTGTCTGCAAGCGTCTGTGTGTCAGGCTCACAGTGGATACTGTGCCCACTTGCCCAGTGCCACTACTCATATCTGGTGTCACAATAGCTTGCATTTAAAAACCCCAAAAATTTTGTCACTGTAATAGATTAATTAGCAGTTAGTTGTCTGCAAGCGTCTGTGTGTCAGGCCAACAGTGTGTACTCTGCCAGTGTGCACAGTGCCACTCATATCTGGTGGCACAATAGCGTGTATTTAAAAACCCACAAACTTTTTTTTCACTGTATTAGATTGAATAGCAGTTAGTTGTCTGCAAGCGTCTGTGTGTCAGGCTCACATTGGATACTGTGCCCACTTGCCCAGTGCCACCACTCATATCTAGTGTCACAATAGCTTGCATTTAAAAACAAAAAACATGTTTTCACTGTAATAGATTAATTAGCAGTTAGTTGTCTGCAAGCGTCTGTGTGTCAGGCCAACAGCGTGTACTCTGCCAGTGTGCACAGTGCCACTCATATCTGGTGGCACAATAGCGTGCATTTAAAAACCCAAAAACTTTTTTTTCACTGTAATAGATTGAATAGCAGTTAGTTGTCTGCAAGCATCTGTGTGTCAGGCTCACAGTGGATACTGTGCCCACTTGCCCAGTGCCACCACTCATATCTGGTGTCACAATAGCTTGCATTTAAAAACAAAAAACATTTTTTCACTGTAATAGATTAATTAGCAGTTAGTTGTCTGCAAGCGTCTGTGTGTCAGGCCAACAGCGTGTACTCTGCCAGTGTGCACAGTGCCACTCATATCTGGTGGCACAATAGCGTGCATTTAAAAACCCACAAACTTTTTTTCACTGTAATAGATTGAATAGCAGTTAGTTGTCTGCAAGCATCTGTGTGTCAGGCCAACAGCGTGTACTCTGCCAGTGTGCACAGTGCCACTCATATCTGGTGGCACAATAGCGTGCATTTAAAAACAAAAAACTGTTTTCACTGTTATAGATTGAATAGCAGTTAGTTGTCTGCAAGCGTCTGTGTGTCAGGCTCACAGTGGATACTGTGCCCACTTGCCCAGTGCCACCACTCATATCTGGTGTCACAATAGCTTGCATTTAAAAACCCAAAAAATTTTGTCACTGTAATAGATTAATTAGCAGTTAGTTGTCTGCAAGCGTCTGTGTGTCAGGCCAACAGCGTGTACTCTGCCAGTGTGCACAGTGCCACTCATATCTGGTGGCACAATAGCGTGCATTTAAAAACAAAAAACAGTTTTCACTGTTATAGATTGAATAGCAGTTAGTTGTCTGCAAGCGGGTGTGTCAGGCCTACAGCGTGTACTCTGCCAACCTCTGCCAGTGCACATTGCCACTCATATCTGGTGTCACAATAGCGTGCATTTAAAAACAAAAAAAGAAATGAGTGATGCACAACCATTATTGCCAGAGGATGTAGATAACAGGGATATGTCTCAGGCAGGCAGCATTACACACATGGACGTACGGTGTGATGATGATGATGTTGTACCCGCTGCTGCTTCCTTTGCTGAGTTGTCAGATACAAGTGAAGCGGTTGATGATGACGATGCGTCCATGGATGTCACGTGGGTGCCCGCTCGGCAAGAAGAAGCACAGGGCGAAAGCTCAGATGGGGAGACAGAGAGGAGGAGGAGGAGACGAGTTGAAAGCAGGGGGAGGTCGTCGCAAGGAGCTAGTGGCACAGTCAGACAGCATGCATCGGCACCCGGGGTCAGCCCGACAGCACGCCAATCAACGCATGCTGTGTCCACCACCAGAATGCCGTCATTGCAGAGCTCAGCAGTGTGGCATTTTTTTTGTGTGTCTGCCTCTGACAACAGCAATGCCATTTTCAACCTCTGCCAAAAGAAACTGAGTTGTGGGAAGTCCAACACCCACCTAGGTACAACTGCTTTGCGTAGGCACATGATCGCACATCACAAACGCCTATGGGATCAACACATGAGTCCAAGCAGCACACAAACTCAAAGCCGCCATCCTCCTCCTGGTCCAGCATCTTCAGCCACATCAACCACTGCTATCCTCCTTGCCCCCTCTCAACCATCCGCCACTCTCGCCTTGAGCAGTTCCCGCTCATCTGCCCACAGTCAGGTGTCTGTCAAGGACATGTTTGAGCGTAAGAAGCCAATGTCAGAAAGTCACCACCTTGCCCAGCGTCTGACAGCTGGCTTGTCTGAACTATTAGCCCAAACAAAAAGAGTGGGAAGTAAACCTATACCATGTAGTGCCTAACAAAATTAGCGCTACTGGTACAGGGAGACTGGTACAGGGATACCTATATCTATTCCCTTTTTTCTTCCCTATTTCATATTGAGTCATTATATATATTGGAGAACACCTCTCCATGATTCATTAAAGCTAATTTTTGGTGCTCCATTTTGTTCATAGACTCATTTCTAATATCAGGGTTCTGGGATAGATGTTGCCTATCTATCTATCTTTCTTTTTCACAAGGAGAGTAAGATATTCTTTTATTAGTTTATATTTGTGTGACTACTTTATTTTGTCCAGATCTATACAGCTTGATACACCTGCTTTTTGCAGCTGAATCTTTCTGTGTTTTACATTTTTTTCTCTTGAACTATTAGCCCGCCAGCTTTTACCATACAAGCTGGTGGAGTCTGAAGCGTTCAAAAAATTTGTGGCTATTGGGATACCGCAGTGGAAGGTACCCGGACCAAATTTCTTTGCACAAAAGGCAATCCCCAACCTGTACTCGATTGTGCAAAATGAAGTAATGGCATGTCTGGCACACAGTGTTGGGGCAAGGGTCCATCTGACCACTGATACATGGTCTGCAAAGCATGGTCAGGGCAGGTATATCACCTACACTGCGCATTGGGTAAACCTGCTGATGGCTGCCAAGCATGGAATGCGTGGCTCTGCAGAGGAGTTGGTGACACCGCCACGACTTGCAGGCAGGCCTGCTGCCACCTCCTCTACTCCTCCTACTCCATCCTCTTCCATAACCTTCTCGGCTGAGTCCTCTTCTGCTGCTCCGTCTTGCTCCACATCAATGGCACCCCCCCAGCCTCCAAGGTACTATTCCACATCCCGGATATGGCAGTGCCGGCCTTAGGGGTGTGCGAGCTGTGCGGCCGCACAGGGTGCCATGGTGCAGGGGGCGCCCTGCGGCCGCATAGCTCACACGGCATGTCTGTTAGCCGCAATGCAAAAAAAGCCGCCCCCAAATGCCCAAGGCAAATGTCTTGTTAGCCTTGCGGCTAATAGACATGCCGGGCTGCTGGGCGGTCGGGCGGCGCTGGCGGGCGGCTGGCGAGGGAGCACTTCCTCTGAGCTGTATGCTCAGCTCCCTCGCACGCCGCAGAGTGAGGCTGGGAGCCGGAATATGACGTCATATTCTGGCTCCCAGCCTCACTCTGCGGCGCGCGAGGGAGCTGAACAAACAGCTCAGAGGAAGTGCTCCCTCGCCAGCCGCCCGCCAGCGCCGCCCGCCCAGCCCAGCAGCCACTGGACCACCAGGGAGGAAGAGACCCCCCCCAGCATTCCCAAAGGTAAGGAGGCTGGGGAGGGTGTCTAAATAAATTTAAAAAAATGTGTTAATGTGGGTGAGTGTGTGTGTGTGTGTGTATGTTAGTGTGTGTCTGTGTCTGTTAGTGTGTGTGTGTGTATGTTAGTGTGTGTCTGTGTATGTTAGTGTATGTCTGTGTATGTTAGTGTGTGTCTGTGTTTGTTAGTGTGTGTCTGTTAGTGTGTGTATGTTAGTGTGTGTATGTTAGTGTGTGTCTGTGTATGTTAGTGTGTGTATGTTAGTGTGTGTCTGTGTATGTTAGTGTGTGTCTGTGTCTGTTAGTGTGTGTCTGTGAGTGTGTTTGTCTGTTAGTGAGTGTGTGTGTGTGTCTGACTGTGTGTGGCTGTCTGCCTGTGTGTGTGTGACTGTTTGCCTATGTTTGTGTGTGTGTGACTGTCTGCGCGTGTGTGTGACTGTCTGCGCGTGTGTGTGACTGTCTGCGCGTGTGTGTGACTGTCTGCGCGTGTGTGTGTGTGACTGTCTGCGTGTGTGTGTGTGTGACTGTCTGCCAGTGTGTGTGCGTGTGTGTGTGTGTGTGTGACTGTGTGTGTGTGGCTGTCTGACAGTGTGTGTTTGACTGTTTGTCTGTGTGTGTGTGTGTGGCTGTTTGCCTCTGTGTGTTTGGCTGTCTGCCTGTGTGTTTGTGTGTGGCTGTGTGTGTGGCTGTCTGCCTGTGTGTGTGTGTGTGGCTGTCTGCCTGTGTGTGTGTGTGTGTTTGTGTGTGACTGCCTATGTGTGACTGTCTGGGCAGACTAGATGGGCTGAATGGTTCTTATCTGCCGTCACATTCTATGTCTGTGTGTGTGTTTGTGTGTGGCTGTCTGTGTATGACTGCCTGAGTGTGTTTGTGTGTGTGTGTATGGCTGTCTGCCTGCCTGTGTGTGTGTGTGTGACAGGGTGTGTGGGAAGGGGTAAGGAGTGGGGGAGGGGGGGGCGCTGTGAAGATTTTTTGCACAGGGCGCCCAAATGCCTAAGGCCGGCCCTGGGGCTGGCACCACCACCTGACCACATTCCCTCGTTTCTTCCACTCATACCGCTTTTTCTATCTTTGAAGGGGTTTGGCGAAACAAGGAAATAGTCCTCTACTCGTAACAGGGATTAAACTGATAAGAATAGTACTACTTAACACACCTTATAATAACGCAGAGAGAGGCAACGCAGAGAGAGGAGTCTGAAGAAGAGGAGTCAGAGGAGGAAGGTGGCTTTGAGGAGGTGGAAGACCAAACACAGCAGGCGTCCCAGGGGGCTTGTCACCTTTCGAGGACCCTTGGTGTTGTACGTGGCTGGGTGGAGGAAGAGACCTTCAATGAAATCAGTGAGGACAAGGAACGGACATGGCTAGCTTGGTATCCAACCTTGTGCAAATGGGGAGTTTGCGGTTGTGCAAATGGACTGTTTGCGGTTGTTTGCGGTGCGTTAAACGGGGAGTTTGGTCTGTCACTGTGAAGCAGGCGTAACCCTACACTACCTGATTGATACAACATCATACAGTAGGTCCCCCCCTCATTATTTTTATGGCCCCCACCCACCGCTCACGGGTGGGGGCGGGCAGGAGGACAGTAGGTTCCCCCCATTGTGATTTATGTCCCCACCCACCGCACAGGGGTGGGGGCCAGGGGGGAGGACAGTAGGTCCCGTCCCCCCTTATCTTTATTTACTGAATATTCCCCTGTATAACAATGTTTGGCATTTAGTGAATATTCCCTATTCTGCTCTGTGTCAGTGTGTATCAGGGTCTCTGAGGACAGGTGTCAATCCATATCTGCCAAGTGACCCTATGTAGGAGGAACAGTCCCTATTATGCTCTGTGTCAGTGTGTATCAGGGTCTCTGAGGACAGGTGTCAATCCATATCTGCCAAGTGACCCTATGTAGGGGAAACAGTCCCTATTCTGCTCTGTGTCAGTGTGTATCAGGGTCTCTGAGGACAGGTGTCAATCCATATCTGCCAAGTGACCCTATGTAGGAGTAACAGTCCCTATTCTGCTCTGTGTCAGTGTGTATCAGGGATCTTTAGGATATGTGTCAATCCATATCTGCCAAGTGACCCTATGTAGGGGGGGCAGTCCCTATTCTGCTCTGTGTCAGTGTGTATCAGGGTCCCTGAGGACAGGTGTCAATCCATATCTGCCAAGAGACCCTATGTAGGGGGAACAGTCCCTATTCTGCTCTGTGTCAGTGTGTATCAGGGTCCCTGAGGACAGGTGTCAATCCATATCTGCCAAGTGACCCTATGTAGGGGGAACAGTCCCTATTCTGCTCTGTGTCAGTGTGTATCAGGGTCTCTGAGGACAGGTGTCAATCCATATCTGCCAAGTGACCCTATGTAGGGGGAACAGTCCCTATTCTGCTCTGTGTCAGTGTGTATCAGGGTCTCTGAGGACAGGTGTCAATCCATATCTGCCAAGTGACCCTATGTAGGAGGAACAGTCCCTATTATGCTCTGTGTCAGTGTGTATCAGGGTCTCTGAGGACAGGTGTCAATCCATATCTGCCAAGTGACCCTATGTAGGGGAAACAGTCCCTATTCTGCTCTGTGTCAGTGTGTATCAGGGTCTCTGAGGACAGGTGTCAATCCATATCTGCCAAGTGACCCTATGTAGGAGTAACAGTCCCTATTCTGCTCTGTGTCAGTGTGTATCAGGGATCTTTAGGATATGTGTCAATCCATATCTGCCAAGTGACCCTATGTAGGGGGGGCAGTCCCTATTCTGCTCTGTGTCAGTGTGTATCAGGGTCCCTGAGGACAGGTGTCAATCCATATCTGCCAAGAGACCCTATGTAGGGGGAACAGTCCCTATTCTGCTCTGTGTCAGTGTGTATCAGGGTCCCTGAGGACAGGTGTCAATCCATATCTGCCAAGTGACCCTATGTAGGGGGAACAGTCCCTATTCTGCTCTGTGTCAGTGTGTATCAGGGTCTCTGAGGACAGGTGTCAATCCATATCTGCCAAGTGACCCTATGTAGGGGGAACAGTCCCTATTCTGCTCTGTGTCAGTGTGTATCAGGGTCTCTGAGGACAGGTGTCAATCCATATCTGCCAAGTGACCCTATGTAGGAGGAACAGTCCCTATTCTGCTCTGTGTCAGTGTGTATCAGGGTCTCTGAGGACAGGTGTCAATCCATATCTGCCAAGTGACCCTATGTAGGAGGAACAGTCCCTATTCTGCTCTGTGTCAGTGTGTATCAGGGTCCCTGAGGACAGGTGTCAATCCATATCTGCCAAGTGACCCTATGTAGGGGGAACAGTCCCTATTCTGCTCTGTGTCAGTGTGTATCAGGGTCTCTGAGGACAGGTGTCAATCCATATCTGCCAAGTGACCCTATGTAGGAGTAACAGTCCCTAATCTGCTCTGTGTCAGTGTGTATCAGGGTCTCTGAGGACAGGTGTCAATCCATATCTGCCAAGTGACCCTATGTAGGGGGAACAGTCCCTATTCTGCTCTGTGTCAGTGTGTATCAGGGTCTCTGAGGACAGGTGTCAATCCATATCTGCCAAGTGACCCTATGTAGGGGGAACAGTCCCTATTCTGCTCTGTGTCAGTGTGTATCAGGGTCCCTGAGGACAGGTGTCAATCCATATCTGCCAAGTGACCCTATGTAGGGGGGACAGTCCCTATTCTGCTCTGTGTCAGTGTGTATCAGGGATCTTTAGGATAGGTGTCAATCCATATCTGCCAAGTAACCCTATGTAGGGGGAACAGTCCCTATTCTGCTCTGTGTCAGTGTGTATCAGGGATTATTAGGATAGGTGTCAATCCATATCTGCCAAGTGACCCTATGTAGGGGGAACAGTCCCTATTCTGCTCTGTGTCAGTGTGTATCAGGGTCCCTGAGGACAGGTGTCAATACATATCTGCCAAGTGACCCTATGTAGGAGGAACAGTCCCTAGTCTGCTCTGTGTCAGTGTGTATCAGGGTCTCTGAGGACAGGTGTCAATTCATATCTGCCAAGTGACCCTATGTAGGGAGAACAGTCCCTATTCTGCTCTGTGTCAGTGTGTATCAGGGTCCCTGAGGACAGGTGTCAATCCATATCTGCCAAGTGACCCTATGTAGGGGGAACAGTCCCTATTCTGCTCTGTGTCAGTGTGTATTAGGGTCTCTGAGGACAGGTGTCAACCTATATGTCAAGGTGTCAATGTGTCATAGGTCAGGTGTCAATCCATATCTATTGTGATTTAGGAATGTTAGGTGATTTATACCCTTTATGGATTAAAACCAGACTCTGCATCAACTGTGTAATTTTCCATGGGAGTTTTGCCATGGATCCCCCTCTGGCATGCCACAGTCCAGGTGTTAGTCCCCTTGAAAGAACTTTTCTATCACTATTGTGGCCAGAAAGAGTCCCTGTGGATTTTAAAATTCGCCTGCCCATTGAAGTATATGGCGGTTCGCCGGTTCGTGAACGTTTGCGGAAGTTCGCGTTCTCCTTTCGCGAACCGAAAATTTTATGTTCGCGACATCACTACTCCTGTCCTTGAGCTGTACCTGGCCAGCCTGGTCCCCACTGAAACCCACGGAAGCTACCCACACTGCTAGATATACACAGAGCTGCAGAATAACCCACCCTCATACAAATAATACCAACAGCCCACCCACAACCCCACACACAGTTTGCACAAACGTAACACCACTAACAATCCACATGCATGCACACAACCTCACATGCAGCCTCTCACAATGCCCCAAACAGCCCCACACATACACCCTACCAAACACACAATGTGATATATCCATCCACACACAGCCCCCATACACAACGACATTCATAGGTATCATACACAATACCACAAACTGAAAATATACAATGTAATACCTCATATACACCCAAATACAACGATACAAAGCAAGTGTAGTATAAATAACACAAGCAGAATACAGCAACATACACACCTTAATTTTAAAAAATAGGACCGGCGCGCTATGGGACATCACATTTCGGCACATTGCTGCTAAAAACACAATATGTGCTGGCACTCAATTAAGTGTTAGGTGCCGGTATTCGAGGTATAACCCCACATGCTGCTAAAAGGTTGCCTACCCCTGGCTTAGAGCATCAGCCTGTCACTCTCAGCCAATCAACCAAGCCATGCAGTGCACATCATAATAATTCAGATTAAATAACTCCTAACTTTCATTTTGTACATTCAGAATGTTCATGGCAGATATTGTGACCATGAAAATCTTTGGGTTTTTTTTCTCTGTGATTAATTTAATCTTCTGCAAATCAGCAATTATCAAAGTAAGTATTTTCTAGAAAACAGTGTGACAAAATGACATTCTTAATTGAAGTTTGCAACTGGTATTTATCTGCCTATAATATACAGATACAAGCCAAAACTTTGCAAAGCAGTGGATAAGTGTGCACCCCAGTGTTAAACATTGTGCGATATGCATGGTGGGATCAAGCAATGTGCATCACGTGACTAATATCAAATTAATTGCATCTATATTATCTGATACATGCACATATATAGCAATTGATTTAAACTCCAGCATGTCATAATGTATGCATGTTAATCACTGTAATATTACTTATCCTTCATAAATGGTACCCACCTACCCATTTGTTCTCTCTTTAGGGTCAGAAAATAAAAATTGGTTAAGTGCTACCCATAGTGAGGAAAGTGAGAATAAAAATAGTTTTAAAAAAGCCCTCACCATGGGTAGAACTTAAATTTTATTTTACTCTCTCTATATGTCCTTGGACTTTGACCAATATCTATATATCATACATATAGATAGGGATATAATGTATACAAGGCCGGCGCTACCATTAAGGCGAATAAGGCATTTGCCTGGGGCGCCGGCCTCTGGGGGTGCCCACCGGGTGGTTTCCCGGTGGGCTGCCCTACTGCTGTCTGGGGATGCTGTGCTGGGTGAGCGCCTCCTTAGCAACCCCCAGCGCAGCCATTCAGCTGCTGTAAAGCCATTCAGCTGCCAATTCGTATGAAGCCCTGAAAAATTGCATTAGCTCTCAGACCAAAAATAGATGCTGAGATTACACGTCTTGTGGAACAAGGTATACTTGAACCCGTAACACACCCAAAGTGGTGTACACCCATAGTTCCGGTGATGAAACCAAATGGGGATGTCAGAATATGTGCTGACTACAAATGTACAAACAACAAGAGCATCCCTATCAAATTCCAGCTGTTAATCAAATTCTTACTACTTTGGCAAAAGGAAAAGTATTTGCCAAGTTGGATGTGGCTCAAGCCTACCAGCAGTTACCTGTGGATGATGAGGCTGCTGATGCACAAACAATAATAACACACAAAGGAGCTTTCCGAGCAAGACTTTTGCAGTTTGGAGTTTCCATTGCTCATTCCAGAATTTAATGGAGGACCTCTTATCTGGACTTCCAGGTGTAGTGCCTTATTTTGATGATGTTCTTATTGGAGCAGATTCTATACAGTCATTGGCTGCACAGCTACAACTTGTTTTACAACGTTTTCTTGATGCTGGTCTAAAACTTAAAAAAGAAAAGTGTGTTTTTAGTGTAAGCAGCGTGGATTTCATTGGTTACCGAGTTGACGCACAGGGCATTCGTCCAACTGATTTTAAGGTAGAAGCAATCCATAGAGCTCCGGTTCCAACAAACAAACAAGAACTGCAAGCTTTCCTGGGGTTTCTTACTTTTTACCATTCTTTTCTGCCTGATAAAGCCACTGTTGCTGAACCTCTGCATCGTCTATTAGATAAAGATGCTCCATGGAAGTGGACTGACGTTTATACTACTGCTTTCAGCATTGCAAAAAAACTGACAGTCTTCTGACAGTTTACTTGTACACTATGATTTGTAGAAACCGCTGAACCTCACCTGTGATGCTTCTCCGTATTGGAATAGGGGCTGTATTGAGCCACACTTTGAGAAATGGGGTTGAGGCTCCTATTGCGTTTTATTCACGGACTTTATCTAATACAGAGAGGAATTACGCCCAAATTGACAAGGAGGCTTTAGCTATTGTGTCCGGTGTAAAAAAGTTTCATGACTATTTGTATAGGCCAAGGTTTACTATTATAACAGATCATAAACCTTTTCTGGGTCTGTTCGCCACCAATACTCCCACTCCTCAAATGATTTGACCACGCATGCTCCGGTGGTCCCTTATGCTGAATGCCTGTAATTGTGAGTTCAAGTATTGTCCTGGCAAGGATATTACACATGCTGATGGATTAAGCCGATTACTTTTGCCTTCTCCTGACTTCCTTGTTCCTCCTATGTCTGAGGTCCTCATGTTGGAATCCATTCCAAACCCTCCGTTACATGCAAGTGACATTGCTTGTATGTCTGCCTAGGATCCTTTGCTGTCCCATGTGCTCAACTGGGTTTGGAGGGGGTGGTCAAAATCAAAAGCGGAAGATAAGTTCAAACCATTTGCAGTGCGCCAACATGAAGTATCTGCCTATAAAGGGTGCCTATTATGGGGAAACAGAGTGGTGATTCCAAATGCAGGACAAGCTCGAGTATTGCATGCTCTTCATGAAGGACATCATGGGATAGTTTGCATGAAAGCTTTAGCCAGAAGTTATGTTTGGTGGCCTAAAATGGATGAAGTTATTGAAAAGTGGGTGAAGAACTGTGTACCATGTCAACCTACTCGTCATGCTCCACCTAATGCCTCAGTACATCCTTGGGAAGTGACTAGGTCACCTTGGTCCCGTTTACATATAGATTTTGCTGGCCCTTTTCATTGACAGTTTTTTTTTAGTTGTTGACTCCTTTTCAAAATGGTTAGAAGTTGTTCCAGTTACATCTGCTACCTCAGTCACAGTCATAAAGATTCTAAGGAGGCTGTTTGCTACACATGGGTTGCCAGATACAATTGTGTCTGATAATGGAACACAATTTACCTCATCAGAATTCAAAAGTTTCATGGCAGGTAATCTTATTCGACAAGTTACGATTGCACCATTTCACCCATCATCAAATGATCAAGCTGAGAGTTTGGTTCAAACTACCAAAGACTCATTAAAGAGAATTATTGAAGGAGATTGGAATCGTAGACTTGCAAATTTCCTTCTTCAACAACATGTGACAACAAGCTCAAGCACTGGTAGTAGTCCAGCAGAGCTCCTTATGAACCGGCAACTTAAAACTTGTCTGGATCGTTTACATCCTGATTTGACATCTGAGTTACAAGAGAAGCAAGAATTGCAATTCAATAAGAACTATAATGCTTCCACTGTGAGAGTATTTGCACCTGACAGTGCTGTCTATGTCAGGAACTATGTTTCTGGGCCTAAATGAATACCTGCAAAAGTACTTCTGGCCACAGGACCTGTCATAAAAAGTACAAATTACTGATGGTAGAATATTACGAAGGCATGTCGATCAGATCCGGGAACGGAGTGATGAGATTGTGCCTGCTGTCAGTCCCAGTCATACCGGGTTTTCTGTGATACCAGATGATGTTGAACCACTGGGTGATACAGGTGTCAGTTCTCCAGGAGTTGTTTTTGCAGAACCAGTTCCTTGTGGTCCATCTGAGAGAGTACAGGAAGAAGGGATGGGCACAACTTTAGGTCCAAGTGAAGCAGCTCCAAACATGGTTTTGGGGCGCCCAAGAAGAAATATTCACCCTCCCAGTTATCTCAAAGTAACTTTGAGGTCTGGGGGGTGGGGGGGGGGGTGGGGAGGAGTGTTATGTATTGAGGCGTTATGCAGTCCACCTTCCAGTAGATGGCAGCATAGTGAAGTTATGCACTTGTTCTGTTGTGTTAGTCTCTCTTATGTTATGTCATTATGTCGTTATGTGTGTGTGCTTAAGTATAGAGAAGTCCTATTTTACTACAATGTCTGAGAGCCATTTTGTGAATATATAACATGCAAATACCTTAAAGGTCCTTTGGTTTTAAACCTGCAGGGTAAAAATATGCCATTTAATAGATATGGCAATTCATATATATCAGGCTTATCTAGTGGTTGTATTCCTAACTGCCTCTAGAAGAGGGCGGATCCAGGAAGTAACAGTGCAAGTGCCCCACCCCTCTCAAATAAAGGGATTTTCCTAGCTGACATCTGTAAGGCCAGCACTATTCAGAACCAGATCTCGGTCCTTTTAAATGTGTTACCATGGCAGCGATCTAAAACATTTCCTGTCACCTGCCAAAAGAAGATGGAGCTGTCTGCATCTGCAAGGGGTACAGACAAAGTGTACTTCCAAATGGACCACCAGGAATCAGGATTCCTTCTCCCTGGCCCGAGGTAAGACAAGGGAGGTGTGGGGGAGGGTGGAGGGGAATAACCCCTTGGCCAGTCTTAAAGCTTGTAAAAATGTACCTTAATTCCACAGGCGCAGGCTCTTCCCCTGATCCACATCTTTGAAATACGTCATCACAATTGATTATCTCAGCCAATCACAATTCTTTCCCATATTCTGATGTTCTCAGCTAATTAGGTTGTCTGGGGGGTGGAGTCAAACACAACCCTGGCCAATCAGCATCTCCTCATAGAGATGCATTGACTCAAGGCATCTCTATGGGGAAAGTTCAGTGTTTCCATGTACAGTGTGGACGTGCAGTGCTGATCCAGGAAGCACCTTTAGTGGCCATCTGAGGAATTGCCACTGGAGGTGAAATGGTTGTGCTCACATGAAAAAGCCTGCAGGGACTGTCGATACTCACCAGAACAACTACATTAAGCTGTAGTTGTTCTGGTGACTATAGTGTCCCTTTAAATTTTAAATTCAGTTTGCATTCACTATAAGTTCCCAGCAATTCTCGATTTACTGAGTAACTAGCTGGAAGCACTAGTTGCCTATAATGTAACTGATATAAGTGTGAAGCAAAAGATCATGGCAATAAACTTGTGGGTTTAGATTCTTTAGAGGTATGTTTAGACTGAATGAGTTAATTATAGTACACACATTGCTTCTGTTGACTGCATTAGTATGATACAATGTATTAATGGTTTTCTGTCAGTAGGTGACAGATACCCTTTTATTTAACCCTAGCACAGACAGCATGACCTGCAAGTAACTCTCACCCATTTGCATTCATTTAAACACAACAAAAAAGGCAAACAGCATGCCATTCTGTGTTTCATGAATTAATAATCATTGCCAAGTGCATTGCTTGACCCTTTAAACTCTGTGAAATTAATATAAGTAGACAACCCAAATGCACTTGGCCCCTGAAGACGTTGAAAAGTTCACTTAAGCTTCCAAATCCCTTTAAAGTTTTATAAGGCAGCTTTTAAAGCAAGTTCTTTGTACTTATTAATGGTGACAGGCAGCATTGCAGGAACTACCGAACCTTTGCTGACCTCTGACCCCGATACAGTGAAATACAGTCATCAAGGGAAATATCACAATCATTACTTGTATATTACACTGAGGTCGTGACTCCTGAAAAAGGCCCCTGAAGGCTTCTCAGAGGATGTCAGTGAAACAAGGAGCAGATTCTGTGGAGTAGTCCCATGGCACCCTGTTCCTGTCCTATTTCAAGCCATTTAGCTGCATTCACCCTAAAGTCACAAGATGTACTTGCTGGCAGTTTCTGCAGTGGGGCTTGAGGTAATTTCAGAGGTTTTCTTGTTTTTTTATATACATTTTTTTAAACCACAAAAAAAAAAAATGAAACATCTTGAGTGATATTTTATTTCTTCCACTTTTTAGCACAAAATCAGTCTTAAAAGACTTTAGAAGTCTTTTAACCATCTGAGGGAGTAAAAAGTTAAAGGAACAATATAGCATTACAGAAATACAAACCAAAATTCCTAACGCTATAGCGCCCCTAGTTAGATTCAGCTCCCCCAGTTTCTGATGTAAAACGCTGTAAATAAAGGTTTTTACTCACCTTTTGCCAGTTCTCAGACTCCCTCTGTGCTGCTCATCTCCCTGTCTCCGGCAATGTTATGGAGGAGGCCTGGCTTCCTCGTCGCTGGACCAATGTAATCCTCCTCATATAGGGGCATTGGGGACATGTTGCACTGAAAGAATTTAATTCACTGCTTTCCTTGAGATTTTACTCGGGTCAGTTTCGGCTGCTAGAGGTATGTTTAACTATGTAACTTAAACATTACAGTTTTGAGTTTTTTAAAGTGCAATGTTTTGCAAATTGCAGGGTTAAAATGACAGGACCACTTTACTGTGACTACTTACTTACGTCTGTCATTTACTTTGCTCATGGAATTCATGAGTGATGCTAGCATTGATACCGGAGAAACTGACGGAAGCCAAGCACAGAGAGATGGACACAGGTTTCTTCAGGAAGGAAGAGATTCTTTATTGGATCACCGATCGGGACTCAGAGGGACTAGCGTCACCAAAATACAGCAAAGTCTGAGTACTGAATACATAGAGTACATTCCTTATATAGCACTGTAGCTCCTCCCACAATTAACTACACCCACACATACCCTTAACCTATTTAATAAATAGAGTCTAAACTCATCCATCCGGTCTAACCACGTGGCTCATCTGATACAAAGGAGAGGGACGCGTAATTCCAGTTCTTACATTCCTGCACCTGGTCAGTACAGTGATGACAGTATCTTAGCTACGTGTTATTAACTAACTGATACTACAAACACATATACATACATATGCCTTGTGGCAATCTTAGCCTGCTAAACTTGTATTTTACTGGAATTACATCACATTCCCCCCTTTGATGCCTCTGATATTTCACAATTACTTGAGGCATCACTTAACCTTGGTTTGCATATACCTCAGGTTACCATGAACCAGACCAGACTTATCTTATGATGTGAATCTTTTAACACTCATCTTCCTGCATTGGTTCTCCTTGATCTAGAGCCTTATACTTATATATCGCCATTATCTGTGCAGCAGCCTTCCTCTCTGCTATACTTCCTATCAGGCTTTGCACAGACCTAACTACTAAGGGTATAAGACACGGTAGGAGTAGACACAACAGTAAAATCAGTAGGACTCCACCTACCACTGCCTTAAGCCCTCCAAACCACTCATACCAGCTACCAAACCAACTACTTGGATTGTACCCTTTCCATACCTGAGTAGGCACATGCGCTAGTTTAACCATATGGCTAGTAAGCTCAGCTATTGCTTGCCCTTCGTCATCTATTTGAAGACAGCAATTGCTCAGGTTAAACTTCCCACATACACCTCCCTCTACTGCCAAAAGGTAATCCAAGGCTAATCTATTTTGGTACACTGCTGTCCTCATCCTGGTGTTATGCTTCGCTAGAAGATTGAGCGCTTGTGATGTCTCATTTGTGATAATCTCAACCACCGCCTGTAATCTTATAATACGGTTGAGCATATAAATAGGGGTTCTATAACCAAAGGTACCATCCTCAGCCCACGTGGCTGGCCCATAATAATCTATAATACGCTGGGGAGGCCATTCATTATCTTCCCAGGTGCCTATCTCTAAGGGTCCCCTTTTCTTCCTATGATTCACATCATACACTTTAACACCTAAAGTCTCACCTGTTTCAATCGGTAACAAGAAGAAGGATGGTTTGAGCATACCCAACACACATGCCCCTTCCCAGTCCTGTGGCAACTCCGAATAGGCTTTCTTACCACAGATCCAGTACAAATTTGCTGGGGCTCTCCAGGTAGATGTGATGGATAGATCAAACCACACATCCTTTAAATTGGCATATCTAGCAAACGGGTTAGATGGTTCTGAGACATTTGAAGCCGACCACCAAGTTGTATTTTTAGTATCATCATCATAAGCTTTTTGCCCTAGACAAGTTAATTCTCCTACAGAAGTATTATACATTATTCCTTTCCTTGCTATGCAAACATAACCTATGATGGAGGTCTTTAATCTCCACTCAGATTTACCTCTAACACTCAAATGATAATCGGCTTGTGTAGATATTAGTTGGTCAACTGCCTCAGAACCGGACATTACCTCCTTTGCTTCCCAAGGCCATTGGTCTCCCATGTTAGTACCTCCACACACATAGCAGTTGGTAACATTAAGACTACCGGCAATACTTTCAGCTAGGTCAATGAACAGGTTTTTAGCGTTATGGGGGATCTTATTATCTATACTCATCTCTTCATAAAAGGAATGGTATACTTGATGAGTCTGGGAGGATACCGTATCAGTCTCTATTCCTATAAACAATAATGTCCCAGGATCTAAACCCGTCCCGTATATCTGAAACCCAAATAAATTTCCATACTTATCTAAGAACTTGTCGGGGTTATTAATAAGTATATGGACTGGGTTGCATTCCATAGACTTACAATAAGGGCTAGTCGGCAACTTAGTCACTATCATGTCTTTATCTACTGTCTGTCCCCAAGTCGCCCACCCCACACAAGACCAATATGGACAAAAGTTATAGTCTTTATTTGGGCATCTAGGACTCACATATTTATTTTTACTACTGGGACAAATATATTTATCGTTAGACCCATACGTCCTCTCCCATCTAAGATCCCTACATACATTCCACGGCTTTCTACCACTTGATATCGCCTTACATGCATCAAATAGCAGAACACCCGAAGAATGTACGGATTCTAACACCGTTTTATTAATTAGGGTCCCCTGAGGATCTCCATTCCTGAGAGTCAACCAAATTGTACGAGGTTGATACTCTGGACTGAAGCACTTAGGTTCTCCTACTCCTAAATGGCACACACTATAGTCTATATTTAGGTATCTACATCTTGATACCTCTCCTTTACATTCGTATTGTGAATGCCAAATTAGGGTTTGGGAAATATGGTTACCTGTTCTCGTAGTCTTAATGCATACCTCACAGCTAGGAGTGTCGGTACCTCTACCTTCCTGAATATAAAAACACATGTAAATAAACACAATCAAAAGCACATCTTTCGCCGTCATCCTCAGTCTTCGTCCGTGCGATGGAACCTCAGCTTCCAGGATGTGAGGGCTGCAGGGAATGGAGTTCTGCTCGTCTTCACAGGTGTCCCTTCGAGACTTTCCTGGCTTATACACTATGTGATGGTAAGCGGACAGGCTTTATTATGGCCTTCTCACTCACACCTGTAACAATAAAATTTGTAATCCACAATAATTCCTCGTTACTCCGACTGAGTAGTGCGTTTTAACCGGATCTTGCAGGGATTCTCTGGATCTACTGTAACTTGCCAAGAATCAACTGCTGCTGGTTTAACCCTGGAGTGATGTATCCACGGAGTTACTTCGGCTACTTTTATCGCTGTAGGGGTAGACAAAAGAACAACATAAGGACCTCTCCACTTGGGCCCTAACGGTACATTATTCCACTCTTTAATCCACACTTGGTCTCCTGGATGATAACTATGAACAGGGGGATAAATATTCACAGGTAATCTATCTTGTACCCATTTCTGTACCTCCTCCATAGTCTTACCCAACTCTACAACCTGCTGCCGGGTAATTCCTTCTCCCAACTGACTCAAGTCCCCCCTTAAGTTACCAAGTACGGGAGGTGGTCGCCCATACATGATTTCAAAAGGAGAGAGGCCCATCCTTCTGGTAGGGGTACTGCGGATTCGCAATAAAGCTATGGGTAAGAGAACGTTCCACTTAAGTTGGGTTTCCTGACACATTTTAGCCAACTGGTTCTTTATAGTTCTATTCATTCTCTCTACCTTACCAGAACTCTGGGGTCTATATGCAGTATGAAGCCTCCACTTTATACCAAGCATATGAGTCAGTTGTTGTAGGCACTGATGAACAAAAGCTGGACCATTGTCCGATCCTATAGAACAGGGTAGTCCATATCGGGGTATTATTTCTCGTAGCAGGAATCTTACAACTTCTCCTGCTTTCTCTGTACGAGTAGGACATGCTTCTACCCAGCCTGAATAGGTGCACACAATTACCAACAGGTAACGATGTCCACCCGATTTAGGCATTACTGTAAAGTCTATTTGTAGATCGGACATGGGGAGTCCCCCCATAAACTGGACTCCTGGTGGCTTTACTGGTCCTTGTCTTGCATTATTCTTAGCACACGTTACACATCTGCGTACATTGGCCTGAGTCAAGTTGGACAATCTTGGTATGTAGAAATGTTTCCTGAGAGATTCTTCAGTACTGTCTCTCCCAGAATGTGTCCCGTTGTGATAATTTTGGACAATTTCTACCGCTAGTGATGCTGGTATGACTATTCTTCCATCTTCTAGCTGATACCACTTGTTCTCCAAATACTTTCCCGGTTCAGTCTTTAACCACTCCTCTTCTTGAGCTGTATAAACTGGAGTCCATTGGGACAGTGGAGTTGGTATAAGAGCAGCTATATGCCCCACATACTCCTGTCTTCCTGATTCAGCAGCACGCTTAGCTGCACTATCTGCCATCCGATTTCCCTTGGTTACATCACCATCTCCTCTCAGATGCGCTCGACAATGTATGATACCGACTTCTTTCGGCTCCCACACTGCTTCCAATAGTTGTAGGATTTCAGCTGCGTACTTGATTTCTTTGCCCTCTGAATTCAGTAGTCCTCTTTCTTTATACAAAGCTCCGTGGGCATGAGTGGTTAAAAACGCATACTTAGAGTCCGTATAGATATTTACTCTTAAACCTTCAGCCAATTGTAACGCTCGTGTTAGTGCTATTAATTCTGCCTTTTGTGCTGATGTTCCTTTCGCCAGTGGCCGAGCTTCTATCACCTTGTCTATGGTTGTTACTGCATATCCTGCATAGCGGATCCCTTCTTTCACATAACTACTGCCGTCGGTGTAATATTGAACATCGGGGTTCTGGATGGGAAAATCACGAAGATCTGGTCTACTTGAGAATACTTCATCCATTACTTCCAAACAATCATGTTGACTTTCAGTAGGTTG
This sequence comes from Pelobates fuscus, assembly GCF_036172605.1. Lineage (NCBI taxonomy): Eukaryota > Metazoa > Chordata > Amphibia > Anura > Pelobatidae > Pelobates > Pelobates fuscus. The sequence continues at coordinate 304,194,082 of NC_086319.1, read as the reverse complement.
TGGCAAAAGGGTAGCTGGATTTAAGGTGTTTACAGTCTCTAAATGCACTCTTGGGTTTTCACACAACATTGCTTGATACTTGGTCATACGGCTATTACTAAACCAATGATTTCCTTTGTAATCCAACAACGTCTGTACTGCATGTGGGACTCGTACATAAAGTTCTTGACCCAGAGTGAGTTTATCGGCTTCAGCTACTAGCAGGGCGGCTGCAGCTACGGCTCTTAGACAAGGTGGAAGTCCGCTGGCCACTGCATCCAGTTGCTTAGACATGTAGGCAACAGGTCTTTGCCATGATCCCAAGTACTGTGTCAATACTCCCACAGCCATTCTTCTTTGCTCGTGTACATATAAGTAGAATGGTCGTGTGTGATCAGGTAGACCTAATGCTGGGGCACTCATCAAAGCCTTCTTCACATCTTCAAATGCCGTTTGCTGTTCTTGGGTCCATAAGAAGGGGTCGTGCTCTGTACCTTTGATAGCTGCGTACAGAGGTTTTGCTAGTATCGCATAGCTGGGAATCCATATCCTACAGAAGCCTGCTGCCCCCAAGAATTCTCGCACTTGTCTTCTATTCTTGGGTATTGGTATTTGGCAGACAGCTTCTTTTCTCTCTGGCCCCATAATTCTTTGACCTTCAGAGATATGGAATCCTAGATACTTGACAGTTGGCAAACACAACTGAGCCTTCTTTCTAGACACCTTGTATCCTGCCTTCCAGAGAATGTGTAGTAGATCGTGCGTTGCTTGCTGACAGATTTCTTTTGTAACTGCTGCTATCAACAAGTCATCTACATATTGTAACAATACACACTCTCCTGGGATGGACTCGAAATCCAATAGATCTTGACTTAGGGCTGAACCAAATAGGGTAGGTGAATTTTTAAACCCTTGGGGCAGTCTTGTCCAAGTCATTTGGCGTTTTGAGCCCGTTACAGCGTTCTCCCACTGGAAAGCGAAAATACATTGACTTTCTGCGGCAATTCGGAGGCAAAAGAAGGCATCTTTGAGATCTAAGACTGTGAAGTAAGTAGCCCCGCCCGGAATTAAAGCAAGCAGGTTATATGGATTGGGTACAACTGGATGTATGCTAACAACCGCATCATTGACTGCTCTTAAGTCCTGTACAGGTCGATACTCATCTGTACCGGGCTTTTGAACAGGCAGCAATGGGGTGTTCCAGGGGGAAGTACAGAATTTTAGGATACCATACCGTATGAACTTATCCAGATAGGATTGGATGTTCTTCTTAGCCTTCTGCGGAATGTGATATTGTCTTAGGCTCACTGGATAAACCCCATGTTTCAGTTCAATTTTTATTGGTGGAATATTGCGGGCCAGTCCTGGTGGGTTGTTCTCTGCCCAAACTCCTGGTATGTTAAACAATGTCTCATCACTCCTAGGGTTTTGGCTAGTCAACACTGTATAAAGTCGCCACTCTTCTTCCTTTGGTACGGATAAAGTCATAATACCTGAAGGTCCATTAAACTTTAAGGATGTTGTTCCATTTGGTAGGAACGTAATCTGCGCTTGTAATTTTGATAGCATATCACGTCCCAGCAATTGGACTGGACATTCAGGCATATAAAGGAATTGGTGTTTTACTACGTGGCCTCCCAATGTACAGAGTCGACTTTTAAGAACCGGTTTTTCAGCACTTCTTCCAGTTGCTCCTATCACAGTAATAGTCCTTCCAGATGGAGGAGCAACTAGATTAGTCACCACTGAATGTTCAGCACCAGTGTCGATCATGAACGCACTCCTTTTCCCCCCTATTGATACATCGACCATAGGCTCCGCTCGACCAAGGGGGATGGAGCCCGGTCGGTATCAATAGTCCTCCATGACAGTGTCAGCCAATCCTACAAAGTCCCTACCTTCTCTATCGCGGGACCTTTGCGCTGCTGGAATATACCTGTCTTCCCTAACACTTCCTCTGTTCCCATTACTCCCTCTATAACCATTACTCCCTCCGGGGCCTCCTCTACCTCTCGCTCTACCTCTAAAGTTTCCGTAGCCTGCCCTGGGTTGGTCTCTCTCGTACTGCTCTCTTTGCGGACATTCGTTCCTCCAATGCCCTTCTTCCTTGCAATACGCGCATTGATCCCTACTCAAAGGCTCCCTACTCCATCTATTATTGCCTCTATCTGGGCCCCGTTTATCTACGCCTGCGATCGCTACCGCTAGCATATCAGCCTTTTTACGCATCTTGCGCTCTTCCTCTTTCTTACTTTCTGTATCCCTGTTCATATAGACCTTATTTGCTACCTCCATTAGTTGGGTGATGGACATACCTGCAAACCCTTCTAACTTTTGTAGCTTGCGCTTAATATCTCCGTATGCTTGGCTGACAAAGGCGGAGTTAACCATTCGGGAATTGTCTGCGTCTTCCGGATTAAAGGGGGTATACAAGCGGTATGCCTCCAATAATCGGTCATAAAAGACACTGGGCGCTTCATCGCTTTTCTGGATCACCTCAACTGTCTTCGACATGTTAATGGCTTTCTTTCCTCCGGCTTTCATGCCAGCAATTATAGCGTCTCTATAGGCTCTGAGTTGAACCATATCAGCACCATTTACGTTCCAATCGGGATCGGTGTTGGGATAGTGTGTCGCGGCCCATGCTGCTGGATTGGCTTGGTTCAAAGCACGGGCTCTATCCTCTAATGCTTTAATGGCTGCTTGATTTATTCTTGTCCTTTCCTCATTGTTAAATAAAGTCATTAGTAACTGCTGGCAATCAGCCCATGTCGGATTATGCGTCTGTACTATTGAGGTGAACAGATCAGTCATAGCTTGTGGTTTCTCAGTATACGAGGAATTATGGGTCTTCCAGTTTAAAAGATCGGTTGTGGTAAATGGGACATATACGAAGACTGGGTCAGCGTGTGCCATTTGACCTGCGGCATCGATATAAGCTGACCCGGGATTCAGACGAAGAGGCATCTGATAGTGCTTTAATTGTTGGGCACCAGTCAACTGTCGGGTTTGGATGGGGCTACGTAGAGAGGCGTCAGTCATGGGTTCCGGTCGGGGAGAGATAGGGTATGGGGATGTGGGAGGTCGGTTTTGGGAAAAGGTCGTAAATAAAACACTTCGAGCCGAGCTAGATGAAGCTTGACCGGAAGTCTGAAGTGGCGCCAAATCAGGATATTCATTTTTAATGGAGGTTGGTCTATCTGGTTCCGGAAGGGGGGATTTAGTACGAGGGGGGGTGGATCCTGCACTGGAGGAGGAAGCGGAAGTGGATGGGGGTAGTGAGGGAAGGGTTACAGGACTTCCTGCGTTTGCGTCACTTCTTCTTAACGGAAAGTAAGGGGGCGGCAAAGGGATCTCGGACTCAGGGGGCGTGTCCAAAATGGGCCTAACACCAGCCCTAGTGGACGAACAAGTCCTAGCTACCATGAGGCGACACTGTTCCTCGTGGCATGTCCGGAGCCATTTTGGCGAGTCATTTACGGCCTGTCTCCAACAGTCAATATAAGGAAACTGGCCGTAAAGTTCAGGCCTACCCGATACAGCCACGTGTAAGCGCTGTACCAGAGTTGGATCCAAACTGCCACGTGGCGGCCATGCCGCAACCAAAGTAGGCCACTCCCTAGTACACAAAGTGACCAAACGTACAGGAGACATCTTTACCCCAAAATCACAAACTTTGAATCCCTTTTTAAAATTCTTAACCATACATCCTAAGGGATCCGGAATCGTTGACTGCGACGCACCCATACTTAACAATGGAACGTCGTCGACAACGAATACTATACACGCGTACTATTCAACAGTCACACCCGTTTCCTCTGGCAACAGCACCACGTGGTACGGTTACCAAGTGAAACGTACACAATAACAATAAACACTCAGGGAATTCCCGTACACACACAGCTGTTACACCAGTCACTATATAATCAATATTATGCCCTTTGGCGTAACTATACAGTCACCCACGCTATAATTCTCTATATACGAATTACCCGTCTATAACACACCCCAGTAACATCGTCTTTTACAAATAGCGGTTACAGTACGGTTAGCATAGGTCAAAGCACAAGTTAAGGTCACAATACAATTATTAGTGGTTATGGTGTTAAACATGCAATGGACGACAATGATTAGTACTTATTATATAATGTCAGTAAATATACAGGGTTATGGTACCGTGCACTATAATACAGCAACACACTATTAACACTCTCGCTAGACGGCTGAGCTCGCGCTATCTAACAAGATATACACTTTACTAAAACAATCGTTAACACATTTACAATTCCCAACTAAACTATTGGCCAGTACCTTGAATGGACTACCTAAAACTATATACACCCGTTTTGGTTAGCCACACTGCCCAATCACCACATATATAGCGAGCTAGAGAACCGAATTTACACAGGCGCCTCTTAGTCGCACTATCAAAAGTCTAGTGGGTTCCAAATTTACACGCCTTCCCACTTAGCCCAGATAGGATGAGAACTAGCGAACCGAATTTACACAGGCGCCGCTTAGTCTCCCGGTCCCTCCGACCTAGCGAACGTAATATACACCCTAGAACGCTAGTCTAGACAAGACACCGGTGTCCGGCTAGGGCTATTTACACCAGGACCCCGCCTGACTAACCAAATCAAACGGTCTGACTAAAGAGCGTTCGATCGAGCGGTGCGCCTTCGCTCCTTCCCTCCGACAGAGGGGGCAGATACAGATTCAAAAACCCCTTTGGGCCTACCGCACAATCGGTATACCCCTAGCGGGTCCTGCCGTCTAAAACAGCAGTTATCTTACCTCCTCGTTCCTGAACCTGAGTTCACACTCATCGACGGGGACACCCCAGCACTTCTCACGTAGAGGCCGATGATCTCCTGGACAACAGACCAGTGGCGCCGAGACGAAGGGAGGTCCACGCAGAAGTTCAGGGGTGCAGCCGTAGAGAACGTGGGCAAAGATAGACCGTCTCACGCCTCTGCCTCTCAGCTACCGTTGAACGATGAGCTTCCCGGCCAATGCACCAAATGATACCGGAGAAACTGACGGAAGCCAAGCACAGAGAGATGGACACAGGTTTCTTCAGGAAGGAAGAGATTCTTTATTGGATCACCGATCGGGACTCAGAGGGACTAGCGTCACCAAAATACAGCAAAGTCTGAGTACTGAATACATAGAGTACATTCCTTATATAGCACTGTAGCTCCTCCCACAATTAACTACACCCACACATACCCTTAACCTATTTAATAAATAGAGTCTAAACTCATCCATCCGGTCTAACCACGTGGCTCATCTGATACAAAGGAGAGGGACGCGTAATTCCAGTTCTTACATTCCTGCACCTGGTCAGTACAGTGATGACAGTATCTTAGCTACGTGTTATTAACTAACTGATACTACAAACACATATACATACATATGCCTTGTGGCAATCTTAGCCTGCTAAACTTGTATTTTACTGGAATTACATCACAGCATAGCCTGGATGTCACCCGAATTGGTGTTGCTGGAGCCTTCCCCCGCCTCCATGTTATCCGTTGATGTGCGGAGAAGTTTGAATAGTTCTGCTTTCCTTGCTGTGGCTGGGTAGGGGATTTGTCGCCTCCTTAGCTCGGTGGTAATGCATGGGATTGTCCAGGATCTGATTGAAGCTGGACTAGCAACATCTCTATGTGAAGGTGTGTCGAATCTAGCCGGAGTGCTAGGAAGAGATGATTCTTCTCCACCTTCTTGAGACATACTTAAATTATAATGAGGATAGCAATTATTATTTGCACCAAAGGGGTCTTGTACTGGCTTGCTAACTAAGCCGTAAGGCGAATAAATTAAAGCTTAGTTTTTTGGTGACTGGTGAGGCCCTGCTAGTTTCTAAGTGGCTTAAGAGGCTCTATTTATGCGTTGGCGAGAGGGCATTTTTGTGGCCACCAAACGTAGTGGCGGGATGTCGGCCTCTCAGTGACTGTAACCAGAAAAATAGGAAAGGGAGTGGCAGGTGAGGCCCTCTCTATGTTATTATGCATGGCAGCTAGCTCATGAGTAGCCCGATGGGTGAATGCCTCCGCGTGTGAGGCAGGGTGTTGGCCTCGCCGGACCACTAACCGAAAGCGTAATGCAGAGAAAAGGGCAATACCTATTGGGCCCTAAATGCCAGTACGCTATTAACTATTCCAGGGTAAATAGGATATGAATATACTACGTGAGCAGGTGTACGTACCTGGTAGTATGGTATTGAACCTGATAATCCGTATAGGTTTTAGTAGTTCCTGTAACCTGAATGGATGAAACAACGTATGACGTAATGGATATGGCATATACCAAGCTTATCCTAATATGTGCAGTATGTACAAGAAAAAAGCAAAGTACCGTAACCTGTAAAACTATTTAAACACCGTATGCCATAATGGTTATAAATATGTACCAATCTTAACACATTACAGCATGTACAAGTGGTAGAAGAAAAGTGCTCTGTCCAAATCATTGTATACTGTATGTCCTCCTGCTAGGGAGACTGTATTATTGTAAGCAGTGCGCTTCTATATGTGTGTTCATGGAATTAATTAAGTACAGGTTATATATATTATTGCAGAATGTGACTGGCTATTTTTTAAACAATATATGTGTAATTTATACCAGCTGGTAGAAAAATTCTCATGTGATATGTGAAAACAGCTGTTTGGCTATTGACCGGTAGGCGTCAGTAATGTGTGTTTGGTAGAAAATCCCCTGAATCATAATGCAATTTAACCTGAGATCCGACCTGTAGGGGTCAATGTAGGTATGGTGAAAACTGCTGTTCGTGAGCTATATGCCCCAACCGTAATAGTTTGTATGATGACAGTAAAACTAAAGCAGTGCCCATTCGGGAGATTAAAATATACGAACATAATAGCCTGGTATAACAGGCAATGTAACAAAACAGTGCTCCCGTTTGGGGGGGGGGGTTTAAAAGCACGAATGTAAGCTGGTACAATAGACAAAAGTATGACAAACTGGTTCCCGTTCAGGAGATGAATACACGAAACGTGAGCCTGGTATGACAGGAAAAAATGTGAACAAGCAGTGTTTCTCTTCGTGTGTTTTAAATGCACAAACGGAATTGCCTAGTATGATAGGCAATGAAATGAACCATGTTCCCGTTCGGGAGTATGCCAATGCCCGAAAGGAGCAAGTAATACGTATGACCATGAATTTAAAACGAACAAACATGTGCACAAACATGCAATAGTAAGTATTAGAAACTGAAATAGATGAAAGCAAACGTAAAGTGAGGACCTGACCCGAGAATGATGCCGTGGGACTGATGCCTGGCGTGATGGGTAGGTCGACTTACGGTTTTGTGAGTCACTGGACGCTATCCACGACGATGGACTGAAAAAAGAAGCTGGTTGGATCGAAAAGCTTGCTGCTGGATTCCTGGACACAGCTCAGCGTAGAAGACCTCGTGGAGCAAAAGGTATTCCCAAAATGGCATCTGGATGAACGGTATGGAGCCAGGTAAGGAATGTACCTTATATAGGTAAGTGTATAATTATAAGCCCCTCCCACAATTACAGGCCAAACAACCTTAATACATATATATATATATATATATATATATATATATTAATATCAAAATACATGTAGAATGATATTTTATATGTATTAAGGCAATCTGCCTGGATTTGTGGGAGGGGTTGGTTTGCTACCTCTAGCCTACTTAAGGCACTCCCCTTACCTTGCTCATTACCATTCGAGGTCAGAGTTGAATGAGGATCCACTTCCGGGTTCTCTCAGACGCCATCTTGTTTTTCTTACTCACAAGTTTTTCTGCAGCAAGCTGTGTCCAGGAATCCTCTTGCAGGCCTTTTCCGTCCGTCCAGCTTCTTACCCGGGTCTTCGTCGTAGATCGCGTCCCAGGGACTTCTAAACGTAAGTCAGACCTACCTGTCACGCCAGGATCGGTTCCCATGGATCTTTTTCGTGAGTTACATTTCATCATTTCATGTATTTACATTTGGTTAAAAAGTTGCTTGGTTAAATAGACAGACCATTTTCATGCTATTTTTAAGGTATCACTTATTACATCAAGGGTACGAAACCAGCTAACATTTCTGTATAGACCATTGGACTCCCACGCTTACTGGAGTTTTTTTTGTTTTAAATTATCCATTTCATTACAATTAAATCAGCCTACGTTACAGGCCTCATTTCTTTGTTGTTAACCATGACACATAAGGATTTAATTCCTTTTCATGCATACTCGGGTTGAATCACACGTACTGATCCAACCAATCAGACGTTTCCTGCACAGTAATATACATATATATATAACTTACATTTTATGTTCCCCTTACACACCATTATTATATAACACATATGTTGTTGGTACATAGGCCACGGCCTCCCTCAGATATCTTATTAAAGCCATGCCAACATTTCTGAGTAACACAAATCTATTGCATAGTATCAACATTTTATTTGCAATCATACGCAAGCAAACCTTAAAACATTGCTGCTACAGGCTATAAGTCTGTTTTCTTTCCAACAATCCACACTCGTCATACTACTTTCTTTTACCCATTTCAGGCTGTCAAGCTTATATATATTTGCTCCACACAGATTTTTCCTGTGAATTTGTCATACTACCAGGTACATACACCTGCTCATATGGTATTTCTACCATACATTTCATTTCATCCCCCTAGGTTAGAGTGCTGGCAATAGGGTCACAGGCATCCCAATAGGTATTTACCCTTTCTTGGCAATTGCCATCAGTTACTGGTCCCGCGAGGCCAACACCCCGCCTCAAACGTTTCAGAGGCAAACACCCATCGGGCCACACGTTAGCTAGCCGCCTCGCATGTTGCATAGAGAGGGCCTCACCTGTCACTCCCTTCCCCTGTTTTCTGTCTTACAGTCACCGAGAGGCCTAAAACTCCTGCCACTACGACGAGTGGCCTCAATAACCCCTCGCGCCAACGCATAGATAGAGCCTCTCAAGCCGCTTGGCAATTAGCAGGGCTTCATCTGTCACCAAACAAGTATAATGTTTTCGCCATCCAGCCTAGCTAGACTGCCAGTACAATTTGGTGGTTTCCTATACTAATTAATTGTTTTGTTTATAGTATGTCTCAGGAAGGGGTAGAGGATTTCTCCCTACATAGCACCGCCGGCTAGAGCTGTCACTCCGACTCAAGGAGGAGAGCTAGCCAGTACAGCATCGATCAGATCCTGGATGATCCCACGTATAACCACGGAATTGAGGAGACGATAAATCCCCTACCCCGCTACAGCAAGGAAAGCAGAACTTTTCAAACTGCTACGCACATCTACAAATAACATGGATGCCGGGGAAGGACCTAGCCAGTTCAACCCAGGAGATATACATGCCAAGTTATCCTCACTCATGGCGTCCATGAGCAAGGTCAACTCCAGGCTGGAGAAACTTGAGTCGGTCACCACGGCCCTTACTCTAGCAGGGCCACCCGCTGCTTCACAAGCACCAGCAGACTTGCCATTAGTTGCTCCAGCCATCACCCTGGATGACCAGGAAGTTAGCCCGGCTCATATGATACCTGAGCATATAAAAAGGGATATCCTGGAAGGTAAAGACGTCAACCTGGCTTCCCTGTTGATTGCCTCCCAGGATATTGTTGAGAATAAAACGTATGCTTATGATGATATATCTGTTGTTGTCAGGTCTAGGGATGCCCGCCTAAACAGGAAACTGACTATCCCTGAATTTGTACTAGCTTTTGGTATTTACAGGGATGTCATCTGTGCGGTCTATCCCAACAGAAGAGAGGAGTTTGATCTCTATATGCACAAGCTGGTAGACCTGGGCAACAAATATGGTGGTTCAGCCTTCTAAGACTACCATAGGTCTTTTTCTGCAAAAGTGTCTGGAGCCTTCTCCCAGTACGGAACACAATCCAACTGGGGAAGGATTGATACCGTCATTTTTTGTAGACACTTTGCAGGTCTAAGAACACCGGCTTGTGCATACTGCTCCTCCACAGCCCATACTACAAACTTTTGTCCCAACACGGCGGACTAACATGCCTCCACGCAAGGAGCTAGTTCCTCTGGGGTTCCAGAGAAGTTGTCACGAGACAAACTGGGACGCCCAATCAAGTTTCTGGGCAAGTCCCAGATATGTAATAATTTTAATGTTGGGTCTTGTAATTACAGTGGATGTAGACTATTGCATGTCTGTTCAAAATGTTTTAGGGCACATGCAAAGACCATGTGTCCAAATAAAATATATTCCAAGCCTTACCTAACGTCCATTAATATGCCAGTATTCACTGCATTTATGTCTCAGCACCCATCTAGACACCTAATAGACTTTCTTATCTCTGGTTTAACAGAATGCTTCCATACAGGTATCCTACACTTACCAGTCGAAACTCTGGAATGCCCTAATCTACAATCTGCCCAACACAACCCCACAGCGGTTGACACCCTCATAGCTCAAGAAGTGGCTGAAGACTTCGTATTGGGGCCTTTCAAAACTCCCCTATTCACAGAATGGCGCACTAACCCCATTGGTATTGTCACAGGGAAATCTTCCCAAAAACAGAGACTCATCATTGACTTATCGCCACCCCACTCATCGGCCAACCCCAATCTTAATTCCCTCATCCCCTCTGAGGAATTCTCCCTGCAATGCACCACCATAGATCACGCCATTACCGCTATCATACAAGCAGGGGTTGGAGCCTGGCTCAGTAAGACCGACATTACCAACGCCTTTAAATTACTACTAATCCACCCCACACTGTGCCACCTGCATGGCATCAAGTTGTTCCGGGAACTACTATTTTTTCTCCCGATTAACCTTTGGGTCCAAAAGTAGCCCAGCTATTTTTGACACATTTGCCGAAGCATTATGCTGGTTACTATTGAACATAGCCAGATGCCCTACGGTATTACATTACCTGGACGATTTCCTACTGGTTGAGGAGAACACTTCCCCTCCTATTAGTCTCAAAGCTACCACTGAGCTGTTTGAGCAACTAGGTGTACCTGTCTCCCCTAAGAAAACAGAGGGGCCAGACACGGTTATCACTTTTCTGGGTATCCAATTAGACTCCGCCACAATGCAAGCGAGCCTACCACACGATAAGATAGTGAATATTCTCACTTACATAAACAGCTACCTTCAGCTCGGTACTTGCAACCGCAAAGAGCTACAGTCTCTGCTGGGATCACTAAATTTTGCTATGCGCATCATACCTCAAGGCCGCTCCTTTATATCACGACTATTGCATCTTTTTCCACTTTTCCTACATGACACGCACAGGTTGTCCTTAGATACCCAAGCTACGGCAGATCTAAACATGTGGAAGAGATTTTTATCCACTTGGAATGGTAAAGGTATGTTCCTCCCTCAATTGACTGACTCATCTCCCACCATTTGGTCAGATGCAGCATCTACCACTGGTTTTGCAGCAATTTTTGGGAACGAATGGCTTTGGGGCAGCTGGCCTTCAGCAGTTCAGGATTTGGAAGGTTTTTCCACTACCTCAGCTCTTTTTGAGATCTATCCCATCGTGGCGGCTGCCGTAGCATGGGGTCATTTATGGGCAAACATGCCAGTTCGTTGCTACTCAGATAACCAGGCAACCTGTCACATCATTAACAAAGGTCGTTCCAAATCCCTTACGATCATGAGATTTCTGAGGAAACTCACTTGGTTGGCAGCTTGTCATCATTTTTTCCTATGTTGTTTCCATGTTCCAGGTGTATGTAACACAGCTGCTGACAATTTGTCTCACTTTAAATTTCAGGCATTTCATCAAGCACTCCCGTCAGCGGCGCCCACAGCCACCATCACTCCAACATTTCAACAACTCATACTGGACTAGAAACCATCATGCAGCATAGCAGAACATTGTCCCAATTGGCACTTTCAAACAATACACACAAAACATACAACAGAGCTTTCACACTATTCAAAAGGTTCCTTTTGGAACATAACATCATGCAACCATTTGTTATGACATCTTTTTGGGGGTTTGCTTCCTTTTGCCACCTTAAACTTAAAATGTCATATAACACCATCAAACTCTATCTCACTGGCATTCAACACCGCATGCTAATCTTACACCCAAATAACAACAGTTTCATGGCCTCTCACCAAATTAAGACCATACTCAGAAGTATTCAGAAATCAGAACCCACACATACAGCCCAGAGGCTACCCATAGATAACCATATCTTTAAAGCATTAACTTACCTGCTTGACTTAAAACCGTTTGACATCAATCATCAAACAGCAATATACATAGCTTTCAAACTCCATCATCAAAACAGCAATATACATAGCTTTCTATGGATTTCTAAGACCGAGAGAATTCACTACAATCTCCACGACCCAAACTACTCCTTTCCTCCTCTATTCCCACTTGACAAAACATATGGATCATTACATCCTGACTTTAGCTCACTCCAAAACCAGTCAGCACATACCCGTAAACATTCCGTACTATCTCACGCACAACAGATGGTGTCCAGTCAGGGTTCTTGATGCCTACATACATCATCATAACTTACTACCCTCACAACCATTACTACAGCTGCAAGGTTCAGTACTCACCACTACAACCTTCATGACCTACGTCAGGTCTTTGCTCACACAACTGGGCCTCAATGCAGCCAACTACTCAGGGCACTCCTTCCGTATAGGAGCCGCGTCCACAGCCTCCAGTGTAAACATCCCAACTCATGTTATCAAAACACTGGGGCGCTGGAAGTCATCCGCTTAGTCACGGTACATACCTAACCCAGTACAAGAATTAAGGGATGATTTCAAAAACATGTCTGGTTGATCAAATGTATATGTATTGGTTGTCTGTAAATAAATTTGTTTACTTCAATTTTGCCCTCTTCTTTCTCAGGCCTACCTCATCGTCGGTTCCGGCACACCACAACCGACTTGCTCTTTAATTATCCTACATTTATCTATGGTATTTCACACTGTACTATCATAAGCACCTAACACAAGTATTAAGGCAATTTGCCTGGATTTGGGGGAGGGGCTGGTTTGCTACCTCTAGCCTACTTAAGGCACTCCCCTTACCTTGCTCATTACCATTCGAGGTCAGAGTTGAATGACCCTCCCACCACTCCACATTTTAACATTTATTTCCTTTCTATTTCTTTTCCTGGGTAGGCCCTCTTCTTTCTCAGGCCTACCTCATCGTCGGTTCCGGCACACCACAACCGACTTGCTCTTTTATTATCCTACATTTATCTATGGTATTTCACACTGTACTATCATAAGCACCTAACACAAATATATATATGTATATATATAATTATATATATATTTAAATATTGCCAGTGTTTATTGCAGACACCGTAAAAAATACTTAGAAAAAAAAATGGCTGAAGGCTTGGAATTCTGCTTGTTGTTAAAAGAAGGCAGGTGGGCTGTTAGTTGGACGTTACCTGCCTTTTAAGCAAAAGGTCTGAAAATTTAAAGGAACTCTCTAACTTTAAAAAGCAATATATTATATTATAAAGTTAGAAGTGTTAAGATTCATGGTCCCTTCTTTGTTTAATGAAAACAGCCATTAAGCATGTTGTAATTCAGAACATGGGTGGCAATCACCACGCTCAGTCAATTTGATCTTTCTTACATAAAGCAGTGGACTCATTTGGCATCATTATGGCGTGCATGATCACACTGAATGCGAAAAGCTTTCACAAGGTCTTAAGGGTAGGAAGTGTCTTAAGAGGCAGTCTTCTTGACAGCCATTAAAGGAATGTTCTAAGCAAATTTATACATTGCAGTTTCTCTGAACTTACATTTTTTTACATTGCCAAAATAAAGGAATTGGGTCAGTGCACCAAAACTATGCCATTAAAATGTAGTGGTTTTGGTGCTTAGAGTATCCCTTTAAATTAATGGTAAACCCATATGTGTGTTCTGTGAATATTACAATTATGCAACTGTATCCAACTGATAATGTTTTCTGACCTATGGCCAGTGTCACAGGAGTGGCTTTAGTGCCATCCCAAGCCAAAAATGTCAGAACCCTTTTCTACTTCTAACACCACCATGTTAGAAATAATTATAGACTAAAAACCAAGCGTAATCAGTTGCCATCATTAGTGCCATGATCTTCAAATTAATTGCAAGCTTAACGACAAACAAAAAGTATTCATTTTGGAATTATCTAACACGCCTATGTTTATAGTGCAGTGGCGTAGATAATAGATAATGTGATAATAATGCCACGTGTACCATTAACCTGATGTGTTCCAAATCACGTATGTGTCTTTAAAAATGTTCAAATCAGACATTTATTTTGATTTTAGTGAACATGTGTAATTATGATAACTTGTAAAATTAATTTTTGTAACAATGATTGTACTTTATTTGCTTTAGTTGAGTTATGATATATTGTTGTTTAGCAGGGGTGGGCAAACGGTAAATTTCCAGATGTTCAAGAAACCCAACTGCTATGATGTTTTGCCAACCTTTAGAATGGCAAAGCATTAAGGAAGTTACAGTTCTACAACACCTGTGAATCTACTGTTTGCCCACTCCTGTTATATACAATGGTAGCTGGTCCATAGGGGTACAAAATCTGTTGGCATAGTAAGGACTTTGGATAAGTGTGTGTAACGAACCCTGAAGTGGTAGCTAGGGGTTCATCAGTTTTTAACCGAACGGCAGGGAGCAGGAGTGATTATAGCTCGCCCTTCGGTTCTCCGTTTGTTTATTAATCCAGAGTAAATGAAGCGCTCAAGCTGAATTTCCCCAAAGCAGTAATCAGGTACCCAAACATCAGCCAAAACATGATGAAGGTTATGTTGTGGATCCAAATAATGATCTTTGTTATATTCAGAGGAAGCCCAAATTGTTCTTCACAAGTGCACTTGGAGAAGCGAGAATTAGACACCAAACACCTGTTGGTATTCAAAATAAGCCTCTGCCATTTTATTCATCAGCTGGGTTTTTATACATTAAAAAGTAAGTGCTTATGTGCAAATACTCATAGAACAGTAATAGGAAGGGAGTACAGACAAGACATAGGGATGAACGTCATGTACACATAACACATAAGTTCCAAGTTAAGAAAGAACAAAAAGATTAGAGAAGAGACATCTCAGGTGGGGGCTCTCTGCTCCCGGAACTAGACATATATGGTCTTAAGTGTCGTGTTAAGCGAGTCCAAGTTAGCCAATTTTAATATAGGATATCCTTATATGACACCTATAAGCTTGAGCCTTGGAATAAAGATAAACTTTTCAGCCCAACAGGAATTCATTTTTATTGTGCCACACTGGCTTTTATGCAAGTTTTCAGGCCAGGGTAACACCCCCCTGGACTTTGTGGAAAACAGGGACACAACTTAGAATAACCAATAAAAATACAGAGCAGAACAGTGGCACTCCAGTACAAACAGTAAATCCCCTCCTCTCTGCCTGGAGATAATTGGGTCAGATAAAGGGATAACCTAATTATCTTTGGGCAGAGGGAACACTATTTTCACAATATATGGAAAACACCCCAAAACTTACAGGACCCCCACAAATGTCACATCCCCTGATAGGCCCGATCTGGGTGACCAACATATCCAAAAATCACCCAGATCGGTTCAGGGGTTTTCGATTTTCATGGAAGTCCCAGTTGACCAACCGCACACGAGGCTGCTGCCCAGAACAGTTCCATGATTTCAGGCTATGCGGTCTAGTCCTAAAAACCGAACCAATGCACGAATGAATCCCTCTGACTTATAGCAGCGATTGTTCCCCTCGTTCGTGGGAACCAAACTGCCGAACAGCACTCTCCTAGCTGGTTGGGAAAAAGGAAGCAGGCGTTCGTCAGTTTTACTGATGTTTCGGGAAGTCGAGTGTCTGATTTTAGTTCCAGACACTAGACGACCAAGTGCCACTGCATCCGTTTGTGAAAAGAAGATGGCCACACGAACATCGGCCACACAAAGAGAGTGCATAATTAAACATTTCCTTTATCAATAATGAGCCAGAGGGGTGGTCGGTCGTTCGGTTTGAAAACTACCGAACAAATAAACGAAATGCAAAAAAATATCTGAAATATTATGCGAACAAGGATAGAGAAAGCTGGTTTTCTCACAGTGTGTGTTAGAAAAAAGATGTCTCTTAGTGAGTATAGCTACATTTACATCTACCATTTCCCCCCTTCTTGATGACTGGAGATGCAGCTGGTTTTGAAAAGGGCAAATCATCTCATGGTGTTAAATGGGTATAGCCCAACATGTCAGCACTCCACCACCTATAAACTTCACCTGCCACCACTGGTTATATGGTTTAAGTTTGGTAACATTTTTTAATACACGTCATCAACTCAGGAAGGTGTTTGTGATGGGTTTTTTTTCTGTTGATGCTGTAACAATTATAAATATTTTGGGATATTGATGAATTATTAGAAAAGAGATTTCAATTACTTATCTGTCCTTTTAGAGGATACATTTGCCATGTGTCCAATTGTTTAGTTAAAGTTTAAATAACTATTTTTCTGACAGATTGTGAAGACCTAAACTTGACTTTGTAATGTGAGGTACAGAGCCATTTTTTTAGTCAATTGATAAGTGTTGCCAAAAAGTATTAGAACATTGGTATCACGATTGCCTTATCACTGTTACTGGCTCATCGGTAGCCGTTAACGTGTTGATAAATAGCAAATAATAGACTGGAATGCACCACTTGGTTAGCGTTTAAAAATAAGAGTACGTTTTGGATTTCAAAAAATAATAAATACAAATAGACAGGGTTGCTTCACCTCCCAGACCAGCTCCCACGCAAGATTACGAACCAACCATGGGGCGCCATTCACAAAAAGCCCAACTCCAAGACCAACGGCAGAGACATAGGGGCTATGTTACTAAGGCCTAATCAGTACAAGCCAGAACGAGCAACAGACCCGCCTGTGACTTGCCAAGTTCCCAGTAAGGGATGCAAAGAGCCAGAGACAGTCCAGAACTCCCCACCTGCCGACCCCTTTTAGCTCCTACCACCAAACGCAACCTGAGGGTCTTACTAGCGGACATCCACAAACTCCTAGCGGCGGACTCCGCTCTCCTTAAAACCGGGTAAGGGCCTTGGAGGAGGACAATGCTGATATACACACTAACATAACCACTCTCAGCAAGTCAGTACACCAACTCCAGGCCCAACAAAGAGCCCTGTCAGGTAAATTTACGGCCATGGAGGACCGCCAACGCCGCACTCATATTAAAACTTGCGACATCCCTGCTTCTGTAATGGCAGAAGAATTACCACACTACATCCGATGCCTATTGGCCACCATTCCACCACATGCAGTGTCAAAGAGACTTACTATAGATGGAGCCTATCTTGTCGCCAGCAACATCCACTCAAACCCAAGTATGATAAGAGACCAGAGCATATGCCCGAGTATATAAATTCCCCCAACAGAGGATTATCAGTACTTGTTCTCACATATCCACATGCTCTAACATCTTGTATTATATACTGATAACCTTGGTTTATATTCACCTTGTTTAAAAAAAATAGTGCATAAGTCCTGCAAAGTTTACCATATGTCTTTAACCCCTTAAGGACCAAACTTCTGGAATAAAATGGAATCATGACATGTCGCACACGTCATGTGTCCTTAAGGGGTTAATTGTGCCAACATCACCTATATCGCGGAATAACTATATGTATGCAATGCACTGCAGAAATAAAGAATTATAAAACAAATTATAAAATAATAAATAAAAAGGGTCATAACAAAGTACGAAGGATTATGGCCTTTGAGACCGATGGCAGTGGTGAAAGCAATACAAACTAAATTTGTGTAGTTTCTAGTATCTATGTGATGTGAGACATGAGCGAAGTGCAAGAGTCATGTGCAAAATCAGTGTGCCTATGAACTTTTGGGTCATCCAAACTGAGAATTACAAATTTTTGACTAAACAAAAGCTAACCAATTTTTTACCCTTGCACATGTCTAGTGATATGTCCAGTTGGGACCATTGTATGAAAGTTCCCTGACATACAATGTTATTAACTGCCAGCCTACCCTCTCTATTCTTACATTTTTATGCATTCTTCTGCTTCTGAAAACCTACCTATTCTGCATCTTAACCCTGTTTTTCTGTCCCACCTGCCAGTTATATAATACTTCCTTTTACTTGTTAATGTACAGACATAATGCATACACCTTATTTTTGACCCTCCATCCAAACCAGCAATGTCCAAACACACATTTGTACAAAGCATCAGGAAGCACCTGATGTAGAAAGCTGATACGTTTTTCAACCCCTATTGGAAATCAGGCTTTACAGATTTTTCAGTTGTTTGCAATGAGCAAATCAAACAAAAACAATTGAAGTAGCTCAGCAATGGATGCTTGACTGGTGTCCCCAAATTCAACTGAAAATGCAACTTTTAATGTCTTCTCCAGTCTCAAATTTATTCAAACCCCTGAATAGATTCCCTCACAACAGCACAACTATGTAAAACAGTTGTTGTCTCAAGAACACCTGATGCAACTAATCAAGGGCTTCATTAGTTGCACCAGGTGTGCCTGAGCTGGAACACTTGAAATACCTGAACTAGCTATGAGTTTGTTCAGTGTCATGTTTGACTGCATGTTAGAAATATGGCTAAGTCAAAAGAACGGTCCACAAAATTAAGAGAAAAGATCATCGCATTTCACAAACAAGGAACAGGATAGAAAAACATAGTGAAGGCACTGAATGTTCCTAGAGACACCGTTGGAAGCATCGTTCGCAAGTTCATAATTGAACAGTGATCACACTAAAAAATCATAAAAATAAGCCACAGATGTTTTGGGATTATTTTCTGTGGAACAATGAAACAAAACTGGAACTTTTCAGCCCAATGGATTAGTGGTATGTCTGGAGGTAGAATGAAGCACACACTTAAAAGAACTCCGCCTACAGTTAAGCATGGTAGTGGCTCTGTGATGCTCTGGGGCTGCTTTTCATCGTCTGGCTGGAAACCTGCAGTGTGTGGAAGGCAAGATGGATTGAAGTATCATGAAAACCTAGGAGATAACGTCACGCCATCTGTGAAGAAGCTGGAGTTAAGACATAATTTGACCTACCAACAAGACAATAATCCCAAGCATACCTGAAATTCCACCAATGCGTTGTTGGAGTAGAAGTCCTGAAAAATTCTACAGTGGCCATCACAGTTACCTAAATTGAACGCCATAGAAAATGTCTGGTGCGGTTTGAAGAAGGCGATTGCAGCACACAAACTTAAGAATATTACTGAACTGGAGGCCATTGCTCATGGGGGTTGACTAGTTTTGATTACAACTGTACGTTCCAGTGTGGGCAAAGCACAATGTTGTTAATGTAATGTTCATGGATTCCTGCCTGGAGTGCCTCTTTAAGTCACAGAAAGAACAAATCCAGACCAGACCTGACTGTGAGAAACATTTTTTGTTGAAATAGGGTTAAATAGTAAAAGACTAGGTAGGATAAGACTTATTTATACTCAGTCAGCCTGATCTTTACAACCACGGTGTATATATACAGATTTATTGTTGCCCCTTATCCACTCTTAGCTCTTTTCTATGCTGAAAACGATATCATACCTCTGCTTCCTATTAATATTTCTATTCTTCTTCCTCTAGTATGAAAACGCCACTATCTGCTCTTTCGATTTATTTTATCTTACTATTTTTTTCCCCTAACAACCTCTATTGTGCACCCCCACACCATTTCACATGGCCTGTCTGAAAAGCTCTCATTCTAATTACTTTTTCAGTTTCTCCCTTCCATCCCCGGAGATGTCTCAATTAGTGTTCCCTATCTTACTGCCTCGTCACATCGTAGCTACAAGGTGGGGCTGGATCCATGCAGAAAATAAATGAGCATGGCTTCTTGTATGATTTTACAAACTGGTACACTTTTAATAGATGATAAATACACGGGGAAAAAAAGGAGTCTTATTAATGCAGCAAGGTTTGATTTGTTTGGCAGGCTGTGCGCATTCATTACCATAAAATTCCGTTTTAGAAGCTGTGCCCCCCTGCAGGCATTGAGTGGAGGCTAATTAACATTGTCTTGGTCAGAAACTAAGAATTAACGCTTGTCTTCAAGGCCAGGGTTTGGGGATATAATTTGCTTTTGTCTTCAATTACATTTGTAGGTAATTACATAAACATTTAGGGCGGCAACATGTGGAAATTGTTTCCTGACGTCATTATTTGTAAAAGCTGCTAAATAACTACTGCTTTAAATTAACACTCCAAGCACCATGTATATTAACATAGAAACATAGAATGTGACGGCAGATAAGAACCATTCAACCCATCTAGTCTGCCCAATTTAAAATAGTACAGGTATTAGTTGTAGTTGGCTTCTTCAGTGGACACTAGAATAATTTTCCTTTCATACTAAAAGCAAGTCTTTCCATTGAGGATAGCGTTACCTTAAAGGGGTACTTCGGCACCAAAATGTGTAGATTGTAAATTAGGATAAATGTGTAGAATAGGGTAAATTATAGATATTTAACATTTCTTTTAAATTATTAATTAGCCCACCTTTTCAGTCCCTTCACCCATTCTGCAGTGTTTATTGTTTTGCCCCCAAAAATACCACTGTACATGATGCCATGATTTTATTGGAGTTCAGCAGCGGTAACTTCCACTGTGAATTTTTTTCCTTCTTTCTTTTTCCTTATTTGTTCATGCATTGTAACATAATATCTATACAAAGTACTAAAAAGAATGGATTCATTGCATTTTCAAAGTTAAAAAAGCAGAACATGAAAAAGAAGCTTGTCCTTTCAGTTTAGATTTTATATCATTTTTGCTAACTCTCTGTTTAGTGATTAAACCCCTTAGAGCATTCCATTTACAAAGAAAGAAAGAAATGATATAAAGTGATTAGGGGCCAATGTGACAATTTACCCCCTGGAATATGCCATATAAAACAAGAATCAAGTTTTGATTTACTTATTAAACCCACATTGATCCACAAACTATCCTAATTGAGCGTTTTAGTTGGTAATTGTCCCTTCCACTGACCGAACTTCAGCCTGTTCTGCAAAGCCTCTCACAACTTAGCACAATGAGAACACAGCTTTTGAAAACACAGGTTTTGCTGAGCATTAGATTTGCTGTCTCTGCCCTCGGGATGCATGTGCGATAATTCTATCAATTGTGCCCATTTATACCGGGCTTGGAAACATCTCCACAAACCTTGCAGCTGTCTCTGGGTAATTCACTCAGTAATTAAATTGCTACATGCTGTCCCTTGTTTTATTCTTCTTTTATTTTTTTGCATAAACTGCCACGTTAGTTTCGGGTATTTTGCTGTGCGCCTTTGTATCTAACAACGTTCTTTTCCAATAGCAGATACAATTTGCAATGATGAATAATTTATTTTACCATATCATACATACAAGTAAAATACTGCAGTAATTGGCTAAAGATTGTCAATCAGAATATCTCTATGAATTGTCCTAAAGCAATAAAAAATATTTACTCCGTGTGATATATTATTATTTATAAAACACTGACATATCCTGTAGCATGCACTTACTCTAGGCCAAATGGTTGCATTTCCTTAGCAATGCTGATGATTTCATATGGTACCTTGCCTTTAGTAGCATACTGTAACCTTTACTGCATGAAGTTTGTGATTCGGAGAACTCACCAAACTTGTAAGGGAACAAATCTAATGACCAAAGAAAGCAGTAGAATTCTTAGAACCAAGCCCAATTAGTGAATTGAATAAATTCGGAAAATGAAGCACGTTGCAGATGTTTCCCCTTTGGATATTAATTTTCTCTTCTTGAAAACTTAGTAGACATTAAAAACAGACTTGAAATGAACAAAAGTTACTACTTACTGAAGATTTGGTTTTGCAAGTATTTGCCACATTGTAGTCGAATCCTGGAAATGAAAAATAGCTTTCAAGTCAGACTCATGTGGCCCTCTAACCTAATTTTGAATCTTTGTCCCAAATGAGCAATTGTAAAGTGAACAAAAGAGTTGAAAATTAGTTGAACGGTAGGAATAGGTCGTGACTAAATTAATAAACACCCTATGGTGATCAATAAGATTTCCATATTATTACAAAGGTTTTTTAAACCACTCTATGCCCCCATCTGCTGTGCAATAGGTGGGGCATATATACATGGGAGACATTTCTCCCCACTCACTAGAAAGACCCCACCCCATATAGATAGGGCATGTAAAATAATGGAGGGCATATAGTTCTCATGTGCCCTTGCCCATGGTCATAGGGTGGGGAACTGTCCACTGTCCAATAACTGTCCACTCGCCTGCCAACCCCTGTGGTGGGGGCAGTGGCGTACATACCAGGGTCCCTGCGACCCGGTATTTATGCACTGGGTCAGCCTCTTCTCCTGGGGGGCCCAGGAGCCGTCCACCTCCGGGCCCCCCGAGGCTGGCCCTGCTTAGACCCGGCGGGCAGTCAGGCTGGCCGGTGCGCGAGGGAGCACTCTCCCCTGAGTGCTTCCTCTTCAGCTCCCTCGCGCACCGCACTAATACCGGCGCCGGAAGATGACGTCATCTTCCGGCGCCGGTCTCAGTACGTGGCGTGCAAGGGAGCTGAAGAGGAAGCACTCAGGGGAGAGTGTTAGTGTGTGCGTTAGTGTCAGTGAGTGTGTGTCTGCTAGTGAGTGTCAGTGAGTGTGTTACTGTGTGTGTCTGTTACTGAGTGTGTTTGTGTTAGTGAGTCTGTTTGATGTCTGTTAGTGAGTGTGTGTTTGTCAGTGAGAGTGTATGTTTTGTAAATGAGTGTGTATGTATGTCTGTCGCTGAGTGTGTCTCTGTCAGTAAATGTGTGTGTCTGTTAGCTAGTGTGTATGTGTCTGTTCGTGAGAGTGTGTGTGTGTCTTCAGCACTTACCTTTCTCCAGCGCCGGACTCCCTTGGCCCTGGGATCCCTCCGCCGCTCAGCTCCAAATGCGCATGCACGGCAAGAGCCGTGCGCGCATTCAAACCGCCCATAGGAAAGCATTACTCAATGCTTTCCTATGGAGGTTCAGTGTCTTAGAATCGCGGAAGCTCCTCTAGCGGCTGTCAGTGAGACAGCCGCTAGAGGCTGGATTAACCCTCAGTGAAACATAGCAGTTTCTCTGAAACTGCTATGCTTTTAGCTGCAGGGTTAAAACTAGAGGGACCTGACACCCAGACCACTTCATTGAGCTGATGTGATCTGGGTGTCTGTAGTGGTCTGTTAAGTGTGTGTGCATCTGCATGCACTGGTGTACATACCGCGGTCGCAGGGGTCGCAACCCTGCAACCCCTGCGACCAGGTGCCCGCCGCCATGTGTTGCGGCCCCGGCCTGCGCAGAGTAAGCGTGCGGGGGGGGGCCCACGGATCAATTTTCGCACCGGGGCCCCATAGGTCATGTGTACGCCACTGGGTGGGGGCTATTACATTTAGCAAGGAATGGCACTGAGAGCATTGATTCTTGCACCAGGGTCCTGTGGTTCTCAGTTATACCACTACTACTAATGCCTGATTAATTAAATGTGATGTCTTATTCAGTGGAGGCTTGTTCATAGGGACATTTGTGGCAGCACCCCACCAGGTTTTATGTGGGAGTGAAATAATATTTGAGGTAATTGAGAAATACTAAGATTCTATCCATTTAGACAGCACAGCCAGCTGCCCATGAGTGGAGGCATGATTGTCCTCTCTATTCGGTGGCCATCATTGACTGATAGCACCAGGGGCAGGGGTTACAATGCCCACAAGAGACAGAAAGAATAAGCCATTTTGGGAGTAACAGAGAGAGTGCAGCAGCAGTTCCTGGCCCCTGCCAAATGCTGCATGGAGACGCTGAACTTTCCCCATAGAGATGCATTGATTCAATGCATCTCTATGAGGAGATGCTGATTGGTCAGTGAGGTGTTTGGCAGTGAGGTTCATTCTGCCTCCTTGGCTGAGATCTTCAGAATTGACGATCTCAGCCAATCCAATGCTTTCCTATGGCGTGGTGCTAGAAATAAGGTGATATTTCTAGTTATTTAAGGGGGCAAGTGGGGCTAGCATGTTTTATAACACTATAGGGTGGTCAGGAGTACACATTTTTGTTCCTGACCCTATAGTGTTCTTTTGATGTCTGATTCTTGATGTCTAATATCCAATTCCTGATGTCTGAATATAGATATTTGACACCTTATTTCTGATTACTTATATTTGACACCTGGTTTCTGATTCCTTATGTTTAACACCTGTTTACTAAATCCTGATACTTGATATATGATTCCTGATATCTGATTCATTATGTTTGATTCCCAAAGTTTACTTCCTCATGTCTGATTCCTGATGCTTAACGCCTGATATCTGACTCCTGACTCTTTACACCTGATATCGGACTCCTAATATCTGACACCTGATATTTGACTCCTGATGTCTAATACAAGGTAGGATTGAGTTTGCGAAGAGTGAGTATGAAGTTCAAGTGGATGATTTATAGAATTTAGGAGGAGGGAGAAGAAAGGATAGTGTTTTGGAGATAAAAGGGAAGGTATAGTTACCTTATTGTACGTTTTCTGTTTCTACCCCACCAATTGTGGCCTTGCAAGACAGGTCTAGGAGATATTGCCATTACAGAAATTGATCACATTAATTGTTCAGATGATGGCACACCTTAAGATCATGATATTAAATGTGAGGGTCTTGAATACCCCAGAGAAACGTACAATCCATAAATGAAATACACAAGTATACTGCTGATGTATGTTTTTTTTTTCAGGAGACTCATTTTGGAGGGATCAGCCCCAACTCTCCGCTCCAAATCTATATCACAGTCATTAAGTTTACTGGAAGGAAATCTCAAGGTGTGGTAATCATCAAATGCATGAGTAATAAATATTGTCTTAACATGACCCACTATATCAATGATCCTCAAGGCAGACCCTTTTTCTGTAAAAGGCCTCATCAACATTATCATTTTAACTTTTACCATCGTATATGCCCCATACATACATTAGGTCCCGTTCATTAAACGTATCCTGAGCAAATTAAATGCATTCTCAGAGAGGATGTTTGTGGTGGAAGGGGATTGGTATCTGGCAATATATCAGATTCTGGATAGTTCATCTAGGGTAAGGTACTCCTATAGAAGACATTACACACCAACCAACTAGTTAACTGTTGGCATACAGCACATCCAACAAATAGGGACTTTACATACTACTTCCTCAAGCCAATAGTCACTCCATTCTAGATATGTGTTTTCTACCCCATAGGTATCTTTACCTATTAAAGGAAGCCTCTACTGGCAACATAACTTGGACCGATCTTGCTCCGGTCTTCCTCCATCTTTCCCTGCATGGGATCTCTTGTCCAAATCCTCAATAGCGATTAAATGAGTCCTTGCTTGACAACCACAAAGTAGAGGCTGATAAAAAAAAAACGATAAGAGAATTATACTTCCCATGCATTTCACTCATATTATCAGAGACTTTATAATTTGCCATGGCCTGCAGTGTCACAAGACTCAGTACTTATTAGTAAATGTATTAGGGCCAACCTTGCCCAGAGCTTACCGTTGAAGAAAGCAGGCCGTTTGAAGGCACCCATCACTGTATCGGAGCACTTAAATCCTGCCTCTCAGGGAAGAGTCCCGGACCTGATGGTCTCATGACTCATTATAGATTGTTCTCCAAACTCTTAGCTCCCAATTTCCTTCACACCTTTAACTCCCCAATCCCCGGGATCACATTGCCACCACTGATGCTACGGGCCTCCATCATGGTCATACCTAAGTTGGGTAATGACCCCACTCAATGTGGAAGTTACCGGCCGATTTCCTTAATTAATATTGACCTAAAACTTTTCACCAAGATGTTTGCTCTTCCCCTCAAGCCCTTATGGCCTAGACTGGTCCACTCTGATCAAGCTGGATTTGTCCTGGTCAGAGAGGCAATGGATAATACCACCAAAATTCTCAACATCATTTATGGGGCAAGACCTATCCTACTCCTGGCTATAGATGCCGAAAAGGTGTTAGACAGAGTGGACTGGTCCTATCTGTTTAATACTTTGGAGGCACTGGGGCTTGGGGCGTGGTTCCAACATTGGGCACATTTACTATACACAGGACCTAAGGCATGTATCAGAGTTAACAGTCAATTCTCCAATGCCTTCTCTATAAGGCCTATCCCTGCTTTTTTTGTGTGCTGGTTATGGACACTCTAGGTTATTCCCAGTTGGTGCACTTTCTATGGAGGGAGATTTTGCACAATTGGGTCAGTCTAAGAGGGAGACTTTTTATAAACAGGTCACATGATGGCATCAAACCCCACCACAACTACATGTATTCTTTCTCAATATAGATAATAGCTGCTGGAGGTGAGATTTAGCTGAAGACACCTTAGAGCATATTTGGTGGTTTTGTTCAGGCATCCAATCATTCTGGAAACAAGTTATAGAGTTTACAAAGCAAATTTTCCCACTCTCTACTACCCTTACTCCTTCTCAAATCCTATTATGGTGGCCTAATTCTTTTTCAGACTATGCTCAACAAAAACTATTATGGTTCATCCTAAATGAGGCCAATGCCTTGATTCCCCTGCAATGGAAACAATCCCAACCTCCAAATAAAAAGCAATGGGTTCATAGGGTCGAGGACACCAGAACCATGGAGTAACTGCACTGGGAAGCAGGGGGTCACACTCAGAAATACACAAACATCTGGAAGCCCTCGTTAGACTATAGACTACAAACACTTGGAACAACTCCAATGCTCCATAAATCCACCGCTTATGTTTATATCAGTAGGAGTAAACTCCTCAATGCCCCTTTATGTTAAATTGAAGCACGAGTGACCTCTTTTAACCCACTCCTACACCACTCTACACACATAACTCTTGTGCTAGATTTTCTTCTGCCACATCCCCTAAGACTCGATCTTCAAGAGACCATCTTCTTACTTCAGTTGGTATTTGTTCATTTTTTTTGTATAAATCTACTATTTTGTTCTTTCCATTGATTTGTTTATGTTGAATCTTAACCTTTCTGATACGCAACAGTTACAATATGCTATATATAATATCTATTACTGCTTTATGTTCACAGTATCCTTTGTAAAGCGACTGATACTTGAGTAATGCTAGAACGGTATCTTTACGTTCTGGATGGTGTATTTGTCTACTCCTCTCTTGCTGATGTAATCTGTTGCATAAATAGCAACTGCAATAAACAGAGATAAAAATGTAATAAGCAACATGACATGCTTTTATGACATGTTCCTGGTGCTTGCAAAAAAAAGAAGATTACATGTAACATAGAAACATAGAATGTGACGGCAGATAAGAACCATTCGGCCCATCTAGTCTGCCCAATTTTATAAATACTTTCATTAGTCCCTGGCCTTATCTTATAGTTAGGATAGCCCTATGCCTAGATAGTAGAGTATAGACTCTACTTTTTTTTTTTTTTTTGCTGTGCTTGAAAATACAAAGACAACCTGCAAGGCCACAACAGCAGTACAGGAGTATACATTGACAATGAAAGACATATAGATAGAGTATATACTATCTAGATTATATAAAGAAAAAGGTAAAACGAGAAAAAGAAATCGCTCTAAATGTGAACTAGAGACCTTCTGTATCACTAAAATATCACAAATCAGCCTATTCCTATATGTGGTGAAAATGGAGCGTGTCTAAGAGAGTACCCGTGGGAGTCCACATCACAGTGTCAAAGCTGAGCACCCCTCCAACATTTGAGATCCACAGACCCGAGAGCACACGTGTACTAGGTCTCTTCCCCATCCGGGGCAGCCAGAGGATCCAGGTGGTGAGTACCGTGGAGGATGAATGATCTTCGGCTGGTGTGGTCAATGCGTGGAGGCTATGCCTCTTGAGGCTCTCAGCCCAGGAGAGTAAATCACAGGATGAGTGAGTGATTGCGATCTTGATTTACCCTGAGGGATCCCACTCGGTCCTCTTGCGGCTTAGCTCTGAGACTCCCTGCTGTTCCCTTAGCTTTCGCCAGAGGTTCCGGAAGATGTCATCCAGACGTTTTAAGACAGGATCCGCTATCTTGGAGAAACAGTAAAGTCGAGAGATGGCTGATATGCAGCTTGTATCGAGAGGTATTGGCAGCAAGTGTAATTCAAACAGCGTCAGTGGAGATAACCCCCACTGGTCTGGGGGAGGGGGGACTCTGCCTCAGCCCTGCCAGTGAAGTCCCTCCGAGGAGTCCAGCCGCAACTCCCGTTTGGGTCCAAACTAGGCCGCACTTCAAGCAAGTCACAAAATGGCAGAACGATCCCAACCAGCAGACAGCAAACGCCTAGAATCTGTGCTGAAGCAATCTTTCTCTACACTCTTACAGTGATCGGTTAGCACATGGAGACAATCTGCATTATCCACTCGCCATATTCTTACAGTACAGTCATGTGATGAGCTGGCAAACAGGGAACCATCTGATTTGGCTGGCCCTGTGTGTCCAATGACTTTAAGTTGAAGCTGTTTTTTGATTCCCATACGTGGATGCGACTGTCATCAGAACAAGTCAGGATTAGGTTACAGTCCAGAGAAATGGCGCAGGAAGTTCACCTAGAGAACTAGAGTGGATTCTTTCTCTGTTTTCCAGCGTGGCTATTGCTGGCTGGAGACTCCTGTGCTGCTGATTCTTTGCTGGAGGGGAGAAGAGTGGGGGCTCCTGTGCTGCTAAGGGAGGGAGGGGGGAGAGTGGGGCTCCTCTGCTGCTGAGGGGTTGGGAAGAGTGGAGATCCTGTGCTGCTGGTGAGGGGGGGAGTTCCTGTGGCTGCTGGTCGTAGAATGGAGGTGGCGAGGGAGTTGTAATCTTGCTCCACTCCCTACTCCCAAGCGCAACCATAACCTATACTTTTATTTGCAACCGTAACATACGAGACCTCTTTAACCCCTTAAGGACGCGGGACGGTTCAGGACCGTCATCGGCATTTTCCCATTGCCGACCGACGACGGTCCTGAACCGTCCTTAATTTAAGATGTACTTACCCGATCGCCGTCATTCCCCCGGCGGCGATCGGCGTTGGTCCCGGTGTGGGGAGACTGCCTGCAGCCCAGACAGTCTCCCCATGGCGAATTAGGACCCCTGTGGCCATGTGATCGCCCAACAGGGCGACCACATGGTCACAATAGGTGTCCTAGTGTCTGCCTGCAGGGGGACTGTCTGTGCTGACAGGCAGTCTCCCTGCTGCTGTAAAATCATTAAAAAAAATTTAAGTTAAAGTCAATGTTAATAAAAAAAATTTTTATTATTATATATGTGTATATATATATATATATATATATGATATATAGACATATATTATACCTATATAATATATGTCTATATATCATATATATAATGTCATGCTAAGTGTATTTTTATATTAATATGTACATATATTAATATAAAAATACACTTATAATTAAATTACACACGTATATATATAATATATATAATAACTATATATATTGTATATATATATTATTATAAAATACAAATAATAAGTAAATTAAATTAAATTAAATTAAAAAAATTAAAAATAATAATAAAAAATTATATCTATACGAAATTTTATTCTAACTGTATTTTGATATTAATATATATATATTTATATCAAAATACACTTAGAATGAAATTGTATATATATCTATGTATATATAAATAAATAAAAAGAATACGAACTATTCATATGTCCATATAAAAAATTACATAAATAATTATATAAATATACACGTAGACTTCAAATATATAAATATGCATATATATTTAAATTCTACGTGCGTATTTATGTAATATTTTTACATAATGAAGTTATTTTATTGATTGCAATTTAAGGGACCTGCCTGCCAACCCAGGCCGAAAGTCCAGAGAATTTAATTTGCTATCACTGTATTTTACCATGTAACGTTCTACGACACCCTAAAACCTGTACATGGGGGGTACTGTTTTACTCGGGAGACTTCGCTGAACACAAATATTAGTGATTCAAAACAGTAAAACATATCACAGCGATGATATTGTCAGTGAAAGTGACTTTTTTTGCATTTTTCACACACAAACAGCACTTTTACTGATGATATAATTGTTGTGATACATTTTCCAGTTTTGAAACACTAATATTTGGGTCAGCAAAGTCTCCTGAGTATAACAGTACCCCCCATGTACAGGTTTTATAGCGTTTTTGAAAGTTACAGGGTCAAATATATGGGTCAAATATTTTTACATTGAAAATGGCCAGGTTGGTTACGTGCCTTTGAGAGCGTATGGTAGCCCAGGAATGAGAATTACCCCCATGATGGCATACCATTTGCAAAAGAAGACAACCCAAGGTATTGCAAATGGGGTATGTCCAGTCTTTTTTAGTAACCACTTAGTCACAAACACTGGCCAAAATTAGCGTTCAATTTATTTTTTTACTTTTTTCACACACAAACAAATATGAACGCTAACTTTGGCCAGTGTTTGCGACTAACTGGCTACTAAAAAAGTCTGGACATACCCCATATTGAATACCCTGGGTTGTCTACTTTAAAAAAAATATGTACATGTGGGGTGTTATTCAGCGATTTATGACAGATAATAGTGTTACAATGTCACTATTGATACATTTTAAAAATGTATGTTTTGAAACCGCAATATCCTACTTGTACTTATAGCCCTATAACATGCAAAAAAATAGCAAAAAGCATGTAAACACTGGGTATTTTTAAACTCAGGACAAAATTTTGAATCTATTTAGCAGTTTTTTTCATTCGCTTTTGTAGACGAATAAAAGATTTTTCACATAAAAGTCAAAAAACATGTATTTTTTTCAATTTTTCATCATATTTTTTCATTTTTTTAAAATTAAATTACATGAGATTATATAAATAATGGTATGTAAAGAAAGCCCCTTTTGTCCTGAAAAAAACAATATATAATTTGTATGGGAACAGTAAATGAGAGAGCGGAAAATTACAGCTAAACACAACACCACAAAAGTGTAAAAAGATGCCTGGTCGCAAATGTACAACATCGCAAAAAAAGTCCGGTCCTTAAGGGGTTAAATTACTTCTCCTAACATATTCTTGCCCCAAGGGAAAGCCATCTTTACTATTTCAACACATTTTATCTGCCCAAAGGCCATGTTACAAAACCATTATTTACCTTGTGTGCATGTAAGTGCTATTTTACCTTTCAGCCCTATTTGCAGCCGTTCGCATGGTTCAGCACGAATCCTTTGTGTAAAGTATAGGTGGCCGCCATTTTGGGACTTTGCACGTGTTCGCAGCCATCTTACGTGCGAACAGCGGTGTTTGCAATCGTCTGAAACTAAAAACGGAGACGAAAACAGATGAACACCGCTGAGACCTCCAGGATAACGTAACTTCGTGCTGGACCTACCGAACGGCCCACCGTTCGGTAGAAAGATTACCCTTTACATGGGGAGTATAGCGAACCACGGGATAACTATGGATGGCAAGGGTTTCGTGGAGTTTTAATGTACGAACGGAGACCGACCGCAAGGCCAAAACTTGTGGAACTATTTTCGGCCAGAAAGTCTGTGCAGTCGGTCAAAACTTTGGAAACCCATAGCTCCCGAACCATTGATCCGAATGGGCTGGTTTTCGGATATGTTGCTCCCCTGAACAAGGTGTACCCCCTGTTTTGGGGGTACATCCAGAACTTGGCTAAAAATATGTACAGCATAATTGGGTTAACTGTTTATCTGAGGGGAGGGGATGTGTGGGTTGTACCATATGTGTGATTGGTGATTTTACGCCTCCCCCTGGGTGTGTTCTTTTTGCATGTAACCACAATAAAAAGCAGGCTGGGCATCCCAGTCCTCAGTTCTTGTTTGACCTTCAAATCGCAGCCTTGACTCGTTTTGTGGGCAGAAGGGTATCCTAGCTGTACTATAGCTAGTGGGATTATTCTACATTTTCAGGACTCATATGGAATACTAAGGAAAGCAGCTTCTCCCCTCTTCAGCAATAGGAATCCAGACTACTAAGCGGTCCAGCTCTCAGCTAGACTGAGGGTAACCGTAACAGGCCATGAAGCCATTTCACTTTCACAAACCCTGCCATTATGTCAACCATTACAAAAAAAAAAAAACATGCTTGAAGCCCCTTTCATTTGTGAATATTGGATATCGTCTTAATGCATCTTGCCAAAGCAAAGTTAAAGATGGCTACTCCCAAAGAGCTAGAGTAAGTCAGGAAATATATTTAGTCTACCTCAATACAAAAAGAAAGCGGCCCGATCCTCCTTTTCCTACAGAGCGCCTCAATTGTGGAACGACCTCCCGCACACTTTTAAATCTTCCCCAAGCCTAAAGTCCTTTAAGAGATCCCTCTCTACATACCTCAAAACAGAATGCACGTGTTATGGTTGATGATATATTTCCTACCTTTTCTATGTTAAATTTTGTATATATTGTGTATTCATATTGTTTTTGTATTTTATTGTACCCTAATGTATCAATGCAATGTTTTGTGTACCCAGGACATACTTGAAAACGAGAGAAATCTCAATGTATCTTTCTTGGTAAAATATTTTATAAATAAATATGAATAATTAAATAATATTTATAAAAGGTACTGGACTCTTCAGCACTGATGGGTTAATATAATCTGCAGTGTATAAATCAGTAGGTGTCCTGTTTGTCTCAGCTGGGGTACACATTATCACCACATTGCATGAATGTGTTGAAAGCACAAGCACATATGCTTTATTTATGACTTCATCAATGAAATTGATCAGCCTCAGCCAACACCTGTATAAAGTGATTGGGAATCAATGTGCCAGACACTGGAGTCTCATTTCCCTCCCTCTTGGGGCCACATTAGTCCCTCTACTGGGAAGCTCAGGCTAATTGTATTCAACAACAGAAAATAAAGTGTATTTATTACTTGGCATTCACACCTGAGCTGGGCAAAGTGGAATTATATCGACAGAGACATTCTTCCTAAAGTTTACAAAGGCAATAAACTTTTTTCTTATTTTGTTTGTAAGTTTGCTTATAAAATAGAAACCAATTAGACTGGGATGTATTCACTAAACCGAGAACAGAACATTTTAAGCTACTGTAGCCAAAACAGGGGGCAATTTGTCTAAAAATGTATTTATCATGTGCTGTGGACGGAATTTTGCAATGACCCTCTCAATTCTTCACAAATCCTAGTTTAGTGCTGTTTAGTTGAAGATCAAATGTTCTGTCGTTTGTTAAATATATGCCTCTTTGAATTATGCAGGACATTTTGGCACTTCACTTAGAAGTAAACAAGCTACCTTGGTCGCTGACGTTCACTTACTTTAACAGCAGTAATTAAAGGAACACTCCAAACTTTATAACCACTACAGCGTGCCATGGTGGTTACGGTACGAGGAGTGCCATACAGATATATCATGTAGCTTAGTTAATCACTAATCAGCTAATTAATCAGCTCTTGTTAGCTAAATGAATGATTAGTAATAAGAGGAATATGCACAGTGTACACTGATCAACCACAATATTAAAACCATTGACAGGTCATGTATTGATTGTATTGGTACAATGGCACCTGTGAAGGGGTGGTATATATTTGGCAGCAAGTGAACAGTCAGTTTTTTACTTTTATGGGTTTCAAGCAGGCCAAATGGGCAAGCAAAAAGATCTGAGTGACTTTGACAAGGGCCAAAGAGAGGCGACTGGGTCAGAACATCTCCAAAATGGCAAATCTTGTGAGGTGTTCCCAGTATATAGTGGTAAGTATCTACCGAAAGTGGTGCAAGGAACCGGTGAAATGGTGTCAGGTTAATGGGCATCCAAGGCTTGTTGATGCACATGGGGAGCGAAGGCTAGCTGTCTGGTCTAATCATACAGTGCTACTGTAGCTCAAATGACTGGAACAAAATAATACTGGCCATGATAGCATGGTGTCAGGACACACATTGCATCACAGTTTGCGGTGTATGGGGCTTCATAGCCACAGGCTAGTCAGAGTGCCCACGACCCTTGTCCATTGCTGAAAATGTCTTCAATTGTAGGTGTGTGGTTTACCGGGGGAAGAGATGCAGGATGCACTATGGGAAGAAGGCAGGCCAGGAGAGGCAGTGTTATGCTCTGGGCAATGTTCTGCTGGGAATCCTTGGGTCCTGGCATTCATTTGTACGTCACTTTGACATGTACCACCTACCTAGAGATTGCTGCATGTACACTCGTACATGGCAATGGTATTTCCTGATGGCAGGGGCAATTTCAGCAGGATAATGCACCCTGACACACTGTAAAAATTGTTCAGGAATGGTTTGAGGAACATAGCAAAGAGTCGAAGGTGTTGCCTTGGCCAAATTCCCCATATCTCAATCCAATTGAGCATTTATCTGTAGGATGTGCTGGAACAACAAATACAATCCATGAAGGCCGCACCTCGCAACTTGCAGGACTTAAAGGACCTACTGCTAATATTGTGGTGCCAGATACCATAGGACATGTTCAGAGGTCTTGTGGAGTCCATGCCTCAATGCATCAGAGCTGTTTTGGCAGCACGAGGGGGACCTAAATGATATTAGGGAGGTGATTTTAATGTTGCGACTGATCAGTGTAAATAAAATAGATTCCTATAACTCAAGCTGCAGAAGCAAGCAAACAATCCATCAAAATAGAAAAAAAAAGGTAACAGTTCTTGAGCAAACAAATTATTGCACCTATTGCTTCTGTTAATGCCAATTTTAATAAAGTTCTTTAAAACAATAAGAAAAAAAGTAAATAAACTGAAACTTTTTCACCAAACTATATGAATTAATAATTTCACATTACATTACATTGACATAATATTTGTTTCTGGAAAATATGTTATTACTAATGTATACAATAGATATATTAAATAAACACAAAGCTTTACACAAGATTAAAGGGATTGTGATATATATTTTGTGGCCTTCAGACTTCCCAAATAATTTTGTGCTGCTTTCTTATCCTAATGTCTCTGTTTTCTACTATTTTTAGTGTTTCTGAGTATAGAAAGCTTCACAAAAATAAAATAAAACCAGAATATTCACAGATACAGTGAGTATAAGAGAAAACAGCTTACTGATCTAAGGATAAATCTGGTGTGACGTAGATTTCACGTTTATCAGTTATTTAATTGTGAATTTTCGCCTTTTTGGGGATCAGCAACAAAAACAGATGGTGAAAGGTTGAACTTGGTGTAATTGAGACACGTGTTTTAAACCAGACAAGTTGGACACACAGAAACAGAGGGCCCTGCCCAATGAGCTTACATGTTTTTTATGACAGTTGCAGGAGAGGAATCAGGGTGCGCGGATGGAAAGCTGTTAACAGTTTAACTGATATGCTTTCCTGTGAAGTGGGACTTCAATAATTTTTTGAAGGAATGGAGACTGGGTGAAAGTCTAACGGAGAAGGGAGTTCTACAGGAATAGAGCAGCCCTAGATAAATTTTGAAGGAGAGCCTCAGAGGTGGGAGTACGGACAGAGGATAGTCGTAGGGCTTTGGCAGAGTGTAGGGGTCTAGACGGGACAGACTTTATTAGTATTAGGAATGATAGGTTGGTTGTAGCAGCAGGGGAGGGCTGGCAGCCTTAGGCCTGGGGGCAAACCAGTCAAGTGGCCCATTGCGCCACCAAATCAGTTCACCATCCATGCCCACCTTTTTCTGGTTTTATAACGGATATTGATGTTATGCTAATCAGTAGCTCTTTGCCATACCCGCTCCTTCACGGCTCTGACTTTCAATGTTGTCAGAGCACAGGCTGAGAATCTCTGAGCCTGTGCTCTGACTCACTAACTGAGTGCCGGAACCACGAGGGAGAGGATATGATCTGACTGCACCTACTGCTGGTGCGCACCAGTGGACCACCAGCGAATCGTTTAAATTAAATATGCTGGTGTACCCAACTTGTGAGCTGTGTTGGCCGCCGGGTGCCTCTGTTGTCATGGCACCCTGCGTGACCGCACAGCTTGCCCACCCCAACGGCTGGCCCTGCTGACACACACTGACGTTACTACTTAGACATCCCTCAATATTAATACAGACATCAGAGTAAACACCAATAAACTGTGGAAACAGAGCTGATCCCCCCAAATTTATAAAGGTTTGCTTAGAGGATTTATTCAAGATTAAATCATGCCTCCTCCTCTCTCTCCCCCATGCGCTGCTCTGTAGGCTGGGAGGAAGTGAAGAGTAATCACAGTCTCCCAGCACAACGCCACCTGTGGCTGCATGGGGAACAGCTGTTTAATGTAATGCTTGCAGGACGGCCAGCTGCCGCAGAACCTCTTTGTTTCCGTCTCTGCAAAGGGCTCCAGGCACTGCTTGTTGTGAGTGTGAGCCACTGTAAATTAGGGGCAGAGGGCACTTGCACTGCGGTCAAGATGGGTCTGGGCAGGAGGAGAGTGCAGTGCAATCAGTGCACTCCCCTCCTGTGGGTCACCAGTAGACTGGTGCACCTGCCCAGGATCAGAGCCGGTGCAAGGATTTTTGCCACCCTAGACAAAATATTAATTTGCTGCCCCCCCCATGTGACATCACAATGCCCCACCCATATGATCTGCCATATGAACTAACGCCAGTGCTGCACACAGTGTGTGTTTACATTAAAAAGGCTGCAGGGACCAGCTATAGACACCAGAACCACTTCATTAAGCTATAGTGTCCCTTTAATGTGAGGTAAATTATAGATTAGTGTCACTAATAATATACTAGATTGCCTACTTACAATTAGATGAGGATGATGATGGGCTGCAGTTTGGCGCCACTGGTCTGGTGTAGAACAGGACCTCTGGAGGCTGTTTGCAACTGTGGTCACAAAATTCAACGTTCTGGGAGAATTGGAAGCAGCTCCATTTTTTGGGGGCCTCTTACACAGCTCAAGGTTTGGGCCCCAGTGCCACTTATATGTTCCACCCACCAATGAGTTCGCTCACAGGAAGCGGAGTGTGTAGGGGATGTGTTATGAGTTATTGTAGAGGATCTAATATGTGTGCTTATGGTATGTAGTGTATAGGGATACCAGTTTGTGCAGGTGATGCAGTGTGTTTGTGTGTAGTGGAAGCAGTGTGTATTTGTGTGTAAGGGATGTATTATGTGTTTCTGGTTGTGTGTAAGGGATGCATTGTATGAATCTGTGTTTGTATGCATAAGGGATGCAAGGTGTGTGTCTGTATGTGTGTGCATTGAGTGTAAGAGATGCATTGTGTTTCTGTGTGTATGTAAGAAAAACAGTGTGTGTGTTTGCATGTGTGTGTAAGGGATTGCATTGTATGTTTCTGTGTATGTGTGCAAATTATGCATTGTCTTTGTGTGTAAGGGTTGCATTGTGTATGTGTGTAATGGATGCATTGTGTGTTTATCTGTGTGTAAGGGAAGCATGTTGTGTTTCTGTGTATGTATAGGGATGCATTGTGTGTTTCTGTGTATGTATAGGGATGCATTGTGTGTGTGTGTTTGCGCGTAGTGTGAAAGAGCTCCCTGTCTTGCCCCCTGTCCTATAGAGCTGTCCCTTCTGTCCCTTAGAGCTCTCCCCTGCCCCTTAGTGGTCTCTCCTCTCCCCCACCCTCCCTGTGCTCTTCTCCACCCTCCCTGTGTTCTTCTCACTCCTCCCTCTGTGTGTTCTCCTCACCCCCCTGTGTTCTTCTTACCCCCCCTCCTCCCTGTGTTCTTCTTACTTCCCCCCTTGTTCTTCTTACCCCCTTCTTATTACCCCCCTTCTTCTTACCCCCTTCTTCTTACCCCCCTCTAATTCTTCTTACTCCCCCCTTCTTCTTCTTAACCCTCCTACTTCTTCTTACTCCCCCTTCTTCTGACCCCCTCTTCTTCTTCTTACCCCCACTTCTTCTTCTTAACCCCTTCTTCTTACCCCATTCTTCTTCTTACCCCCTTCTTCTTCTTACCCCCTTCTTCTTCTTACACCCCCCTTATTCTTCTTACTCCCCCCTTTTCTTTTTACTCCCCCTTCTTCTTCTTACTCCCTTCTTCTAATTACTCCCCACTCTTGTTCTTCTTACTCCCCACTCTTTTTCTTACTCCCCCCTTCTTCTTACCCCCTCTTTTTCTTATCTCCCCTCCTTCTTACTTCCCCCTCCTTCTTACTTCCCCCTTCTTCTTACTCCCCCCTCTTCTTACTCCTTCTTCGTCTTACTCTCCACTCTTCTTCTTCTTACTCCCCCCTCTTTTTCTTACTCCCTCATCTTCTTCTTACTCCCCCTCTTTTTCGTACTCCCTCATCTTCTTCTTCTTACTCCCCCCTCTTTTTCTTACTCCCCCCTTCTTCTTCTTCTTAACCCCCTCTTTTTCATTTCCCCCCGCCTTCTTACTCCCCCTCCCCCTCTTCTTACTCCCCCCTCTTCTTCCCCCTCTTTTTCTTTTCTCCCCTCCTTCTCACACTCCCCCCTCCCCTCTTCTTACTCCCCCCTCTTATTATCTCCCCTCCCCTCTTCTTACTCCCCCCTCGCCTCTTCTTACTCCCCCTTCTTCTTACTCTCCCCCCTTACTCCCCTCTTACTCCCCCTCCCTTCTTCTTACCCCCCTCCCTTTTTCCTACTCCCCCTCCCCTCTTCTTACTCTCCCCCCTCCCCTCTTCTTACTCTCCCCCTCCCCTCTTCTTACTCTCCCCCCTCCCCTCTTCTTACTCTCCCCCCTCCCCTCTTCTTACTCTCCCCCCCTCCCCTCTTCTTACTCTCCCCCCCTTTCTTCTTACCCCCTCCCCTGTAGCGTGGCCGAGCTTCTTTCCGGTCCGCGGTGCCCGGCCGGAGTGATAGGAAGGTGCACGCTCAGTGTGCACTTCCTGTCAGTCCGGCCGGTTACAGGAAACAGAAACTCCGCGCGGAACAGGAGTTTCTGTTTCCTGTAACCGGCCGGACTGACAGGAAGTGCACACTCAGTGTGCACCTTCCTATCACTCCGGCCGGGCACCGTGGACTGGAGAGAAGCTCGGCCACGCTACAGGGGAGGGGAGGGAGGGAAAAGCAGCTGCAGCTGTCTGAGTGCTCTTTATATAGCGCTCAGCCACCTGCAGCATTTAAAGGGCCGGTCCTAAAAGAATTTCGGGCGGCCTGGGGGGCAATTGCCCCTGTGTAGCAGCATTATGTAGAGATTTATAGGCAAGTACCAGAATTCTAAATTCAGCCCTATATCTTAGTCTCATAGGGACTCCAATGAAGGGACAGACAGAGGGGGGGGATGTGGGTGGACAGGAAGACTGTAACAGGGCAAGTTGGCAGCACCTAAGACCACTGAGAAGCGGATTGCAGTAGTCAAGGCGAGAGAAAACTGCGGCATGTACCAGCACGTTGGCGGCATCTGATGTTAAATAGGAATGAATGCGCACTGTTTTTTTGATGGAGGCAGCAGGATTTAGTGATTGACTGGACATGAGGCGGGGAGAAGGAGAGGTCGGAGTCAAAGAGAACACCTAGGCAGTGACCCTCCGAGGTAGTGCTGATGGACGCGGCACTGAGTTGGAGGGAGGCAGACACGGGAGTAGCAACACTTGAGGGAGGAAAGAAAATGAAATATGCCAGAGGAGAGGGAGAGATTGAACTTTTTAGTGAGAGGCAGAGTATGTGAAGGAGAAAGAGTGCGGATGAGATACAAGGGAATAGGAGGAAACAGGTGGTGGGGCAGTAGGACCGGAGCAGAGCAAAAAACTCTTAACAGTGTAATTATGTAACATTTCCGTAATGATCAGTTAATTATTAGTTCTTACATTCAGTCACTCCTTCTAAAATTATGCTCTATTTCAGCAATTAGAATTTGAAGGATGCATATGTCAATTTCATCAAGAAAACAAGTAGTGAATGTATTGAACATAGGTGCCCCCCCTATTGCTCCACACAATGAACCTCTAATTCCCCATAAATGTTCTTACTTGCCACTGCCAAAAAAAAACTCTGCTCACCATCTCCCTGCCAATGTAAGACTGCCACATTTCTCTGACAATTAACCCTCTGCCCAAATGTCGTGCCCAAATATAATTTGTTTTTAAATTTTGCCACATTTGCCTGCCAACTAACCATCTCCCTTCCCAATTTAGTTTGGCACTTTATGCTGCCAATTAACATCCCCCCCCCCCCTTCCAAAAGGTGGCCACACTCCTCTTCCAATTAACCTCTTCCTTACCCCAAATATACTATCTTCTTATCCTTGCTATTCACACACAGCGGGAGGACTTTATTTTGGCTCCTAAATTGCTGTCATATTTCTGCTTTCACCGCCTGGCAGATCTCTCCTGGCCTGACTGAAGGGATCCAACTGGTGGCTTAGTAGGGCACTTGCCAGTGATACACACACACCACCAGACAATTTCCATGCAGTACACAAACACCCTCCATGATATTTACACACACATCTTGTATTTCACAGCCCCTTAATGCAGTGGACACACCACATGTTCAACATTTTGCAGACAAGTGAAATGAATTTGATAAATTAAAGTACCAAGATAGGAAACAGCTCTTACCACCCACCACAGGGGAGGACTCCTTCCTATGCTGCAGACCCAAGGCCACAACCAGAGCTGGCTAAAGAAGTTGCTTCCTTCATCATCCACGATGAGGTCAGCACCCATTCTGGAGAGAGACGAGGCAGGGCTTGATGATGCAGCAACTGACTCAGAATTACATATGCTCATGGAACCTCAGCAAATAGTTATAAAAAAAAACCTGGGTGTTTGCTCACCTCAGGTTGCCGCTGCTGAGGCTCTTAGTGCTCTCCTCTGATGGGTGGCCAAGAATGGGCCTCTAAATTCTGTTGGAACCTGGTGCCATTGCACTTGCAGTGGTTCTGCCTCTGATAAGAACTGACAAGGATGCTGGCAGGGTTATTCACTGAAGTGTGAATTGTCAGGATTTAAAAATCATTTCAAAGTGAATTCCAGAATTTAGGCTAAAATAACTGAATTGGAAAATGTCTCAAAGTTATTTTTGTTTTTAGTTACTTTGGCCTAAAACTTGTAATTCAGTTTAAATTCACTTTTGGATTCCTGACAATTAACATTTCAGTGGATAAAGTTGTGTGATTTACACTGTTACATTTATAGCTTGAAAATTAAAGCTATGAAGTGTTTTTTTTTGTTTTTTTTTTTAAGTGGAAGTTGTTACTAGAATTAGTTCAGAAAAGATGGCAAATTTTCTGTACATCTGTGAGCAAGATAGAATTTTATGTAATCTCTTACAGCTATGACTGATTGAATAGTAACAGCTTTTAGATTTTTCTATTTCAGATTGATCTCTGTTCCTGTGGATGTGGGCAGACTCCCACTACTGGAATAGGAGTTGAGACCTTGTAACTTTTTTTCAATTATTTAGGATGAAGCGAATGAAAAATAAAGTAGTTCATTACATTCAGAT
Organism: Pelobates fuscus; assembly: GCF_036172605.1. Lineage (NCBI taxonomy): Eukaryota > Metazoa > Chordata > Amphibia > Anura > Pelobatidae > Pelobates > Pelobates fuscus. The sequence continues at coordinate 304,152,821 of NC_086319.1, read as the reverse complement.
CCGTTAAGATATTTTTAGTCACAAAAGAACATAGTTTACGAAATTTCTGATCCTGCAGAGACATCTAGTGTTCAACAAAAGAAGCATAATTTACTAATTTGCAAGTTCATTAGGTTACAATGAAAATTATATTGAAATTTACTAAAGATGTACTCTACCACCCTTCCAAGTTGCATGCATAATAAAACTTAAAATGGCACTCTAAAAACCATAACCACTATAATCCCATGTAGAGGTTATGATGCCTGCATGACCCTAGCATCATCACCTTGTTCTTTGCCACTAAAAGTTGATTACTTTTCACTGTGAATAAAATCAATAGAGAGTAAAAAATATATATCAATATTTAATAATTATATAATATATAAATATAGATTTTTACTTCACCTCTTTTCCCTGTATTGATTATTGTTTCTCACTTGATCCATGAACCAAAAGGTGATAAGAAATGCACAGTGCACCTATCAGTGTACTGCAAATCATATAAATATAATGATTTACTGAATATTTTTCCATGGGCAATATTTAACCAAACCGTTATATAAAAGTATCAAAGATCTCAAATAAAATTTACAATTTCAGGAAAAAAGTATTCCACTGAACCAAACTTTCCCACCATGCACAAGTCTTAATAGATGTATCTCATGGTTCACCAGAGTAACTAGTGCCCACAATTTTTTTTAAAATGTTACATCTCATTACACTCATCAACCACAACATTAAAACAACCTGCCTAATATCACGTAGGTCCCCCTTGTGATTTCAAAACAGCTGTGATGTATCAAGGCATGGGCTGCACAAGACCTCTGAATGTGTCCTGTGGTATCTGGCGCCAAGACATCAGCAGTAGATTTTTTAAGTCCAGCAAGGTAAGAGGTGGGGCCTCTATGGATCGGACTTGTTCCAGCACATCCCACAGATGTTTAATCGGCTTGAGATCTGGGGAATCTAGAGGCCAAGGTAACAACTTGGACAATTTGTTCTTCACACCATTCCTGAACAATTTTTGCTGGTGGCATCCTGCTGAAAGAGGCCCCTGCCATCAGCAAACAAATTTGTGTACACGATCGGCAACAATCTCTACATAGGTGGTATGTGTCAAGGTAACATGCACATCAATGCCAGAACTCAAGGTTTCCCAGCAGAAATTTGCCCAGAGCATAACACTGCCTCCACAGATCACCCATCAATTAGCACTCCTCATAGAGATGCATTAAGTCAATGCATCTCTATGGAAAACTTTCAGCATCTCCATGTACAATGTGGAGACGTTGAGTGCCAGTGCTGGTGCAAGGATTTTTGGCTACACAGGCGAATATGCATTTTGTCCCCCCCTCCCCATTCTCCTTAAAAAAAAAAGCATCTTTACCTGTGTCTATCGTACCCCCCTCTTTGTTTTGAATATTTTTATTGGTTTCACAACATTTATGCAGTCAGCGATCTTGTTCGTGATAAAACAGTTATCTGCCCATGCAGGGGCGGTAGTTATCATATATAAGCAGGTTTGCATTATGTCACCTACGCAGAGGCATTGTTATAGCACAGTTTACCTTGTTTATTTGTTTGCTTTTGTGTAGAGTATGTTTATTGGGTTTACTATATATAGTGTGGACGTATTAGTGGTTGTGCGGGTAGGTGTCTGCGCAGAGGCTTATTTATCTACACATGTGCAGATATACATGTCATTGCCTGCGCAGAGGCGTTTTAGTCCAGTTGTTTGAGTTATATCATTCAATATCACAATTGGATGCCCATGCTATGTAACTTTTGCCATGGTGATGGTCTGACTCTGTGTTTATACCATCTTTTGTGGTTTTAAGCGACTGTACCTGTGTATATGTTGGGAGAGGCCTACTGCGTGGTAGTTTTGGGTGATGCGTTATGTTTGTCGGTTTGGTGGCTGGTGCATCTAGGTTTTGGTGGTTGTTTGGTAGTTTTGTCTGAGCTAGGTTATGTGTTACGTGTCCGTGTGTATATGTGTGTTGTGTGTGTATGTGGAGTATCGGGTGGCTGCGGCAGTGCCTCCGGAGCGGTTTTTCCACTCTTGCGTCACTCTCCTGGGCTTCGCGCTGTGTCGTGTTCATGTAGTTTGTCTGGCTTGTGGGCTCTGTTATATACTGTACTGTTTCGGCCATCTTGTGTCGAGACGTCTGTGTTCCGTCGTTGTATGTCCCTGCTTTGTGGTTTGTGTAGTCTGTTGCTATGTGTAGTGTGTCCTTGCGTGTGTCTGCGGGAGGATTGCAGAGTCCGTGTCGTGGTGTGTTCCTCGGCGTGGCTCGACAGTGGCGTCATCTGCGGTTCGGTGTCTTGTTTGGACCTTTCTTGTCTCGGTGCATTTAGTCGTTTTCATATGCGCGCCCTAAGGTCGGTGGGTCGGGGTTTTGGTCCGGGGTGTAGTTGTATGTAGTTTTAGGTCGTCGGTCATGTCTCGGGTGGGGGCCTTGCCCCGGGCCGTCGCTGCCTCTGAGTGTGGTCTTAGTGGGTGTGTGGCATGTGTGTTTCGGCTATCTCCAGTGTCTGCTTGGTGTAATATTGTGGACGGGTTAGGGATGGGGTGAGGAGGGTTAGGTGGTAAGCGTCCTTGCCCCCCGTCGTCGGCCCGGCCCACCATGCCTTGTCGCCTCTGGCTCGTCCGCCCGGGTTCTTTGTCCTCCTTTTCACCGGTCTCTGACTATTGCGTGGCCAGATGGCGTCTGAAGGAATCGGATGTGGTTAGTCTTATCCAGTGGAACCAGCGTTTGATGTAGCGTTCCCTGTGGTTTGGTGCATTTGCTTTCAGATCCTCGAACGTCCATGTTATCGGGGGTATGTTGGTCTGCTTCCAGTAGATGGGGATGGTCGCCTTGGCTGCGTTTAGGAGTCGGGGGATGACTGATCTCAAGTATGATTGTGTCGTCATGATGGTGTGATGGAGAAGGAAGGTGGCTGGGGACCTTGGTAAAAGCTCGTCTGTGACCTTGTGTGTTATTTTCCGGATCTTTTCCCAAAATGGTCGGATTCGGGTACATGTCCACCATACATGTAGAAATGTGCCGGTTTCTGCCCCGCACCTCCAGCATGTGTCTTGGATTTCTGGGTTCCTGGCGTGGAGCGCCGTCGGTGTCAGATACCACCTAGTAAATATCTTGTACGAATTTTCTTGCAGGCGAGCCGAGCTCTGTGTTTTTTGTATCAGGGTGATGCTTTTGTCCCAGTCTGCGTCCATCATGGTTTCATCCAGGTCTTCTTCCCAGTTTCTGATGCATGGGGGTGCTAACAGGTATCTGCTCGTGGCTAGGGTGTTGTATATCTGCGAGATGGCTCGGGGTGGGTCTGTGCCTTGCGTGCAGAGGTGTTCAAACTGTGTTAGGTCTCTCAATAGGGAGGGTGCTTGTGGGATGGATCTGGAATATTTGGAGATCTGCACTCTTGCGAGAGCGTGTGCGAATGTGTGTGGTCTGCCCGGGAAGAGGTTGTCCATTTGTCGGATGGCAAAGGGGCATTGAAGGACATCCTTCATGCGGGGTATCGTTTTGTGTCCTGCAGGGCTCGGCGAGGGGCCGTAGTCCCCTGATGGGTAGTCCGGGTTGTGCCTGAGGGGCAGGAGTGGGCTTGGGTTTGTTGTCAAATATTGTTTCGTGCCCTGTCTATGCCAGACCTGCATGGTCACCGCCACGAACGGGTTGGTAACTTGTTTGCGTCTGTATGCTGCCTTGGTGATCCAAGGTAGGGTTCTGAGGTCGCAGTTGGTTGTGTCCGCTTCCAGTTGGGTCCATGGTTTGGTGCCAGCGGCCGTCGACCAGCTGATGATTCTGGTGAGGTGTGCAGCGTTGTAGTATTTTTCGAAGTCTGGGAGCGCTAGACCTCCTCTGAGTTTGGGCAGGGTCAATTGGGCATGTGCTAACCGTGGGGATTTACCCTTCCATATGAAGGTGCGGACCTCTGTCTTGAGTGTCGAGAAGAACGTTTTCGGGGCGATTATTGGCACCGTTTGGAATATAAAGAGTAGTTTCGACAATAGTGTAATTTTGACTGCGTTTACTCTTCCCAGCCATGATATATAGTAGGGGCTCCATCTGTGTAGTTCCTCCGTTGCTTTTTTCAGCATTGGGAGGTAATTATGCGTGTAGAGGTCTGTCGGGTTTGGTGTGAGCCAGACCCCCAGGTACCTCATGCGGTGGTCACACCAGCGGTATGGGTGATGTCTCTGGATCATTTGTTTGGTTGTGGGGCTTAAGGATATGTTCAGGATCTCTGACTTTGTGTAGTTGATCCGGAGGTTTGAGACTCGGCCATATATGTCGAATTCCGTTTGTATTGCTCATAGGGAAATGTCTGGATCTGTAACTACGAACAGCATATCGTCCGCATATGCCAGGGTCTTGTGGTGTGTGTTTCCAACTGTCAGCCCTCGGATGTCTACGTTTTGTCGGATCCTGTTCAGGAAGGGCTCTAGCGTCAGCGCGAATAGTATGGGGGAGAGAGGGCATCCCTGTCTGGTTCCGTTATGGATCTGGAACGGGTCTGTCAGCACGCCGTTAATCCGGATTCACGCCGTTGGGTTGGTGTACAGTGCTGTCCCCCAGGTAAGGTATTTTGGTCCAACGCCGAGGGAGCGGAGAGTTTCGAACATCAGGTCTTAGTCCACCCTGTCGAATGCCTTCTCCGCATCTGTGGACAGGAGTAGGACTGGAGACTTCTGGCATGTGCTATGAGGTTCAGGGCTCGTATGGTATTATCCCTCACTTCCCTGCCAGGGATGAATCCCGTTTGATCCAGGTGGATTGTAGCGGGTAGTAATGGTGCCAGGCGCGACACCAGGATGCTCGCCAGGAGTTTGAGATCCGTGTTCAATACGGAGATCGGGCGGTGTCCCGAGCATTGTGTCTGATCCTTACCCTCCTTCGGGAGGAGGGTGATGTTTGCCGAGGAGAATTGGGCTGTTGGCGTGGCTCCGTCCCGGATGCAGTTCAGGGCTTCTAGGAGTTTTGGCTGGATGTCTTGTGCGAACGTCTTGTAGTATTGAAGGGGTAGGCCGTCTGGCCCTGGTGCCCTGCCGGTTTTCGCTTTTTTGAAAGAGTGTGCCAGTTCTTGTGGTGTGATAGTTTCCTCTAATGCTTCCTGGTCGACCTCCTCAATTCCTGGGATGTTCGTCGTGTCCAGATACCTTCGGATGTCGTCGACTCTTTGAGTCCGTGATGCCTCCGGTGTGGTTCAGTGGAGCCCATATATCCTGATAATAGGCGTGGAATGCTGATGATATCTGGTCTGGTAGGTGTCTGTGTCGTTGTTGTGCGTCCTTGATTTTCGGGATATATAGTTGGGATCTGCGTTGCTTTAGGAGGTTTGCCAGTAATCTCCCGCATTTGTCCCCGTGTTCATGTATCACGTGCCTGTAATGTTGGTATGAGCGTTGGATCGCGCGGTTGAGATGTGTGGTGAGTTGGGTGCGTTTGGCCAACAGGTCCCTGAGGACTGACGCATCCAGAGTGCGTTTGTGTCTGGCTAACAAGGTCGTGATTTCTTTGCTGAGTTCGTGTATCTCTTGCGTTGCCATCCGCTTGCAGGTCAGCAGAGTGCAATGATTTGACCTCGCAACACCGTCTTGTGTGCTTCCCAACAGGTCAGTGAGGTCACGTCGTCTGTCTCGTTGTCCTTGAAGTATTCCTGTATATATTGACTGATTTGGTCCGTTACTATTGCGTCGGAGAGAATTGATTCGTTCAGACACCATGACATCTGTCTGGGCCTGAATAGTGGTGATTTCATCCGTATGCGGATCGAAAAGTGGTCTGACCATGTCATTGGTAGTATTTCCACGTTGTTGATTAGGGTCAGGTTGTGGTGCGTTACTAGGAAGTAATCCAGTCTCGTGTATGTTGCGTGAGTTGTTGAGTAGAACGTGTAGTCCCGGGCCGAAGGGTGCAGAGCTCTCCAGCAGTCTGCCAGCTGTTGGTGGTGTAGGAGGCGGAGCGTGTTAGCGTATCTGTTGAGTGGTGTATTCCCATGTGTGGATGTCGAGTCCTGGTCTGGGTGTAGCGCCAGGTTGAGGTCTCCCCCTATGATTAGGGTGCCTTCTGCAAATTTCATCAGGGTGTTGAGTGTGGTTCGCAAGAAGTGGTGTTGTTTCGTGTTCGGGGCATATATGTTGGCGAATGTGTATGTTTGGTCGAGTATCGTGCCTTTCGTAAAGATGTACCTGCCCTGTTTGCTTCTTAGGGTTGCTAGTTCCGTGTATGGGACTCTTCTTGAGAATAGGATGCAGACTCCCTGTGTGTGTCTATCCGGATTGTGGCTGAAAAATCCTGTGTAGAAGTTGCGGTCCTTCAGGGTCGGCGCCCTGCCTTCTTGGAAGTGTGTTTCCTGCAGGAATGCCACTGACGTCTTGTAGTGTTTCAGGTCCCGCAGGAGTCTCGAGCGTTTCTCCTTGACATTGAGGCCACGGACATTGTAGGTGACTATACAGAGGTCCTCCCGGGTGAGTCCGCTGGGTCCCGTGGCCGGCATCGTCCGGGCCGCATGAAGGGACGGCTGGGTGTGGGAGGAAAGGTATAGTGAGGGCGTGTATGTGTGTGTGGGGTGACGCAGACGAGTGTGTGGCTAGGCTCCGGTCAAGTCTGTGTAGGTATGTGTGGTTCGAATAGTCTTTATGGTTATGTTGGATAATAGACAAATGTCCCGGTGTGTCGACCAGTTGATCCCACCCAGTGGTGGGCCTGTGGTGATTCCGGGAGTGGTACGTCCCCCGTTAAATGAGGAGTTTTGTGTCCTATGCCTTTGGGGGCTTCAGGCTATATGTCCGAGGTGGTTCGGTCCGCCGCGCAGCGTCCACCAAATTCGTACAGACGTTGTAAGTAGTCTTGGGTACGGTTTGAGGTGTGGTGTCACCTATCTCCTAAGTGGCTGTGTGACGTGAGCATCCGCTATGACTCTTGCTACTAGGTGCGTGCGGGTCGTCAAATGTGCGTCGCGTGGGTTTGCTGCTTGTCATGTCGTTCTGCTGGTCTGATGTGGGCTGCTTTGGTGGCGTCATTAGTCTTAGATATGTCATCATCTGGGAGTGGTCTCGTCCCGTGGGCATATGGCTGGGGGTGCGTGCGCGTTACCTTTGGGTCTTGCGGGGTGGGGTGTGTTCTCACCGGTGGGACCGGTGGGTTGTGGTGGTCAAGAAGGGTCTCAGGGTACATTCCTATTTTGGTTGGTTCAGGCGGAGTTATCTCCCAACCTCATAAAGTGTGTCGCAAGGGGCTGTTGCATCTGGACTTTGTGTGGTGCGATTTCAGGATTGTGTCTTGGGGCGTAGCTGGGACCGTGTGTAGGCGGTGCCGATGCGGTGCATATTTTGGGGGAGCATGTTACATATAACAACATTTACAGTGAATGAACGGTTGGCGCCCCCTAGTGCTATTTCATGGTGGGGGCCATTCTTTCCATACCGGGGAGTAGTCTACCTCTTGGTTTTCTTTACCTTTGTTTCCCATCCCACCTCAGCTTATCTCGTGTGGTTCGGCTGGTGGTTTGTGGGTGTGGTGTCTATTATAGCCCTCCCCCGCTGTGAGGCCTTGCCCGGATCTTGTCCCCCCGTTCACAGGCTCCTTTGTGTGGATACCTCACTTGTTTCCCCCCCCCGCCTATCTCCCTCCCCTCCCCCCCACTGCTTCCCTCCCTCTGACTTTGTTGCCACTTCCGCCTTGTCTATCCCTCCCCTTGTCTAACCTCCCCCTCCCCCCCACCCATGTGCCCGGGAATTATTATTTATTTATTTATTTTTTAAATGATTTCCCCCCCCCCCCCCCCGAGCCCACCAGGGTAGGCGTAATTCTAGAGGGTGTGTGTTCCCATCCCCCTCCCCAAGAGTCCTGTTTACCATCCCCGTGGCACCGCCATGTTCAGTGGCTCTTCTCAGCTTGATCCACTTGATGCAGGCTGCCTTGACTTGGTGTAGCTTGCTGTGTTACAGTCCCTTATTACCCCTGGCTTTCCATCACCCGCCCCAATGTGTTCTCGTGCAGTTGTCGTGCATTTTAGTGTGTCCCCCAGCAGTACTCACAGTTCGAACATGTCCCCCCGGTCACGTGTGCCGGCTTCTGGGCGCAGCTGTTTTTTACTGCTTCCGGCGTGCTTGGCCTTGGTTCCTATCTCGCTGGCGCTGTTGCTGGGGCCGTTGATCAGGTCTACGGGACTGCTGCGGCCCTGGTGGCGGTTGCAGGAACGTTCTTGTCAGCCAGTCGGGTACTTGGACTGGTGGCAGGCCCATGGCGCGGAGGAAACATGGGATGTCATCCGGCTTCTTCATCACCAGTTGTTCTGGTCCATTTCTGGCTGAGAGCGAGAATGGGTAGCCCCAGCGATAGGGTATACCCGCTTGTTGCAGGGCAGAGGTCACTGGGCGTAGGGCTCTTCTAGCTTGCAGGGTGTAGCGGGACAGGTCTTGGTATATTGATATTGTTTGATGCTCTATGCGGATGGTCCCCATGCGCCGGGCTGTGCGTAGTATGTCTTCTTTCAGTTGGTAGTTGTCTAGGCAGCATATTATGTCCCTGGGTTGGTCTTCTGGAGCCGGCACGGGCCGTAGTGCCCTATGTGCCCTGACAAGGCCCAGCCTGGGTATGTGTTGGCCCCTCAGGACCTGGGTGAATATTTGCCTCAGCATGTCTGGGATGTTTTCTGACGGGCCTCAGGTTCAGTCTGCGTCCGCGGTTGTCCAGGTCATCTACCCATGTGGTGAGGTGGGCCATTTCTACCTGGTTTGTGACAGCCGTGTTTGTCTGCTCTAGGTCGGTGCGGAGCGCCCTGGCTTCCGCCTCCGCCACCGACATGCGTTCTTCCACATTAGCTATGTCTGCGCGTAGCTGTGCCACCTCCTCGCGGACTACTCTGCCCAGGCGGTCTGAGAGGGCCTCAAAATCTGCCTTGGTGAGTAAATTAGGCAGAATAGCCCTCCACCCATCCTCCTGTGGCAGTTGTGACTCTGAAGTAAGGGATGGTGCTGGCGAAAATCTAGCCGGCGTGGAGGGGAGGGAATCAAGTGTCTGACTGGCGGCCTCCATTTCCCGCTATGGAGTATGCGCGCGGGCCACGGTATGCAGGTAGGACCTGATGGAGTGCTCACCTTCCCGCCCAAGAGTCTCGGTGTGCCGCAGGAGTCCGACCGCTTTTTCGTGCGTCCCATCATGAGCGTGTGGGTGAGTTAGGGGTGCTGATCTGTGCGGTTGTTGCGGGCGCCACAAGGAGCTCGTAGTTTAGGCGTCCATCTCCCTCGGCTGCCGGACACGGCCCCCATACCTCCCTCTTTGAATTTCTTACCCTCTTTAGCATATTTCAGCCCCTTCAATGCGTCTTACCTGTGTGTCTCTTACAACCCCCCTTGTGTATCTCTTACTTTCCTGAGACCCTTTGTGTGTCTCTTTCTCCCCCCATTCCATTTGTGTGTCTCTTTCTTTCCTGCAGCCTCTTTGTGTGTCTCTTCCTCCCCCCCCCCCCAGCCCCATTCTGTGACTCTCTCCTCTGTGTGTCTTTTTCCTCCCATGCCACATAGACATAGATATATAGGAAAACACAACCATAGAGGCGCACAGAATTATTCAGGCACACAGTCACAGAGATATAGAGGCACACAATCAAAAAACACAGTCATACAGGCACAAAGTCATACAATCTACACATACAGGGACAATGTCATACAAACACAGACATACAGACACACACAGACACTGTCATACAGAGATATTTACACACTACACACAGTCATATACACATACAGACACAGGCATGCAAAGACATACATATCCAGTCATATAGTCATATAGATACAGGCATACAGAGCAGTGGCGTTCCCAGAACCTAATCTCGGGAAGGGCACTGGTAGTGGGTTGTAGTGGCAGAAGTTTGTTGAACAGTTAGGGGGCATACTAGGGGCTGTAGTGGGGTGACAGGGGCTGTAGTGGAGGGTATGGGCTGTAATTGGGGGATTGGGAAATGTAGTAGGGAGGATTGGCTTAAGTAGGTTGAGGGCTAAGAGCTAGCAAGAGCTAAGAGAGGGGGCCCATGTGCATTGGTGGGGGCACAGGGGCTGAGAGAGGGGATAAGGGTTGTGGTGGGGAACAGGGACTGAGGGGGAGAGGCAGGAACTGTGGTGGGGGCACAGGGGCTAAAAGAGGGGACAGAGGGGGCACAGGGGCTCTAGTGAGGGCCACAGGGGCTGAGGCATGAGCTATTGAGGGAGCAGGGGCTGTGTGGGGGCATAAGTGCTGAGAGAGGGGACAGGGGCTGTGGTGGGGGCGTAAGTGCTGAGAGAGGGGGCAGGGGCTGTGAGAGGGGGGACAGGAACTGTGGTGTGGGCACAGGGGCTAAGAGAGGGGACATGAGATAAGAGAGGGGGCACAGGGGCTGTAGTGAGGGGAGGCATGAGCTGTTGAGGGGTGCACAGGGAGACATTAGGGAGACAAAGGCTGCTTTAAATTTTTTTTATTAAAACAAACAAGAAAAAACAAAGTGTATTCCTTACCTTGAGCAGGAGCTGGAGGCAGCACACAGCAGCCTGGGAAATCGGCCAGCCTATTCTGATCATGTCAGGAGGAGGGGGCGTGCCATCCACTGCTCTTCTCCCAGACTCCCCAGCGGTCTGGGAGAAGAGCAGTGGAAGCCACTCCCCCTTTTCCCTGACATCATCAGGAGAGGCCTGCCGACTCTGCAGGCTGCAGGGAGAGAGGTAAGTTGAAAAATCTGAGGATCCAGCCAGAGGCAGAGCCAGAGGCAGGGGATTCAGATTTTTGCGCCCCCCTGCTCTGGCGTCCTAAGGCGACTGCTTTATGGACGCACCGGCCCTGCACTAAATGTGTTACTAGCCAGCAATGTAAACATTGCATTTTTTCTGAAAAGACAGTGTTTATAGTGCTAACACTGCAGGAACTGACTATCGACACTAGAACCACTACATTAAGCTATACTGATTCTGGTAACTATAGTATCCATTTAAGTTTTTCAGCAATTTGAACTGCAGTAGTTCTTCTGTGTGATCAGATTAGATAGGCTAGCCTTTACTTTCAATGTGCATCAATGAGCCTTGGGCATCCAGGACCCTGATGCCAGTTAACCAATTGTCCTACCTTGCACCACTTTTGGAAGGTAGTAACCACTGCATACCCGGAACACCTCACAAGACTTGCCCTTTTGGAGGTGATCTGACCAAGTCATCTAGCCATTAGTATTTGTCCCTTGTCAAAGTCACTAAGATCTTTCCACTTGCCCATTATTCCTGCTTTCAACACAGGAAATCCAATTACTGACTGATCACTCGCTGCCTCATATAACCTACCTCTTGACAGGTGACATTGTAACCATATAATTAATGTTATTCACTTTACCTGTCAGTGGTTTTAATGTTGCATATGCATATTCCTATTATTACTAGCCATGCATTTGGCTAGCAAAAGCTTTACTTAGTGACGGACTAAGCTACGAGATATTTAGCTTAACTAAATCTGTGCAACGTGTGTCTGCTAAGGGTAGCAACACCAAAAAAAACACCTTTTATATATATTATTTTATAGGGGGAAAGACATGTATTTCTGTAATTCCCATTTGAGTAAATTAATTCCTGTTATAGACAAATTTTATTTAGAGTGAAAATATCCCCGGAGATGACTACACAGTACATAAAGCAACAATGAGAAGACATAATTAAACTGGTTATTGCACTCAAGAAAGTAAGACAGTAAACACACGGAAAAAAAATAAAATGAAAGTAGAATAAAATCAACATAAAGGTTCTGCAATTGTATTATCCTAATAATCTCACTCCCTCTCTAAAATGAGAAACTGATAAAGCAAGGTGCCAATTAACAGAATTACCCATGAGAGGTGTTATATTTGGAACAATATATGCCAAATCGATTTCTTATTTGCAAATGCATATAAGCACTTAACATGAATAAGCTCCAAAAAATCACCCTGTTTATTGTATTGTGACAAAAAAAAAGTATTTAGCAGCCTCAATGTAACAGTAAAGTACTGTACTAGATTTGCCATTACATTTTTAAAGAGTAAAGCTCTCCGTTTCCTCCTTGTTTCCATTTGAAAAGCGTCACCCTTTTTGTCCCTCCCTTTCCGCTGAAAGATTTAAATGTTAAAAAAATCTAAAAAAGTTAGTGTAGCCTACTGACTTGTTATATTATTCTTATACTTTATGTAAATGGCGTAGCTCCAGTTTCTATTTTGCAAGAAATCATCCTTAAATACAAGGTTTCAATACATTGGAAGACTTAATGGATGTCTCTCTAACAGCCATACCGTTTTGCAGATAAGTTTTTAAAATTTAAAATGAAAATTGCAAGCCTTACTGGCCACTAATTAATTTCTACTTGCTACAGATTTATTTTCATTCGCCAATGGCTAGTGGGTGAGTAAAAAATTTAATTCCTGTTTCAGATGCGTGTAGAAAACCATTACATCTTATTAAGTGTGTTCTGCACATAGGTATGCTGTATTTTGTCATCTAAAATGGTCACACATAACAGCCTGTGCGTTGCTAGAACAGGAATTTGTGAGCACTGAGTAGAACGTTGAGAGTAGAGTAGAAGAATGAAAAACTATGGGCTAATGCCATTCCAGCAAAAAATAATGGAATACTTTTATGCTAGCTGACCTTTACTCTTGCACCCAGGTGAGAGCTTAGGCATCAAAATAATAAAACATCATTATCATGCTTTGTGTGACGAACTGAACCTAGTCACGGGTTCTTGGAGGGGCCTGCTGGTCAGCCTCTTGCCTCATGACTGGCCCTGCAATATACCTTGCCCAATGCACTTTAAAAGGTTCTGTTCATGTGCGTTATGTACTTTTGTACTCTAGACAGAGAGACTGACCGCTAGCCCTGATTCCCTGGAACTGTTTTGGGCATAGGACCAAAAATAAGACTTCCAGGAAATTCCTGAACCCCTGAACTGATCTGGGTGATTTTTGGATATGTTGATCACCCAGACCTATCAGGGGGTGTGTGGGTTTTATGTGTTTTAAGGTATTTTGATGGGTTTGTAAAAATTAATGCTTTTTCTGTGCTTGGAGATAATTGGATTAGATTAGTACAGTTCTTGATCCAATTATTATTATTATAGGGATTACCTGATTTTGTATGGGAGTGTCCTGGACCTAAGAGCCAATGTGATTGTGTATTTTTTTCTACTGTGGTTTACTGTGGGGGGAGTGTACCTTGCATGGGAACTGTCATTGAAGGCCAGTTGTGGCTACCATTAAACAGAGATTTGTTTACCCTTCATGAAGTATAGGCTCATGTTTGGGCGATTGGAGAGCTATATTCACACTCTGGACATTGCTATAATCACTATACTCCTCTGGATATAATTACTAGATCTTATAAGAGCTGTTCCTGCTATACTCTCTGGAGTAAGAGAGGTTTACCCACTGGAAGATGGATCCTGGTCTTGGGTCTTGGGTGGGTGGAGGACGGCAAGATCCCCAACCAAGCTGCGGCGGTTTGTGGGGTTACGGTGGTTATGGTGTTCCAGTACAGTGCTGATGGTGCCCGCAAGTACTAGGAAGCAGCAATAGATGGAGGTGCCGGTCGGGGTGCCAGGCGGTCCGTCATACTTTGCAAGCTTGTATTTTAATCCACGTGATATGTTTGTAGACATGCATTTTGTCTTTATGGTAAATGTAGACACATTCTGCTGCCTTTAATTATTATTACTGCAAATGTGTTTATAAAATAGACACCTCATTAAATAAATGCAAACACATATTTCTAGTAAAACAGAGCTATCTCAAGTCACTGGACTCTTATAAGTCAAAATGTAGTTATAGAGATGTGAAACCCTCTGCTTAATTAAGAGTGTTAAAAAGAGATAGCAGCCTAAACAAGATAGACAACTTCATTATAAATATCCAGCAGCCAAAGACCAGATTTGATATAAACTGACACAAAACAGTAATAGAAAACTGCACTTGTTAAAAAAGCACGTGGTTGGAAGTAATGTCTAGAAGAATACAGCAGTAAATGTACACAATATGTCCTTAGGAGGAATTCTATAATGGGTGCTTTAGATCAGCGGTTACCAAAGTGTGGGTCGCGACCCACTGGTGGGTCGCAGGGCGATTCCCAGTGGGTCGCACTGACCCACACATCCAGGGCCGCCGGCTAGTCAGGCAGACTGACACCAGGAGGGAGCCGGGCGGTTTGCCCTGTATGCCGCTGGGCTCCCTCCAGTCAGTCTGCCCAGCAGCTCCGGTCTGCAGCTCCGCCGGGTGCAGAGCTGCAGACTGTGTGATGGCAACACTCAGGGAGCTCGCAAGACTTTTATTACACGGCCTGCAGCTCAGCACCCGGCGGAGCCGAGACAGGAGAGTTACCCCACCGGACCACCAGGGAGACACTGGACCACCAGGGAGACACTGGACCATCAGGGATGTCTAATGAAGGTAGGGCACAGAGCCCAAACAATGCCCCCCACCCTAATGTAACCCCTTCTCTGCCCCCCCACCCTAATGTAACCCCTTCTCTGCCCCCCCACCCTAATGTAACCCCTTCTCTGCCCCCCCACTCCAATGTAACCCCTTCTCTGCCCCCCCCACTCCAATGTAACCCTTTTTCTGCCCCCCCACTCCAATGTAACCCCTTCTCTGCCTGCCCCCCCACCCCAATGTAACCCCTTCTCTGCCTGCCCCCCTACCCCAATGTAACCCCTTCTCTGCCCCCCCACTCCAATGTAACCCCTTATCTGCCCCCACCCTAATGTATCCCCTTCTCTGCCCCCCCCCACTCCAATGTAACCCCTTCTCTGCCCCCCCCCACTCCAATGTAACCCTTTCTCTGCCCCCCCACTCCAATGTAACCCCTTCTCTGCCTGCCCCCCCACCCCAATGTAACCCCTTCTCTGCCTGCCCCCCTATCCCAATGTAACCCCTTCTCTGCCCCCCCACTCCAATGTAATCCCTTCTCTGCCCCCCACCCTAATGTATCCCCTTCTCTGCCCCCCCCACTCCAATGTAACCCCTTCTCTGCCCCCCACCCTAATGTATCCCCTTCTCTGCCCCCCCACCACTCCAATGTAACCCCTTCTCTGCCCCCCACTCCAATGTAACCCCTTCTCTGCCCCCCACCCTAATGTAACCCCTTCTCTGCCCCCCCCACCACTCCAATGTAACCCCTTCTCTGCCCCCCCACCCTAATGTAACCCCTTCTCTGCCCCCCACCACTCCAATGTAACCCCTTCTCTGCCCCCCCACTCCAATGTAACCCCTTCTCTGCCCCCCCACTCCAATGTAACCCCTTCTCTGCCCCCCACTCCAATGTAACCCCTTCTCTGCCCCCCCCACTCCAATGTAACCCCTTCTCTGCCTGCCCCCCACCCCAATGTAACCCCTTTTCTGCCTGCCCCCCACCCCAATGTAACCCCTTCTCTGCCTGCCCCCCCCACCCCAATGTAACCCCTTCTCTGCCTGCCCCCCTACCCCAATGTAACCCCTTCTCTGCCCCCCCACTCCAATGTAACCCCTTCTCTGCCCCCCCGCTCCAATGTAACCACTTCGCTGCCCCGCCACTCCAATGTAACCCCTTCTCTGCCCCCCCCACTCCAATATAACCCCTTCTCTGCCCCCCACCCCAATGTAACCCCTTCTCTGCCCCCCCCCCACCACTCCAATGTAACCCCTTCTCTGCCCCCCACTCCAATGTAACCCCTTCTCTGCCCCCCCACTCCAATGTAACCCCTTCTCTGCCTGCCCCCCACCCCAATGTAACCCCTTCTCTGCCTGCCCCCCTACCCCAATGTAATCCCTTCTCTGCCCCCCCACTCCAATGTAACCCCTTCTCTGCCCCCCACTCCAATGTAACCCCTTCTCTGCCCCCCCCACTCCAATGTAACCCCTTCTCTGCCTGTCCCCTCACCCCAATGTAACCCCTTCTCTGCCTACCCTCCCCCCCACTGTAACCCCTTCTCTGCCTGCCCTCCTCCCCCCACTGTAACCCCTTCTCTGCCTTCCCTCCCCCCTAACCCCTTCTCTGCCTGCCCCCCTCACCCACTGTAACCCCTTCTCTGCCTGCCCCCCCAATGTAACCCCTTCTTTGCCTGCCCTCCACCCCCCACTGTAACCCCTTCTCTGCCTGCCCCCCCTGTAACCCCTTCTCTGCCTGCCCCCCCTGTAACCTCTTCTCTGCCTACCCTCCCCCCAACTGCAACCCCTTCTCTGCCTGCCCCCTCCCCCCACTGTAACCCCTTCTCTGCCTGCCCCCTCCCCCCTGTAACGCCTTCTCTGCCTCCTCTCCCCCCACTGTAACCCCTTCTCTGCCTGCCCTCCCCCCCACTGCAACCCCTTCTCTGCCTGCCCTCCTCCCCCCACTGTAACCCCTTCTCTGCCTGCCCTCCCCCCTGTAACCCCTTCTCTGCCTGCCCTCCCCCCCACTGCAACCCCTTCTCTGCCTGCCCTCCTCCCCCCACTGTAACCCCTTCTCTGCCTGCCCTCCCCCCTGTAACCCCTTCTCTGCCTGCCCTCCTCCCCCCCCCCACTGTAACCCCTTCTCTGCCTGCCCTCCCCCCACTGTAACCCCTTCTCTGCCTGCCCCCCCAATGTAACCCCTTTTCTGTCTGCCCCCCTCCCCCTGTAACCACTTCTCTGCCTGCCCTCCACCCCCCACTGTAACCCCTTCTCTGCCTGCCCCTCTCCCCCCCTGTAACCCCTTCTCTGCCTACCCTCCCCCCAACTGCAAACCCTTCTCTGCCTGCCCCCCTCCCCCCACTGTAACGCCTTCTCTGCCTGCCCTCCCCCCCTGTAACCCCTTCTCTCCCTGCCCCTCTCCCCACACTGTAACCTTTTCTCCCCCTGCCCCCCACTGTCGCCTTTTCTCCCCCTGCCCCCCCCACACTGTAACCCTTTCTCCCCCTGCCTGCCTACTGTAACCCTTTCTCCCCCTGCCTGCCCACTGTAACCCTTTCTCCCCCTGCCCACCCACTGTAACCCTTTCTCCCCCTGCCCCCACACTGTTACCAGTACACACACTCCCTCCCACACTGTCACCCTCACCTCCTGTCTCTGTGTGTCCTTTTGTGTCAGGGTGTGTGTGTATTTGTGTGTCTGTGTGTATCTGTGTACATGAGTGTCTGTGTATCTGTGTGTGGGAAACTAAGTGTCATTGTGTGTATCGCTGTGTATTTGTGTGTCTGTGTGTGTGTGTATACACTGCACACATACTCCATACAAAAAAACATGCTTACATTGAAACACACATTGTGTATATGTATATTTTATAAACACAATATACACACACACCATCCACTACACACACGCACACACTGCAATCAAACGCAAACATTACATACAAACACACCCCTGCATTAAAACACTAAAATGATCTACAAACACCCCTTCATTCAAACACCAACACTACACACAAAAAGCACACCTGCATTTAAAGTCCTACACTACATTTACAAACACCCCTGCATTCAGATGCAAACATTACAAACAAGTACACCACTACATTCCAATAGCAACAGTACATACAAATACACTCATACATGCACACATATACTTAATACAAAAACATGCTTACATTCAAACACTGCTCACAAATATAACCCTGCAATGATGTGCAAATGGTAGATCTCCATCTGGCATATTATTGTTGAAGTTCTCCGACAGATGGAGATCTACCTTTTGGCCACACTTTCACTAGGTGGTGGCCCAGAAAACATACTTGCACCACGGTCCTCTCTACATTAGTTCCACCACTAGGATAATCAATGTGAGGTGCCTGGATGAAAGAGCAGGACAACAACATTTCTGATTCTGAGTCTGTGAGTAAGCAGTTGTATGTCTCTAAAACTGATTGCCTTGATGTGTAAAGTTTCTGCGTCTAAAACTGCCATGATATATCAAAATTATGCCTCTAAAACTGCCATGGTATGCCAATTTTATGCATCTAAAGCTGATTGCCATGGTGTGGCAATTTTATGCATCTGACTGTTTGCCATGGTGTGCCAATTGAATGCTTCTGAAGCCGATTGGCATGATGTGCCAAGTTTATGCATCTAAAAGTGATTGCAATGATATACCAAGTTTATGCATCTAAAGCTGATTGCCATGGTGTGCCAATTTTATGCATCTGACTGTTTTCAATGGTGTGCCAATTGAATGCTTCTGAAACTGATTGCCATGATGTGCCACGTTTATGCATCTAAAAGTGATTGCAATGATATACCAAGTTTATGCATCTAAAGCTGATTGCCATGGTGTGCCAATTTTATGCATCTGACTGTTTTCAATGGTGTGCCAATTGAATGCTTCTGAAACTGATTGCCATGATGTGCCACGTTTATGCATCTAAAAGTGATTGCCATGATATGCCAAGTTTATGCATCTAAAGCTGATTGCCATGGTGTGCCAATTTTATGCATCTAAAACTGATTGCAATGGTGTGCCAATTGAATGCTTCTGAAGCTGATTGCCATGATGTGCCAAGTTTATGCATCTAAAAGTGATGCCATGATATGCCAATTTTATGCATCTAAAGCTGATTGCCATGGTGTGCCAATTGAATGCTTCTGAAGCTGATTGCCATGATGTGCCAAGTTTATGCATCTAAAAGTGATTGCCATGATATGCCAAGTTTATGCATCTAAAGCTGATTGCCATGGTGTGCCAAGTTTATGTATTTAAAGCTGTCATGATGTTCCAATTGTATGCCTCTAGAACTGATTGCCATGATGTACCAATTTTATGCATCTAAAACTGATTGCAATGGTATACCAATTGTATGTATCTAAAGCGGATTGCCATGGTGTGCCAATTGTATGCATCTAAAGCGGATTTCCACGGTGTGCCAATTGTATGCTTCTGAAGCTGATTGCCATGATGTGCCAAGTTTATGCATCTAAAAGTGATGCCATGATATGCCAATTTTATGCATCTAAAGCTGATTGCCATGGTGTGCCAATTGAATGCTTCGGAAGCTGATTGCCATGATGTGCCAAGTTTATGTATCTAAAAGTGATTGCCATGATATGCCAAGTTTATGCATCTAAAGCTGATTGCCATGGTGTGCCAAGTTTATGTATTTAAAGCTGTCATGATGTTCCAATTGTATGCCCCTAAAACTGATTGCCATGATGTACCAATTTTATGCATCTAAAACTGATTGCAATGGTATGCCAATTGTTTGCATCTAAAGCAAATTGCCATGGTGTGCCAATTGTATGCATCTAAAGCGGATTGCTATAGTTTGCCAATTATATGCTTCTAAAGCGGTTTGCCATGGTGTGCCAATTGTATGCCTCTGAAGCTGATTGCCATGGTGTACCAATTTTATGCATCTAAAGCTGATTGCAATGGTATGCCAATTGTATGCATCTAAAGCGAATTGCCATGGTGTGCCAATTGTATGCATCTAAAGCGGATTTCCACGGTGTGCCAATTGTATGCATCTAAAGCGGATTGCTATAGTTTGCCAATTGTATGCCTCTAAAGCGGTTTGCCATGGTGTTCACTTTTTAAAATACGCATTAAAAGCAAGTGGGTCCCGAAAAATTACCATTTTGAAAAGTGGGTCTCGGCCCATAAAAGTTTGGGAAGCCCTGCTTTAGATGGTGTGTATACACATTTATTGTATGACTAAACATATGCTTATATTAACTTTATATTAACTTTTGTTAATAAAGTGTCATTACTACATTATCCCTACAGAATACATATAAAGGCATCATTGCAATGAAATGAAAATAATGACTGTCTATATATTTAAAAATAATACTGTCATACAAAAAAAAAAACATGGAACATGGAACCAAGGGAAATAAAAATTAAAACTAAAAGTGAATGTGAGTCGTGTATTTCAGAATGATATGACATACCATGAAAAACTATAACACAATTATATACTGTGTAACGGACCACCTCTGTATTCGCTGCTCTTCAGTGGGGAGCCTCTCGCCTCGATGACGCTGCACATCCTCCAGGGCCTCGTCCCAAAGTTGCTTTCTGGCGGGCTCTCGGTAGTACATCATGTCCTCCACCGATATGGGCCCCTCCTGCAGGGTCAGGAGCTACTGCAACCTCCAGTAAAACTCCTCTTCCATCTTGCTGTAGATAGGGACGCTGCATGATAGCTAGCTCTATCCCTCTATTGTAAATCCGTAGCATTACCGGTGCTTCTCCTCGCACTAGGACGCCATCCCACCGCTGACACCAGTTGTAACGGACCGCCTGGCACCCCGACTGGGTACCTCTGTTACTAGCTGCTCCTAGCGCTTCCAGAGGGCTCCAAGCGCTCCACCAGACACTACAAACACCGCAGACCCCACAAACTGCCATAGCTTGGTTGGGGTCTCGCCGTCTCCTGCCCACCCTGGACCTACAACATGGCTCCAGGCTCCAGTGGGTGAACCTCTCCTCCAAGAGAGTTAAGCAGGAACAAGCTCTTAAAAAAGCTTAGAAGTTACATAGTTACATAGTTACATAGCTGAAAAGAGACTTGCGTCCATCAAGTTCAGCCTTCCTCACATTTCCTCACATTTCCTCAGGCGAAAAACCCAGTTTGAAGCACTTCCAATTTTGTAACAAGCTAGGGAAAAAAATCCTTCTTGACCACAGAATGGCAGTCAGATTTATCCTTGGATCAAGCAGTTATTACCCTACATTGAAAGATTATATCCTTGAATATTCTGTTTTTGCAAGTATGCATCTAGCTGTTTGAACATCTGCATGGACTCTGATAAAGCCACTTCTTCAGGCAGAGAATTCCACATCCTTATTGTTCTTACAGTAAAAAAATCTTTCCTTTGCCTTAGACGAAGTGATTATTAAAGGGAGCATGCAGAGCATAGCAATCCCTTGTAGTGATATAGCCGGTTACCCCCAATAAGAGACAAGACTCTAGATTGAGGGTGAAGAAGAACTGACTCCAACGAGTGTTTATTCCTGCTTATATACAAGTTTCCCAGCAAGATTACCACCCACGTGGACCTTGTGGGGCACTGAAACTGTACACTTTGCAACCAATCAACAACGTACAATGTAATTAAACTCCCCTTCATTCCAGCAAAATCATCCCCTCTGCCTGTGATAGAATTACTGTACACAATGGGCTAATGTAATTTTCACAAGCAGGAAAATACAGCGTTTACACAATTCTTATAACTGAAATATTAATAAAAGTTACATATTCAAACTCAGCACACTTCAAATATAAACATATCCAAACGTCAGGAAATTCCCTCCAGTGGTTTAAAAGTTCCATGGAAGTCTCTTTTTGACCGACCGCACGCACATTTTCATGCCCAAAACAGTTCCAGAGAATCAGGCTGTCTATTTCCCATATTAAAGACAGTTCAAACAGATGAACGACAACCATTCGAATTGTCAAATTAACTGTCGAACGGCATTCAAATTGTCGAACAGCGTTCGAATTGTCAAATGCATTGTATTCTGGAGAAGGTAAAACTTCAGCTGAATTAAAATGGCTGCTGCTACGTGTTCAACTGTACGAATGGTGGCCACCCAGCAGTCGGCAATTAACCTACAGCAGCCTCCCAGCCTGAGAGGTAAATTAGCCGCACGCTTCCACTTCTGTGTGGTCTGCCTGTACAGTACTTGGTTCAGTAAGCCCCATTTACTGAACCAAGTGGGAAAAGACAGTCTGTGGACATAGTCTTAAAGGGGGACTGTTCCCAAAAGTCCCAATATGTCCATATACTGTGCTTAAAGGGCCAGTACTAGTCCATTAAAATTCCATAAGCCCAACTAATGTTGTTAAAGAGCCATACACCCCAGGGCCATAGTCATGAGGCAGGAGGCTGGCAAGCAGGCTTCTCCATAAGCCAGGGGAACAGAGCAGTTTGGCACATAGAAAGCCAGTGGCAAATGGCAGTTTGTCACATACTGTAACGGAGCTCCCTGTACCCCGACTGGGTACCTCCACCAAGGACCACTTCCTAGATGGAACAAGGGACAAACCGCAGCACTTCTGCCCACAGTGTCCGTTGCTTGACTGGGGTCCTGGAACCGCTTCCTCCTGGAGCTGAATGGGGAATTCGCTCTAGACACCCTCAGGCACTGGACGACACTCAGTCCTGGGAGCTCTAGTCCTTACAAGGACTTTCCCCGTTGAATCCTGCACACTGGAAGAGTGATTAAAGATTAGCCCTTTACCCTCCCAGTAACCAGATGACACATAATTCTGGGAGTACAAGCTGGAATACTTCTATTGGCAGCCACAACTGGCCTTATATAAAGGTCCCCATGCAAGGGGCACTCCCACCTGGACCTGAGAGTAAACCACAGTAGAAACAAATACACAATTACATTGGCTCTCAGATCCAGGACACTCCCATACATAATAAGATAATCCTTCCCCTGTGCCTGGGAAATAATTGAGTCAAGTACTGTATTAAACTCAATTATCTCCAGGTACAAAAAACACACATATCCCAAACACCCCAAAAGTACCTTAAAAATACATAAAACCCCGCAAAACCAACATAGCCAAAAATCACCTAGATCGGTTCAGGGGTTCAGAAATTTCCTGAAAGTCATAATTTGCCCATTCACACGCATGGTCCCATGCCCAAAACAGTTCCAGAGAATCAGGGCTTGCGGTCAGTCTAGTTCGGTAGTTTAACCCCTTAAGGACACATGACATGTGTGACATGTCATGATTCCCTTTTATTCCAGAAGTTTGGTCCTTAAGGGGTTAAAAACCGAACAAACTATCGAACAAAGTCAATGTTCTTACCCTGGAGCTTATTCCCCTTGTTCATGGGAACCTTTCCACTGAACAGTGCCTTTCTAAGTGTTGTAGAACCGAACGCAGGCGATCATGGAAGTCCAACAGTGTTCGGGAGTTTCAGTGTCCGAAAATAGTTCCACGAACTTGACAACCAAACACCGCTGCCTGTGTTCATGCGAACAAGATGGCTGCCACCTCGTGGTTGTCCATAGGAATTATGGCCACCCAGACAAACACTTAGACTACTGCGGTGGAAATTGCTACAAAGTATCAATAAGGCTTAACAAGCTCCAGGGTATCTCCGGTTTGTGCGACTTTTACATCGCATCTTACAGGGTCGATAGTCTGTGGGCAGGAGGCTGGCAAGCAGGCTCCTCCAGGAAATCATGCCAAATTCACTTGGAAAGGGGAGTTTATCACATATACATTTAAAGTGATATAACAGCATTAGGAATGTATCCCATACTCTACAGTGTTATGCTCCCTATGTAGATTAGAAGATACCCTAAATGTAATAAAAATAATGTCAAGAAAGGGTCATACTTTTTATTCATAAAGCAAGTACTGACACTAAAGTGACTTTGAATGCTTAGCCTTGCTTGTGGCCAACAATGGACCACCATACAAATATTTTTTTGCTAGCCTACAGATCGAGGAATTTCTCATCAAAGTGGGGTCTACATAGAACATTCTGAAACCCTACAGTTTACAGAACTGAAGGCTGCAGAAATCCTATGGCCCTAAAGTGATCAGAATTTTCCACCGATTACAAAGATATGCTTAATAACTTACAAAAATTAAAACAGAAAGTTTCTGTCCCCACCACAGAGTGTAACAACCCATAGGTTTCCCACCATGTTTATTTGCTGTCTCCATCTATAACCTACCTATTGTGTTCTATGTCCCACCTCCTTTAGACTGTAAGCTCGTTTGAGCAGGGTCCTCATTTACCTATTGTTCCTGTAACATTTTGTTATTGTCTCATTTGTTAAATTCCCCTTTTAATGTAAAGCACTGCGGAATAAGCTGGCACTGTATAAATACCAATAATCATAATAAAAAATAATAATAGGTTTGTCATAAATCTGTTGCTATCCTGAGGGCTGCCATTAGAACAGTATGGGCCAAATACAACCCCAACAGCTTGGCCCCCACCACCCAAAAAGAATACTCACTCACTGGCGCACTTATACATACATATGAAGATATTGATATACACTGCCAGACAGACATAAAGATACAGACTGCAAGACACATACTATCAGGTGCACACACACACAATGCCATGTCACACACATATACTGCCATACACAGTGCCACACCAAAAAGATACACACACGCACAAACTGTACAAAAGGTACAGACAGGGCCGCCATCAGAAATTGTGGGGCCCCTAACACAGCACAAGGTCTGGGCCCCCCGGGTGCCAGCTTCCAAGCCCTGCCTCCAGATCCCGCACACAGGCACACACACAGAAAGATACACACATACTAACAGACACAAATACTGAAACAGACACATACACACATACACATGCATAAGGAGATACAGATACACCCACACATACTCACATACTGACACACACACATACATACACACATACATACTGACATACACACACAGACATACATACATACTTACATATATACATACTGACATACACACACAAACACACACACACACATACATACTGATAGATATATACACACATACATACTGATAAACAGACATACATACATACATACATGCAATGCAGACACATACATATACACACACCTCATTTATCAGCCACCCTCCTCTTCCTTATCTTTTCATTGCAGGAGGGTGGCTGGGGATGATGGGAGCGGATGCCTCTCCTCTCTTCTCCTCGGCTGTCTCTCCCCCCGCGCGGAGTAAGCTGGGAGGAGGTGACCAGCTGTCACTTCCTCCCAGCAGCACTTGTGGTGCAGCCGCAATTTTTTTTAGAGGGGCCCGGTCGCGCTATTACACGGCTGCAGCGCTGACCGGGCCCCTGAAGATAAAGGGCTCATCGGGTGGCCCTAAATGCTTAGGCCACCTGATGGGCCCTGGTGCAGGTGCACCTGCAGCAGTTTTGCCGCACCACGTGGGGCCCGGGCGGCAAAACTGTGTGCAGCACTGAAGCAGGAAGCATCTCTTCTCTTCTAGTGACTGCCACTAGAGGTATTACAAGGCAGTAATGTAAACACTGCCTTTTTCTTTGAAAGGCAGTTTCTACATTAAAAAGCTTGCAAGTACAGGCTATAGACACCAGAACCACCACTACATTAAGCTGTAGTTGTTCTGGTGACTATAGTGTTCTATTAAGTTTTTCTGTTCAACCAAAATTTTCATTGTTTTTTCCATAAAATAATGTCAACTATGCACGCTGGAATGAAAAATACATTTAAATATTACTTTTCTGTACACCCAACATACTTCGATTCTAGGGTGTTTTTGAACGCTGGAATGAAAAATACATTTAAAAATTACTTTTCTGTACACCCAACATACTTCGATTCTAGGGTGTTTTTGAACGCTGGAATGAAAAATACATTTAAAAATTACTTTTCTGTACACCCAACATACTTCGATTCTAGGGTGTTTTTGAACGCTGGAATGAAAAATACATTTAAAAATTACTTTTCTGTACACCCAACATACTTCGATTCAGGTTTTTTTTTTTTTTGCAAACCGATAGTGGAGGGGTTAAGGAAGTTCCTACATTGAAAACATACTAAAACAGACTAGAGTCTAAAGACATCTATTTGCATTAGTCTCTGAATAACACTTGTCGCTTATCAATGCTCTTGTTAGTTTGAATGTGACCTTCCACTGTGACATAAAACGGTGGCACGTTGTGAGTCCAACTAAAAGAGAAAAAGGCTTTCTAATTTGTTATTATTAGTTTTATTATTATTATTATTATTTTTTAAGTACCAGTGCCCTTGTGCCCAAAGTGCTCTCCTACTTTTACTACACTGTGATTTGTAATTATAAAGAAGGCTTGAAAATTATTGCTTTAAATGGCAAGATTGGACATAGCCTATGTCATTATAAAGAAAAATCTACCCAGTTGATTTCTGTTATTAGATACCACTTTTAAATATGTAAAAAGGTAAACGTGCAATGGATAATGCAAGTTACGGAACTCTACATAAAAGAGCTGCTTTCAGAGATTTTAAAGAAAACCCTCCTGTTTGAATTTGAATAACCGTATACTATTACAAGCAAAGGGTTTATTCACTAAACAACAGATTACTTAACAACAGATTATAGTTAATTGAAACCAACCTACGAAATGTAAGGATACAAAAATATGAATATAGCAGGGTAGGAGATATTTTTTTTTTATTATTTTAAAATCAGCACTCACTTTTTGCCTTTATTTTTTAAATAAGTTTTCAAATTTAGTATTTTTAAAAAATAAATTTAGTATTTAAGTAATAAATCTTACTGTTTTAAATCTAAAATAAAAATTCTGGAGCAATAGAATTGTGAGACTTGTGAGACTAATTTCAGAGACAAAACAGTTCATGGCAGGTATATAATGGTTTTTGCTATTATTAGAGTGCAAAATGTTATTGCCTGATGTGAGGGACTGACATGTAATGGGCAATTGTACTAGTACTTGACAGAGTGAGAGAAATAGAAGAATAACATAATACATATTGAGATGCACTTTGTCACTTACTAGTCTTTTACCTCTAAAAGTTATTAAACTCCAGCTCTGGGACAGCCTATCCACTGCAGCCTCTCGTCCTCTGGCTAGGTCATCAATTCTGATGACTTTTGTCCAATAAGATAGAGAAACATTGAGGACACAGTGCATGTGAGGCAATTGCTGAGCTCTGCATATGTATACTTCTCATAGAGAAGCACTGAGTTAAATCTTCTCTGTGAGAAGCACTAGCTGTGTTCACCAGAGGTGTTGATAGTGGAACATGCTGCACTGAAATGTGCATTTTGTTCTTTTTTTTCCTCAATCTTTATTTTTGACGTGCATAAGATGAACAAGCAGTCTTGCAATGACCCAACAGCAGTAGCAAGAGAAGCAAAGTACATAACTAAACAGTTTAATGCAGTATTCTGCAACATTTTAGCACCTGAGGCCCGGCAAAAAGAGGAGAAATATTTTGCGGACCGGCGTCAGCCAGAAATAAAAAACAATGGTATGTGTGAGGGGTGCTGTGTGTGTGTGAGGGGTGCAGTTTGTGTGTGTGTGTGTGTGTGTGTGTCTGTGTGTGTATGAGGGGGCAGTGTGTGTATGGGGGCAGTGTGTGTGTGTGTATGGGGGGCAGTGTGTGTGTGTCTGTATGGGGGGCAGTGTGTGTGTGTGTATAGGGGGCAGTCTGTGTGTGTGTGTTTCACCGACTCCAGGCCTCCCATCAGGCCAGACTGGATACCCTGGATGATGCGTGGAGGCGCAATAACTTAAAAATTCAGGGCATCGCTGAAACAATTGACGGGCAAGAACTGCCACACTTTATCAGGCGCCTCCTGAATACTCTCTTACCTCAACGCCAAGCCAAAGGTGTCCAAATCGACAATTGCTTCTGACTGTCTAGATCTACTAGGATTCCGTCTGAGGCTCCCCAAGATGTCCTGATTCACTTTCCCCTGCACCGGGATAGGATGGCAATTCTGGTGGCTACGCGGGGCAAAACACCCTACCAGTTTGAAAATGCGCAGCTACTGTTCCAGCTACTGCCTTTCTGGAAGCACTGGGCCTCACTCCAGGTACCGATGCTCGCTCCATGCCTAGCTGCTTCTGGGATGTTTCTCGAGTCGTTCCTTTTACCCTGCGTGTAGCGGTGGAGACCGGCTGAGCAAAGCACGGCAATCCGTTTCCTCAAGGAGACACAGACTAGACCGGGGACCCACCCCACATAAACTGTGATATTGTACTTTACTGTTGAACCCCTGATTTATCTATTAGTTATATTAATTTTATTGATTCTTAAAATCCTTTTTTTTTTGTCTGATTATGTGCCTACCCCAGGTATATACATAAAGCTGTTTATGTTTAAATTAGGTATCTTACATGCCCACTCACCTTCCTCCCCCACCCCCACTCTGGGTCATGTAGAACATCGCCCATAGTCTAATCAATCACTGCCCTAAAGTCCTTCTTGCATTCTCCGTACAAGACCATTCAACTGTCACTTCACTGAGCTAAGCTGCTAACGCTCAGCTGTTTGCCAACCCACCTATATTAGCACAAATAGATAGGTCACGATCTTATATGGATCTCATTATATTATTCTCTTACCACAACCCAGAGTCGCAGCATATGTTTAGATTATCTCTGTTATTATTACGGTAGTTATTATCCTTATACTATTTTTTTTAAAAAAAAATAAGCCAGTGTTTCTTAAATGTATTTGAGTACAAGACTGTACAGTATTATGCTTATAATTGACCACTGTTCATTAAGTGGCACACCTCTTAAATGCCTAATCGTTAATCGGGATGCATTTTGCACTTTGTGAATTGTATTTTATCTTTATGCTCAACAAAAAAAAATAATAAAAAAAAAAATAATAATAATAATAATTTTGATAACCCCCCTCCTTGTTTACCTTTGCCTGGGAAGGGGGACATTTCCTGCAATCCCTGGTGGTCCGTGGAGAAGCCCTGGTGGTCCAGGTGGTGAGAGTGAACTCTAGCAGGCTCAGGAGCTGCTAGAGTTGGCTCTCACGAGATTTGGAAAGTTGCCATGGTATTTTAGAGCTCCCCCAGGTCCTCCCTCTATCCCCTGCCGGCTGCCAGCATTTCAGTGCTAGTGGGCAAGAGAGGTTGATCTCTGATCTCCACTCCGGTCCTACAGAGCTGGCAAGGGAGAGGGAGGCATGGTTCCCGGTGCTATGATCTTATGATAATAGCACCGGGGAAATATTTTAGGGCAATTTATTGCCTGTCCGTGAAAGCTTTCACCCCTGACGGTATAGTCGGGTGAAAGCTTTTGCGGACCGACAATAAATTCCGCGGACCAGTAGTTAAAGACCACTGGTTTAGGGCATTCAAGAGTATAGCACATTTTATCAGTAGTAATACAAAATAACAGGCTAAGTAAGGTAGAGGTTTAGTAGAAACGTATTAAGCTAACTAGACATGCAAAACATGATAACTCTGCCAATGAAGGGTGGGTGACAGACTGAAATATTAGGCTAGCACAATCAAGAAGGTTAGCGTAATAATAAAAAACAAGAATAGTAGTGTATACTAAAGATTCAACAATTAAACAACAACAACAAAAAGGGTAGTAACCCCTGCTATACATTAGTAAACATCTACTCACATCAACATAAAAATATTGCATATAGTAGGTTAAATCAAGACTAATGTAAGTGGTAATAATGTAAGTAGGTTAAATCAAGAATAATGTAAGTGCCCTGATAAGGCACATCACTAGTGGATGGACTGCTATCATATTTTATAAACGGCATTCCATATGAAGTGCACAAGGGAGTAAGCATGTATGGGGATTGTTCACTAAATAAGAAAACTCCCAATACAAGACATATTGGCCCAAGACAAGATTAACGGGCTGGTGGAGCCTCGCATGAATATGAATAAATCTTAACATGGTCAGGTGTTAAGCCTTTCTGTAGATCAGCACCTCGAATAGTTTAATACCCTGCCATCTTAACTGTCAGCCTCAGCTTGGAAAACTAAGCAAATATAACACATGAGAGAGTAAAAATAATAATAATTATAAAATAAATGTTGACAGTTGAGGCAGTGGCGTACACACAGTCCATAGGGCCCCGTTGCGAAACTGATCCGTGAACTCCCCACTCCCCCCACCCCCTCCCCCTGACAGACACACACACATACATACATACATACATACAGACACACATACATACATACATAGAGACACACACACAAGACACATACATACAAACAGACAGGCACACATACATACAGACACACACACAGACAGGCACACACACATACAAATACACATACATACAAACAAACAGGCACACATACATACAGACACACACACAGACAGACACATACATACAGACACACACACATACACACACAATGTTTAAGTCACCCTCCTGTTTCCTGCCTTTTAGGTGCAGGCTCAGGTTGATGGGAGTCAGAGTTCCCACTCTGACTCCCTCTGCGTCCTCCCGCGCTGACACACAAGACACACATACATACAAAGACACATACATACATGCAAACAGACAGTAACACATACACACATAAAGACAGCCACACAGACACATACATACAGGCCGACACACACACAGACACAGACAGGCACACACACATACAAAGACACATACATACAAACAGACAGGCACACATACATACAGACACACACACAGACAGACACACACATACAAAGACACATACATACAAAAAGTCAGGCACACATACATACATACAGACAGAAAGACTCACACAGACACATACATACAAACAGACAGGCACAAACACATACAGACACACCCCTGACAATCCATACCTATCGAGTGGCCCTAACAGCATGGGCCACCAGATGGACCCCATGAACGAGTTAGCAGTGAGAGTGCAAGCAGCGGACAGGAGAACGTCACTGGCAGAGTGGAGAGACTGAGAAGAGGCTATGAATCAGGGAAGAAATGTAACAGGGGCTAGAGTTGGTTAGAGCTTTATAGGTAAGGGTTAGTATTTTGAAATGACACCTATAGGATACAGGAAGCCAGTGTAAGGATCGACAGAGGGACGAGGTATGGGAGGAGCAATGGATGAGAAAGTTCAGCCTGGCGGTGGAATTAATTACCAATTGTAGCGGGGCTTTTGGGGAGACCAACTAGGAGAGATTAGAAGTAATCCATGCAGGAGATTACCAGAGCATGAACAAGCTCCTTGGCAGCATCTTGCGTGAGAAAGGGGAGGATGCGGGAGATGTTTTTATTTGTTTCAGAAAGTGGGAGGACATCCAATCAGAGATTGAAGAAAGGCAAGCAGTGACACATTGCAGGACTGCAGGGGAGAGATCAGGGGAGGAGAGATATACCTTGGTGTCGTCGGCATACAGATGGAAGCAGAATCCAAAGGAGGTAATGAGTTTGCCAAGAGAGGCAGTATAAAGAGAGAACAGAAGGGGACCAAGAACAGATCCTTTGGGGACTCCAAATGAGACAGGGCGAGAGGAGGAGGTGTCATTGCAAAAAGAGACACATTCCGAAATTCGGGACTTCCACAATTCGGGACTTCCGCAATTCGGCACTTCAACACTTTGGAACTTCGGCACTTCAGCACTTCGAAACTTTGACACTTTCGAAATTCGGCAACTTTGGCACTTCGGAACTTCGCAATTTCGGCATTTTGGAATTTCGGGACTTCGGGACACCTCTGTTGCAGCCGCCTAGTAGATAACTCCCTAATTCCCACGGTATTAGGGAGTTATCTACCAAAAGGCTGAAAGTCTTTTAGCCAAATTTACTAATACTAACTAAAAATTACTTAGTATTAGTAAATTATACCCCTACTCGCTATACCGCGAGTAGGGGCATGTCTATTAAACAGTGAGCAGCCAGTGGTTGCTCACTGTTTAAAAAAAAAAATAGGGTCCCCCTCCCGAGCTCTCACCCGCGATGCGCGAGTGTGGGCTTTTAAACGATTGCCCGCCTCACTGAGTGCTCTGAGCCTAATTGCAGGGCGGGGGAAGGCTTTATAAGCCTTCACCCGCCCTGCAGAGCTCAGTCTGCGCGGAGCCCTCGCCGGGTGAAGATGGATAATATATATATATATATTTTTTACAATGCGTCGGTTATTATGGATTTTTTATTTAGCCTTTTTGGGGCTGAAAAAAGAAGATTTTAGAAGAAAGAAAACATCGAATGGTAAGTTTTTTTTTTACAGGTACTTAGTTAAAGGTCCCCCGCTCATTATTTTTAGGGTTAGGGGGGTAGGTAGGGGTTAATAATTTTTTTTGTTGGGGGGGTGAATAGGGGTTTGGGGACCCCTAGTCACCTGGGGGTAACCTTTTTATTTAGGGCCCCCACCTGCCGCTCAGGGGTGGGGTCCGGGGGGAGGACAATAGGTCCCCCCCATTGGTATTTAGGGCCCCCACCCGCCACTCAGGGGTGGGGGCCAGGCATTAGGTCCCCCGCCACTCAGGGGTGGGGGCCAGGCATTAGGTCCCCCCTTATTCCAATTTAGGGCCCCCACCTGCCGCTCAGGGGTGGGGGCCAGGCTGCTCACTGTTTAATAGACATGCCCCTAATCACGGTATAGCGAGTAGGGGTATAATTTACTTATACTAAGTAATTTTTACTTAGTATTAGTAAATTTGTCTGAAAGACCAATTTAGGTCTTTCAGCCTTTTGGTAGATAACTCTCTAATACCGTGGGAATTAGGGAGTTATCTACTAAGCGGCTGCAAGGAAAGTGCCAAAGTCCCGAAATTCCGAAGTGCCGAAGTTGCCGAATTTCCAAAGTCTCAAATTGCGGAAGTTCCGAATTTCAGAATGCGGAACCGAACCGACATTTTCCCCATGCACATCGCCTGTCAGTAGCTTTAAAGTTGTGGCTGATCAGTGTATAGTAAGGATATCACTATTAGTTTGTAGTTTCTCGGAATGTTTGCAGTCACATTGGGAAATAAATTTAGCTCACTCAGTGCACATGCATACATTTGATCATAAAGTCTTCCTGGCATGGGGGGGTGGTGTGGCTAAGGAGGCAGGCTCATTGTGCAGCATTCTGTAAAAAATAAAAACATTTGTGCAACCACTATAATGATAAAAATACATAATAACAAGGCCAAAATCTATCAAATACATTCAAGTTATATAAATTGGTGCTTTGAGGGTCCCTTTAATTAGTCAGAGGTATTGCCATACACTTGAAACGTAACAGATTATAGGTTCCCTTTAAGAAAAAAATTTCATGGTTAGTCCCTACCCTATAGCTCTATTTGATTGACAGCCCAGATATTTTACTGAGTGAGTTTAGAATTATATTTGAGAACTGATTTACCTTTTTCTTTTTCTTTAGTTAACTCTTGACTGATTACCATACTTACCCTACGTCGCAAGGTTCACCATAAAGCTGTTCTGAGGGATTTTTAAATTCACTGGATATCTTTGTTTGGTCGATAATTAAGTAATTGGCTAGTAACAGGCAATTTGTATTCACTTGTGAAAATGGGTGATCATTATTATCACACTTAATACTTACCATTTCCCATTTGATTCATTGTCAGTTATAACAGATTGGATAAAAAGTGTCTAAATAATTCAGTAGGTTTGGAGTTTCCTGCATCGCGTGTCTCTTCCCTTCTTTCTTTTGTATATTCTGTAAATTGGGAGTTTCCTAGTAGAATCCTATTGGCACAGGACAATAGTCTTCATATAATAAGTATCTTATATTGTGTGTATCTTTCGAACCTAGCCACACTCTTGTGGTGGCACCACACATGAAGGATTTTGAAAATTAAAGGTCTTAAGGAGGAAATATCTCTAGTGGAAGTCAGTTTGACAGCGACTACAGCTGTGGTTTAGGCCATTGCCATTTCTCTGAAAAGGGGCAGTATCTATGCATCAAAATCACTAGATTAATATGTAGCAGTTAGTTATGTTACTTAGAGTGTCCATTTAAAGTGAACAATTAGCAGCTACAGGAGCAGCCAAAGTTAACATATGTTATATATGGTTTTATATCACAAATCAGGAATTACTGCCTATTCAGAGCATTATTTATTTTGATTCATGTATCCATGATAAAAAAAAGTGTATATTGTTCCTTCGATGCTTAGATGTAAACAAAAAGATTCTGCATGATTGCCCAAGGCCCAATCTGGTATCTTGCCCAGGGCCATGGGCAATCTTATTCTGGCTCTGCCACCATCCAGAGATTTTCATGGAGCATATGACCCATCTAGGTCAATCACATCTACAATAAATATGCTTTTATTCAATGGCACCTTCCCTTCTCTTTAGGTATCTGATCAAGGGGCTCTTTGGACTAAACTAACTATTTTTCTCTATTCTATACTTTATTTTCTGTATACTCATTGTCTTCTATTTTTTCCATATTCAATGCATTGTGACAGGCACACAATCTAAGATACACATACAGTGACAAACACACACTGACACACACTAACAGACACATAGATCCTCACTGATTGGTATACTCTGACAGACACACTCAGTCACAGACACACACTGACAAACACGCACACAGTGAGACAACCAGACAGACACACTCACTGACAGACAGACCCACACACACTTACTTAAAGACACACACTCAGACAGACACCCTTTGCTGCTGGGGGGGTCCTTTGCTGCTGGGAAGGAGGAGCTCCTTTGCTGCTGGGGGAGGAGGTCTCCTTTGCATCTAGGAGAGTGGGGGCTCCTGTGGCTGCTAGGTGTAGAATGGAGGCGGTGAGGGAGCTGTAATCTTCCTGCTCACCACTTAGTAATGCCAGGGCTGAAGTGACTTCATATTCTGGCTCCCAGCATTACAATAGGACACGCAAGGGAGCAGAGCGAGAAGAGCTCATAGATTAGCGCTTCCTCACTGCCAGGCTGAAAAACTCAAGCCCACCTGTCTCGGGGAGTGTGTGTGTGGGGGGGGGGGGGGCAGGGTGGCTAGCCGGTCAGCTCTTCGGCTCCTTGGACATGAGGCTAGCAAGGCATCTGCCAGGGCGTTTGAGGTGGAATAAAGTGGAAAGTGCTGCCCAAGGCAAATGCTGTGTCAGCCTCGCGCTAAATACATTGCTGACTGTGTGAATGACGGTCTGTTTGCAACTGTGTGTGTGTGTGACTCTCTGCCCTGCCTTTCACTGTGTGTATGACTGTATACAATTGATTATGTTCGCATATATAGTTACATGACAGGCGCATAGTCGCCATATGGGCAGGTGGAATTCCCCCCAAAACTTACCCCAAAAACACACTAATGTATGGGTCAATATGTCCACAGTTTTATTAATATTGATAACAATAAATTAAAGTCATTGCCCAGCCCCCATCCCGCCATAGAACATCATATGTCCCCCCCCAAAAAAGGCAATGACCGATTATTTCTGTAAATATAAATAGCATCAACAACCATAATAAAACACATCATCAACATAATATAAGTGCCAAACTTTGTTAAATAACCATGGTAGGGGCATACCCGGATACCCCTACCACACACCAGGTTCTGAGCCACAACCGAGCTCGAAACCTACCAAGGTTCATAACGAACCGTTTAACCAAGCTCTTCACCAGCAGTCTAACTGCTGTATTCTATTTACACTACCCCAGAGACTGTTTGTCCCCTAACTTTTCTCTCTCTAGCCCCGCCGCACTTTTACACTCTCACTCCACTCCCACATGGGGCCTTCCCATATGCCCGCCTCCTAGCTTTGTCAAGCCCCTATTCCACTAAGCTGCGCTTGTTCCATAGGGTTACAGGCAGGGCCGGTGCAAGGATTTTTGCCGCCCTAGGCAAAAGTAAAGATTGCTGCCCCCCCCCCCATGTGACATCACAATGCCCCACCCATATGATCTGCCATGTTAACCAACGCCAGTGCTGCAGTACCACCGTGTTTACATTAACCCCTTAAGGACCAAACTTCTGGAATAAAAGGGAATCATGACGTGTCAGGCACGTCATGTGTCCTTAAGGGGTTAAAAGGCCTGCAGTGACAGGCTATAGACACCAGAACCACTACATTAAGCTGCAGTGGTTCTGGGGACTATAGTGTTTCTTTAATGTGAGGTAAATTAGAGATTAGTGCCACGAATAATATACTAGATTGCCTACTTACAACCAGATGATGATGGGCTCTAGCTGCAGTCTGGCTCCACTGGTCTGGTGTAGAACAGGCTCTCTGGAGGCTGTTTGTAACTGTGGTCACAAAAATCAATGTTCTGGGAGAACGGGAAGCAGCTCCATTTTTTTTGGGCCCTTTACACAGCTCAAGGTCTGTGTCCCAGGGTCCACCTTCATGTTCCACCAATGATTTTGTTCACAGGGGGTGGAGTGTGTAGGGGATGTCCGGATATGTGTGTAAGGAATGCATTGTGTGAATCTCTGTGTGTAAGGGATGCATTGTGTGTAAGGGTTGCATTGCTTGTGTGTGTGTGTGTCTGTGTGTGTAATGCATTGTGTGTGTAATGCATTGTGTGTTTTTCTGTGTGCAAGGGGTGCATTGTCTTTGTGTGGAAGGGCTGCAAGGTGTGTTTCTGTGTATGTACGGGATGCAGTGTGTGCGTCTGTAAGGGGTGCATTGAGTGTGTGTAAGGGGTGCATTGAGTGTGTGTAAGGAATGCATTGTGTGTTATTGTGTGTGTAAGGGATACACTGTGTGTAAGGGTTGCATTGCTTGTGTGTGTGTGTGTGTAATGCATTATGTGTTTTTCTGTGTGCAAGGGGTGCATTGTCTTTGTGTGTAAGAAGTGCATTGTGAGTGATTGTGTGTGTGTGTGTGTGATGGATGTCAATCTCTCCCCCCTCCCTTGTCACTCTCTTCCCCCCCTCTCCCTCCCTTGTCACTCTCTTCCCCCCGCCCTTGTCACTCTCTTCTCCCCCTCCCCACTCTCATTCCCCCTCCCTCCCGTCACAATCATTCCCCCTCCCTCCCCTGTCACTCTGACTCCCCCTGTCACTCTCACTCCCTGTCAATTTCTTCTCCCCCCCTGTAAATCTCTTCTCCCCCCGTCATTTCTTCTACTCCCCCCTCCCCTACCAATTTCTTCTACTCCCCCCTCCCCTGCCAATTTCCTTCTCCCCCCCCTTCCCTACTAATTTCCTTCTCCCCAGCTCCCCTACTAATTTCTTTCTCCCCAGCTCCCCTACTAATTTCTTTCTCCCCCCTCCCCGTATGGTCCACGGGTACAGGGAGCTTTTGTTTCCTTTACCCGGCCGGACTAAAAGGAAGTGAACACTCAGTGCACACTTCCTGTTAGTCCGGCCGGGTATAGGAGACAGATGCTCCCTGTACCCGCGGACCATACAGGGCTCGGCCACGCTACAGTGAGGGAGTGACAGGAGGGAGCGCTGACCGCTTCCCTCCTGTCAGCCCCTCTCCTCATGCTGCGCCCGGGCGGTGCGCCCTCATGGACGCACCAGCCCGGGCAAAGCTGCAGCCGCCTGAGGCTCTCTGCAGAGTGCTCGGGCGGCTGCAGCATGAGGGGGGCCGGCGCTCCTGGCGGCGCCCCTTCCCAAAGGGCGCCCCAGGCGGCTGCCTAGTCCGCCTTACAGGTAGCACCAGCCCTGGTTACAGGAAAAGCTCTACTGGAATGGGTGATCTAGTGGTGTGGTATTAAAGGGTACTGGGTGCTCCCAAGGAAAAGAATCTGTTCCCCCACAGTAAATGAACCCAAGGCACACTAGAATTTGCACATAAAAAGTTTTTATTCATACAATATAGTAATGAATGCAACTGAAGAAAAAAGTGCTTAATACAGTGCAAATGTGTTAGAACAATCGTCCCATAACCACTTGAGTAATCTAAAGTGCTAAGAATAAATACTCACACCCATATAATATGGCATACTAACCTAGAGCAGGAGAAATGATAGCCCCTACGTTTTGGCCCTTAAGCCTTCCTCAGGGTAAGGGGAAATATTACGCATAGTCAATACACCTAAAACAAATATCACACACAGTGGCGGAAGCGAAGACCAGATTCCCAGGACACTGGACCACCAGAGATCAGCATGCTCCCCTTCCCTGCAAGGTAACAGGGACGGTGGAATGAATATTTGTTTTTTTTAATAATTATTATTGTAATAAAGCTCTTATACAAACACACTATATGTGGATGAGTGGGTGTGGTCCGGTAGGGGTGCTTTGAAGATTGTTTTGCACAGGGTGCCTAAAGGCCTAAGACCAGCCCTGGGCACAATCATGGTTACAATTCTGTTACTGTGTTCTGTATTTACTCCACTCAGGGGTTTTTGTCTCGATGTACAATTCCCCTCTAGCTTGTGAGCTCAGGGGCAGGATGCTCCTTTTGTTTTAGTGTGTCTAAATATTTATCCACTGATTATATAATTACTAATGTCATGTTTGCATAAATTACAGCACTCTGGTTAAAACAGCTGTACATGAATTGTTAAATAAATAAGATGCATATTGCATTATTTAACAAAACTTTTTAGGTGCATTAGATTTATTTGCATATTATTCACTGGCTGCTTTTTACTCGTGACCTTCTCACATCAAAATATAGTCACCATCACTGGAAGTATGGGTATTATAAAAGGTATTGTTTAACCGTATGGGTGGCAGACGCTATTGTTTACAACCAATAAGTTAAAACCACGAGGGGAATAATAGATTTGCTGCATGTTCCCTGGTAAGGTCATTCATTTTGTGTGTGCGTGTTGAAGCCCAGATCAAGCATATTATGCCTGCTCTGTCTAATCTATGTGCGTCTTTGTATAGATAAACAGCATTACCTGGATCTGAGCAAATCACAATTTGTTTCATACTCAATTGCTCAACGGAAAAGTTTTTTGGCTCTGACCTGAGAGCTGTAATTCACTCTATTGAGGCCACCGAGCTGCACTGGAACCTGCCTCTGAGTTCAGTGACAGCAGATTGACCTCAGATTAGATTAAACTGATTTTTATATTGAGAGACAACACTCTCTTCTTGCGTCCTCAGCAGTAATACGGGGGGACAAGTGTGAGGGAAATGTCACAACGTGGGGAGCTGTGGAGTGGAAAAAGCGGCCTTCTGATGAGAAGCTCAGGGCCCCTGGTAAAATGATCTAAGTGGTTCTGGACTCTGGCCACAAGCCTCCTACTCTGGTTTAATGTGTGAGGGGACGTGTGAGAGGGTCAGGAACGACGTGATGCCAGTTCCATGCACACAGCTCCCTCCTTCCCTTGCAGCAAATTCAGAAAGCAGAAACTAGCATGGTACATTTAATTATTCATCTCTTCAGCGGCATTAACCCTCAGTACTGGGTTTTAATGGAGTATAGAATGCACCTACAGAAAAACATGAGGGGAAGCTGTATCAGGTTTTTAAAATTAACAATGAGAATATTCAAAATGTATATCTATTATCTTCAGGCTTTTTTATAGTTAATGATAGATTTGTTTAAGCCAGAAACAAATATAATCAGAATGACAGAAATAAAGTTGTTTTGTCTCTTTTTTTTTTTTTTGCACTGCATAGGTGTACAAACAGGCTTGCTGTGCCCTCACAGCATTCCATAAGCTAATCATTAGATATAACAGTGCACAATTTTGTAATTATTATCTCGTTCTTAAAGTGTGAAGAATATGCTAGGATTTCTTATGCTGATTAGAAAACATAACATACTAGCAAGAAATAATAGAACTGGCTAAAACTCAGACTACACTGGGTTGGTGAGGAGTCTGCCTAGGACACTTAGCCAAATGAGATGATACAGTTTGGTACCTGGCTTTCCCTTCACTCCTTGCTCTGTCTGTGTACGGCATTGAAACAGGAAGGGCAGTGACTTCCATTCGGCCAATGCTCTTGTGTACTTGGCAGCAGAAGGGGGCGCCCTCCGGGTCATGCCGCTTCCTGTGGCTTCCTGCACCTTCACACTTTCTTGGTTGTGCGGAAGGGTTGTTTATATATACCGCTTTGAGTAGCAGGATGTCTCCTGGGAATCGCTGGGCCTTCAGCAGGCGTGTAGGGTAGCTCTGTGGGGTGTTCTCCCTCAGTAGATTGAATAGGCGTCGCCTTGATACGAACCTGAAGCCTGCAAATATTGCATCCAAATATGTGTTCGGCAGCGCCTTGTTGTGTCTCCATGGGCTGTGTCAGTCCAGACTGGTGGAACAGACACGTGTCCGCCATCTTAGGTGAGTTAGCCGCAATCAAGAGTCGTGGGGTGGCATCTGTTTAGGGTCGTTAGAGGTGTTAGACAGTGGATACCAGGATAACCCCCGCCGGTGCGAGGTGGGGGGGCAGCTATGTTCACCGGGACCACTCTGTCAGCAAAGGAGCTAGAAGAGCGGCCGCCTCTCCAAAGCTCTGGCTCGTGTAGGCCGCAAGCGGGTTATGCAGAGGTTTAACAGGCTCACAACGGGTATCCTCCGGTGCACCGAAGACCCCTTGACAGGATGAGAGCTTATTGCGGTCTGATTAACGGGTAGCCGGGTAGAAATCACGAATTATCAGGGTCAGATGCAGGAGGTCTTGCTATGCATTTCTGGCTTCCTTGGCAGTCAAGCTCCGCTCCCCATTTTGTCTCTTTTTTCTACCTCAGTGTATCAAAATATTCCCAGATAAACTGAGGAGAAAAC
Organism: Pelobates fuscus; assembly: GCF_036172605.1. Lineage (NCBI taxonomy): Eukaryota > Metazoa > Chordata > Amphibia > Anura > Pelobatidae > Pelobates > Pelobates fuscus. Next base: position 304,112,864 of record NC_086319.1, on the reverse strand, counting down.
TATAATTTTGGTAAATATTCACAAGAGCACAGCTCAGTGTAATATTATGGTGTCAGTAGTGTCCTGACCCCCCTGCAAATGTAAAAGGTCAAATCCTATGGAATAGTTTAATTGTATAGGATGCAGGTTGCAGTGCTGCCACCCACCCCATGTGTTTCCTCTTAAGAGTTAATAAGTATGTAGGGATTTAGAAAAATACAGCATTCTGTCTCATTAGAGATTTTTATCTCTAGCTAAAGACAGCAAGGTGAATTGTTAGTGTAGGACTTACCTAAAAGGTGTTGCCGATGTGGCTGGCGAGCTTACACTTAAATGGCCATTGGAGTGATACTAAAAAAACTCCAGTAATTTAAATGTTCATACAGATTTGGAATAGTGTTCAAGTAGCTTTTTTATTGTATGTATTGGGGCTGATGTATACTATAGTCATTTCTTCTGCCCAGGAGTAGTGGGAGTTTGAGCACAAGACTTAATTTTGTATGTTTGTATTAGTTGTCACGTAGTCTTTATACTTGTATTGCTGTCCACTTGACCACCAAAGAAGCAGAGGAAAGGGCCATGTCCTTCAGATGATCATATTTGTAAATAAATAAACCAAAGACCAAACTGAGATGGTAGTGGATGCATGGAAGAGCCTTCCAGATAAAGAGGTAGAGGTTAATACAGTAGAGGAGTTTAAGCATGCATGGGATAGGCATAAGGCTATCCTAACTATAAGATAAGGCCAGGGACTAATGAAAGTATTTACAAAATTGGGCAGACTAGATGGGCCGAATGGTTCTTATCTGCCGTCACATTCTATGTTTCTAAATACCATATAAACAGATAAACCAAATACCATAATAAAAAATAAATAACACTGACACCATTTAACATTGGATGGAAAGGCAGTAGCTTTATTGAGGGTTTTAGAGGCATTACCAAACACTTTAAATTAATTCTATAACCATTTAATTCCGTAATCATGTAATAACATAACCATTTCACCAAGATTAAAATTTAACAATCCGCCCTTGAACCGGCCAGATTGCTTAAACCTTAAGCCTCAATCCACCTCATATTTGAGGCGATTTTACCCCCCAATTCCACAACCTATGACACTAAAATGAAAATAAAAAATGGGTGGGTAGGTGGGAAGCTCAAAGCTTCTCCCTCTTGATCTGTAAGTCCCTCAGGTGTGAAGCCTGCGCAATTCAAATTTGGTATGTACACCTATTACTAACTAGCATGCACTGCTTTCTTTAATCTTAACCAATCAGGGCCTAACATTTTTCCGCCACAAAAAACTAAAAGCCAATGAAAATACCCTGGCTAACCTTCCAAGCTAAACTAACCCTTGACCTTTAGCTGACCCTAACTGATTACCCTATGCTCCCTGCCGGATATCTCTCTCGCGCAATAAGCCAGTGCTTCTCAATTCTCAATACATACCCAGTTATATATTACCCTCTACAGTACCTCACAATGGGTTGAGGAAGTCATTTAACCCTTCCTGCCACTATTCTGCATATGTAGTTGGGAAGAGAGGAGGCCATTGACAGGTGTCCCTTCGAGAATCAATAGCGTCTCTCTTGTTTCACGCTGGGAGATCAAACATGCTACGTTTAATTATTCAAGAGCGATTGTATGATGTATCAATGTTGCACATTCCAGATTGCATGGCAGCTGTCAGAAAGCACATTTTGCTGCATATAAAAGTTTGTGACCTTTTGCTCTTCTCTGCATACCTCTTGTACCTGGACCTGTCAGTTACAATTTGTTTAACTAGCTCGGCAAATTCCAGTAAGAATGACAAAGGTAGCAGATCATTGGTGAAATCCTAGTAACAACTTAGTGCTGATGAACAGTTCATCTCCAGCTGCTGTTAGACTGCACACTGTACCATCATATTAATTGCTTTTGACAAGAAGCGATTTAACTCTTTCTGAACTAAAGCGATACAAGTGGCAGCAAGAACCATGTCATTAGATAATTAAAGTATATTTGTAAGACTTGGACAATCATATTTTTACAAATACAGATTTCTCTGCAAATTAAAAATTGTTATATGCTTGAAATCTATCAAAAACTGATTGCATTAGTTGTTTCCTGGCTAGTCCATGGCATCATCACCATAGGGTTAGCTCCACCCACTTGGCTATTTAGCACAGGAAATAAAATAATTTAAATTATAAATACCCCTCCTACCATATACGATATCCAGTCTTTTTCTTGCCCTGTGGACAGGTTCTCCTTTTTTCAAGTTTACTATTTTATTTTATGCTCATCCGGGCACTTTTTGAAAAAGCCCAGATAGAAGAGTTTAGCCTCTCTCTACACGACAGCCCTGTTAAAGGGGATTCCCAAGGTGTACCTCTCTTAGTGACTATGGGTCTGACCTAGACTCTCTCTCTTATATAATTCTCTTTTTTGGCTTAAAACATTCCTGGGTTTCTTGCACAGTTTTGGGTTATTGTCAAATCAACTTCACTGAATTTGGTTGAATCTGTGAAGACAATATATCCCTATACACTTCAGAATTAATCCAGCTGCTCCTCTCTTCTGTTGCATCATCAATAAACACTAGTACACTAGTGATCTAGTGCTACTTTAAGCCATGCATGCCCATGCCATCACACTGCCTCCACCATGGGCGTCCGCAGGGGGGGGGCAAGGGGGGGCACCATGGGCGTCCGCAGGGGGGGTAAGGGGGGGGATTTTTCAGCTTGTTCTGCTAATTTTCGTGTAAGATTTAAAATGAACTGCAATACCGGCGCCGGCCAGTGGCCAGTGGCGCTGTGTATGGAGAGAGACAGGGACAGGAAGCTGCATCTATCCCTGCTTCTCTCTGCTGAGTGTAACCGCAGGGGAGCAACACATGCAGGTAGAGACAGCCTACAGATCAGGTAAGTGGGGGATGGGATGGGGGGGTTTAAAATAGCCTATAGATTAGGGGAGTAAGGCATGGGGGGCAGCCTATATATTAGGGAAGTAAGGGATGGGGGGGGGCAGCCTATATATTAGGGGAGTAAGGGATGGGGGGGGCAGCCTATATATTAGGGGAGTAAGGCATGGGGGGGCAGCCTATAGATTAGGGGAGTAAGGCATGGGGGGGCAGCCTATATATTAGGGGAGTGAGGCATGGGGGGGCAGCCTATATATTAGGCGAGTAGGGGATGGGGGGGCAGCCTATAGATTAGGGGAGTAAGGCATGGGGGGCAGCCTATAGATATGGGGAGTAAGGCATGGGGGGGGGCAGCCTATATATTAGGGGAGTGAGGCATGGGGGGGCAGCCTATATATTAGGGGAGTAAGGCATGGGGGGCAGCCTATATATTAGGGGAGTAAGGCATGGGGGGCAGCCTATATATTAGGGAAGTGAGGGATGGGGGGGCAGCCTATATATTAGGGGAGTAAGGCATGGGGGGGCAGCCTATATATTAGGGGAGTAAGGCATGGGGGGCAGCCTATATATTAGGGGAGTGAGGCATGGGGGGAAGCCTATATATTAGGGGAGTAAAGCATGGGGGGGCAGCCTATATATTAGGGGAGTAAGGCATGGGGGGGCAGCCTATAGATTAGGGGAGTAAGGCATGGGGGGGCAGCCTATATATTAGGGGAGTGAGGCATGGGGGGGCAGCCTATATATTAGGGGAGTAAGGCATGGGGGGGGCAGCCTATATATTAGGGGAGTAAGGCATGGGGGGGCAGCCTATATATTAGGGAAGTGAGGGATGGGGGGCAGCCTATATATTAGGGGAGTAAGGCATGGGGGGGCAGCCTATATATTAGGGGAGTAAGGCATGGGGGGCAGCCTATATATTAGGGGAGTGAGGCATGGGGGGAAGCCTATATATTAGGGGAGTAAAGCATGGGGGGGCAGCCTATATATTAGGGGAGTAAGGCATGGGGGGGGCAGCCTATATATTAGGGGAGTAAGGCATGGGGGGGCAGCCTATATATTAGGGGAGTAAGGCATGGGGGCAGCCTATATATTAGGGGAGTAAGGCATTGGGGGGCAGCCTATATATTAGGGGAGTAAGGCATGGGAGGGGCAGCCTATATATTAGGGGAGTGAGGCATGGGGGGAAGCCTATATATTAGGGGAGTAAGGCATGGGGGGCAGCCTATATATTAGGGGAGTAAGGCATGGGGGGCAGCCTATATATTAGGGGAGTAAGGCATGGGGGGCAGCCTATATATTAGGGGAGTAAGGCATGGGGTGCAGCCTATATATTAGGGGAGTAAGGCATGGGGGGGCAGCGTATATATTAGGGGAGTAAGGCATGGGGGGGCAGCCTATATATTAGGGGAGTAAGGCATGGGGGGCAGGCTATATATTAGGGGAGTAAGGCATGGGGGGCGGGCAGCCTATATATTAGGGGAGTAAGGCATGGGGGGGGGCAGCCTATATATTAGGGGAGTAAGGCATGGGGGGCAGCCTATATATTAGGGGAGTAAGGCATGGGGGGGCAGCCTATATATTAAGGGAGTAAGGGATGGGGGCAACCTATATATTAGGGGAGTAAGGCATGGGGGAGGGGGGCAGCCTATAGATTAGGGGAGTAAGGCATGGGGGGGGGCAGCCTATACATTAGGGGAGTAAGGCATGGGGGGCAGCCTATATATTAGGGGAGTGAAGGATGGGGGGCAGCCTCTATATTAGGGGAGTAAGGCATGGGGGGCAGCCTATATATTAGGGGAGTAAGGCATGGGGGCAGCCTCTATATTAGGCAAGTGAGGCATGGGGGGGGCAGCCTAGATATTAGTGGAGTGAGGTATGGGGGGGCAGCTTATATATTAGGGGAGTAAGACATGGGGGGCAGCTTATATATTAGGGGATTGAGGCATGGGGGGTAGCCTATACATTAGGGGAGTAAGGCATGGGGGGGCAGCCTATATATTAGGCAAGTGAGGCATAGGGGGGCAGCCTATAGATTAGGCAAGTGAGGCATGGGGGGCAGCATATAGATTAGGCAAGTGAGGCATGGGGGGGCAGCCTATAAATTAGGCAAGTGAGGCATGTGGGGGGGGGGCTAAATGAAGAGTCAGCAAGGAGCAGGAAGGGTCTGCGAGGAGCAGGATATGCAAGGAGCAGGGGCAGTAAGGGGCAGGAAGGGTCTGCAAGGAGCAGAAAGGGACAGAAGGAGCACAAAGGTAAAGTTGAAGAAGGAGCAGAAAGGGACAGCAAGGAGCACAAAGCTAAAGTAGAAGAAGGAGCAGAAAGGAATCAGAAGGAGAAAGGAGCATAAGGGCGCAAAATAAGCATAAAGGTAAAGGAGCAGAAGTAGCCAAATATAGAAGACAGTGTCAGAAGAAAAAGAAGACTGTCAAATGAAGGAGAAGAAAAGGATATTGGAGCAGGAAGGACAAATGAAGTGAACCCTCCACTTTATTCTGGACACCACATCATAAGGCTTTGGTATCTGGGCCTGGCAGGGAAACTCTGGACCTTCTCATCTCCCCAGGTAAAAAAAAAATAGTGTTAATGTGTTCACTTTTATTTACTGAGTGTCAGGAAGCACAGAGTGCCGCTGGGTAGGGGTGTTGCTAATTGGCTAGAGCGGTCAGCTGGCACTCTAAGCCAATCAATAGCTCCCCATTCATAAAAAAGTTTAAAAAAAACTAGCGATTGGTTTAGAGCGTCAACTGTCAACTCTAGCCAATCAGCGTCACCCATGCCTGACGTCAATCTGCACTTCCTGACACTCCGTTTGAGATGCCAAATACCACTGAGGGACCTGGAGCTGGAGGAAGCCTTTGGGGTTAAACCATTTGAGAGCGGTTTAACCCCTTAAAGGAAAGAGCACCCAGGGGCTTCCTGGCATCATAGCATTTTCATTTAGATGAAGTTGTTATGGTGACCAGAATGTTCCTTTAATTTGCTTAACCCCTTAAGGACCAAACTTCTGGAATAAAAGGGAATCATGACATGTCACACATGTCATGTGTCCTTAAGGGGTTAAAGGAACACTATCGTGTCAGGAATACAAACATGTATTCCTGACACCATAGTTGTGAAAACGCTATTCACCCTGGCTTTATGTGATAATGACTATGCTCCTCCCCTTCATGACACTGTCAAAAAGGGGCCAAGCAGGGGAGGGCTGGCAGCCTTAGGCCTGGGGGGCAAAACCAGTCAAGTGGCCCATTGCGCCACCAAATCAGTTCACCATCCATGCCCACCTTTTCCTGGTTTTATAACGGATATTGATGTTATGCTAATCAGTAGCTCTTTGCCATACCCACTCCTTCACGGCTCTGACTTTCAATGTTGTCAGAGCACAGGCTGAGAATCTCTGAGCCTGTGCTCTGACTCACTAACTGAGCGCTGGAACCACGAGGGAGAGGATATGATCTGACTGCACCTACTGCTGGTGCGCACCAGTGGACCACCAGCGAATCGTTTAAATTAAATATGCTGGTGTCCCCAACTTGTGAGCTGTGTTGGCCGCCGGGTGCCTCTGTTGTCATGGCACCCTGCGTGACCGCACAGCTTGCCCACCCCAACGGCTGGTCCTGCTGACACACACTGACGTAACTACTTAGACATCCCTCAATATTAATACAGACATCAGAGTAAACACCAATAAACTGTGGAAACAGAGCTGATCCCCCCAAATTTATAAAGGTTTGCTTAGAGGATTTATTCAAGATTAAATCATGCCTCCTCCTCTCTCTCCCCCATGCGCTGCTCTGTAGGCTGGGAGGAAGTGAAGAGTAATCACAGTCTCCCAGCACAACGCCACCTGTGGCTGCATGGGGAACAGCTGTTTAATGTAATGCTTGCAGGACGGCCAGCTGCCGCAGAACCTCTTTGTTTCCGTCTCTGCAAAGGGCTCCAGGCACTGCTTGTTGTGAGTGTGAGCCACTGTAAATTAGGGGCAGAGGGCACTTGCACTGCGGTCAAGATGGGTCTGGGCAGGAGGAGAGTGCAGTGCAATCAGTGCACTCCCCTCCTGTGGGTCACCAGTAGACTGGTGCACCTGCCCAGGATCAGAGCCGGTGCAAGGATTTTTGCCGCCCTAGACAAAATATAAATTTGCCGCCCCCCCATGTGACAATGCCCCACCCATATGATCTGCCATATGAACTAACGCCAGTGCTGCACACAGTGTGTGTTTACATTAAAAAGCCTGCAGGGACCAGCTATAGACACCACAACCACTTCATTAAGCTATAGTGTCCCTTTAATGTGAGGTAAATTATAGATTAGTGTCACTAATAATATACTAGATTGCCTACTTACAATTAGATGAGGATGATGATGAGCTGCAGTTTGGCTCCACTGGTCTGGTGTAGAACAGGATCTCTGGAGGCTGTTTGCAACTGTGGTCACAAAATTCAATGTTCTGGGAGAATTAGAAGCAGCTCCATTTTTTGGGGGCCTCTTACACAGCTCAAGGTCTGGGCCCCAGGGCCTGACGGTGAGTATGCCCATAAGGCCCACTCATAAGTCCACTTATATGTTCCACCCACCCATGAGTTCGCTCACAGGGAGTGGAGTGTGTAGGGGATGTGTTATGAGTTATTGTAGAGGATCTAATATGTGTGCTTATGGTATGTAGTTTATAGGGATACCAGTTTGTGCAGGTGATGCAGTGTGTTTGTGTGTAGTGGAAGCAGTGTGTATTTGTGTATAAGGGATGTATTATGTGTTTCTGGTTGTGTGTAAGGGATGCATTGTGTGAATCTGTGTTTGTATGCATAAGGGATGCAAGGTGTGTGTCTGTATGTGTGTGCATTGAGTGTAAGAGATGCATTGTGTTTCTGTGTGTATGTAAGAAAAGCAGTGTGGGTGTGTTTGCATTGTCTGTTTCTGTGTATGTGTGCAAAGGATGCATTGTCTTTGTGTGGGGGTTGCATTGTGTGTGTGTGTGTAATGGATGCATTGTGTGTTTCTCTGTGTGTAAGTGAAGCATGTTGTGTTTCTGTGTATGTATAGGGATGCATTGTGTGTTTCTGTGTATGTATAGGGATGCATTGTGTGTGTGTGTGTGTGTGCACATAGTGTGAAAGAGCTCCCTGTCTTGCCCCCTGTCCTATAGAGCTGTCCCTTAGAGCTTCTTAACCCTCCTACTTCTTCTTACCCCCCTTCTTCTTACCCCCTTCTTCTTCTTACTCCCCCTTCTTCTTACTCCCCCCTCTTCTTCTTATCTCCCCTCCTTCTTATTCCCCATCTCCCTCTTCTTACTCCCCCTCCCCTTCCCCCCTCTTTTTCTTATCTCCCCTCCTTCTTATTCCCCCTCTCCCTCTTCTTACTCCCCCTCCCCTTCCCCCCTCTTTTTCTTATCTCCCCTCCTTCTTACTCCCCCCTCTTCTTACTCCCCTTCCCCCTCTTCTTCTTACTCCCCCTCCCCCTCTTCTTATTCCCCCTCCCCCTCTTCTTCCCCCCTTTTTCTTATCTCCCCTCCTTCTTACTGCCCCCTCTTCTTACTCCCCCCTCACCCTCCCTACTCCCCCTCCCTCTCTTCTTACTCCCCCCTCCCTCTCATCTTACCCCCCTCCCCTCTTACTCCCCCCTCCCTCTCTTCTTACCCCCCTCCCCTTCTTATCTCCCCTCCTTCTTACTCCCCCCTCTTCTTACTCACCCCCTTCTTTTTCTTATCTCCCCTCCTTCTTACTCCCCCTCCCCCTCTTCTTATTCCCCCTCCCCCTCTTCTTCCCCCCTTTTTCTTATCTCCCCTCCTTCTTACTGCCCCCTCTTCTTACTCCCCCTCACCCTCCCTACTCCCCCTCCCTCTCTTCTTACTCCCCCTCCCTCTCATCTTACCCCCCTCCCCTCTTACTCCCCCCTCCCTCTCTTCTTACCCCCCTCCCCTCTTACTCCCCCCTCCCCTCCTACTCTCCCCCTCCCCTCTTCTTACTCCCCCCCTCTCCTTACTCTGCCCCTCCCCTCTTCTTACTCTCCCCCTCCCCTCCTCTTACTCTCCCCCTCCCCTCTTACTCCCCCCTCACTCTCCCCCTCTTCTTAATCTCCACCTCCTCTTACTCTCCACCCTCCCCTCCTACTCCCCCTCCCCTCTTACTCCCCCTCACTCTCCCCCTTCCCCTCTTCTTACTCCCCCCTCTTCTTATTCCCCCACCTCCCCTCTTACTCCCCCCTCCCCTCTTCTTACTCCCCACCTCCCTCTCCACCTCCCCTCTAACTCCCCCCTCCCCTCTTACTCTCCCCCTCCGCTCTTCTTACTCCCCACCCCTTCTTCTTACTCACCCCTCCCCTCTTCTTACTTCCCCTCCCTCTCCTCTTCTTACTCCCCCTCCCTCTCCTTACTCCCCCTCCCTCTCCCCCTCCCCTCCTCTTACTCTCCCCCCTCCCCTCGTCTTACTCCCCCCTCACTCTCCCCCTCTTCTTACTCTCCCCCCTCCCCTCTTCTTACTCCCCCCTCTTCTTATCCCCCCCTCCCCTCTTCTTATTCCCCCACCTCCCCTCTTACTCCCCCTCCCCTCTTCTTATCCCCCCCTCCCCTCTTCTTATTCCCCCACCTCCCCTCTTACTCCCCCCCTCCCCTCTTCTTATTCCCCCCCCTCTCCCCTCTTCTTATCCCTCCCCTCTTCTTATTCCCCCCCTCCCCCCTCTTCTTATCCCCCCCTCCCCCCTCTTCTTATCCCCCCTCCCCTCTTCTTATCCCCCCTCTTCTTATCCCCCCACCCTCTCCCCTCTTCTTATCCCCCCCTCTTCTTATTCCCCCACCTCCCCTCTTACTCCCCCCCTCCTCTCTTCTTACCCCCCCTCTCCCCTCTTCTTATCCCTCCCCTCTTCTTATTCCCCCCCTCCCCCCTCTTCTTATCCCCCCCTCCCCTCTTCTTATCGCCCCCCCTCTTCTTATTCCCCCCACCCTCTCCCCTCTTCTTATTCCACCCCTCCCCTCTTCTTATTCCACCCCTCCCCTCTTCTTATCCCCCCTCCCCTCTTCTTATCCCCCCCTCTTCTTATTCCCCCCAACCTCTCCCCTCTTCTTATTCCACCCCTCCCCTCTTACTCCCCCCCCTCCCCTCTTCTTATTCCCCCCCTCTCCCCTCTTCTTATCCCTCCCCTCTTCTTATTCCCCCCACCCTCTCCCCTCTTCTTATTCCACCCCTCCCCTCCCCTCTTCTTATTCCACCCCTCCCCTCTTCTTATTCCACCCCTCCCCTCTTCTTATCCCCCCTCCCCTCTTCTTATCCCCCCTCCCCTCTTCTTATCCCCCCTCTTCTTATTCCCCCCACCCTCTCCCCCCTTCTTATTCCACCCCTCTCCTCTTACTCCCCCCCTCCCCTCTTCTTATTCCCCCCCTCTCCCCTCTTCTTATCCCTCCCCTCTTCTTATTCCCCCCACCCTCTCCCCTCTTCTTATTCCACCCCTCCCCTCTTCTTATTCCACCCCTCCCCTCTTCTTATCCCCCCCTCCCCTCTTCTTATCCCCCCCTCTTCTTATTCCCCCCACCCTCTCCCCTCTTCTTATTCCACCCGCCCCCCCTCTTAAGAATTTCGGGCGGCCTGGGGGGCAATTGCCTCCCTGCCCCCCGGCCCAGCCCGCCCCTGGGGCCAAGCATAGATGTCATTACAATTATGCCCCCCCCTGGAAAAATTCCTGCGGACGCCCATGGCCTCCACCATGTTTTACGGATGATGTGGAATGCTTTGGATCATAAGTCGTTCCAAGCCTTCTCCAAACTTTTTTCTTTCCATCAGTCTGGTACAGGTTGATCTTCGTTTTGTCTGTCCAAAGAATGACGTTCCAGAACTGGGCTGCTATTTGAGATGCTTTTTTTTGGCACAGTCTAATCAGGCCTTTCTATTCTTGAGGCTGGTTTCCATGTGGTGAACCCTCTGTATCTGCTCTTGTTAAGTCTTCTCTTTATGGTAGACTTGGATAATGATATGGATAGCCTGTTTCACTTGCATTGAGAGTTAATTTGACCGCATGTTGTGGGTTCACAGCAACAGCTTCCAAATGTGAAAGCCACACCTTGAATCAACTCCAGACCTTTTATCTGCTTAATTGATAAAGAAATAACAAAGCAATAGCCCACACCTGTCCATGAAACAGCTTTTGCGTCAATTGTCCAATTACTTTTGGTCCCTTGAAAAGGAGGGGGCTACATATTAAAGAGCTGTGATTCATAAGCCCTTCTCCTAATATGATGTGAATACCCTCACATTAAAGGGACACTATAGTCACCTAAACAACTATTTTTATGCAAACACTGCCTTTTCAGAGATATTAGATATCATTTGGTGTTTTAGGGGTTAACCACTTTAACATCTGGTTTTGTGTGTATCTTTAAGTATTCTATTTAGTGAGTGATTTTGGAGCACCCACACAGTGTTTCAGCTGTTACACTAAATATACTGTAATAGATTACGATATAAGCACCTGTATTTCACACATCTGTTTGTGTATTTATCTTTTTAAGTTCTTGATATGTACAGTTTCATATCAGAGTGTGTTTCTGTTGCCTATGCACTTGTTAAGAAAGTGTCTCCATTCAACACATTTTGATCAACTTATTTATATTTTATGTTTTTACCACTGTTTGCCTTTTATCTGGTACTTGTTGTTTTAGCACAGGCTACTATATAGAGTATCCTGATATTAGTAATACAGTACAGTACAGCTTGTTGCAAATTTGGACTCCGTGCCTTCCCCAACTATTTCAGCCCTGGCTACCTTGGCTCAGGCAGCCAGGGATAATCCTGTGATTCTCCCACCTGCTCTTTTCTCCTTTCCTATTTCCCTCCCCATTACTCCATTGCCAGACCTTCATCACATGTCTGGCTCTTTGGCACCTGTGGTTGTATCTGGGCCCTGCAATGGAGCCACTGGGAAACTTCTGAGGTCTCCGGTGGCTAGTGCACCTGCTTCAGCTGAGGTTTGTGCTGGCACATTTACTGTACGTTTTAATGGGTCGGGCCTCATTTAGGGGAATATGCTGCATGTCAGTGCTGATATTTCTGCTGGGTCCACGGTACATTCTGCATCTTGAATTATTCTGCTATTGTTTCTGCATTGCCTGCTCCAGCCGTTGCCTTGATCAGTACCCTTGGTGCTCCCATTTTGTATTCTGTTTTGCAGGAAGTCTTAACAAACTTAGAGCAGACATTCTCAGCAGCTTTCAGGGCTGACTCCATCGAATCAACTGACCGCACTGGCATCACCAAGTACTCCAATGCAGCCGCTGGTGGAGTCTTCCAATCAGTGAGATCAAGAATCACAGCCCTCCAGGACTCGTAGTGAGTTTTTGCCTCCTTCTATTACATGATGCTGGGTCGGAGGATGAAGGGTCACTGGGGCTATCACTAGGGGACCCAAGGTCATGTTTTGCATATTGAAAACGCTGTTGCTATTGCAGGGTTGGGTTAGCCACTTGGGTGCTTCGGCAGTGTTTTCTTTGCCTCCAGTTCCTCAGTCCTGTCCTACCTCATGCATGGACCATTCAGACTTGTAACAATTTAAAGACTGATAGCGATGCTTCTTGATTTTGGCTTCCTGTAATTTGGAGCAAGACCTCCCCATTCTAAAATATAGGGAGATAATATATTATATCTATCAATATTTTAGGGACGGGCAAGTAGAGAGTATGACAAACCATCTATCCCAGTCTTTTAACATCCAATATATGCATCGTTGGTCACACTTGGAGCCTGAGAGGGTTTTGCCTTCAGGGAGGTTCTTCTTTTTCCCAGCATTCTCGTTCCTTTAGCCATACTGGATAGGGGGACATGGGAAGTTTCAAAACAAGCAGGGAGCATCTTTCTACTTTTGTTACATGTGCAAGTGTAAACAACCTCCTCATGTTAAAGGACTCTTCTGGTCGCTCCTCATTTCTCAAAGGCACAAACCCCGTTGAGGGTGAACGCAATTGAGAGATGGCTTGATGCCTACTCCCTCAGACAGCAGGCAGACTGGCTTCAGACAGGCATTTGTCATCCCAGTCTCAAGTTATTCCCCGGGTAGAGCTTCTCCTAAAAATATTCAATCTGCATATGCTTCTCCACAGCTAGTCGGGGGGGGGGGGGGGGGGTTGCAGGCCCCTATTCTGCTCCTCCAATTCTGAACTCATTATTTCCCCATTACGTGTCATGCCAAGGGAACTGGTCATCCACTGGGCTTCTCTTCATTTACTGGCTTTCCCACTGGTAAATAATCTGTGTTTTGATGCTTCTCGAGTGTCTATCAGATAGTTGGGGTCTATGCTTACCTGATTTTGTTACAGGATAAAATGGTGAGATAGAGTTCCCCCACGTCATTGTACTGCACCTGGGTGACAACGGTTTGGGTGTGATGCTGGTGCTGGATTTGGCAAGGATCATCTCTAATGGTGTCTTCCTGGGTGCTAGGGGTGCAGGTCCAACATTTTGCCGCATCTCCTCTGGCATCATTTCTCTTAGCTGGGTGCTACTTATAGGGCCCATATATAAGTCAACAGGCTAGTGGCCAAGGTGCACAGTGTTGTTGCCTGACATCTTGCCTGAGGATTTGTCAGGTTTGCATACAGTTCTTTTGGCTCAGGCTTAACCAGGCATTTTTTACTAGTGGGTGGTGGCAAGAGAGTAAGGCCCCATTTTGGGAAGTGGCTTGATTGGCCGTCCGCCTCTGTGACAGAGCTCTAGTACTCCGACCGACTACCTCAGCCAAGTCTGCTTCCTCATAGCTACCAGGGACCCTAGAGCTCCTCAGACCCAGTCGCCACGGCTTGACTGGGATCACTGAGGGCCTTTTCCATCCTGGGCCAAACACCAGACGACACTTGGTGAAGGTTAAAACAACAACTAAATTTACCAATAGCACACATATTTTAAGCCCCCAACAGCCTCATTTACATACAATAGGGTGCATAGAGAACTATAGTACAAGGATGGGTGGGGTCAGACAATAGCAAGGGCTGATGGGAGATTGAGAAGGGACAGGGCAGCTAGTTTAAACAGGGTGACCAAAACACAAAAGGAATCTGGGGACCAACACATAGTGTCTGTCTTCCATCCCCAGTGATGGTGACTACCGTCACAGCCTCCAACTTCATGGTGGAGCTTGATTCGCCAAAGATCTAGCTTGCTGCTGCCCTTTATGCCTCTTCTTCGGAGCTGAGGAGTTTAGTTGGTCCCTTAGCACTGTCACCCTAGTTAATTAAGTTATTTATTTCACAGTTGTTCTGTTCGAACAGTTTTTGGTGAATGTCATGTTAATTGCAAATAAAAGTAGCCTGTCATGGCTCTTTCCCTCCAGCCTGTTGTCATGTGTGGTTTATTTAGGGAGTTGGTTGGGGGGAATGCTGCTTCAGAAATAGTGGTTGGGTTGTTCTTTAAGGGAGGGGGAGTGAGAAACAGGGATACATGAGATAACCCCTTATGGATAGATGTATCACTAGGTGCAGCAATGACATGTGCTGTCGAGGGCATATTACTGGGCCTGCAAAAAATAATAAAGTCACTGTTCTAGAAAGGGTAACTGATAATTCAAACTTAATTAGCTGTTCTTTTACCAAAGCTGTGCAATTAAGTCACCTGCAAACCTTTCAAGTGAACAGCCCCCCAGAGAATGATTTGTTCTTCCGTAGAAGTGTATAAAACAAAAGCTTTTTTTATTCTTTTTTCCACAGCGGTAATAAAAAACCCCAGTACACAAGTTGGAGAGTGTAGTCAGTTAGGAATCACAGTTGCCAAAAACACAAAGTATACAAACGAATCATCGCAGGCATATTTACCTTTATTCTGACACATCACAAGCAATTACTGTAGCCCCATGTAGCTAGAGCGCAGCTAAGCGGAAAAAGGCCTTGACAGGGGTTAGGAGGCGGGCTTAGGAGGAAGTAAGCGAGGGTTGGAATTATGGGTAAGTGGGATTGGCTATTTAAATGAGCAGCCATTTTAGGTGAGTCATTCTAACTTCCTACCTGGTCGAGTTTGTGTTCGCCTCGGTGTGCGCGGACTTTGCTTGGTCGGATTTCTTTTGTCTCCTCTGCAGGAACAATGGACGACGTGGAGCGTTTGCTGGAAGGGATCAGGTCGGCAGCACGGCATCAAGGTGTGGACTGGCTACGGGCACAGCTTGGCCCTGCCCTGGCGGAGGCGGCGGATCGGGACGGCGATGGCGGGAGACCGGTCCGGGCCCGGAGGCCCCCGAGGAGGCTAAGCCCGGGCGCGGGGCCCGGTGAAGTGGTACCCGGTAGCAGTGGAGTTCCAGTTACGACCGGCAGCAGGCCCGGGAGCCGCGTGGTCGAGGCCTTGCCTCCCCGTGTGCGGACGGAGCCTCGGATGTGCACTAGGCGGCAAAGGGATATCGTGGACGGGGGCGCGGCTGCTAGCAGGTCGGAGGCGGCCGGGCGGCCCCCTGGTGCTTCGAGACCCACGGAGGGGAGGCCCAGGAGGGCTTCCCCCCCTTCGGACAGCGGAGACGATGAGGAGCCTGGATCCGGGAGACCGCATGGCAGGCATCAGGCAAGTGCAGAGGGCTCAGGTCGGGGCCCTCTTGGCGGGAAGGTTGTTCGGGGGAGCTCTGCCACTGGGGGGGGCGGGAGTAAGCCGGTTGGGGGTACACAGGCCTTAGTGGGAAAGGGGGAGGGCCCTGGGGCCCCGAAGAGAAAATGTGGCTCTAAAGGAGTAAGTTCTAAGGGTGGTAGGGGTTCCCGGGAGGGGGCCAGGTCAGACAGAGGGTCTCCCGTAGGGGTGGTGGGTAGTTCGGGGCCATCGGGGTCTGGCAAGCAAGGGGTCAGAGGTAAGGGGGTGGGGGAGGGGGTTTCGGAGGTAGCTAGGCAAGGGCGTAGGGTAGGCCGGGAGTCGGGTCTTTCCGTAGTGGAGGGGCGCAGGGGGGGCCCGGGTTCCAGGAGTAGTAGTGACAGTCCCTCACCCGTTAGATCTCTGGGGTCCCGGGATGCTCGGGGGCGGTCGGGTCGGCACTGCTCCCCCTCGGATAGCTCAGCAGGGGAAGGTGCGGCAGCCCCTCGGTATGGACAGCAGGGGCGGCTTGCTGGTAGAGACGGGAGGAGTCGTAGCCCCAGGGGTTCCCGGGTGCCACGTGGTGGTAGAGGTCAGCGGGAGGCTTCGGTGCAGAGCAGGCGCTCCCGGGGTCGGGACGGGAGGGGAGTGGATGTTCGTTACCCCCTACCCAGGACTTCTTCTCCTTGTCCTAGATTTCGGAGCCGTTCTGCTTCCTCACAGGCTGGGCACCGGGTGGGCTCCCCGGTCGGCGAGATGGCGGCGGAAGTTCCTCTTCCCGGACGTCAGGCGATCGGTACTGCAGCCCCCACCGCTCCGGTGTCGGGGGGCTTGGCCGGTGAGTCCAGTGGGTCACTACACTCTAGCGCACTAGTTACCACACTTCAGGCACTACTCCACTCATTGGGGGCGGGGGGTGACACTAGCGGCGTTGGTCAGGTGTGGGCTCCGGGTGCAGTGGCTTCAGGTTCTCGGATCCGGGATTCCGCGGGGCCTAGTTCGGGCGGGGATTTGGTGGTGCCGCAGGACGTAGGGGAGGTTGGGAGCGAAAGGGCTGAGTTGTCCGGGGGTATCCCCGACGCGGCTAGGCAGCACGCGTACGTATCTTTTGCGGGCCCACTGGGGGTCCATTTGAAACAGGACGTGAAGGATAAGATTTGGAAGGGCGAGTTCTGTGAGATTTTCTCCCTCCTCCCGTTAGAGGACTTCATTGACCTCAAGGAGGAGGATAAGAAGGATGAGAAAAAGGAGGAGGAGGAGAAGAGGAAGCGGTACCGCAAGATACCGAAGTCCTTCGGTAATTGGTTGCGGGCTTTTTGTGTGCTGGCTAGCGTGCTCGGCGAGAAATCGCCGGGGTTGTGCTCGTCTTTGTTCTGCTATTTGGATGGCATTTGGGAGGCGTACCGGACTTACGGGGGGTTGGCCTGGTGGAGGTACGACGAGCAGTTTCGGCAGCGGCTGGCGGCTAACCCGGGTATGCGGTGGGACCAAATGGACCTGCCGCTCTGGATGAAGCTAATGATGGCGCAAAAAGCGCAGCCCTTTCAGAGCTCGGCCGGCGCCAGGGGGCAGTCCGCCTCGTCGGCCACCTTACAAAAGGGCTTATGCTGGCTCTATAACGAGGGCCAATGCAAATGGGGAGCCTCCTGTCGTTTCAAGCATGAGTGCTCCGGCTGCGGGGGAGCTCATGGGCTCAACCGCTGCTTTAAGAAGGGTAAGTCCGGAGGCGCCGGCGCGGCTGTCGCGCCGGGGGGAGGGGGTGCATCCGCTTCCCCTGGGCCTAACCCCAGTGAAGCTAAGCGCGATGGAGCCGTGGCTAGGCCGCTACGGTAACAGGGCGGACGCTGCGGTGCTCCTGGCGGGGTTTGCGGTGGGGTTCTTTATTCCGTTTCAGGAGCGACGAGGGGGTCAAGGGAGGCTGCGCAACCTGAAGTCCGTGGCGGACTTCCCGGATGTGGTTAGGGAAAAGCTGGGCAAAGAAGTCGGACTGGGCCGCATGGCAGGCCCGTTTGTAGTGCCTCCGCTGGAGGGCCTGCGGGTTTCCCCACTTGGGGTGGTCCCCAAGAAGGAGCCGGGTAAATTTAGACTCATTCACCATCTCTCATACCCGAAAGGGGAGTCGGTGAATGACGGTATTCATAAGGAATTGTGCTCGGTGTCATATGCATCTTTCGACCGGGCGGTCGATTTGGTCCGGCGGGCCGGGCATGGGGCCCTGATGGCTAAGGTGGACATCGAGGCCGCGTTCCGGCTGCTACCGGTCCACCGGGACTGTCATCACCTGCTGGGGTGTTTCTTTGAAGGGGCCTACTTCGTGGACTTGTGTCTGCCCATGGGCTGTTCCATTTCGTGCTCCTATTTTGAGAAATTCAGCACTTTTCTCGAATGGGTGATACGGGTGGAAGCAGGGAGTCGTCTTATTGTACATTATCTAGATGATTTTCTGTGTGTGGGACCGGCCGGTTCCCTGGATTGCCTGCGCCTGCTGCGGACGGTTGAGTGGGTGACGGGCCAATTCGGGGTTCCGCTGGCGGCGGATAAGACCGAGGGCCCGACCACGTGTCTGAGTTTTCTAGGTCTGGAGATTGACTCTGGGAGGGGAGAATGTCGGCTGCCCCAGGATAAGCTGGCAAGGCTTCGGGGGGCGGTGGCTGCCGTTGCTGGGGCACGCAAGGTGACTCTGGTGCAGCTACAGTCTTTGATTGGGTTGCTCAATTTTGCGTGTCGGGTCATCCCGATGGGAAGGGTGTTTAGTCGCAGCTTGTCGGCCGCTACCGCGGGGGTTAGATCCCCGCACCATTTTGTACGGGTGTCGGCGGCCATGCGAGCAGACTTGGGCATCTGGGATGCCTTCTTGCGGGATTTTAATGGGACGGTGTTGTTCCGGCAGGAGGGCCAGTCGTCGGCCGAGCTGGAGCTTTTTACGGATGCTTCGGGCAGTATAGGCTTTGGGGCATATTTCGGGGGCTCCTGGTGTGCGGAGCGGTGGCCGGACTCTTGGGGTTCGAGCCCTCTTATGCGCAACTTGGCTTTCTTGGAGTTGTTCCCGTTGGTCGTTGCAGTAGCGTTATGGGGTGACAGGCTGCGTGATCGGAAAGTGGTATTTTTCTCGGATAACATGGCGGTGGTTCACGCGGTAAATCGCCAGTCGGCGGCCTCAAAGCCGGTGGTTCAGCTGCTTAGGCGACTGGTATTGCTGTGTATGTCCCGAAATGTTGTTTTTCGCGCGCGCCATGTTCCCGGCTATTTGAATGAGGTGGCTGATGCTCTATCTCGTTTTCAGTGGTCCCGTTTCTGGCTGGCGGCGCCGGGGGCATCGAAGGAAGGGCTGGCTTGCCCGGACGAGATTTGGCAGCTGGGGGCATCCTGCTTGGAGGACTCGTGAAGGCTTCTCTGGCACCGGCCACTTGGGCCTCGTACAGTAAGGTTTGGGGCTTGTGGGAACGGTCACTGGAGGGGTTGGCCATGGACAGCGGGGAGGCCCTGCGGGACGCTTTCTTGTGGTACACCTGTCAGTTGCTGACAAAAGGGCCGTCCCCTGCCGTGGTGGACAGATCCATGGCGGCTATGGCGTTTTGGTTTCGGTGGCATGGGAAGGAGGACTTTACCAAGACCTTCGTCATCAGGCAAGCCCTGAAGGGTTATCGCAGGGGGCGCAGGGCGCCGGATACCAGGCGCCCGGTGTCGGTGCGGCTGCTGGGGGACTTGGTGGGTATATTGCATGAGGTTTGTTTTGATGGGTTTGAGGCTTTACTGTTCAAAGTAGCGTTTGTTTTGGCGTTTTTTGGGGCATTCCGAGTAGGGGAATTGGTGAGTGCTAGTAAACTGGCGCAAGGGGGCCTGCAACTGTCGGGGGTCCGTATCCTGGATAGGAAGGTGGTGATGCACCTTGGCAGGTCCAAAACGGACGTCCGCGGCGTGGGCCGGGACGTGACACTGGGGGCCTTGCCAGGCTCGGCTTTGTGCCCGGTGGCTGCTACGGTGGAGTATCTGGCGCGGAGGCCAGCGGTGGGGGGCTCCTTATTGGTGCATGCTGACGGATCGTCCCTTTCTCGGTTCCAGTTCACGAAAGTTTTTCGGTTGGGCTTGGGCAGGTTGGGGCTTCAAGCTGCACGATTTGGGACGCACTCGTTCCGTATTGGGGCGGCCACGGAGGCCGCACGGTTGGGTTTGGGGGACGAGGTGGTGAAGAGGATCGGGAGGTGGGAATCGGTAAGATTCCGCTCCTATGTCCGGTTGGGTCTATTGGATTAATGGCATGGGACTGTTTCGTAATTCAAAAAAAAAAAAAAAAAAAAATGTGTAGAACCATCAAATTCAAAAGGTTTGTGTTATGATGTGAGGGGTTAATGGCTATGTTGGGATGTTTCGCTGTGTTGGTTGGGGATGGGGTAGGGGTCTCTGTTGGACTTCCCTCATCATTTGTTTTCTCCCCCCAGGGCGTGTGGTATGGATCGTGGGCCATTCGTTTGTCTTCTGGGCCGAGAGGAGGGCCGCAGCTCGAGCGCAAGGCCAGCAGCTGGGTTTTCCGAGAGGCCAGTTGGCAGTTCGTTGGTTTGGGTATCGGGGTTTTTGCTGGGGGGATGTTTGTGGGAAACTGTTTGGGATGCTGGCAGCAGGGTACTCGCCAGACGTGCTGGTATTACATGTGGGGGGAAATGACCTGGGCCTTACGCCGCAGCGCCGGCTGGTGAAGTGGATGAAGCAGGACATTAATAAGTTAAGGGGCCTGCTTCCGGGGGTAATGTTGGTCTGGTCTGAGATTGTCCCGCGGCGCCGGTGGCGGCACGCTCGGGATCCGGGGGCTATGGAGAGGTGCAGGAAGAAGGTGAATAGCTTGATGGCAAGCTTTGTGCGGAAAGTAGGGGGTGTAGTGGTACGGCACCTGGAGTTGGAGGAAGGGTTGCCAGGATACTACCGCTCGGATGGTGTTCACCTCTCGGATGTGGGTTTGGACCTGCTCAACTTGGGTTGGCAGGATGGTATAAGGATGGCTCTGTTTCTTCGGGGTGGCGGAGCTCAGACAGCTTAAGGGGTCAAGGTCTGAGCTTGTGGCGGGACGGGGAGCTGAAGGAGAGGAAATAGGCTCCCCTGGATGAACGTGAGGTGGAATAAACAGATTGTGGTCATCGGTGGTTGAGAGGTTTCGAGTCCTGGAGGTGGCTCAGAACCTGGTGGGGCAGGGGTATCCGGGTATACCCCTGCCGTGGTTAATGGTGGTTGGCACTTTGATATAAAGTTGGTGTATGTTATAATTATGTATATATGTGTTATTATATGGGGGTCATTGCCTTTTGTATGGTAGCCGAAGGAACAGGATGCGAGGGGGCGGAGTATGGGGGGCAATGACCCATGTTTACCTGTTAATTTATTATCGATATTATTATTATTATTATTATTATTATTATTATAATTATTGGTTAATAAAGCTGTGGACAAATTTCCCCATACTACTTAGTGTCTGTGTATTATTGGGTTAGGTTATGGGGGTGGTTTGTCCTGGATTCCGACTGCCCAAATGGCGACTATAGACCTGTCATGTAGCCCCATGTAGCTAGAGCGCAGCTAAGCGGAAAAAGGCCTTGACAGGGGTTAGGAGGCGGGCTTAGGAGGAAGTAAGCGAGGGTTGGAATTATGGGTAAGTGGGATTGGCTATTTAAATGAGCAGCCATTTTAGGTGAGTCATTCTAACTTCCTACCTGGTCGAGTTTGTCCCACCCACCCTCCCTTTGTTTGTTTTGTGTTTATTTAACCCGTTTCTTTCACAGCGGCGGGACGGGGAGCTGAAGGAGAGGAAATAGGCTCCCCTGGATGAACGTGAGGTGGAATAAACAGATTGTGGTCATCGGTGGTTGAGAGGTTTCGAGTCCTGGAGGTGGCTCAGAACCTGGTGGGGCAGGGGTATCCGGGTATACCCCTGCCGTGGTTAATGGTGGTTGGCACTTTGATATAAAGTTGGTGTATGTTATAATTATGTATATATGTGTTATTATATGGGGGTCATTGCCTTTTGTATGGTAGCCGAAGGAACAGGATGCGAGGGGGCGGAGTATGGGGGGCAATGACCCATGTTTACCTGTTAATTTATTATCGATATTATTATTATTATTATTATTATTATTATAATTATTGGTTAATAAAGCTGTGGACAAATTTCCCCATACTACTTAGTGTCTGTGTATTATTGGGTTAGGTTATGGGGGTGGTTTGTCCTGGATTCCGACTGCCCAAATGGCGACTATAGACCTGTCAAGACTTATTTGCACCAATTTCAGGTTATGAGCTGCACACATAACAGAGGCCACCAAAAACTGTATAAAAAAAGCATATATTAGTGTAGTTGGGTAGCGATACATCCACTTGTGACATGCAGTGCCCCTGAAGTTTCGCTCTATGCATGTAGCTAGTGTGGGCAAATAAAGATAGGTTGTGTGTCTATAGTGTTTATAGTCCTTGTTAGGATGAGTTTGCTTAGAGGAGGATTGACTGTTGGCATTATATTGTTATAAGGGGACACTTACCTGTGCAGCAGGAGTTTATAGGATGTGTAGTTTAGCACTCAGTAGTAGTATAATTTATGAAAATATATGTATTAAACACTTTATTCCTGCAGTTAGAAGTATGTGACATGAGAAATAGCTGCACCTGGAAATACCTACAGAACTGTATTAGCCCCCACTCAATTAATATGAAGAAAGAAATTGGGCCCGACGAAGGATAGGACATCTACTCTTGGCCAAGCACCATCATGGACCCTGGACTATATTACTATGAATCCCCTGTGATGAGTTGTACTAGAGTGCCTGAGTTGTTGTTTTTTTAGTAAATCAGTGTCTGCAATGTGAGGTGAGTATCTCTTTTGTGCACACCTCTAAAAATGCGAAATATAGATAGATAGATAGATAGATAGATAGATAGATAAATAGATAGACCAATAAATGATAGATAGATAAATGATGTATAGATAAATAGATAAATGATATATAGATAGACAGACAGACGGACGGAAGAACAGTTTTTGTCTGTCTATTATCTATTGTCAAATAATTTCACTGTATTATTGTAAATTGCTGTAGAAAACATTGGTGCTATATAAATGTTAATTATTATAATTGTAATAATAATAGATAGTCAGAGAGGCAGCAAAAACAGAGAGAGAGAGAGAGAATTCCAATGCTTTTTTAACTGCGGCATATTATGTGTTTAGGATAGCATTATGTATCTCAGTCATTTATATTTTCCATTAGGATTTACAAACCTGAAGGTGGCTATCCCATAAATCCCCCCCCCCCCCCCCCCCCCAGGAGTTATAGAGCTCTGAATACATTCTGTACACAAGTCCCCATTTGACCTCTAAGTCAAATCTCACTCAGTGTTGTTATTCACACCAACCCTGAGCAAATTAGGAGGGGTGTACAATTGCAGAGGTAAAACAGGAGCAATGCAAAACAAACGAAAGGGATAAAAAAAAAAAAAAAAGAAAGCCAACAGCTTCTGAGCCGAGCTCATCACTATGGCAGGGTAATAAGGTCAATGTGAAAAGGGCTGCAAGGCACATACCCCCCTAAACATGTGGGGAGTGGAAACGACCCGACCTTCTGTTGTAGAATCCGAACCCATTGAGTCAATTGCCAGAAAACATGACATGACCTTTCGGATTCAGTGAGCATCAGTTTCCAGAGAAGGCTGGCGTGCACTTTTCCATTTCACTGGATCCCCCTCAGGGTCTCAACTCACCGGAAATAATAGCTCGCTTTAAAATCTGCACTCCTTTAATGAAAAAGGGAAAGCTGCGCACACACACACATGGCACCCAGCTTGACCCGAACAGCAGATTTAAGGAATGTATTTATTTTTGTGTGGTTTTCACTCCCTGTCTTTATCGTAGCATTAAGACCCTTCTTGGTATTTTGTGTTTCATCCCAGCTAGCGGATCTTTTTTTCTAAAATGTACTTATTTTATTTTTTTGGTGTCTGGTAGAGAAGGTCAGAGACTAACACTAGTTTAAGGGCTTACGAGAAAACCACACTTATCCTAATGATTAGTGGAATAAATGCGTTTAGGATTCAGTGCGGATGAAAGCTGGTAGTGACAAGACTTAAAGCAGAAAATTTTGTAGATTTCATAAAAGTTATGTTGTAAATTAGTGGAGAGGGTTAATTTGGAAACAAATTACCGTATATACTCGTGTATAAGTCGATCTCATGTATAAGTCGAGGGCAGTTTTGTGACCAACAATTGTGAAATATGCTATGCCTCATGGATAAGTCGAGGGTAAAACTTGGGGCTATGAAATTCTGTGATTTTTAGAACTATATACACACTCATACAAACACACTCTGCATTCTACACACACACACTCATACAAACAATCTGCATTCTACACACACACTTATACAAACACACACACTCTGCATTATATACGCACACACTGTGTGTATATAATGCAGTGTGTGTGTGTGTTTGTATGAGTGTGTGTAGAATGCAGATTGTTTGTATGAGTGTGTGTGTATATAATGCAGAGTGTGTGTGTTTGTATGAGTGTGTGTAGAATGCAGATTGTTTGTATGAGTGTGTGTGTATATAATGCAGAGTGTGTGTTTGTATGAGTGTGTGTAGAATGCAGATTGTTTGTATGAGTGTGTGTGTATATAATGCAGAGTGTGTGTAGAATGCAGAGTGTGTGTGTGTGTGTGTGTGTGTGTACTGGGTGGGAGGAGGGCATTTTTATTATAATTTATTTATTTTAATATTTTAAGTTTGTTTTATTTTAATATTTTTTATTGTATTTTTTTAATATTTGATTTAATTTTCGTCCCCCCTCCCTGCTTGTTAGCTTGCCAGGGAGGGGGGCTCTCACTCCCTGGTGGCCCAGTGTATGGGCTGTGTAGGAGGGGGGGCTGACAGTGAGCGGTTACTTACCTTCCTGCAGCTCCTGTCAGCTCCCTTCTCCTCCGTGCAGCTCCTCTGTCAGCTCCCACTGTAAGTCTCGCGAGAGCCGCGGTGACCCCGCGGCTCTCGCGAGACTTACAGTGGGAGCTGACAGAGGAGCTGCACGGAGGAGAAGGGAGCTGACAGGAGCTGCAGGAAGGTAAGTTAATGCTCTCTGCCAGCCCCCCAACAGGACCGCCGGGCTTGTAATGAGCCCGGCGGTCCTTGTCTGTATTATGGCAATGTAAGTTGTGTGTGTGTGAGTGCAGAGCATTGGTGGGGGGGTGGGAATTTTATTAATTATGATTTAATTATTATTTTAATATTTTTTTTAATGTTATTATTTTTTTTAGGTAACTATTTTTTATTTTATTATTAATTGTATTATTTTTTTTATGTTATTATTTTAATATTTTTTTTCTTATTATTATTTGTTTTATTATTAATATGTTTTCGTCCCCCCTCCCTGCCTGTTAGCTGGCCAGGGAGGGGGGCTCGCACTCCCTGGTGGTCCAGTGGATGGGCTGTAGGAGGGGGCTGGCAGGAAGCTGTAACTTACCTTCACCGCAGCTCCTGTCAGCTCCCTTCTCTCTTCTCCGGTCCGTGCAGCTCCCAGGTCAGCTCCCTCTGCAACTCTCGCGGCCGCGCGGAGCGTTGCCACGGTAACCCGTGGCAACGCTCTGACCCCGCAGCTCTCGCGAGAGTTGCAGAGGGAGCTGACCTGGGAGCTGCACGCACCGGAGAAGAGAGAAGGGAGCTGACAGGAGCTGCTGTGAAGGTAAGTTACAGCTTCCTGACAGCCCCCGGTCCATGTCTGTATTATGGCAATGCAAATTGCCATAATACAGACATTAACTCGAGTATAAGTCGAGTGAGGGTTTTTCAGCACAAAAAATGTGCTGAAAAACTCGACTTATACTCGAGTATATACGGTACTGAGTTTTCACGGAAATTGGGATGTTTAAAGGAACATTACAAGCACCATAACCACTACACTGCACAATTTAATGAAGAAAATATAACTTTGGAATTGTAGTTTATCATGATATATCCAGAACCCTTTGTATATCAGGGGGTGACAACCGTGATGGTTTTCACAAGCTGGGGGGCCCGGGCCCCACATGTAGCAGCACAACTGCCACCGTTGCACCGGGGACGGCTGATGGGGCATTTAGGGCCACCCGATGGGCCCTATATCTTCAGGGGCCCGGTCAGCGCTGCGGCCGTGTAATAGCGCGACCGGGCCCCTTTAAAAAAATTGCAGTCTTACCACAAGTAGTGCTGGGAGGGAGTGATGCGGGAGAGAGGAGGCAGAGTGGACACTGCAAGGAGGGAGAGCCCGAACCCACACCAACTCCCATCATCCCCAGCCACACTCCTGCAACAAAAATTTAAGAAACAGGAGGGTGGCTGAAAAATGAGATGTGTATGTCTGTCTGTATGCATTTCTGTATGTCACTATGTATGTTTGTATGTCATTCTGCATTTCTGCATGTCAGTATGTTTGTCTGTAGGTATGCATGTCTGTAGATAATATGTCAATAGGTATGCATGTATATCTGCCTGTATGTCAGCCTGTATGTATGTATGTGTGTGTGTGTATGTATGTCCTTATGCATGTATGTGTGTATATGTATGTTAGTATGTGTCTGTGTGTCACTATGTATGTCTGTATATGTGTGTATGTCTGTTTCAGTATGTGTGTCTGTTAGTATGTATGTGTGTGTGTCAGTATGTGTGTATCTTTGTGTTTATCTGTGTTTTTTTGTATCGGTGCGTGTGTTTGTGTGTGCATTGCTGTGGGTGGGATTTGGGGGCGGGCTTTAAGGTGGACCCCTGGGGGCCCAGACCCTGAGCTGTGTATATATATATATATATATATATACATACACATCTCTACCTAGAAGAAAGATACATACATATATTTGGATGTATGTATCTTTGTTCTTCTAGGTAGAGAAAAAAGAGAAGAACATGCTCAAGAAGTTGTGGTGGAATCTCGGTAAAAATAAATTTAGTAGGCCGAGATTACCACGTGGCATGTGTACGTGCATATGCTGACGTATCGATCAGTTGGTTGCACGAGGCAAGATACGATCAGTAGTGTACGGAGCATGTGCAAGAATACAGGATATAGTATTCCCCCTCCTCCATTGTGCTGGACAAGCCATGCGGTCAAGCAGGAAGTTAATTCTTATTTGTGTTGATTGGTTAAGAGAATGTGCGGGTGGAGCTTAATATGGGAGGAGTTATATGCCTATATAAGGAGCCTGCACTATTGTCCGGGGCTCAGACTTTGCTGTATTTTGGTGACGCTAGTCCCTCTGAGTCCCGATCGGTGATCCAATAAAGAATCTCTTCCTTCCTGAAGAAACCTGTGTCCATCTCTCTGTGCTTGGCTTCCGTCAGTTTCTCCGGTATCATTTGGTGCATTGGCCGGGAAGCTCATCGTTCAACGGTAGCTGAGAGGCAGAGGCGTGAGACGGTCTATCTTTGCCCACGTTCTCTACGGCTGCACCCCTGAACTTCTGCGTGGACCTCCCTTCGTCTCGGCGCCACTGGTCTGTTGTCCAGGAGATCATCGGCCTCTACGTGAGAAGTGCTGGGGTGTCCCCGTCGATGAGTGTGAACTCAGGTTCAGGAACGAGGAGGTAAGACAACTGCTGTTTTAGACGGCAGGACCCGCTAGGGGTATACCGATTGTGCGGTAGGCCCAAAGGGGTTTTGAATCTGTATCTGCCCCCTCTGTCGGAGGGAAGGAGCGAAGGCGCACCGCTCGATCGAACGCTCTTTAGTCAGACCGTTTGATTTGGTTAGTCAGGCAGGGCGCTCTGGTGTAAAATAAGCCCTAGCCGGACACCGGTGTCTTGTCTAGACTAGCGTTCTAGGGTGTATATTTTGTTCGCTAGGTCGGAGGGACCGGGAGACTAAGCGGCGTCTGTGTAAATCCGGTTCGCTAGTTCTCATCCTATCTGGGCTAAGTGGGAAGGCGTGTAAATTTGGAACCCACTAGACTTTTGATAGTACGACTAAGAGGCGTCTGTGTAAATTCGGTCCTCTAGCTCGTTGTATAGTGCGACTAAGAGGCGTCTGTGTAAATTCGGTTCTCTAGCTCGCTATATATGTGGTGATTGGGCAGTGTGGCTAACCAAAACGTATGTAGATTGTTTTTAGGTAGTCCATTCAAGGTACTGGCCAATAGTTTAGTTGGGAATTGTAAATGTGTTAGCGATTGTTTAGTAAAGTGTATATCTTGTTAGATAGCGCGAGCTCAGCCGTCTAGCGAGAGTGTTAATAGTGTGTTGCTGTATTATAGTGCACGGTACCATAACCCTGTATATTTACTGACATTGTATAATAAGTACTAATCATTGTCGTCCATTGCATGTTTAACACCATAACCACTAATAATTGTATTGTGACCTTAACTTGTGCTTTGACCTATGCTAACCGTACTGTAACCGCTATTTGTAAAAGACGATGTTACTGGGGTGTGTTATAGACGGGTAATTCGTATATAGAGAATTATAGCGTGGGTGACTGTATAGTTACGCCAAAGGGCATAATATTGATTATATAGTGACTGGTGTAACAGCTGTGTGTGTACGGGAATTCCCTGAGTGTTTATTGTTATTGTGTACGTTTCACTTGGTAACCGTACCACGTGGTGCTGTTGCCAGAGGAAACGGGTGTGACTGTTGAATAGTACGCGTGTATAGTATTCGTTGTCGACGACGTTCCATTGTTAAGTATGGGTGCGTCGCAGTCAACGATTCCGGATCCCTTAGGTTGTATGGTGAAGAATTTTAAAAAGGGATTTAAAATTTGTGATTTTGGGGTAAAGATGTCTCCTGTACGTTTGGTCACTTTGTGTACTAGGGAGTGGCCTACTTTGGTTGCGGCATGGCCGCCACGTGGCAGTTTGGATCCAACTCTGGTACAGCGCTTACACGTGGCTGTATCAGGTAGGCCTGAACTTTACGGCCAGTTTCCTTATATTGACTGTTGGAGACAGGCCGTAAATGACTCGCCAAAATGGCTCCAGACATGCCACGAGGAGCAGTGTCGCCTCATGGTAGCTAGGACTTGTTCGTCCACTAGGACTGGTGTTAGGCCCATTTTGGACACGCCCCCTGAGTCCGAGATCCCTTTGCCGCCCCCTTACATTCCGTTAAGAAGAAGTGACGCAAACGCAGGAAGTCCTGCACCCCTCCCCTCATTACCCTCATCCACTTCCGCTTCCTCCTCCAGTACAGGATCCACCCCCCCTCGTACTAAATCTCCCCTTCCGGAACCAGAACCCACCCCCATTAAAAACGAATATCCTGATTTGGCGCCACTTCAGACTTCCGGTCAAGCTTCATCTAGCCCGGCTCGAAGTGTTTTATTTACGACCTTTTCCCAAAACCAACCTCCCACATCCCCATACCCTATCTCTCCCCGACCGGAACCCATGACTGATGCCTCTCTACGTAGCCCTATCCAAACCCGACAGTTGACTGGTGCCCAACAATTAAAGCACTATCAGATGCCTCTTCGCCTAAATCCCGGATCAGCTTATATCGATGCCGCAGGTCAAATGGCACACGCTGACCCAGTCTTCGTATATGTCCCATTTACCACTACCGACCTTTTAAACTGGAAGACCCATAATTCCTCGTATACTGAGAAACCACAAGCCATGACTGATCTGTTCACCTCAATAGTACAGACGCATAATCCGACATGGGCTGATTGCCAGCAGTTACTAATGACTTTATTTAACAATGAGGAAAGGACAAGAATAAATCAAGCAGCCATTAAAGCATTAGAAGATAGAGCCCGTGCTTTGAACCAAGCTAATCCAGCAGCATGGGCCGCAACACATTATCCCAACACTGATCCCGATTGGAACGTAAATGGTGCTGATATGGTTCAACTCAGAGCCTATAGAGACGCTATAATTGCTGGCATGAAAGCCGGAGGAAAGAAAGCTATTAACATGTCGAAGACAGTTGAGGTGATTCAGAAAAGCGATGAAGCGCCCAGTGTCTTTTATGACCGATTATTGGAGGCATACCGCTTGTATACCCCCTTTAATCCGGAAGACGCAGACAATTCCCGAATGGTTAACTCCGCCTTTGTCAGCCAAGCATACGGAGATATTAAGCGCAAGTTACAAAAGTTAGAAGGGTTTGCAGGTATGTCCATCACCCAACTAATGGAGGTAGCTAATAAGGTTTATATGAACAGGGATACAGAAAATAAGAAAGAGGAAGAGCGCAAGATTCGTAAAAAGGCTGATATGCTAGCGGTAGCGATCGCAGGCGTAGATAGACGGGGCCCAGATAGAGGCGATAGTAAGTGGAATGAGGAACCTCTAAGTAGGAATCAGTGCGCTTACTGTAGGGAAGAAGGGCATTGGAGAAATGAGTGTCCGCGAAGAGAACAGTCTGAGAGAGACAGACCTAGGTCAGGTTACGGAAACTTTAGAGGCAGAGCGAGAGGTAGAGGAGGCCCCGGAGGGAGTAATGGTTATAGAGGGAGTAATGGGAACAGAGGAAGTGTTAGGGAAGACAGGTATATTCCAGCAGCGCAAAGGTCCCGCGATAGAGAAGGTAGGGACTTCGTAGGATTGGCTGACACGGTCATGGAGGACTATTGATACCGACCGGGCTCCATCCCCCTTGGTCGAGCGGAGCCTATGGTCGATGTATCAATAGGGGGGAAAAGGAGTGCGTTCATGATCGACACTGGTGCTGAACATTCAGTGGTGACTAATCTAGTTGCTCCTCCATCTGGAAGGACTATTACTGTGATAGGAGCAACTGGAAGAAGTGCTGAAAAAACGGTTCTTAAAAGTCGACTCTGTACATTGGGAGGCCACGTAGTAAAACACCAATTCCTTTATATGCCTGAATGTCCAGTCCAATTGCTGGGACGTGATATGCTATCAAAATTACAAGCGCAGATTACGTTCCTACCAAATGGAACAACATCCTTAAAGTTTAATGGACCCTCAGGTATTATGACTTTATCCGTACCAAAGGAAGAAGAGTGGCGACTTTATACAGCGTTGACTAGCCAAAACCCTAGGAGTGATGAGACATTGTTTAACATACCAGGAGTTTGGGCAGAGAACAACCCACCAGGACTGGCCCGCAATATTCCACCTATAAAAATTGAACTGAAACATGGGGTTTATCCAGTGAGCCTACGACAATACCACATCCCGCAGAAGGCTAAGAAGAACATCCAATCCTATCTGGATAAATTCATACGGTATGGTATCCTAAAATTCTGTACTTCCCCCTGGAACACCCCATTGCTGCCTGTTCAAAAGCCCGGTACAGATGAGTATCGACCTGTGCAGGACTTAAGAGCAGTCAATGATGCGGTTGTTAGTATACATCCAGTTGTACCCAATCCATATAACCTGCTTGCTTTAATTCCGGGCGGGGCTACTTACTTCACAGTCTTAGATCTCAAAGATGCCTTCTTTTGCCTCCGAATTGCCGCAGAAAGTCAATGTATTTTCGCTTTCCAATGGGAGAATGCTGTAACGGGCTCAAAACGCCAAATGACTTGGACAAGACTACCCCAAGGGTTTAAAAATTCACCTACCCTATTTGGTTCAGCCCTAAGTCAAGATCTATTGGATTTCGAGTCCATCCCAGGAGAGTGTGTCTTGTTACAATATGTAGATGACTTGTTGATAGCAGCAGTTACAAAAGAAATCTGTCAGCAAGCAACGCACGATCTACTACACATTCTCTGGAAGGCAGGATACAAGGTGTCTAGAAAGAAGGCTCAGTTGTGTTTGCCAACTGTCAAGTATCTGGGATTCCATATCTCTGAAGGTCAAAGGATTATGGGGCCAGAGAGAAAAGAAGCTGTCTGCCAAATACCAATACCCAAGAATAGAAGACAAGTGCGAGAATTCTTGGGGGCAGCAGGCTTCTGTAGGATATGGATTCCCAGCTATGCGATACTGGCAAAACCTCTGTACGCAGCCATCAAAGGTACAGAGCACGACCCCTTCTTATGGACCCAAGAACAGCAAACGGCATTTGAAGATGTGAAGAAGGCTTTGATGAGTGCCCCAGCATTAGGTCTACCTGATCACACACGACCATTCTACTTATATGTACACGAGCAGAGAAGAATGGCTGTGGGAGTATTGACACAGTACTTGGGATCATGGCAAAGACCTGTTGCCTACATGTCTAAGCAACTGGATGCAGTGGCCAGCGGACTTCCACCTTGTCTAAGAGCCGTAGCTGCAGCCGCCCTGCTAGTAGCTGAAGCCGATAAACTCACTCTGGGTCAAGAACTTTATGTACGAGTCCCACATGCAGTACAGACGTTGTTGGATTACAAAGGAAATCATTGGTTTAGTAACAGCCGTATGACCAAGTATCAAGCAATGTTGTGTGAAAACCCAAGAGTGCATTTAGAGACTGTAAACACCTTAAATCCAGCTACCCTTTTGCCACAACCTACTGAAAGTCAACATGATTGTTTGGAAGTAATGGATGAAGTATTTTCAAGTAGACCAGATCTTCGTGATTTTCCCATCCAGAACCCCGATGTTCAATATTATACCGACGGCAGTAGTTATGTGAAAGAAGGGATCCGCTATGCAGGATATGCAGTGACAACAATAGACAAGGTGATAGAAGCTCGGCCACTGGCGAAAGGAACATCAGCACAAAAGGCAGAATTAATAGCACTAACACGAGCGTTACAATTGGCTGAAGGTTTAAGAGTGAATATCTATACGGACTCTAAGTATGCGTTCTTAACCACTCATGCCCACGGAGCTTTGTATAAAGAAAGAGGACTACTGAATTCAGAAGGCAAAGAAATCAAATACGCAGCTGAAATCCTACAACTATTGGAAGCAGTGTGGGAGCCGAAAGAAGTCGGTATTATTCATTGTCGAGCGCATCTGAGAGGAGATGGTGATGTAACCAAAGGAAATCGGATGGCAGATAGTGCAGCTAAGCGTGCTGCTGAATCAGGAAGACAGGAGTATGTGGGGCATATAGCTGCTCTTATACCAACTCCATTGTCCCAATGGACTCCAGTTTATACAGCTCAAGAAGAGGAGTGGTTAAAGACTGAACCGGGAAAGTATCTGGAGAACAAGTGGTATCAGCTAGAAGATGGAAGAATAGTTATACCAGCATCGCTAGCGGTAGAAATTGTCCAAAATTATCATAACGGGACACATTCTGGGAGAGACAGTACTGAAGAATCTCTCAGGAAACATTTCTACATACCAAGATTGTCCAACTTGACTCAGGCCATTGTACGCAGATGTGTAACGTGTGCTAAAAATAATGCAAGACAAGGACCAGTAAAACCACCAGGAGTCCAGTTTATGGGGGGACTCCCCATGTCCGATCTACAAATAGACTTTACAGTGATGCCTAAATCGGGTGGACATCGTTACCTGCTGGTAATTGTGTGCACCTATTCAGGCTGGGTAGAAGCATGTCCTACTCGTACAGAGAAAGCAGGAGAAGTTGTGAGATTCCTGCTACGAGAAATAATACCCCGATATGGACTACCCTGTTCTATAGGATCGGACAATGGTCCAGCTTTTGTTCACCAGTGCCTACAACAACTGACTCATATGCTTGGTATAAAGTGGAGGCTTCATACTGCATATAGACCCCAGAGTTCTGGTAAGGTAGAGAGAATGAATAGAACTATAAAGAACCAGTTGGCTAAAATGTGTCAGGAAACCCAACTTAAGTGGAACGTTCTCTTACCTATAGCTCTATTGCGAATCCGCAGTACCCCTACCAGAAGGATGGGCCTCTCTCCTTTTGAAATTATGTATGGGCGACCACCTCCCGTACTTGGTAACTTAAGGGGGGATTTGAGTCAGTTGGGAGAAGGAATTACCCGGCAGCAGGTTGTAGAGTTGGGTAAGACTATGGAGGAGGTACAGAAATGGGTACAAGATAGATTACCTGTGAATATTTATCCCCCTGTTCATAGTTATCATCCAGGAGACCAAGTGTGGATTAAAGAGTGGAATAATGTACCGTTAGGGCCCAAGTGGAGAGGTCCTTATGTTGTTCTTTTGTCTACCCCTACAGCGATAAAAGTAGCCGAAGTGACTCCGTGGATACATCACTCCAGGGTTAAACCAGCAGCAGTCGATTCTTGGCAAGTTACAGCAGATCCAGAGAATCCCTGCAAGATCCGGTTAAAACGCACTACTCAGTCGGAGTAACGAGGAATTATTGTGGATTACAAATTTTATTGTTACAGGTGTGAGTGAGAAGGCCATAATAAAGCCTGTCCGCTTACCATCACATAGTGTATAAGCCAGGAAAGTCTCGAAGGGACACCTGTGAAGACGAGCAGAACTCCATTCCCTGCAGCCCTCACATCCTGGAAGCTGAGGTTCCATCGCACGGACGAAGACTGAGGATGACGGCGAAAGATGTGCTTTTTATTGTGTTTATTTATATGTGTTTTTATATTCAGGAAGGTAGAGGTACCGACACTCCTAGCTGTGAGGTATGCATTAAGACTACGAGAACAGGTAACCATATTTCCCAAACCCTAATTTGGCATTCACAATACGAATGTAAAGGAGATGTATCGAGATGTAGATACTTAAATATAGATTATAGTGTGTGCCATTTAGGAGTAGGAGAACCTAAGTGCTTCAGTCCAGAGTATCAACCTCGTACAATTTGGTTGACTCTCAGGAATGGAGATCCTCAGGGGACCCTAATTAATAAGACGGTGTTAGAATCCGTACATTCTTCGGGTGTTCTGCTATTTGATGCGTGTAAAGCGATATCGAGTGGTAGAAAGCCGTGGAATGTATGTGGGGATCTTAGATGGGAGAGGACGTATGGGTCTAACGATAAATACATTTGTCCCAGTAGTAAAAATAAATATGTGAGTCCTAGATGCCCAAATAAAGACTATAACTTTTGCCCATATTGGTCTTGTGTGGGGTGGGCGACTTGGGGACAGACAGTAGACAAAGACATGATAGTGACTAAGTTGCCGACTAGCCCTTATTGTAAGTCCATGGAATGCAACCCAGTCCATATACTCATTAATAACCCCGACAAGTTCTTAGATAAGTATGGAAATTTATTTGGGTTTCAGATATACGGGACGGGTTTAGATCCTGGGACATTATTGTTTATAGGAATAGAGACTGATACGGTATCCTCCCAGACTCATCAAGTATACCATTCCTTTTACGAAGAGATGAGTATAGATAATAAGATCCCCCATAATGCTAAAAACCTGTTTATCGATCTAGCTGAAAGTATTGCCGGTAGTCTTAATGTTACCAACTGCTATGTGTGTGGAGGTACTAACATGGGAGACCAATGGCCTTGGGAAGCAAAGGAGGTAATGTCCGGTTCTGAGGCAGTTGACCAATTAATATCTACACAAGCCGATTATCATATGAGTGTTAGAGGTAAATCTGAGTGGAGATTAAAGACCTCCATCATAGGTTATGTTTGCATAGCAAGGAAAGGAATAATGTATAACACTTCTGTAGGAGAATTAACTTGTCTAGGGCAAAAAGCTTATGATGATGATACAAAGAATACAACTTGGTGGTCGGCTTCAAATGTCTCAGAACCATCAAACCCGTTTGCTAGATACGCCAATTTAAAGGATGTGTGGTTTGATTTATCCATCACATCTACCTGGAGAGCCCCAGCAAATTTGTACTGGATCTGTGGTAAGAAAGCCTATTCGGAGCTGCCACAGGACTGGGAAGGGGCATGTGTGTTGGGTATGCTCAAACCATCCTTCTTCTTGTTACCGATTGAAACAGGTGAGACTTTAGGTGTTAAAGTGTATGATGTGAATCATAGGAAGAAAAGGGGACCCATAGAGATAGGCACCTGGGAAGATAATGAATGGCCTCCCCAGCGTATCATAGACTATTATGGGCCAGCCACGTGGGCTGAAGATGGTACTTTTGGTTATAGAACCCCTATTTATATGCTCAACCGTATTATAAGATTACAGGCGGTGGTTGAGATTATCACAAATGAGACATCACAAGCGCTCAATCTTCTAGCGAAGCATAACACCAGGATGAGGACAGCAGTCTACCAAAATAGATTAGCCTTGGATTACCTTTTGGCAGTAGAGGGAGGTGTATGTGGGAAGTTTAACCTAAGCAATTGCTGTCTTCAAATAGACGACGAAGGGCAAGCAATAGCTGAGCTTACTAGCCATATGGTTAAACTAGCGCATGTGCCTACTCAGGTATGGAAAGGGTACAATCCAAGTAGTTGGTTTGGTAGCTGGTATGAATGGTTTGGAGGGCTTAAGGCAGTGGTAGGTGGAGTCCTACTGATTTTACTGTTGTGTCTACTCCTACCGTGTCTTATACCCTTAGTAGTTAGGTCTGTGCAAAGCCTGATAGGAAGTATAGCAGAGAGGAAGGCTGCTGCACAGATAATGGCGATTTATAAGTATAAGGCTTTAGATCAAGGAGAACCAATGCAGGAAGATGAGTGTTAAAAGATTCACATCATAAGATAAGTCTGGTCTGGTTCAAGGTAACTTGCGGTGTAAGCAAAACTAAGGTTATGTGATGCCTCAAGTAATTGTAAAATATCAAGAGGCATCAAAGGGGGGAATGTGGTGGAATCTCGGTAAAAATAAATTTAGTAGGCCGAGATTACCACGTGGCATGTGTACGTGCATATGCTGACGTATCGATCAGTTGGTTGCACGAGGCAAGATACGATCAGTAGTGTACGGAGCATGTGCAAGAATACAGGATATAGTATTCCCCCTCCTCCATTGTGCTGGACAAGCCATGCGGTCAAGCAGGAAGTTAATTCTTATTTGTGTTGATTGGTTAAGAGAATGTGCGGGTGGAGCTTAATATGGGAGGAGTTATATGCCTATATAAGGAGCCTGCACTATTGTCCGGGGCTCAGACTTTGCTGTATTTTGGTGACGCTAGTCCCTCTGAGTCCCGATCGGTGATCCAATAAAGAATCTCTTCCTTCCTGAAGAAACCTGTGTCCATCTCTCTGTGCTTGGCTTCCGTCAGTTTCTCCGGTATCAAAGTCATAATTAGTTGTTTTCAGTACTACTACCAGCACCACTAATGTTACCTCTTTAGGTGCCCACTCATGTCTTCTGAATACAAGTGACTGCATTAAGTGAAGCTGTGGAGGGTGTGTGTGCAATTGTATTAATATCATGATGTCAGGGGAGAAGGCAAGTCAGGAATGAGCTGCAAACTGCTCCTGCTCTTTAAAAAAATAAAATAAAAATAATACCATTTTGCTCTAAGTGGGGCACCATTTTTACAACCTGGTAGCATATTAACCGCCGGGCTTAGCTAAGGCTGAAAGTTTCCAGCTTTCATAGAGGCCGGCAGGAGCGACCGATGCACCCCAGGTAAGAAGTCAAATCGTTTGCTAACACTTTGACTACCTGCAATGGTGGGGCAACCAGGGCACTAAAACAAATACAGTGTGTTGCAGTAGTTATGGTGCTTAGAATTTTCCCTTCAATATGCTACCAGGTTGTAGAAATGTTGCCTCTTAAAATGAAAGTCTGGGTTAAAAGCTACATACCTATGTCTGTCTTTTTTTTTTTTAAAGATACACTGTAGTCAGTATAACCATTTCATCTCAATGATTTGATAAAAGTTCCTGGAGTCCCACGGCACTGTCTCTCCATTCAGTGTTAAACCATTTTTGAGCAGTTTAACACTAAACCAGGGCCCCTTGCCACCCACAGTATGGTCTATTTGGGAGGTGTTGCTAAGGCAGAGATTACACACTTCCGTGTCATATCCATTCATACCATCCGTTGAAGCTCTGATAGGCTAAAAGCAGTCATTTGACACTCTCAGCCAATCACAGCTGCTCATTACAGCTCAAGCTAATACTTCCTCATTAGCCAAAGCAGCACAGAGGTGAAGGGGTGCAGGGGACTCTCGCTTAGGATTAAAACTTAAAAATATTAAAAACGGTTTAATCCTGAATAAAAAGACAATACCAGGGGACTCCAGACACTATAACCAGTTTAATGATATGAAGCAGACACGGTGCCTACATTGTCCCTTTAATTGAATGGGGAGCTACTGATTAACTTAGAGTGTCAGCTGACCGCTCTATGCCACTTAGCTGCACCTCTGCCCTGCAGCAATCCGTGCTTCATTTAGCTGAATTTCAAAAAACGGATGTCAATGGGGACAGCGAGGAACAGCGCTGGAGAGCAAACTTTGGGGTTAAACTGTTTGTGAATAGCTTAACTCCTATAAGTAAGGAAGTGCCAGGGACATCCTGACACAATAACAACTTTATTTTGATTAGCTTGTTATGGTGTCTGGAGTGTTCCTTTGATTATGAATTATGATAACTCTTAAAATGTACTGAAATCGACCGTGTCTGCCATAGGGACCAATCCCAATAAAGTTTTCTTAGTTATTTGGTCTATTCTTATAGAGAATTTGTGTGTGTGTCATTTCCCATATTCCTGCCAGTCCTCTCCCCTTTTTGCACCAGGAGATCGCTGTGTTCAAACTGTGGGAGCATGGTTATGCCTAGATTGGCTCCCTCAGACTGAATACAACAATACTAGAGAAACAGACACCAGGCATGAGGTATGGAGGCGGCTTTTAACAGGCTGAGTAGGTGCCCCACCAGTCCTGCGCCTGTATGTCCCACAATAATCCCTACATACGTGTGCATTTATATTATATTTGATATATCTGGCAACTGTTCACATTTACTGTGATTGGTGTGGTTTTCCAGATACATTGTTCTAAATTCTATTTTAGTTGCATGTATTATTATTATTAAGTCACCTAAATTTCTCCAAACAGACTGGACACACACCCAACCATACCCAGAAAATTAAAGTGTCCCTCTTTTTCCATTTGAAGAAATGTTGGGAGGTAAGCCATTCTTCACTAAAATAGAACATATTACCAACATACTGCTTGATTATATACTTCTCAAACAAACTTGTACAGGAATACCCAGTTTAGCGCTACCCCGCATAGCGCTGATTCGCTGTAGCACTGTTTTATGTCTGGTACTCGCAGAGTGCTAAACCCCGCTATAGCGTTGTTTTTGTGGGACCCTGCTTAACACTATAAAGAGCGTGACAGGGTTGGCATGACAGTGTTAACAGGGGCACCATTTTGTGGGAGAAAGACCGCAAAATCGAACTTGGAAGATCCATTGGCAAGGTACAGAATACTTTCTTTGTTCCCTTGTTTTTAATAATGTGATTGTTAATTAATTATTAAATGTTAATTGTCTAATGTTTTTAGTTTTTTGGGGTGGTAATGCAGATAGAGTCACATCTAGTGATTGTTATCAGGGACCCCCAAATCCTGCAGAGAACATCCGCTGGAATGGTACAGGGCCAGGTGGATATTGGGGCAGATCTCCATTTGCCTACCTCCACCTTCCGCACTATCCTCAAAAACAAGGATAAGATCGACACTTCAGCGACGACCAGCACTGCTTCTTCGGCCAAGATCACCCGCTCCAGGTCTTATGCTCTTGAGGAGATGGAGAAGAGGCTTTCCATCTGGATAGATGATGAGCTGGAGCGTAACATGCCTCTTCAATGTGAATGAGACCGGACTCTTCTGGAAGCGGATGCCAAGCCATCTCCAGGTAGCAGAAGAGAGCACCGGGCTTTAAAGCGGCGAAAGACAGGCTGACCCTTCTTGTATGTGGGAACGCCAGCGGTGACTTCCATATAAAGCTATTGCTGGTGTACCACTCCCAGACACTAAGGGCAATGAGGGACATTAGCAAGTCCAGCTTGCC
Organism: Pelobates fuscus; assembly: GCF_036172605.1. Classification (NCBI taxonomy): domain Eukaryota; kingdom Metazoa; phylum Chordata; class Amphibia; order Anura; family Pelobatidae; genus Pelobates; species Pelobates fuscus. Next base: position 304,073,735 of record NC_086319.1, on the reverse strand, counting down.
AGTCGTTTGAAAGGCAAACAGGAAGGTATGGATCACCAGGGATATTTTTACAGAGTAGTTTACTGACCATTTTTGCCCTTCCGTGCAGTGTTATTGTCGGCGCAAGGGACTGGAGGAGAAAGTGCTGCTCATCATGGACAATGCGCCGAGCCACCCGACTAACTTGGCTGAGCTTCCCACCTGCATTCCTGAGGAGATTCTGTTCCTACTGCCCAACACAATGTCAGTTATCCATCTTATGGACCAGGGGGTGATTGCCACCTTCAAGGCCTACTATCTCCGCCGCACATTCCATCAGCTGATTGAACACATGGACCGCAAGGACAAGCAATCAATGTTGGACTTCTGGAAGCAGTACCACATCATGAAGGCTGTCTCCAACATTGATCTTTCCTGGAAGGATGTGACACAGCAGTGCCTCAAGGTTGTGTGGAAAAAGATCTGGCCAGGGCTGTGTGAAGATGTGCAACTACCAGAGTCCATCATAGCAGAGATTGTGGACCTTGTCACCATGGCTAGACTAGGAGACACAGATGCTCAGGACATCGAGCATTTAGTCCAGGCTTCAGGTGAGAACCTCAACAATGAGGACCTTAAAGAACTGGCCAAACAGGAACCTCAGGACACCAGCGACTCGGACACTGAGCCTCCAGAAAACCTTTCCTCTGAGCTTCTAAAGAGGGTGTAACGGACCGTTTTGCTTACAAGAGGATAAAACCCAGTTTAGGCGATAATCCCCTTTTTCAGATGCACAGGCAGCTACTGCAATCACCAATTCTCCCGTACTCCAAACTGTACGAATCTTCCAACTCCCGAACTGGAAACACACAAACTCTGGAATCCGCTGAACAGGAAAAGCATACCATCGGCTTACACTCCTGGCAGTCAGCATACAATCCAATTCCCCCAAAGAACGAGACGACACATCGCTTTGAGGGTTAAGCAGGAACTGAGGACTGGCTCATCCAGCCTGGCTTTTATTTCCAACTCACACATACAGGCCACACCCAGGGGGAGGCATAAAAGAACCAATGACATAGATGTTACCTCCCACACATCCCCTCTCCTTAGTGTGACACATAATCCCATTATGCATACAGTTAAAATATACTTTTACACAACTTTCCTAACTCTAAAACCATACATCACATTCACATAAAAATACATATCCACAATCAATCCATTCAGGGGAACAACATATTAAAAAATGGCATGGATAAGACCAGGGGTTCAAAAGTTAGTAAAAGTATCTTTTAAAACCCCTAGCTTTCCAGCTCAGACTGTTTTTTACAGAGCCTTCTCTGTGCTGGAGAAGTAATCCAATTATCTCCAGCACAGAGACAGACTCCATTAACCACATGGTTACAGAAAGACATAAAACACTTTAAAATACAGAAAGTTACTTTTTATCCATAACACACAGACATTTCACATATCCCCAGATAGCTGGGATCTGAGCGCACAAAACTACCGAATAGCGCGCAGATCCTATTCACACAGTACAATTGCCATGGAGCTAAAGTCTTTCCCATAGTCTTTCATTATATGAATAGACTCCATGGTATAGCTATCTGGGGTATCACATTCCCATAAAGTCTGGTCCATAGTCCAAAGGCAGCAGGCGGGCAACCAGGCTTCTCCAGATCACAGTGGCGAAGTTGGTTTCGCCACAATTCTCCCCTTTACCAATTAGACTAACAGGGTACCTGACCTCCTGCCGGTCAGTGCCCTGGTTAGTCCAGCAACCCACCCACAAAACAGAAACCGCAGAGCAGCCCACCCACAATAAACAGTTACTACACCTGGGTGAGGGAGAATCTTGTCCAGGTTCAGGTGCCGCACCACGGCTGTGTGGGGGACTGGTAGGCTGCCTTGGTGGGTTGCTGAGGGGGCAGAGACCAGCGGTACTCTGTCCTGTTGCCAGCACTACCACGGGAGTAGTCTGGTTGGAGCCTGGTTGCTGGAGACCGACTGTCTCCCCTTTGGATATATCGCTCTGTGGCTGGGGGACAGGACCGACCGTCCCTACCCCTGGTGCTGTAAGTGCAGAGACTACGGTCCCATCTGCACAGATGTGGGGCTTAACATCTCCCCTTGGTGGGTTAGGCTGCCGCTGGAGAGAGGGTGTAACAAGCTCCTCTCTCTGGACGGTAAACTGCCGCTGGGGAGGGGGGTTAGCAGGCTCCTCTCCCTGCCACTCTCTCTGCTGGTGGAAAGGGAGACCAGCTGTCTCCCCTTTCATTCTCTTGTCCTGCTGCTGGGGTGCAAGACTGACTGTCTCTGCTCCCTGCAGGACACACTGCCGCTGGGGAGGAAGGACGGCACCTTCTGCTCCCTGGGTTACACACTGCCGCTGGGGAGGACGGACGACACCATCAGCTCCCTGGGGTATACACTGCCGCTGGGGAGGAAGGACTGCACCTTCTGCTCCCTGGGTTACACACTGCCGCTGGGGAGGATGGACGACACCACCAGCTCCCTGGGGTACACACTGCCGCTGGGGAGGAAGGACTGCACCTTCTGCTCCCTGGGTTACACACTGCCGCTGGGGAGGATGGACGACACCATCAGCTCCCTGGGGTACACACTGCCGCTGGGGAGGAAGGACTGCACCTTCTGCTCCCTGGGACACACACTGCCGCTGGGGAGGACGGACGACACCATCAGCTCCCTGGGGTACACACTGCCGCTGGGGAGGAAGGACGGCACCTTCCGCTCCCTGGGGTACACACTGCCGCTGGGGAGGAAGGATTGCACCTTCTGCTCCCTGGGACACACACTGCCTTCCTGGCATATCACTTTGCTGCTGGGGGGCAGGAACAACTACCTCTGCCCCCTGTAACTCAGCCTGCCGCTGGGGAGGGAGGACGCTGCTCTCCTCTCCCTGCACTTCACACTGCCCTCCTGGCATATCACTTTGCTGCTGGGGCTGCTCACAGGACCAGTCTAGGAGATCTGCTACCTCGGGTACCGCTGGTTGCTGTTGGGAAGGAGGACCGGTTGTCGCTTCCCGGGCCTCATTGATGAGTCGCAGGTAATCCCCCTCCAGGTTCCATTCCTCGGCGACCAAATACTGTAGGTCCGCCTCGAGGTCAATAGCGCTAGGGAGACCTAGCATGTCCTCTCGGTCGTAGTACAGGTCTCAAAAACGAGAGTCGGTCACTTTCCCAAAGTCCTCATCGTCAATGTTATCCCAAAATCGGCCAAGGTCAGTGTAATCTCCGCCTTCTGGGAACTCATACTCTGCCATCTCGGGGACACACTGAGCTGCGTACCATTGTATCGCCTGGTATGCGTCGTCTAGCGCCAGTTCTGCATATACTAGAATCTCGAGTCTAGTCACCCACTTTTCTGTGGTCTGTTTTCTCAGGAGGGGCATCCGCTCTGCCATTCTAGCCAGAATTCGCTGCCTTCTGCTGCGGCGCCGATCCCCTCGTGAATACTGTACTTCTTCTAGGGCATCGTCCCACAATCTGGCTCTGGCCATATCTCTGTACCTCATCATGTCCTCCTCTGGGACTACTCCAGACCCCAGGCGTACGTAACTGTACACTGTATCTTGAAGCTTCTCCTCCATTTTTCCGAATTCCTTCATAGATAGGGTCGCTGTACGGGTACTAGCGTTGCCCTCAATTTGTACTCCAGGAATTGATGTTGCCTGTAGCTGTCCCTCTGGTTGTAGGAACGATCCCGCCGCTTGCCACCAATTGTAACGGACCGTTTTGCTTACAAGAGGATAAAACCCAGTTTAGGCGATAATCCCCTTTTTCAGATGCACAGGCAGCTACTGCAATCACCAATTCTCCCGTACTCCAAACTGTACGAATCTTCCAACTCCCGAACTGGAAACACACAAACTCTGGAATCCGCTGAACAGGAAAAGCATACCATCGGCTTACACTCCTGGCAGTCAGCATACAATCCAATTCCCCCAAAGAACGAGACGACACATCGCTTTGAGGGTTAAGCAGGAACTGAGGACTGGCTCATCCAGCCTGGCTTTTATTTCCAACTCACACATACAGGCCACACCCAGGGGGAGGCATAAAAGAACCAATGACATAGATGGTACCTCCCACACATCCCCTCCCCTTAGTGTGACACATAATCCCATTATGCATACAGTTAAAATATACTTTTACACAACTTTCCTAACTCTAAAACCATACATCACATTCACATAAAAATACATATCCACAATCAATCCATTCAGGGGAACAACATATTAAAAAATGGCATGGATCAGACCAGGGGTTCAAAAGTTAGTAAAAGTATCTTTTAAAACCCCTAGCTTTCCAGCTCAGACTGTTTTTTACAGAGCCTTCTCTGTGCTGGAGAAGTAATCCAATTATCTCCAGCACAGAGACAGACTCCATTAACCACATGGTTACAGAAAGACATAAAACACTTTAAAATACAGAAAGTTACTTTTTATCCATAACACACAGACATTTCACATATCCCCAGATAGCTGGGATCTGAGCGCACAAAACTACCGAATATCGCGCAGATCCTATTCACACAGTACAATTGCCATGGAGCTAAAGTCTTTCCCATAGTCTTTCATTATATGAATAGGCTCCATGGTATAGCTATCTGGGGTATCACATTCCCATAAAGTCTGGCCCATAGTCCAAAGGCAGCAGGCGGGCAACCAGGCTTCTCCAGTTCACAGTGGCGAAGTTGGTTTCGCCACAGAGGGCATTGCATCAGGTCAATTACATAATGGATGAGCACATGGCCAATGATCCTGATGCTAGACGCAGGAATGCAAGGCACATTGTGCTGGGAGGGGTGTCTATCTGCTGGATATCCGCAAGAAGCATAGACAAACGACCCATGACCAATTTGTGGCCAAAAAAAACGAGGCAGGAGGATGACCCATGGAGACTCCACATCCACCAGTTAAACCTTTTTTTTTTTTTTTGTATTGTTACTTTAATTTGGTACTGATTATTTAATTTATTGGGTGCAAAACCCTTAGTTTATTTTGCTTTTTATTTATGCTGCTGTGTGCACTTCACAGCAAGTTAAAAAGTTTTCAAATTCAATTGGCGTGTCTTTATTCAAAGTTGTTTCCCTATCCCTATCTTCCCCATGTTAAACATCACAGTTTATTCCTGTATGTCACTAGTTGGTTCTGATATTATAACACTTCTGCTATAGCTTTTTACCTGAGCAGTCTGCAGATTAGGACCTACCACTATTACTACAGTAATTTATATGTATTTATCAGTCTATTCTAATCTATTGCTTCTTCTCCAATTGACTAGTTCAATCACCAATCCAGCTGCCTACGTCCATCTCTCTTAAAGGACAACTGTCACCTCAAAACTATTTTTCATATAATAATGCCTTCGTGTTTTGAAAGTCATTTTTGGTTTATTTTTGCGACAGAGCTCCCCATCTCTAATTTTGTATATCAGCTCAGCCAAGCCAGCTTCCCAGCTACTATCAGGGACCCTGGAAAGCAGTGATTAAAGCTTTTTAATATCCTTTCCTCACACATTAGATGAGTCTGAATGTAGTGGGTAGAAAAAAAACTTTATTGAATGCTTTCAATTCTCACTGTGTTGAAATCTGTTGCTGGGGAAGGCAGCTCCCTCTGCAGCTGGGGAAGGCAGCCAACTATCTTCTGTGCCTGCGATGCACTCTGCCGCTGGGGATGAAGGCCAACTACCTCTCCACCTGGTAGCTCAAATTGCCAGTGGGGACAGCTGGTTGCCTCGACCTCCCCTCGCTGGATTGCAGTCTAGGTCGACTACCTTCGATCCCTGTGTTGCAATCTGCCGCTGGAGATGGAGACCAACTAGCTCCCATCCCTGAAGCCAAATCTGCCGCTGCCGCCAACAACCTCCCCTCCCTGGATTGCACACTACCACTAAGGAGGGAGGCCGGCTACCTTTACCTCCTCTCCCTTGATTGCAATTTGCCACTGGGAAAGGAGGCAAATTCTTACTCCTCCCTGGGTTGCAATCTGCTGCTGGGGAGAGTTACCCACTACCTCCCTTCCCTGGAGCGCCATCTGCCACTGAGCGAGGAGGCTGCTTACCTCCTCTGCTGGGAGGGCCATCTGCTGCTGGGAAGCTAGCGGAGTGGCCAAGGTGCCTATGCCAGGAAGTTGGGATTCAGAGTCGGCCCGCCCACCATCCCCGGGGTTCAGGGTGAACATGGGTCACTTCACACCTAGCTGGCTAACATCCTCAGGTGTAAAGTCTATTGAATGCCCATTCTCTGGGACCTGCTGCAGTGAGTCAAACCTGTGAGTGGGGCCTGCTGGAGTGTGGCAAGCTCCCACTCCATGGTGGCCACATGGGTCATATCTGGATCCAACTCTGATGCTTGTTCCCTTTTATTCCGGATGTTCCAGAGTTGAAACTCCTCAGGACTTAATATTGTCCTCAAAGGCCTCCTACAATAGACCAGGGACATCATCTTTTAGGGGTTATTGGACCAGGCTCATAATCTGTGGGCAAGAGGCTGGCCTTCAAGCCTCTCCAAAAATCCAGTTTTTAACTGAAGTATATAAACAATATTTAGAAAAACTCATTCTTGCCTTTAATATTTGAAATGATCCTTCAGCCATATACATGCACCTTGGGTCAGACAGTGTTTGAAAACCAACAATTTGATATTCCCTGCTTTTGTGCTTTTTCAAACACTGTCTTACCCAATGTGCATGTATATGACTGAAGGAACCTGTCATTTATTAACCCCTTAAGGACCAAACTTCTGGAATAAAAGGGAATCATGACATGTCAGACATGTCATGTGTCCTTAAGGGGTTAAAGGTAAGAATGAGTTTTACTACTTTTTTCTTTTTTTTTTTTTACCTATACTTCCTTTAAAAAGTCTGCATTAATTGACCGGTAAAGGAACCCTGACCACTTCATATCAGTGAGGTGGTCTGGGTGCAGTTGTACTTTAGTTTTAACTGTGAAATGTAAAGTAAATTGCTGTTTAGTAGATACGGCAATGCTTAGATTGCAGGGTTAAATATGTCTCTAGTGGCTGTCTCCCAATTGATTTTGGAGGTGCCTAGCGCTTCTTTGGAGAGAAGAAGAGTCAGCGTCCCTTTGCGGGAGAAGCATAAACAGATATGAGAAGTAGTTCAAAGATTTGGATCTTGTCGAGTAAAACTCAATTTTTTATTTGGAATTGAGGGGAGCTAAAAGCAGAGGAGAACACTATAGCTTTATGAATACAGGTTTGTTTTCCTAACACAGTAGTGTTCCTTTAAACATCTCTGGCTACCTCTTCCTTCATGATCCCTACTCCCTCATTCTACCATGTCTCTCTAATGTCAAATCCAACTATTCTAATCATTGCTTGCTCCCCACAAAAGACAAAGGCAATTTGCAACAGGAACCATGAAAACCACAAAAGGTACATTGTGAGGATTTTATAGATAGAAATAAAAGGTAGAAATGTCACATAGGACTCTTTTGTGTGGTCATGGCAGCTTGTTTATACACACTTCATGGAACCGGAGCCAACCTCTCTGCATTCATACACTGATCAACCATAACATTAAAAGCACTAACAAATGAAGGGAATAACATTGATTATATCGTTATAATGGCACCTGTCAAGGGGTGGTATGTATTAGGCTGCAAGTGAACAGTCAGTTCTTGAATTTCATGTGTTGGAAACAGGAAACATGGTCAAGTATAACATCTGAGTGACTTTGACAAGGGCCAAATAGTGACGACTTGGCCAGAGCATCTCCAAAAGAGCGGTATGCAGTGGTCTGTACCTACCAAAAGTGTGGCAAGGACGCCTTATCTGGCGTCAGGGTTATGATTGCCCTAGGCTCATTGATGCATGTGGGGAGTGTAGGATAGCCTGGCATAATACAAAAAGTGTTAGGACCGGCCAGAGTGCCCATGGTGACCCCTGTCCAACGTCCAGGGCCGGCTCCACCTGTAAGGCGACCTAGGCAGCCGCCTACGGCGCAACTTACCAGGGGGCGCCGGATCCCTGTCCCCGCTGCGCCTCCTCATGCTGCGCCGCCTGAGCGCTTTACCAAGCCCCAGGCGGCGCAGCACTGCTGCATGGAGGGCGGACGGGTTTAAGTGACCGGCAGGAGGGAAGCGCAGAGTGCTCCCTCCTGCCGGTCTCTCCATGTAGCGTGGCCGGGCGGCGCGGAACGCGGGACAGGAACCTCTGTTTCCTGTACCTGGCCGCCGGCGGAATGACAGGAAGTGAGCGCTCAGTGAGCGCTTCCTGTCATTCCGCCGGCGGCCGGGTACAGGAAACAGAGGTTCCTGTCCCGCGTTCCGCGCCGCCCGGCCACGCTACATGGGCAGGAGGGGAGGGTAAGGGCCACTATGGGAGGGGGGTGGGGGGTATAAGGACCACTATGGGAGGGAGGGGGGATAACGGACCACTAGGGGGGGGGAATAACGGACCACTAGGGGAGGGAGCGGGGGGATAACGGACCACTAGGGGAGGGAGGGGGGGAGGGGATAATGGACCACTAGGGGAGGGGGGGGATAATGGACCACTAGGGGGGATAAGGACCAGGGGGTAAGGACCATGAGGGGGGGAAAAGACCACTAGGGGAGGGAGGATAAGGACCACTAGGGGAGGGAGGGAGAGGGGGGATAAGGACCACTGGGGGTGGGTAAGGACCGGGGGGGGGGGTAAGGACCATGAGGGGGGGAAAGGACCACTAGGGGAGGGGAGGGAGGATAAGGACCACTAGGGGAGGGAGGGAGAGGGGGGATAAGGACCACTGGGGGTGGGTAAGGACCACTGGGGGGGTAAGGACCATGAGGGGGGGGTAAGGACCACTAGGGGAGGGGAGGGAGGATAAGGACCACTAGGGGAGGGAGGGAGAGGGGGGGATAAGGACCACTAGGGGAGGGAGGGGGGTGGATAAGGACCACTGGGGGGGGTAAGGACCACTGGGGGGGTAAGGACCATGAGGGGGGGTAAGGACCACTAGCGGAGGGGAGGGAGGATAAGGACCACTAGGGGAGGGAGGGAGAGGGGGCATAAGGACCACTAGGGGAGGGAGGGGGGTGGATAAGGACCACTGGAGTGGGTAAGGACCAGGGGGGTAAGAACCACTGGGGGGGGGTAAGGACCACTAGAGGAGGGGAGGGTAAGGACCACTAGAGGAGGGGGAGGAAGGACCACTAGGGGAGGGGAGGGTAAGGACTACTAGGGGAGGGGAGGGGGGATGAAGGACCAGTAGGGGAGGGGAAGGGAAGGACCAGTAGGGGAGGGGAGGGGGGGAGCAAGGACCACTAGGGGAGGGGAGGGTAAGGACCACTAGGGGAGGGGTGAGTCTGGACCACTGGGGGAGGGGGTGAAGGAACACAGGGGGAACGGGGGTGGGAAGGTAAGGACCACTGAGGGAGGAGGAGGGGAGGTCCACTAGGGGTTTGGGAGAGGGAGGACCACTAAGGGGGGGAAGGACCACCAAAGGGGGGTAAGGAGGGAGGACTACTTAGGAGAGGGAAGGAGGGTAAGGACCACTAAGGGGGGGGAGATTACCACTAAGGGGGTGGTGGGAGTAGGGGAAGGTCTACTAAGGGGTTTGGGAGAGGGAGGACCACTAAGGGGTTTGGGAGAGGGAGGACCACTAAGGGGGGAGAGGGGAGTGAGAAGACCACCAAGGGGGGACTGCAGAGGGACAGGGGGCCAAGGGAGAGCACTAAGTGACACACACACACACACAGAAACATACAATGCATTCCTACTCACACACAGACACACCCGAAACACACAATACATCCCTTACGTTCTCTTACATAATTAATGCACCCCTTACAGACACACACCGCATTCAATTACATAAACAGAAACAAACCTTGCACCCCTTACACACACACACACACACACACACAGAAACATACAATGCATTCCTTACACGCAAACACACACTACACCCCATATAAACACACTACATCCCTTACACAAATTGCACACATAAAACATCCCCAACTCATGGATGGGCCATGTAGGTGGATTTATGGGTGGGCATTGTAGGTGTATGCCCCCTGGGGGCCCAGACCTTGAGCTGTGTAAGGGGCCCTAAAAAATGGAGCTACTTCCTGTTCGTTAATTGTTGTGAGCACTGTTAAAAACAGTCTCCAGAGAGCCTCTTCTACACCAGACCTGTGGAGCCAGACTGAGCCCATCATCAGCCTCTTGTCCTCATCTGGAGGTAAGTAGGCAACCCAATATATTATTAATGGCACTAATCTCTAATTTACCTCACATTAAATGGATACTATAGTCACCAGAAGCACTACAGCATAATGTAGTGGTTCTGGTGTCTATAGCCTGTGCCTGTAGGCTTTTTAATGTAAACACACTGTCTTTTCAGATAAAAGGCACTTTGTGAAGACTGGCGTTGACCCATATGGCAGAGCATATGGGCGGAGCATTGTGATGTCACATGGTGGGCAGGACATATGGGGGGGGGCGGCAAATTTTTTTTTGCCTAGGGCGGCAAAAATCCTTGCACCGGCCCTGCCAACGTCGAACTCACCTTCAATGGGGACGTTAGCAACAGAAAGTTGCCTAGTTATGTTTTCTTTCAGATCAGTTGGATGGCCTGATGTATATGTGTTGTTTACCTAGGGAAGAGATGGCAGCAGGATGCACTATGGGAAGTAGGCAGGCCGGCAGAGGCAGCATAATGCTCTTGGCAATATTCCGCTAAAATGTAATTTATGTGAATGTAACGTTGACACATACTACCTACCTAGAGATTCTTGCAAACCATGAACACCCCTTTATGGCAATGGTGTTCCATGATGGCAGTGGCCTCTTTCAGCAGGATAATGCACCCTGCCACACTGCAAACATTGTTCAGGAATGGGTTGAGGAACATGACAGAGTTCAAGGTGTTCCCTTGGCATCCAAATTCCCCATATCTCAATCCGATTGACCATCTGTTGGATGTTCTGTAAATCTGATCCCTGGATGCCTCACCTCTCAAATTACAGGGTTTAAAGGATATGCTGCTATGTCTTGTGCCAGATATCACAGGACATGTTCAGAGATTCATGCCATGACACATCAGAACTGTCTTGGCAGCAGAAGGGTGACCTACACATTATTAGGCAGGTGGTTTTAATGTTATGGCTAGTGAGTATATCTGTTCTTTTTTGTGTATGGCATTGTAGTTTAGGTTCACAATGTGAGAAGCCACTGCTTCATTCGCTACCAATTATGTACGGATGGAACTGACTAAACTATTTTACAAAATCCAGCTGGCATTACTCACAGATGGAGGTAAATTGAGATTGTCCATCCCCGCTAAATTTAACATATGCAGAATGTGTCCTTATCTTTCTTTAATAATAGAGATGATCTGTTGCAATCATTATTTTCAGAAGCACATATAGTTATTTTCCTACATAGAAACATGCATATAAACAACTTTAAAGCAGAAAGTACATAACACGAGGAATGCTAAAACATATCATTTCAAAAAGGCCAATATCAGTTAGGTAAGGGGAGCCTTACAACTCATTGACTGGCATAAACTCTTTCATGAAAAGAAAAGAACCCAGAGGATAAATGGAAAATCTTCAAACAAATATTAGAAATGTATACTTCTTGGTATATACCATTGGGTAACAAATATAAAAGATACAAATTGAAATCAATGTGGTTTAGTAGGAAGATAATCCAAGAAATTAAAAATAGGAAAAGGGCATTTAAATCAGAGCAAACCTATATAAGATATAAGGAAGCCAATAAAGCCTATAAAAAGTTTAGATTGTATGTATCAGGACCTCGCCCTCCCACGCCACGTCTCTCTCTCACTCCACGAGTAGGCCGTGTCGGAGCGTGACCCCAAGACAGCGCGGTCGCCACCTCTGTACGTGCGAACCCCACTCACCTATACTGCAGGTAGAACTCTGTTCATACGAATGCCGGTTCCCGAACAAAGCAAGAACAGAAGTCTGTTCATGAGAACGCTGCTGCTTCCACGTGTGACCACACAGAAGTTAGAACTTCAGGAGAATCAAAGGGTGAGTGCCGACAAATAGCCTTTTAAAGGTACAGGAGGTGGACACCAGGATGGAACCTCAATTGACAAGTCCACCCACTTACCTATTTAAGTCGCACACACCCTTCGCTCAGTTGTACTGTGCTCCTGATTATGTGAAGACCTTCAGAGGCTCTCCAGTTGTATCCTGATCTTCACTCTTGCCTGTATCATCGCTTCTGAACCTGTGCTGCCTGTCCTGACCTTTGGCTTTCCCGACTACTCTATTTGTCTGATCCTTTTGTACTGCGAACTTGGTCCTTTGCCTTCAGCACCCATCTGCATCTTGGGTTTCGTACACTAAAATGTGAACCTGACAGAATGGGATAAACAAGAAAATTAAAAATTGAAAGCTAAAGTGAGCAAGATCAACCTCAAAGAGTTTTTTTAAGTACATACATTTTAAAAAGAAGTGTAGCTTCACTGAAATCAGAGATGGCTGTGTTAGTAAATGAAGATCAGGAAAAAGCAGAATAATTACTGTTCTTCAGTATAGATCAAGGAGGAGGAAGCTTAACCTCTGTGGCTGGGAAAGTATTTGAAGGGTCATTAAGAGATAATATTCACAAATTCATTGGGAACAACAAGTCATTAGCAGAAAATGGGTTTTATGAAAAACAGATGATGTCAAACAAACTTAATTGCATTCTACTAGTAGAAGTATAGATCATGGTGTTGCAGTGGATATGATCTACTTATATTTACAAAGTCAACTGATACAGTTTCACACAATAGTTGGAATTCTTGTTCTTGGGTAGAACATTGGCTAAAAGAGCACAAAGAGTTGTCAATAATAGTAAATTTTCAAGCTCAACAAATAAATAAATGGTAAGGGGTGTCCCTCAGGTGTCTATTCTGGGACCACTTCTATTCCAACATTTTTATATAGAATCTAGAAATAGGCATTGAAGTGATGACACAAAACTAGGTAAGGTAATTTTAAAAACCTATAAAATAATAACTAACTTGCTAGCTTAGCATATTTATAATGTAGTTATGTAAGAATACTTATTGTAGAAATATTTAAGTGCACATATATTATTTTATGCTATAATAACCATAAAAACTGAGTGTAAATTCAGAGTCTACACTCCTTGCTTTTGGCAATTTAACAATATTTATTTAAGAGAGGCTATAAAACAAACAAACAATACATATACAATTGATATTAGTATATGCAGTTATCAAAACTATTAATTGATTGAATGGGAAATAAAATTATCAAAATACAGGATACAATTTACCACTCCTTTGTTCTGCAAACCATGTGTTCCTCAAAGAGATACAGAGAGAGAAAAAAGAGATAGGGTGTGTATAGTGCAGTCTACCCATCTACACTGGAAGAAAGGCAATTTAGTCTAAAGCAAAGGGTTTTTTTATTATACAAAATAAAGATGTGGAATTATCTGCTTGAAGAGTTGGTTTTATCAGTGTCTCTACTGATATTTAAACAGTAACTGGATGAATTCTAGCAAAGCATAATATTAAAGAATATACACTGGACAAAATTATAAACGCAACACTTTTTTGTTTTTGCCCCTGAGATTTGTGAACAATATTTTAGAGAAATATGTATTTTGTGTACATAGAAAAGGTCTTAGATGTTTGAGTTCAGCTCATGATAAATGGGCGCGTTTATAATTTTGAATATGTGGGGTAACAGCTTCCTGATCCAAGGAGAGATCTGACTGCCACTCTGGAGTCAAAAATGAATTTTTTCTGTCTGTTTTAAAAGTTTCAAAACTAGTTTTTGCATTCTTTTGGATACAGCAGTAACAGAAATGAGAGAGGCTGAACTTGATGGACGCAAGTCTTTTTTCAGCCTATGTAACTATGTAATGGTGACAGATGCGTACAGTTGGGTTGCATTCCTATGCATTTCGCAAAACATGGATAATGTCTTTTTTTTTTTTTATTCTTTAATTTTTATTGTGCAGGTGGGTACATAACATAGTCAAACGCCACAACAGCGTACATAGATGTATACAGGTTAGACTGTGTCATGAGTAATTGCACGCATTTTTTTTTTTAAACACGCTTAATATAACTGATGCGTTCAATTAAGTATTCTAGTCTAAATGAGAAACCGTAATGGCTAAGACTTTGCACCTTTTTAGGTAACATAGATAACAAACTTTGGCATAGCTAAGACTTTGCATATTTTTAGTTAATAAGGATAAACTTTGTCATGGTCAAGACTTTGCACCTTTGTAGGTAAATAGAAAGCAAACTTTGGTATAGATAAGACTTTGCACGGTTTTAGTTAAACTAGATAAACTTTGGCATAGCTAAGACTTTGCACGTATTTCGTTAATGTAGATAAACTTTGTCCTGACTAAGACTTTGCACATTTGTGGTTAAATGGAAAGCAAAACAAACTTTGATATAGTAGTTAAAATAGTAGTTAAAATAGATAATCACATTTGTCCTGGCCAAGACTTTGCACATTTGTAGTTAAAATAGATAATCACCCTTGTCCTGGCTAAGACTTTGCAAGTTTTTAGTCAAATAGAAAACAAACTTCATTAGTGATATGCTAGGCTGTATATGCATACTTGCTAATATACTTCTCTTAGGATTTTGCTGATGAGAACATATGTAAAGAGTTTTGTTACCGAGTAAACTAGCAGAAGCCAAACACAGAGAAATGGATGCAGGTCTTCAGGAAGTAAGAAGTCTTTATTTACATACCGATCGGGCTTCAGATGAACTCCTGTTCCAAAAATATCTGAGAGCCCAACACATGGTGTACATTCCTTATATAGCACTATAACTCCTCCCATTAATAGCTACACCCACATATACCTTTAACTAATCAATGGGCAGAATATAGACTTGTACATCTGGTCAGACCACATGACTCATCCAAGACAAAGGAAATAAGTGCAATTTCAGTTCCTGCATTCCTGCACATGCTCAGTACATTGATGACAGTATCCTAGCTATGTGTAGCTAACTAACTGACACAACACACATATGCCACATGGAAATCTTGGCCTACTAAATTTTGACCATGCTGGATTCCCATCACATTTTGACAGTTAGAAGATCGCTTGAAATACAACATATATGGGTGCATGTCTATGTCTGTCTTGCTATACGTGATGTGTGTGCTCTCCAAGCCTTGGCCTGGTGAGGATAGACAAGTAGGTGTTTACGATTGAACAGGTTTAACGATTATCTATCCATGTATAAGCTGTGGTTGGCTAACACAAGTACATTGCAACAAGCAATCTAATCCTACAGTTTAAACCGAGATGCTGTTTGTCTCCGGGTGGGTGGAGTGAGAGTCTCTGCGGTATGAGCAGGGTCAAAAGCCGTTGGCCCCCTCAAGGCAGCAGTCCTGGTTGCGTCATCCGATGCCCGTTCTGGAGGCTTTGTTTGCTTGCCTGGGTCGGTAGGTTGTCAGCGCTCCAGGGGTCAGAGCCATTGCTTGTTCCTCCCTCCGGACCCCTCCAGCGGCCCATGTGTGCTGTTTACCGGTTCGGTTAGTCCCTCCATTGCGGGCTGAAGCTCGGGGGCTGGTGAGTTCGGCACAAAGGTGGGATGTCTCCGGAGACTCCGAGTGGCTGGGAGGTCGGGGATATTGGCTGGCCTCACGTTGGTGTGAGAATGAGTAAGTGCTGGCACTCAAGGGCTTTTCCGGCCGTCTCGTTGTACGACGCTGTGTCGGTCGGAAGGCCGCCCTAATGGTTCTTGGCAGGAATCCGCCCAAGAGTCTCCGGACTGCCGGGTGAATCCAAACCGCTGCCGCCTTTCTCGCCATCTTGAAGGCTCGGCGCCCGGCCCTGAGTTCCGTCCAGAGGCCTGCGCAGAGCCGGTCGAAGAATGCCATGGTATGTTTGGGTGGCTTGATACAGTTGCTTTGCGTTGCAGGCTGTGCCTGTGCCGCCATCTTCGTCTCACCGCAGGTTTCATCGCCAGTTTGCGTTGCTTTGCAGGGTTAGTCACCCCCAGCGAGGACTGGGATATCCCCCAACGGTCCGGGGGGAGGGGGGTTAGCAGGGCAGTGTGTGCTTCTCGCTTGTAAGCGGTTCCCGTGCCGGGCGATCGGCCGCATCCCCCAGGCACTAGTCTCCGCTCCCGTGTAGGCCTCATGGCCGGTTTAAGTGCTTGTGTTGCTGTTTGTTGCGGGACAAGTATCTTTGCATTTCGCATAATGTCCTTCTTCATTTTCCAGGCACCAGGTGCTTCATAGATAGTTTGGTTGCATAGGATTATTGATTTAATGCCCGCTGGTGCCGTAGCGTTTAGAGAGCACGTCCGGCCATCTTTGCAGTCAGGCCCCGCCCCCGGATAATGTCTTTTAAGTTAGTTACATTTGTTTGATAACAGACCAAGACAATATATTTAAATCAATAAATATCTGTTTAAGCACATCCTAAAGCAGAGTTGGATACATGTTGTTTACACATAATCTAGCAGCAGTAAGTTTTTATTTATATAAAATTTATATGTATATAAAATTTATATAAAATTATAGCAATTTGCCAAGACTCCCATTTCAGTGGCAGTGTCCCAAGTGGGGACCAGTACCCAACATACTCCGGTTAAGAAGTCAAACTGGTCTAAAACTGTTTGATTTCTTACAATGTTGCGGCACCAAGACACTCCTGGCACCATAACCATTACAGCTTTAATATAAACATAACAATTTTGTTTGTATTATTAAAGAAGGATAATAAAACACTCTGCTTAATGCAGTTCTAGTGGCATGCCTTTTTTCAAGTGCAGTAAAAATATATTTATATATATTTTATGGAAGTAGAACTCTTTTAATTTTCCCACATGTGATGGTTAATTGATCTATCATAAATAAGTCTGTGTGAAAAAATATGGTTGATCTACCTAACTACATTCTCCATATGTAATATTGACTTATGTGTAAAATGTTTTATCGGAAAAAGAAATTATTTGAGTGCTTGTGCAGTTTCTTGAATTTGTTAATATGACTTGATTTAGTCCATAGCTGTACATGTTTAAGAAAATTGACTTATTTTAAACATGACTACATCATTTATTCCTTAAAGAAAAACTCCAAGTTCCATAAATATTACAGCCTCCTGTAGTAGTTATGGTGACAGAAGGTCTAAGACGCCATTAAATGGTTTGACACTTACCTAGTCACACCTGGCTTTCACATTGCTTCCATGCTTCTCAGAGCTGGAGAAGCCAGATGTCAGTTTTGTTTAATAAAGGTTCAGGGAACATTTTGCCAAGAAGTCACGTCTTTACCTATCTTACGTTGTCTGCATTGTGCGTTTTGTACCTTCTCCTGGAGAAGGGTTGGTCTTGTCAAAGGTCATTTACATCTTAGTGCTGAACAGAAAGCTGTTAGCCTCTTCTAATGGCAGACTGTATAAGGTGAGTCTTAAAGGGACACTATAGTCATCAGAACAACTACAGCTTAATGTAGTTGTTCTTCTGTTTATAGCATGTCCCTGCAGGTATTTTAAAGTAAACACTGTCTTTTCAGAGAAAATGCAGTGTTTTCATTGCTACATGGGGACACCTCCAGAGGCAATAACTCTGATGACCACTAGAGATGCTTCCTAGGTCAGTACTGCACAATGTGTAGCACTGACGTTCAGCATCTCCATGCTCAGCATGGAAGTGCTGCACTCTCCCCATAGAGATTAAAGTGGCTTGTTCTGCTGGTGCTCCACCCCTTTGGCTGACATCATCACCGCATGTGCACATTAGCCTCCCTATTCTGATGATGTCAGCCAAATGGGTGGAGCGTCTGCAGAACAAGCCACAAGAAGAGCCGCGTGGCGCTGGAATAAAGGTCCATTTTAACCCTTTTTAAAACTACAGGTTCAGGAATACATGTTTGTATTCCTGACCCTATAGTATTCCGTTAAATTCATTATCGCCAGTGAACTATAAAGAAAAATACATTGTATTTGCATACTTGCTTTGCATGGTTTCATGGGAATAATATAGTTCTCCAATGGAAGGCTAAGTGAGGATGAGGAGTAGATAAGAAACTATAGCCATTTTTGATTGAAGAGTGAAAAAGACATCACTGCAGAAGGAGAACAGTATGTGGGCGTCTTCTTGATTGTATTTCTTTTTTATTACGGCATACTCTAATTTTTTTTCCTTTATGCATAAAATGTGTGGCAAGCACATTCTACAGGGAGTGCAGAATTATTAGGCAAATTAGTATTTTGACTACATCATCCTCTTTATGCATGTTGTCTTACTCCAAGCTGTATAGGCTCGAAAGCCTACTACCAATTAAGCATATTAGGTGATGTGCATCTCTGTAATGAGAAGGGGTGTGGTCTAATGACACCAACACCCTATATCAGGTGTGCATAATTATTAGGCAACTTCCTTTCCTTTGGCAAAATGGGTCAAAAGAAGGACTTGACAGGCTCAGAAAAGTAAAAAATAGTGAGATATCTTGCAGAGGGATGCAGCACTCTTAAAATTGCAAAGCTTCTGAAGCGTGATCATCGAACAATCAAGCGTTTCATTCAAAATAGTCAACAGGGTCGCAAGAAGCGTGTGGAGAAACCAAGGCGCAAAATAACTTCCCATGAACTGAGAAAAGTCAAGCGTGCAGCTGCCAAGATGCCACTTGCCACCAGTTTGGCCATATTTCAGAGCTGCAACATCACTGGAGTGCCCAAAAGCACAAGGTGTGCAATACTTAGAGACATGGCCAAGGTAAGAAAGGCTGAAAGACGACCACCACTGAACAAGACACACAAGCTGAAACGTCAAGACTGGGCCAAGAAATATCTCAAGACTGATTTTTCTAAGGTTTTATGGACTGATGAAATGAGAGTGAGTCTTGATGGGCCGGATGGATTGGTAAAGGGCAGAGAGCTCCAGTCCGACTCAGACGCCAGCAAGGTGGAGGTGGAGTACTGGTTTGGGCTGGTATCATCAAAGATGAGCTTGTGGGGCCTTTTCGGGTTGAGGATGGAGTCAAGCTCAACTCCCAGTCCTACTGCCAGTTTCTGGAAGACACCTTCTTCAAGCAGTGGTACAGGAAGAAGTCTGCATCCTTCAAGAAAAACATGATTTTCATGCAGGACAATGCTCCATCACACGTGTCCAAGTACTCCACAGCGTGGATGGCAAGAAAGGGTATAAAAGAAGAAAATCTAATGACATGGCCTCCTTGTTCACCTGATCTGAACCCCATTGAGAACCTGTGGTCCATCATCAAATGTGAGATTTACAAGGAGGGAAAACAGTACACCTCTCTGAACAGTGTCTGGGAGGCTGTGGTTGCTGCTGCACGCAATGTTGATGGTGAACAGATCAAAACACTGACAGAATCCATGGATGGCAGGCTTTTGAGTGTCCTTGCAAAGAGGTGGCTATATTGGTCACTGATTTGTTTTTGTTATGTTAATCTATGTTATGCTAATCTATGTGCTCCCATACATAAGAAAGGGTTAACAGAAATGTCACCACAGTTCCACATTAGCAATATCAGAAATGAAGGCCAGAGTGGAGTGCCCCTGTAAATGTCAATTAGAAAATGACTTACTTTGGAATAGTGGCATTCTAACACTATGTTGCAGTGGTTATGATGTGAAGACTGACCCTTTAAGGAACAGACTTTGGGGAACCAATAATATACACTGAAATTCTGATAAACAGCATATACACTGAAATTCTGATAAACAGCCAGAGGAGACGCTAGAAAAATACCAACAAAACTTTACATCACAATGTTATTTTACAGTTAAGATTTGCAACCTCTTCCATGATGCAGGCAGGGCTTCCCTATTATAGACATTATATTTCCCATGTGAAAGTACTTTGGATAATTTGTTTTTCTGTAGTGACAATCTCACTTAGGTTTGATGAAGCAAATGAAATGCTTATTTAACCCTAACGCAGCAGGAGGTTGAATTTTAGAGCGATGTCAGTGTACATGGAAGCAGTTTTATCTAGGAGAGCAAAGATGGTTGAAATGCAGTACCTTCAGCATCTAAAGAACAATCTCCTTTAATGCCCAGCCTGGGGACATTATTGTTATTCAGTAATGGCTCCAGAAGTGAGAAATAAACAAAGGGATGTATCAGGTCAGTGATTATACTACCTGTGTATTCGGTGTTTGCTAGATAGAGAGGGCCATTACTCCGCTTACTGCAGAGAACACAGCCATTGAGTATATGAATAAATAAACATTGTGTTGAATTACCCCAGGCTACGCGCAGGTGTTGAAGCATCAAAGCTGGATTTCTGCAACATACACAATGAAGATGACTTTGATGACTGTGCCAGCTTTAACCCACTGCAAACCATACGTATATGACTTTAAGTGGGGTCATAGTTGGTGCTTGTCACCATAACCTGTTTAACACGATGCACCAGTTACAATGTCTGCCCCTTTGCCTCTGTAAATGTAATTGCTAAATTGGAAATCTTACCATGAAACCCACATTCCATCACCTTTGGAGCACCTGATACAAAATTCCATAATTACACGTTTTTTCTTCGTCTCCATCGGACGTGTTTAACCCCAGGAAGAGAAATCAGAAATCAATCTACAGTTTAATCTAATTTCATGCCCAGAGACCTGAACCAAAAATAAACATTTCTATTAGCTCTGCAATACCCTGATTTATTTCTATATCAGAACCACTTATGTGGAACAAACTAGCTCTTGTCATCTGATTACATGAAGATTTTTGGATATATGGCAATCTCTACCATTGCCTAATAGGTAGCTGCTTGTTTAACCTGTGCACTACCTTAAGGCTTTGCGAGAATGAAATAGAGAGGTTAAACATAGTAGCACGTACATGCAAGAGAGACAAAAGCATGTCTTTTTCTTAAAATAAATAAACTCTAGTTTGTATCCTATGAAGAATGGCCACTGACAGCTACATGTACTTGTTATTATATGTGTGGACATTCAGCTACAGAATTGATAGATACTTTGTAAAGGTATAATTGTTTCCATCTAGCAGAGCCTGCATCAACAACATTTAGCCATTTTAGATAACATATATAAAAATGTTAGTTACTGTATATTTATATTTGTTGTTGCTTTGTTAAAACTAATGAGATGAATCTATGTTTCTGGGGGGAAGGGGGGGTATATAGAAGGTATGGGATATAGAGTAGTCATATACAGCCCTAGGTCAGGATGGGAGACAGACGGATAAACGAGAGTAACCGAGCCAAAGGTCAGGGATATCAAAATGCAGAATAAACGTTTAAACAAAGCCAAGTCAAGCACTCTCGGGCTTCTAAAACCGGGCAGTGTGGAGCGTTGACAAGGGCTTTATATAGACCCCACGGCTTCTGATTGATCCGAGTCACTTGTGACCACAAAATTAATGCGACCCTCAATGGAAGGCACAAGACAAGGGGACAGAGATCTGATAAGGTGTGATGGGACAGGATCAAGCGGGCAAGTGGTGGGGCGAGAGGAAAGTAGAAGCGCAGCCACCTCTTGTTCAAGGAGTACTGGCAGGGCTCCCACACAAGATGCAGACCGCGACCCTTAAAAACTCAACTTTTTAGGAAAGTATCATTTAAACTCTGTATAACCTTTCCACCCCACACCTTGGTAACCCACCCTGCTTCCTCTCCTACAACTGTGTTATCCAGTAAACTAATCCTTCATTGTAAACTATTCTAGTAACCTACTTTTTACTGTACATGAAATATATCCTACCCTTAGCTATTGTGCCATTTTACCCCACTCCTTCTAGAATGTAAGCTCATTTGAGCAGGACCCTCAACACCCTCTGTTCCTATGCATTTAACTTGTCTTGTTGTAAATACATGTCTGTTAGTCCACCTATTCTACAGCACTACAGATTTTGTTGGCGCTTCTTAAATAATAATAATACATTGCAGTGCTAAGACTGCCTTTAGTGGCTGGTAACCAGAAAGCCACTAGAGGCCTGTCAGGGTACCTGAGGTCTCTACCTCTAAAAGAGGTAGAGACTTAGTAGTTTATCCGTCCAAACGAGCTGTTTCCTTCGTTCCTCGCGGTTCATCCAGTCACTTAAACACCGACCGCGAGGAATCCACGTCCTTTTCTAGCGGGACGCTCAATACGTGACGTCATGACGCTATCACGAGCGACCTGCCACTCAAGTGTCCGATATCCAATCGGCACTTGTCAGAGGCGTGTCTACCATCCGGAGCCAGGGTATTTAAGCTTACTTCTTACTTCAGCTCATTGCCCTGTCGTGGTTCTAGCTTGTCTAGTCACTCAGTGCTCTGGTATTCTAGTTTGCTCTATTGGTTTTGACTCGGCTTGTTGTACTACCCTGCTTATCTCTGTTATCCCTTGACCCGGCTTGTCTCTCGCTTATCTGTCTTCTCGTTCCCTCGACCTCGGCTTGTCTCTGACTATTCTCTATTACTCTCGGTACGTTAGTCCGGCCATTCTAAGGCCCGGTATACGTACCTTTCCACTCTTTGTACTCTGCGTGTTGGATCCCTGTCCCGATCCTGACATTACGACAGGGCCAATGGATCCTGCAGGTACAAACAGTCAGCTTGGTTCTTCTGATCCCAGGTTTGACGCCATGGAGCATAGGATGGATCAGATGGCTCTAGCACTACAGGCACTTTTGTCTCGTGCTAGTAACCCACCTGAGGAGACACGTACTCCTTCTATTTCTCCTGCAGTCTCAGGTCTAGAGGTAGCCACTGTAGGTGCTTCTTCCCGTATTACCCCACCAGTACGTTATGGCGGGTCACCGGAGAAGTGTCGTGGTTTTCTGAACCAGATTAGCATCCATTTCAAATTACAACCCCGCTCTTATCCTACAGATAGAGCGAAGGTTGGATTTGTTATTACTTTACTCATTGAGAAAGCTCTGAGATGGGCCAATCCTTTATGGGAGAATGATAATCCACTAGTCTATAATTATAATGCCTTTGTAGCTGCGTTTAGAAGAACTTTTGACCCTCCTGGTAGAAAGGTCAATGCAGCTAGATTACTGTTGCGCCTTAGACAGGACGATCGAACACTTGTGGATTATGCACTAGAGTTCAGGTCCTTGGCGGCAGAAGTTAAGTGGAACGAACAGGCTTATATAGATGTGTTTCTGAATGGGTTATCAGATGTAATTCTTGACGAGGTCGCTACTAGAGAACTCCCTGAGAATTTGGAGGATTTAATTTCTTTTATATCTCGTATTGATGAACGCCTAAGAGAGAGGCAGAACACTCGAGATAGGACCCGTAGACCCTCCTTTAAACTAGCGCCTACCTTTCAAAATTCTGAGTTCGAGGACTTACGTATTTCTGAACCTATGCAGATAGGCAGTACTCATCTCACAGAGAGGGAGAGACAGTACAGAAGAAGGGAGGGTTTATGTATGTATTGTGGAGTCAGAGGTCATTTACGCCTAAATTGTCCTAATCGTTCGGGAAACGCTCGCACCTAAGTTTCTCTAGAGGACAGGCCTTGGGTGTTTCTACTTTGTCCTCTATTCACAACTACAAAGAGTTCAGGCTTCTGTTACCCGTTTCTTTAAAGTGGGAAAAGGGAGTAGTAAAGACTATGGCACTAATCGATTCTGGAGCTGCTGAGAGCTTTATAGATCAGGGTTTTGCTGCCAAGCATGCTATTCCATCCCAGTTAAAAGAGACACCACTGGCTGTTGAGGCCATCGATGGTAGACCGTTACTTGAGCCTGTTATTTTCCGTGAGACCATACCGATTAACTTAACTGCTGGCATCCTACATAGAGAGGACATATCCTTACTGCTCATTTCTTCTCCGTCTATTCCCGTAGTCCTGGGGTACTCCTGGTTGAGGAGACATAACCCTACTATTAATTGGGAGTCAGGGGAGATAGTTTCATGGGGACAGAATTGTCAAGAGAAATGCTTGCGGAAGGTCTCACCTCTCTGCTTAACCAACATCTCGGCTAACTCTGACAATCCTACAGAGACACAAATTCCGTCTCAGTATCTAGATTTAAAGGCAGTATTTGACAAAAAGAAAGCCGATACCTTACCCCCACACAGGTCCTTTGATTGCAAAATTAACCTACTCCCTGGTACCATGCCGCCCAGAGGTCATGTATACCCGTTATCTACGAAAGAGAACTCAGTTCTAGAGGAGTATATTCACGAAAATTTAGACAAGGGATTCATTAGGAGGTCCTCCTCTCCTGCCGGGGCTGGATTTTTTTTTGTTAAAAAGAAGGATGGTTCTTTAAGACCTTGTATTGATTATCGAGGCCTAAATAAGATAACCATTAAAAATGCCTACCCGATTCCCTTGATCACCGAACTCTTCGATCGTTTGAAGGGCTCTACAATTTTCACCAAGTTAGATCTCAGAGGGGCATATAACTTAGTGAGAATCCAGCAGGGACATGAGTGGATGACGGCATTCAATACTCGATATGGCCACTATGAATATACAGTTATGCCTTTTGGGTTATGCAATGCACCAGCTGTATTCCAGGATCTGATAAATGAGGTTCTTAGGGAATTTCAGCAAGATTGCGTCATTGTATACCTAGATGATATACTCATACATTCTAGTGAGATTGAGACTCATCACAAGCAAGTCAGGAGGGTTTTGCACAAGCTTCTCCAGCATGGCTTGTACTGCAAGTTGGAGAAATGTAGCTTTGATCAAACCCAGGTAACCTTTCTCGGTTATGTGATCTCTGGGGAGGGATTTAAGATGGATCCGGATAAGCTCCAGTCCATTCTAGAGTGGCCTTTACCCAAAGGTCTTAAAGCCGTACAGAGATTTATTGGTTTTTCTAATTATTATAGGCGCTTTATTAAGGGTTATTCTTCAATTATCGCACCTATCACCAATATGACCAAACAGGGGGCTGATACTAAGAATTGGACTACTGAAGCTCTTCTTGCGTTCAAAACTCTCAAGGAGCTTTTCGCTTCCGCTCCAATTTTAGTTCACCCCGACACTTCCCTGCCTTTTCTACTTGAGGTAGACGCATCAGAGACTGGTTTAGGTGCTGTCCTATCTCAAAGGTTGGGTGTTGATAAACCATTACATCCATGTGGATTTTTCTCTAAAAAATTGTCTGGTACAGAGAGCAGATATGACATTGGTGACAGAGAATTACTAGCGGTTATCAAGGCTTTGAAAGAGTGGAGACATTTATTGGAAGGTACATTACATCCTGTTACCATTCTAACGGACCACAAAAATTTGTCTTATATCGGAGAGGCCAAGCGTTTGTCCTCCAGGCAGGCTCGTTGGTCGTTATTTCTTACCCATTTCAATTACGTTCTGACTTACAGACCTGGGTCAAAAAATTCTAAAGCCGATGCGCTATCTCGCCAATATGAGCCTTCTGCTTCAGTTGAACCACTTTTGTCCTCCATTGTACCCAAATGCAATATTATTGCTAATACCAGTCTCAAAATCCATTCTCCGCTACTTGACCAGATCTTGAAGTCACAACATCTGGCACCCGGAAACACTCCTGAGGGAAGAAACTTTGTCCCTCCTGAACTCCAACTGGAGCTCTTACAATGTTTTCACGAAAGTAAAGTAGCTGGCCATCCTGGTATTCGCAAGACATACTCTCTGATATCCAAGGATTTCTGGTGGCCTTCACTACGAAAAGATATTGAGGAGTTCGTCGCAGCTTGTGAGACTTGTGCCAAGACTAAACAACCTAATACATCTCCTTGTGGTCTGTTACACCCCTTGGACATTCCTGAGAGACCTTGGTCCTGTTTGTCCATAGACTTTATCGTAGATTTGCCTGCTTCCAAGAGACAGACTGTTATTCTCACGGTGGTGGATAGATTTACTAAGATGGCCCATTTCGTGCCATTACCTAAACTTCCGACTTCCCCTGAATTGGCAGAGATTTTTGCGAGAGAGGTTTTTCGCCTACATGGGATTCCTTCGGAGATTGTTTCTGATAGAGGTTCTCAATTTGTCTCACGTTTCTGGAGATCCTTTTGTTCTCAAATGGGAATCAAATTGAACTTCTCCTCTGCCTATCACCCTCAGTCTAACGGAGCTGCTGAACGTACCAATCAAAAGATCGAGCAGTATCTACGTTGCTTTGTTTCCGAACACCAGGACGATTGGGTCGGTTTGATTCCTTGGGCGGAGTTCGCACACAATAACCTTGTTTGTGATTCAACTCGCTCTAGCCCTTTCTTCATGAACTATGGCTTTCATCCTTCAATTTTTCCTTCGGTTTCCTCTTCTCAGGGGATACCGTCGGTTGATGATCATGTCGCCAACCTGAAGAAATTATGGGATCAGACTCGGCAAATTCTGTTACATAATTCCTCGTTATTCAAGAAACACGCTGACAAGCATAGAAGAGCGGCTCCTGTCTTTGTTCCTGGGGATAGGGTGTGGTTGAGTACTAAGAATATTCGCCTAAAAGTTCCATCTATGAAATTTGCTCCTCGCTACATAGGGCCTTACAGGGTTCTCACTCGTATCAACCCGGTTGCGTATCGCCTTGCTCTGCCACCTGCCTTACGCATTCCTAACTCTTTTCATGTCTCCTTGTTGAAACCTCTTATTTGCAACAAATTCTCCTCTAAGGTTTCCTCACCTCGTCCTGTTCAGGTGGAGGGTCGGGAGGAGTACGAGGTCAGCTCCATCATTGATTCCAGAATTTCAAGGGGAAAATTGCAATATCTGGTCAACTGGAGGGGATATGGTCCTGAGGAGAGGAGTTGGGTACCTCAGGAGGACGTTCATGCTTCTCGCCTTCGCAGAGCATTTCATCTCCGCTTCCCATCTCGTCCCGGTTCCTTCCGCCCGGTGGGCGTATCTGAGAGGGGGGGTACTGTCAGGGTACCTGAGGTCTCTACCTCTAAAAGAGGTAGAGACTTAGTAGTTTATCCGTCCAAACGAGCTGTTTCCTTCGTTCCTCGCGGTTCATCCAGTCACTTAAACACCGACCGCGAGGAATCCACGTCCTTTTCTAGCGGGACGCTCAATACGTGACGTCATGACGCTATCACGAGCGACCTGCCACTCAAGTGTCCGATATCCAATCGGCACTTGTCAGAGGCGTGTCTACCATCCGGAGCCAGGGTATTTAAGCTTACTTCTTACTTCAGCTCATTGCCCTGTCGTGGTTCTAGCTTGTCTAGTCACTCAGTGCTCTGGTATTCTAGTTTGCTCTATTGGTTTTGACTCGGCTTGTTGTACTACCCTGCTTATCTCTGTTATCCCTTGACCCGGCTTGTCTCTCGCTTATCTGTCTTCTCGTTCCCTCGACCTCGGCTTGTCTCTGACTATTCTCTATTACTCTCGGTACGTTAGTCCGGCCATTCTAAGGCCCGGTATACGTACCTTTCCACTCTTTGTACTCTGCGTGTTGGATCCCTGTCCCGATCCTGACAAGGCCCTTCCTGCTGTTTCCTGGTGTTTGACTCTATGAAATGGCACTGGACGTCCTCACACATTGCTTAAGAACACCCAGCTTCCTCAAAATCTGCATAAGAAAGCATTGATTGAATACTTTCATGGGTAAGGTCTAAGGCGCGTGATGCGCTTGCTGCGCATGTACATTATGGTGTGTGTGTGTCCTGGCGCTGACATTGGCGGAAATAGAACCCGCTCCAAGGAATTATTTAAATGTTCATGTTGGGGAGGGGACAGAGGAATTTTGCATTCCTAACACTGTAGTGTTTTACTTTCATTTTGATTCCAGATTTCAACACAATAGACGATGAACTATCCAAAGAGGTTAATAATATTTATTTAAAAGAAAAGTGATAGGTTCTCTGGTTCTTCTGTGAAAGGTGAAAGGGTTGAGTGAAAGGTCAGTAGCTCTTCTGACCAATCTTTTCGCATTTTAGATATAAATTACATATTGCTATTGATATACCGGAGAGAATGAGACTTCATTTATATAGCGCCAACAGATTCCGTAGCACTTTACAATATTATGAGAGGGGGGGTTTTAACTATAAATAGGACAATTACAAGAAAACTTACAGGAACGATAGGTTGAAGAGGACCCTGCTCATACGAGCTTATAGTCTATAGAAGGCAGGGCCGGACTGGCCCACCGGGATACCGGGAAATTTCCCGGTGGGCCGTCGGCACCTGGGGCCGGGGTGACCTGCGGCCGCAGGGAGAACTTGAAAGGCGGCCGCAGGGGAAGCTCTTCATGAGGCCGGGAGCAGGCTCTTCTGGGGGAGCAGGCTGTTCTGTCTCTGCTCCCCCTCCCTCGCGCGCTAGAAAGAGACCGGGGCCGGAATATGACGTCATATTCCGGCTCCGGTCTCATTAAGCTGCGCGCGAGGGAGGGGGAGCAGAGACAGAACAGCCTGCTCCCCCAGAAGAGCCTGCTCCCGGCCTCATGAAGAGCTTCCCCTGCGGCTGCCTTTCAAGTTCTCCCTGCGGCCGCCAGCACAGCTACCAGTCTGCCCACCCACAGGTACTAAAAAATATGCATGTCAGTGGGAGTGTGTGTGTGTGTGTCATGCTGTGTGTGTGTGTTCCATGCTGTGTGTGTGTCTGTCTGTCATGGTGTGTGTGTGTGTCTGTATCATGCTGTGTGTGTGTGTGTGTCTGTCTGTCTGTGTCATGCTGTGTGTGTCTGCGTCATGCTGTGTGTGTCTGTGTCATGCTGTGTGTCTGTCTGTGTCATGCTGTGTATCTGTCTGTGTCATGCTGTGTGTGTGTGTGTGTATGTCTGTGTCATGCTGTGTATCTGTCTGTGTCATGCTGTGTGTGTGTGTCTGTATCATGCTGTGTGTCTGTCTGTGTCATGCTGTGTGTGTGTCTGTGTCATGCGGTGTGTCTGTCTGTGTCATGCAGTGTGTGTGTGTCTGTGTCATGCTGTGTGTGTGTGTCTGTCTGTGTCATGCTGTGTGTCTGTCTGTGTCATGCTGTGTGTGTGTCTGTCTGTGTTACGCTGTGTGTATGTCTGTCTGTGTGTGTTACGCTGTGTGTGTCTGTATGTGTCATGCTGTGTGTCTGTCTGTGTCGTCTGTGTCACGGTGTGTCTGTATCATGGTGTGTGTGTCTGTCATGGTATGTGTGTGTGTCTGTCATGGTGTGTGTGTGTGTGTGTCTTTGTCTGTCATGGTGTGTGTGTGTGTGTGTGTGTGTGTGTGTGTCAGTCGTGGTGTGTGTGTGTGTGTGTGTGTCAGTCGTGGTGTCTGTGTGTGTTTTTAAAAAAAGTGTTTTACTCACCTTTTTTTTTCCAACGTCGTGCTGGTCTCTGCCTCTATGACTGAGATCATCAAGCTTGATGATCTCAGCCAATCCTCACTGACACAGGAAGCGCCTCTAGTGACCGTCTGTCACTAGAGGTGTCACTAGGAAGCAATGTAAACACTGCCTTTTCTCTGCAAAGTCAGTGTTTACATTCAAAAGCCTGCAGGGACAGGCTATAGACACCAGAACCACTACATTAAGCTGTGTGTGTGTGCGCCTGCTAGTGAGCTTGCTTGCATGTGTATGTGTGTGTGTGTGTGCCTGCTAGTGAGTGAGCTTGTGTTTTTATGTCAATGAGCTTATGTATATTAGTGAAATTGTTTGTCTATGAGGCTGTGTATCAATGAGCTTGTGTGTGTCAGTGAGATTGTCTGTGTCTGCATGTGAGTATGCTTACTGTATAATGTTATAATGTATAAATGTTTTACTCTGAAAGGACCAATATATTATATTAGAAAAAGCAATATATATTGCGACAATATATGGTGCAATGACTTATGGGGCTGGCATAGATTTTTTTTTTTCCAGGGCTGCTTTGTATCCCCAGTCCGGCCCTGATAGAAGGTGGGGTGTAAAACACAATAGGACAGGGAATAGCAATCAAAATAGGTGGAAGTGAAGCAGAGCTGGAGGAGAGAGTAGAGTGCTGTCCTTTAGGAGAGAGCAAGAGACAGGTATGTGAGGTAGAGGTTACTCTGGGAGGCCATACGCTTTCCTAAATAGATCAGTTGTAAGGCACTTCTTAAATGACATGGGGAGAGTCTGATGGCGGTAGGCAGGCTATTCCATAGGTAGGGAGCCACCCACGAGAAGTCCTGCAAGCATGAGTTGGCCGTACGGGTGCAAACAGCGGACAGGAGAAGGTCATGGGCAGAGCTGAGAGACCAAGAAGGGGCATACCTATGGATCTGTGAAGAGATATAAGAGGGGCTAGAATTGTTCAGTGCTTTATAGGTATGGGTTAGCACTTTGATTTGACTTCTATAGGTTACAGGAAGCCAATGTAAGGACTGACAAAGTAGTGAAGTGTGAGAGGACCGACTAGAGAGGAAAATCAGTCTGGCAGCAGTATTCTTTACAGACTGTAGTGGGGCAATACGGTTTTTGGGAAGACCAATTAGGACAGGGTTACAATAATCAATGCAGGAAATTACTGAAGCATGGACAAGCTCTTTGGTACCATCTTGCATAAGCAAGGGGCGGATGCGGGCTATATTTTTAAGGTGGAATCTACATGATTTTGTAACATGCTGGATGTGAGGCTCAAAGGTGAGACTAGAATCAAATATGACACCAAGACAGCGCGCTTGCAAGGATGGACTGATGTGGATACCACTGACTTGAAGGGAGAGCGAAAGAAGAGGATCAGTATTAGGAGGAGGAAAGACAAGGAGTTTAGTTTTCAGGAGATTTGGTTTTAGAAAGCGGGAGGACATCCAGTCAGAGATGAAGGAATGGCAAGCAGTGACATGTTGCAGGACAGCAGGGAAGAGGTCTGGGGAGGAGAGATATAGAGTACAGGTGGTAGTGGAATCCAAATGAGGCAATAAGTGGAGAGAAAATAAAAGGGGACCAAGGACAGAGCCTTGGGGGACTCCAACAGAGACAGGATTAATGGAGGAGGTATCATTAGAAAAGGAGAAACTGAACGAGCATTGGGACAGATAGGAGGAAAACCAAGAGAGGACAGTGTCACAGAAACCGAGTGATTGTAGAGTTTGAAGAAGGAGAGCATGATCAACAGTGTCAAAGGCAGCAGGGAGGTCAAGAAGTATAAGTATGGAGTACTGGCCTTTGGATTTAGCTGCGATTAGGTCGTTAGTGACTATGATAAGAGCAGTCTCAGTAGAGTGGAGGGGCGGAAGCCAGATTGAAGAGGGTCAAGGACAGAGCTGGAATTGAGTAAGTGAGACATACGGGTAAAGACAAGTCTTTCCTGAAGCTTTGAGAAGAAAAGAAGCAGAGATATGGCCCGATAGTTAGAGGGGGAGGACGGGTCAAGAGATTTTTTTTTCAGGATAGGTACTACAGTGGCATGTTTAAGGTCAGCAGGGACAATTCCAGAAGAGTGAGAGCAGTTGAAGATGTGTGTTAAGGAAGGCACAAGTGAAGGGGATAGAGATCTGATAAGGTGAGATGGGACAGGATTAAGCGGGCAAGTGGTGGGGCAAGAGGAAAGTAGAAGCGCAGCCACCTCTTGTTCAGTGGCCGGGGAGAAAGTCGGAAGGGTAGGATAGGCATGATCAACGTGTGGTTGAGAAAGAAAACGTCAAGGTGGGGAGAATTATTTCCTTATCTGTTCAATCTTGTCGGTAAAGTAGCATGCAAAGCTCTTGGCTGTAAGGTTAGTTTGAGGGGGTGGCCACAGCAGGGCGAAGAAGAGAGTTAAAGGTATCAAAGAGAAGCCTGCGATTGCAGGAGCATGAACTAATGAGAGAGGAAAAGTATGACTGTTTGCGCTGTATGAACACTATGAATCTATAATGGAGAAAGTATGACTGGGTGCAAGACTCCCTCCAGGGGTTCGCACAACGGGAGCTTCTTTGCAGGTAGCGTGTTGATTTAGTATGCCACAGCTGGGGGCGTGTCCTCCTCGATGTGCATGTTTGGAGTGGGGCTGCAGCGTGCAAGGCAGAGGTGAGGGTAGTGTTATATGTGGAGATGGCCAGTGACAGACAGGAGAGGGAAGGGATGAATAGGAGTTGTGAATCAATATCAGCTGACAGCTACTGGAGGTCAATAGAATTAAAGTTCCTTCTTAGTTGAGGGGGGGTTAGGCTTAGGTTGTTGGGTGAGGGGGTACTCAAGAGCAAACGATAAGAGGTGGTGGTCAAAGAGAGGAAATGGAGTGTTGGAGATATTAGACACTGTACATGCATAAGAGAAAATTAGGTTGAGGGTATTGCCAGCTACATGGGTGGGAGAATTTGCCCACTGCGATAGCCCGAGGGAGAAAGTAATTAAAAGTAGTTTAGAGGCGGCTGAGGTCAGGGATGGGTTAATGGGAATATTGGAGTTTCCGAGACTTAGGGATGGTATGTTAGAGGAGAGGAAGTAGGGTAGCCAGGCAGCGAATTGGTCAAGGAAGAGGAGAGGTTTCTACTGCAATAAGGGTTACCTGCTGAATAAAGAAAAGAGACCTGAGGTTTGAAGTTTTATTATGGATTTGTTGCTATAAAACATTTACATCCATTGTGGTTTAAGGGCCCATCCTTCACATACAGTAATTTTATTAAATATATACATGAATATAAAACAACCACATTTGTTAGGGATGATGACGCACTAGAGACATCAGCAAAGATGACAGAAAAAATAACTTTAAAGAGAAAGCCCAAGATATAGAATTTTATCACATTACTACATAAGAGACAAATCTAAAAGAACCAGAGGCTGCAGAATGGACAGCACAAAAAAAAGAGGTCAAAACGTAGTTCCAAGGAAAAAGAGGCAACCGGGTAAACAAAAGGCAATACTAGAGTCATGGCTTGCAGCAAACTGGGAAACAATCCCTCATGTGTAGAAGTGTTGAAAACCAAGCAGCTTGTTTGTGTACAGTCTTCTGTGTTCATTGATAGAAATGAGAGATTGTTATTGACATACCAGTGATAAAGAGGGACACCTGCTGAGTGAAGAAAACAGAAATGAGGCTTGATGTTTTATTGCGGATTGTTGGTTATATAAACTTACTTGACACATAACGTACTTGTTGCTAGCAGTAGTGTAATATGGAGGCACAACTAAATTTATCGATTGTATCCTCAAGTGCACGTTTTCCCAACATTTCCGAGACATTTTAAATTTCGTATTATTTCGTATAGGCACATGGTATATATACGTGAAACATTGCTATAATAAAGATATTGAATATGTTGAAACAGGTCAACAAAAGCTCTATTAGTGAAGTAGATTAGCTTCAAAGACCATTGAACTCTCCATCTCACTCATGTAATTCAAGCAGATAAAGAACATCTTATTTAACCCCTTAAGGACACATGACATGTGTGACATTTCATGATTCCCTTTTATTCCAGAAGTTTGGTCCTTAAGGTGTTAAAGAGAAATTCACCACGTACCTGGCCCTCCGCTCTCTCACCGCGATCTCCTTACAGAGGTGGATGTAACATTTCTGTAAACCCACCTCCGGTCCACCTCAGCTCTTCTTTCATTTGCCCTGCCTGGGGGCAATTCTCCAAGCAGGGCATACTACCTCGGTGATGCAGACAATCTAGTTTTGTCGCCAGAGTCTGAAGTTAGTATTGTCACATTACTCCGTTCCTATACTCCCAGCACTTGCTTGGGAGTTACCATAGCAACCACAGTGTATGTGCTGTCATTGCTATTGGTGGAAAGCAGTTGCTCTGCATTGAGTGACTGCCACAGAATTAGGAGACAGATGGGAGAAAAAAAATATTTTAAAATAGTTTTTTTCTCCAAATCTATGCATTTGGTAGAAAAACCACTAGCACAATGTATAGACAGAATTTGAAGAATTTTTAAAAGTGCTTACAACACTATGGACATGACAGGACCTCTTTAAATACAGACGCACAATTCACTGAAGATGCAAACAGCTATAAAGCAAGGTCTCTGATTACCATCAGTAAGAATGTGAGATGTAACCTATAAAATTTGTGTAGCCAGCCTCCAGAGATGTAAAATGTCAAAATGTCCTTCACACTTTCAGAGGAAATCAGCAAGTCTTGCGTGCCGGTTGTACAGGCTCTCACACCATACGGTAATGTGATGTGATTTAGGTATTTCACCCACATAGTGGGTTATAGGATTATTATTTTTTGTACACTTGGTAAGAAATACCACATTGCATGCTTTATAGGTGAAGATGCCATAGAACTTGTACAGGTGTATATTAGGATCTAGTATCTATCTTTACAGTGCTTTTAAAGTACTCCTCGCCATCACTTGATGGTTGCTTGTGGACAACTAGATGTAGCATAGAATACTTTTATCTTCCACGTAAGGGTATCGGACTACTGAAAACATACCATTTACTTTGTGTGACTCATAAATCATTGAAATATTTTATGTCTTACAAAAATAGTTGCAGCCTATTGTAACAGAGCTATCATTTGATATATTTGTTTTGTCCCTTTTTTAGTATCATGTCATATTGCTCCGGATTCATATACCTTGTGCTTTGAGGAATCCTGTGTATTAGGTGAGAGAGAGAAGAGACTCACTGGATTATTTAATAGTTTTCCTTTTTCTAAATTAGGGTGAAAATAGACAAACAGGAAAAAATGCTCTAAGTCAGCTATCCTTTCAGTTAGGCTACTCTGGCCTTACATTTGAATTTTACTTTGGATTCTCACTTTATAGAATAACCCCCCTGTCAGACTACTGTCAGAGCAGAATTAATGAATTCCCTTGACATTCACAACAATTGTTACTGCTTAAGATGTCCAGGCAGTGAGCACTTAAAGGCACAATTCATGCAATTTGCTTGTGTGGTTGTGGCCCCTAATTGCTATTGTGCCCCATGCAGTAGCACACTCAAAAATTCTGCCAGTCAGTGCAGTGCTTCTCACAGAAAGTGAGAAGTTCCTTTTCACTAATGCTCCAGATGAATAAATAAAATAACAATAAAACAATACATTTTTGACACACAGAAAAACTAAACAAAGCATCATGGAAGCTCTAATTCAACTACACCAAGGTAACTACAGTTTGTTGTTACCAGAATAATACCCTCACAAATTGGGATTGAGTCAGGTATTTCCTGCAAGAGTTAGTTTATGTGAGTGTGTCAGTTTCTACAATTATGAGATTTTCAGAATTAACTTCTTTCTGTATTTTGAGTAGTATGCGGTTTTGGTTCTCCAGGTATCAGGGCCTTTTGATGGTTCCTAATGTAAGAGGGAAGAAAGTCCTTGAATATTATTTTATGAACACTTTATAAACATTTTTATATAGAGCCTTTCACAGAATTACCTATATACATCCCATGTATACACAATAGGCAGGGCTTAACATTTCATGTCTTGCAATACTAGGCAGCACTTATTCGTCACTGCAAGCCGTGAGATCAACACGCATGGATTGCTACTCCTCAGGGTTAAATTTGGGGTGTAACTCCAATGTTTACCTTTAGGCAAGTATGGGAGTTGAATCCCTGTTGATCCACTGGGTGTGGGCAGGATTCCTGGAGGTGCTGCAGTCAGGATCCCTACTAGTCAAGTGGGTGCTGGAAGGACCCCTGGTGGTCCAGTGAAGGAGCATGTGGTCTGCAACTCCAGCAAGTGCAGACTACAGTACATGCGCCATTTGATCGGCACTCAATCAATAATTTTGGGTATTACAATGGCAACCCGGTGGAAATACACTGACCAGGACTGCTGTCACAAGCTTTCTAAGTTATTTAACATATTGTCAAAACAACATTATATAAAATAATGATTTTGCAAGGGGAGTGGTCTGTCAAGCGGATATCTAGGGCCAGTCTGCCATAGCAACTGTTGCAACACTGGCTGTTCCTCTACTGGTTTATTTTTCACTCGCCCGTGGTAAAAAAAACAGTGGAAATTTTGAGTTATGTAATAGACACTGATAATAGGCATGGCACCCTCTCGTCTACCTTGTGATAATGCTCTGGTTATCGTTAAATGATCAAATGACCTTCTTGTCCTTGTACGTACATTTCCCATTGTCTATCCTTTATGGCTACAGTAACTTTACACTGATCAGACACAACATTAAACCACTGACAGTTGAAGTGGATAACATTGATTTATTGTTACAATGGCACCTTTCAAGAGGTGGGATATATTAGGCATCAAGTGAACAGGAAGCTCTTGAATTTCATGTGTTAGAAGCTGGGAAAATGGGCAAACAAAAGGATCCGAGTGACTTTAATAGGGATGAAATAGTAATGTTTAGACGACTATGTTAGATCATCTCCGAACCGCAAGTCTTGTGGGTGTTCCTGGTATCCAGTGGTTAGTACCTAGCAAAAGTTGTGAAAGGAAGGACAACTGCAGATCCGGCATCAGGGTAATGGGTGCCCAAGGCTCATTGACACGTGGGGATGGAAGGCTAGCATGTCTGGTCCGATCACACAGAAAAGCTACTGTAGCTCAAATTGCTGAAGAACTTAATGCTGGTCATGATAGAAAGGTGTCAGAACACAGAGTTTGCTGCTTATGGGACTGCGTAGCTGCAGACCAGTCAGAGTGTCAATAATGACATCTGTCCACCGCTGAAGGCACCTTCAATGGGGGAGTAAGTGTCAGAACTGGACCTTGAAAGAAGGTTGCCTAGACTAAGGAATTAAGTTTTCTTTAGAACAGGTGGTCAGGTGCATGTGCATTGTTTACCTGAGGAAGAGATGGCAGCAGGATGCACTATGGGAAGAATGCAGGGCAGTGAATGCAGTGTTGTGCTCTGGGCAATCTTTTGCTGTAAACCCTTGGGTCCTGGCATTCATGTTGATATTACTTTGACACATACCACCTACCTAGAGATTGTTGCAGACCATGTACATTCCTTAATTTAATGGTGTTCACTGATGGCAGTGGCTTTTTTCAGCAACATTATGCATCCTGCCACACTGCACAAATTGTTAAGGAATTGCTTTAGGAACATGTTCAAGGTGTTGCCTTGGTCTTCAAATTCCCCAGATCGCAATCCAATTGAACATCAACGGGATGCACTGGATCAACAAACCTGATCTATGGAGGCCTCATCTTACAATTTGCTGGACTAAAAGGATTTGTTGCCAATGTCTTGGTGCCAGATACAACAGAACACATCCAAAGGTCTTGTGGAGTCCATGCCTCAATGCATCAGAACTGTTTTGGCAACACGGAAGGGATCTACACGATATTAGGCAGGTGGTTTTAAGGTTGTGGCTGATCAGTGTTTGTCTAATTCTCCATGTATCTGTCCAGCATAGAATTCTGTCTCTGATAAGACGGCATTCTGATCTTATCAGTGCATGGACATTTGATTTTGCACCAATTATATCTTAGCGCCAAATATGCTACAAAGTACATTTCGTCATACATGAATTCCTTGATTTTTAGTTTTCTGAAGATTTTTTCCATGTCATTGCAAAGGCATTACTTTCTCTACAGGTTTGATTTTTTTGTTTTCTGGAGAATTTTCCACGTCATTGAAAAGCATTACTTTCTCCGCAGGATGAGTCTTTGAGACGCAGTTGGAGAGATTCTGTTCTAATGGTTGTCAGATTATTTTGAGTATATTGCGGTCAATTTTTTTTATTGGTTCTGGTTTATGCCCCTAATGTTTGCATTTAAATTTCAGTAGGTATTCACATTTTTTAGTTGTGGTAGACTTTTAGTTGTGTACACTTTGGTTCAGGAACAGGGCCAGTCTGGGAATAAAGAGCAACCCTAGAAACATTTTAATAGCAGTCCTTTAGTGCATTGTTTTATTATAGTACAGATATACAGGTGAGGGGAAAAAATTACATTAGAAATGATTTCTCTAATGTGACATAGTGTACTCATAAGACTTCAAGATTAACAAAATAATTCCCTTCTTTTAAGAAGAAATATCAATGTTTAACCCTTATTACCTTAATGTCTTGGGAAACGTCCAGTAATGGGACTATAAGATTGTTTGCTGTTACACATCTGTTTAAAATAAAAAAGTTATTTTGTTTATTCTTAAATCCTGACTACATTCTTTCAAGTTGGATAGATTAAGGGCCGACGTTTGGCACCTGCAAAACAAGGACAGGCAAGGTTATTCACAAAACTCCAAATTTTTTGTGAATTAAAATCCAAATTGCTAAATTTGGGCTAAAATAGCCAAGATGTGGCTATATGTGAGTTGGGTTATTTTTCCATAACAGCTAATTTTGGCTGTAAGACAGAGAGACAGACAATTTTTGACTGTCTATTACATTAGCCAATGTCAAATATTTTTACTGTATTATTGAGAAGTGCTATAGAAAACATTGGACAGATAGATAGTGACTCTGCCTCACCTATACTCTGTGGCCATACTTATTATTATTAAAAGATTTCTCATGATTTCTATATGGGCAAGTCCATCCATGTTTACAATGCTGGGCATACCAGGTAATGTTTAAGTAGAGCTTCTCAGGATCTTCTCATAGGTTTCTCATTTGCCTTTTTGCATTTATTCAAGGCTAGCTCTAGACTAAGTGGTTCTATCTACAAAACTTTGGATATGTACAGGCACTCTTCTATTTATACACCCTGTTCCAAATTATTATGCAAATTCTATTTAAGTGTCACAAAGATTAAATATTTTGTTTTTCAGTTAAACTCATGGGTGGCATTGTGTCTCAGGGATCTTTTGATCACTGAAAACAATCTCGGACACCTGTGATAATTAGATTGCCAGGTGAGCCCAATTTAAGGGATACGCTTACTGTTATGGCAGAGTAGTCACTTGCTCTCCCCACATTGCAGGTGCCTGCTCTGCTAAAATTTACCCGGCCAGGGGGAAAGGACGGTGGCTGCAGCGAGGTAGCTCAGTCTGTTCTTCCAGCTCCTCACTGCTCCCTCGCGCACCCTTTGTAGTGATGCCGGGTGCCGGAATATGACGTAATTCCGGCCCGGCATCACTAACCTGCGCAATGAGGAGAAGGAGGGAGATCTCCAGAGAGAAGATCCCCACTGGACCCCAGAGAGAGGCCCCACACCAGCTCCCAAAAGGTATTGAGCAATAAACAAAATGATTTGTGAGTATGTGCAATAAAGTGTAAGTGTGTGTGTGTGTGTGTGTGTGTGTGTGTGTGTCTGTCAGTGTGTATCTGAATGATTATATTTGCCCTTCAGGTAAAAAAAAATAATTTAAAATTTAAATTTAAATTTAAATTTAAAACATTAATAATTTAATTTAAAATTTTAATAATAATTTAATTTAAAAATTAATAATTAATTGTGAGTGTTGGGGGGAAATGTGTGTGTGTGTGGGTGTGTCAGTGAATGTGAGTGTGTGTGTGTGTCAGTGAATGTATGTGTGTGTGCCAGTGAGTGTGTGTGTGTGTCTGTCAGTGAGTGTGTGTGTGTGTGTGTCTGTCCGTGAGTTTGTGTCTGTCTGTGAATGTGTGTGTATATTTATCAGTGAGTGTGTGTGTCTGAGTGATTGTGTGTGTCTGTCAGTGAGTGTGCGCGTCTGTCAGTGCGTGTATGCGTCTGTCAGTGTGTGTCTGAAAGACTGCATGTGTCTGTCGGGCTGTGTCAAATCAGTGAGTGTGTGTGTGTGTGTCAGTGTATCTGAGAGTGTGTGCTGGTCCGTGAGTGTATGTGTCAGTGTGTGTCTGTCAGTCAAAATGTGTATTAGTTAACAGGAAGAGGTATGGCCTTGGCAGGACGGGGCTGGTAAATTTAAATTAGGGGTGTCTGAGATCTGTCATGCCTAGGGCAGCACCAATCCAAAATACACCACCGTTTAGGGGTCAGTTTTGTTTTACCAGTTTAGAACTGCATGTCTCGCCCAGCACTCAATGTTACATTTTTGAGAATGCTATTCCCTAAACTAATTATAGAAGTGAACTGGTTAATTGATCTGAGCAAAAAATCCTTTTATGCCCTTATATTAAACTTACAGTTACCGGTGAGGTAAATCATGCATCAATAGGCAAGTGAATGCCAGGTATATGAATACAGTTTAGTCACTCTCTCTCCCCCCCTGTTTCCCCCCCAGGATAATCACAGTGCAGCTTTGACACTTTAGCCCCAATTAACCTTACTTTTTATTTTAAAATCTTGAAAAGGTTATAGGCTTCCATTAAAAACTGTATTTCTTAATAGTTATGGTACTGTTTGCATATGGCATAATTGCTCACACCATTGTTAACCTATTAAGAACGATCAAGTAAAATGAAAATTATTGCATGCAATACAACCATATGTGTTCTCGTATGTTAGAAAGCACCACAAGACAAGCTGAAGGTATAGGTCAATTTAAGGTATTATGAAGAAAAATAGGCATGCGTCTGGAATAAGTTTGCTTTAACACATATATAAAGAATATGAACCCCAGTTAACATCCTGGTTAAAGGAACCACCATAACAATTCAAGTTCATATACGGTAAGTGTTTATGGAGGCAGGAGTGTCCAGGTGCTTTTAAACCAATTTGCAATGATCTAACCCTGAAGTTGGGGCTCCAGCTCACAACACTGCTAACCCTCGGCTTCTTTCCGTTCTCTCCATCTATAGGACTGAGGAGGGCAGCTGTGTCAGGTCCTGGAGCCTCAACTTTGGGGATAAACTGTGGAAAGGAAGTTGGCGTAAAAAAACACTCCTGCCCCATAACAAGTGTAATGAGCTGAAGTTGTTATGTGAGTGGTAGCATTCCTTAATGATATAGTGTCCTAGTCACTGTTTAGGTGACCGCCCCCTGCAAGATTTAAAACGTAAGTTAACTTATCTTTTCTCCCACACAGCGCTGCTCTGTCTGTGGCTGGCCACTTCTCCTTGGCTGAGAGCATTGAGATTGATTACCTCTGCCACTTTATATTCTCCATTAGAAGAGCATTAGGAGGCTAGTACGCATGCAAGGCATAACACATGCATTCCACACATTCAGATTTCAGGTCCTGTCCTGCCGTCTTGCCTCAGTTCCCTAGTGTGCCGCTTTTAGGTCAGGCCTAAAAGGGGCTTTCAATGCAAGTCCATCCCTTTTGGGCAGAGCCAGTGATGAGATTGCACCACTGGTTCGCTCCTTTTACTTCCCTCCCACCGTTGTTCTGATTCTGGGACTTGCCAATGTTTGAAGGTAGGATAAGGCCACACCGCACCAATCAGATGGACTATCTGCAATAGGTGCATTTTCAATGTCTATTTCTGCTGAAGCTCTTCGAGTGGCTGTCAATTCAGCAGCCACTGGGGGCATTTGAAACCTGCAATGTAAACATTGCCATTCCTGCAGAACGTAAATGTTTTCACTTGCAGGGTTAAAACAAGGGGAAAATGTCACCCAGACCACTTCCTTGAGATGAAGTGGTCTGAGTACCTGTAGTGTCTTTTTAAATCCATTTAAAAACAGTCCAAGAGCCATAACCGTAGAAATTGGAACCCACCTCCAATGTAAGCTGTCAAACTGTGGTGGAATCTCGGTAAAAATAAATTTAGTAGGCCGAGATTACCACGTGGCATGTGTACGTGCATATGCTGACGTATCGATCAGTTGGTTGCACGTGGCAAGATACGATCAGTAGTGTACGGAGCATGTGCAAGAATACAGGATATAGTATTCCCCTCCTCCATTGTGCTGGACAGGCCATGCGGTCAAACAGGAAGTTAATTCTTATTTGTGTTGATTGGTTAAGAGAATGTGCGGGTGGAGCTTAATATGGGAGGAGTTATGTGCCTATATAAGGAGCCTGCACTATTGTCCGGGGCTCAGAACTTGCTGTATTTTGGTGACATTAGTCCCTCTGAGTCCCGATCGGTGATCCAATAAAGAATCTCTTCCTTCCTGAAGAAACCTGTGTCCATCTCTCTGTGCTTCGCTTCCGTCAGTTTCTCCGGTATCATTTGGTGCATTGGCCGGGAAGCTCATCGTTCAACGGTAGCTGAGAGGCAGAGGCGTGAGACGGTCTATCTTTGCCCACGTTCTCTACGGCTACACCCCTGAACTTCTGCGTGGACCTCCCTTCGTCTCGGCGCCACTGGTCCGTTGTCCAGGAGATCATCGGCCTCTACGTAAGAAGTGCTGGGGTGTCCCCGTCGATGAGTGTGAACTCAGGTTCAGGAACGAGGAGGTAAGACAACTGCTGTTTTAGACGGCAGGACCCACTAGGGGTATACCGATTGTGCGGTAGGCCCAAAGGGGTTTTGAATCTGTGTATCTGCCCCCTCTGTCGGAGGGAAGGAGCGAAGGCGCACCGCTCGATCGAACGCTCTTTAGTCAGACCGTTTGATTTTGTTAGTCAGGCGGGGTCCTGGTGTAAATAGCCCTAGCCGGACACCGGTGTCTTGTCTAGACTAGCGTTCTAGGGTGTATATTACGTTCGCTAGGTCGGAGGGACCGGGAGACTAAGCGGCGCCTGTGTAAATTCGGTTCGCTAGCTCTCAACCTATCTGGGCTAAGTGGGAAGGCGTGTAAATTTGGAACCCACTAGACTTTTGATAGTGCGACTAAGAGGCGCCTGTGTAAATTCGGTTCTCTAGCTCGCTATATGTGGTGATTGGGCAGTGTGGCTAACCAAAACGGGTGTATATAGTTTTAGGTAGTCCATTCAAGGTACTGGCCAATAGTTTAGTTGGGAATTGTAAATGTGATAAAGATTGTTTAGTAAAGTGTATATCTTGTTAGATAGCGCGAGCTCAGCCGTCTAGCGAGAGTGTTAATAGTGTGTTGCTGTATTATAGTGCACGGTACCATAACCCTGTATATTTACTGACACTGTATATAAGTACTAATCATTGTCGTCTATTGCATGTTTAACACCATAACCACTAATAATTGTATTGTGACCTTAACTTGTGCTTTGACCTATGCTAACCGTACTGTAACCGCTATTTGTAAAAGACGATGTTACTGGGGTGTGTTATAGACGGGTAATTCGTATATAGAGAATTATAGCGTGGGTGACTGTATAGTTACGCCAAAGGGCATAATATTGATTATATAGTGACTGGTGTAACAGCTGTGTGTGTACGGGAATTCCCTGAGTGTTTATTGTATTATTGTGTACGTTTCACTTGGTAACTGTACCACGTGGTGCTGTTGCCAGAGGAAACGGGTGTGACTGTTGAATAGTACGCGTGTATAGTATTCGTTGTCGACGGCGTTCCATTGTTAAGTATGGGTGCGTCGCAGTCAACGATTCCGGATCCCTTAGGTTGTATGGTGAAGAATTTTAAAAAGGGATTCAAAA
Organism: Pelobates fuscus; assembly: GCF_036172605.1. Lineage (NCBI taxonomy): Eukaryota > Metazoa > Chordata > Amphibia > Anura > Pelobatidae > Pelobates > Pelobates fuscus. The sequence continues at coordinate 304,030,725 of NC_086319.1, read as the reverse complement.
CTTGTGATTTTGGGGTTAAAATGTCTCCTGTACGTTTGGTCACTTTGTGTACTAGGGAGTGGCCTACTTTGGTTGCGGCATGGCCGCCACGTGGCAGTTTGGATCCAACTCTGGTACAGCGCTTACACGTGGCTGTATCAGGTAGGCCTGAACTTTACGGCCAGTTTCCTTATATTGATTGTTGGAGACAGGCCGTAAATGACTCGCCAAAATGGCTTCAGACATGCCACGAGGAGCAATGTCGCCTCATGGTAGCTAGGACTTGTTTGTCCACTAGGACTGGTGTTAGGCCCATTTTGGACACGCCCCCTGAGTCCGAGATCCCTTTGCCGACCCCTTACTTTCCGTTAAGAGGAAGTGACGCAAATGCAGGAAGTCCTGCACCCCTCCCCTCATTACCCCCATCCACTTCCGCTTCCTCCTCCAGTACAGAATCCACCCCCTCTCGTACTAAATCTCCCCTTCCGGAATCAGAACCAACCCCCATTAAATCCGAATATCCTGATTTGGCGCCACTTCAGACTTCCGGTCAAGCTTCTTCTAGCTCGACTCGAAGTGTTTTATTTACAACCTTTTCCCAAAACCAAGTTCCTACATCCCCACACCCTATCTCTCCCCGACCGGAACCTATGACTGACGCCCCTCTACGTAGCCCCATACAAACCCGACAACTGACCGGTACCCAACAATTAAAGCACTATCAGATGCCTCTTCGCCTGAATCCCGGGTCAGCCTATATCGATGCCGCAGGTCAAATGGCACATGCTGACCCAGTCTTCGTATATGTCCCATTCACTACAACCGATCTTTTAAACTGGAAGGCCCACAATTCCTCGTATACTGAGAAACCACAAGCTATGACTGATCTGTTCACCTCAATAGTACAGACACATAATCCGACATGGGCTGATTGCCAGCAGTTATTAATGACTTTGTTTAACAATGAGGAAAGGACAAGAATTAATCAAGCAGCCATTAAAGCACTAGAGGATAGAGCCCGTGCTTTGAACCAAGCTAATCCAGCAGCATGGGCCGCAACACATTATCCCAACACCGATCCCGATTGGAACGTAAATGGTGCTGATATGGTTCAACTCAGAGCCTATAGAGACGCTATAATTGCTGGCATGAAAGCCGGAGGAAAGAAAGCTATTAATATGTCGAAGACAGTTGAGGTGATTCAGAAAAGCGATGAAGCGCCCAGTGTCTTTTATGACCGATTATTGAAGGCATACCGCTTGTATACCCCCTTTAATCCGGAAGACGCAGATAATTCCCGAATGGTGAACTCCGCCTTTGTCAGCCAAGCCTACGGAGATATTAAGCGCAAGCTACAAAAGTTAGAAGGGTTTGCAGGTATGTCCATCACCCAACTAATGGAGGTAGCGAATAAGGTTTATATGAATAGGGAAACAGAAAGTAAGAAAGAGGAAGAGCGCAAGATGCGTAAAAAGGCTGATATGCTAGCGGTAGCGATCGCAGGCGTAGATAGACGGGGCCCAGATAGAGGCGATAGTAGATGGAATAGGGAGCCTTTGAGTAGGAATCAATGCGCGTATTGCAAGGAAGAAGGGCATTGGAGGAACGAATGTCCGCAAAGAGAGCAGTACGAGAGAGACCAACCCAGGGCAGGTTATGGAAACTTTAGAGGCAGAGCGAGAGGTAGAGGAGGCCCCGGAGGGAGTAATGGTAATAGAGGGAGTAATGGGAACAGAGGAAGTGTTAGGGAAGACAGGTATATTCCAGCAGCGCAAAGGTCCCGCGATAGAGAAGGTAGGGACTTTGTAGGATTGGCTGACACGGTCATGGAGGACTATTGATACCGACCGGGCTCCATCCCCCTTGGTCGAGCGGAGCCTATGGTCGATGTATCAATAGGGGGAAAAAGGAGTGCGTTCATGATCGACACTGGTGCTGAACATTCAGTGGTGACTAATCTAGTTGCTCCTCCATCTGGAAGGACTATTACTGTGATAGGAGCAACTGGAAGAAGTGCTGAAAAACCGGTTCTTAAAAGTCGACTCTGTACATTGGGAGGCCACGTAGTAAAGCATCAATTCCTTTATATGCCTGAATGTCCAGTCCAATTGCTGGGACATGATATGCTATCTAAATTACAAGCGCAGATTACGTTCCTACCAAATGGAACAACATCCTTAAAGTTTAATGGACCTTCAGGTATTATGACATTATCCGTACCAAAGGAAGAAGAGTGGCGACTTTATACAGTGTTGACTAGCCAAAACCCTAGGAGTGATGAGTCCTTATTCAACATACCAGGAGTTTGGGCAGAGAACAACCCACCAGGACTGGCCCGCAATATTCCACCTATTAAAATCGAACTAAAACTTGGGGTTTATCCAGTGAGCCTAAGACAATACCACATCCCGCAGAAGGCTAAGAAGAACATCCAATCTTATCTGGATAAGTTCATACGGTATGGTATCCTAAAATTCTGTACTTCCCCCTGGAACACCCCATTGCTGCCTGTTCAAAAGCCCGGTACAGATGAGTATCGACCTGTGCAGGACTTGAGAGCAGTCAATGATGCGGTTGTTAGTATACATCCAGTCGTGCCCAATCCATATAACCTGCTTGCTTTAATTCCGGGCGGGGCTACTTACTTCACAGTCTTAGATCTCAAAGATGCCTTCTTTTGCCTCCGAATTGCCGCAGAAAGCCAATGTATCTTCGCTTTCCAATGGGAAAACGCTGTAACGGGCTCAAAACGCCAAATGACCTGGACAAGACTGCCCCAAGGGTTTAAAAATTCACCTACCCTATTTGGTTCAGCTCTAAGTCAAGATCTACTGGATTTCGAGTCCATCCCAGGAGAGTGTGTATTGTTACAATATGTAGATGACTTGTTGATAGCAGCAGTCACAAAAGAAATATGTCAGCAAGCAACGCACGATCTACTACACATTCTCTGGAAGGCAGGATACAAGGTGTCTAGAAAGAAGGCTCAGTTGTGTTTGCCAACTGTCAAATATCTGGGATTCCATATCTCTGAAGGTCAAAGAATTATGGGGCCAGAGAGAAAAGAAGCTGTGTGCCAAATACCAATACCCAAGAATAGAAGACAAGTGCGAGAATTCTTGGGGGCAGCAGGCTTCTGTAGGATATGGATTCCCAGCTATGCGATACTGGCAAAACCTCTGTACGCAGCTATCAAAGGTACAGAGCACGACCCCTTCTTATGGACTCAAGAACAACAAACGGCATTTGAAGATGTGAAGAAGGCTTTGATGAGTGCCCCAGCATTAGGTCTACCTGATCACACACGACCATTCTACCTGTATGTACATGAGCAAAGAAGAATGGCTGTGGGAGTATTGACACAGTACTTGGGATCATGGCAAAGACCTGTTGCCTACATGTCTAAGCAATTGGATGCAGTGGCCAGCGGACTTCCACCTTGTCTAAGAGCCGTAGCTGCAGCCGCCCTGCTAGTAGCTGAAGCCGATAAACTCACTCTGGGTCAAGAACTTTATGTACGAGTCCCACATGCAGTACAGACGTTGTTGGATTACAAAGGAAACCATTGGTTCAGTAACAGCCGTATGACCAAGTATCAAGCAATGTTGTGTGAAAACCCAAGAGTGCATTTAGAGACTGTAAATACCTTAAATCCAGCTACCCTTTTGCCACAACCTACTGAAAGTCAACATGATTGTTTGGAAGTAATGGATGAAGTATTTTCAAGTAGACCAGATCTTCGTGATTTTCCCATCCAGAACCCCGATGTTCAATATTACACCGACGGCAGTAGTTATGTGAAAGAAGGGATCCGCTATGCAGGATATGCAGTAACAACTATAGACAAGGTGATAGAAGCTCGGCCACTGGCGAAAGGAACATCAGCACAAAAGGCAGAATTGATAGCACTGACACGAGCGTTACAATTGGCTGAAGGTTTAAGAGTGAACATCTATACGGACTCCAAGTATGCGTTTTTAACCACTCATGCCCACGGAGCTTTGTATAAAGAAAGAGGACTACTGAATTCAGAAGGCAAAGAAATCAAGTACGCAGCTGAAATCCTACAACTATTAGAAGCAGTGTGGGAGCCGAAAGAAGTCGGTATTATACATTGTCGAGCGCATCTGAGAGGAGATGGTGATGTAACCAAGGGAAATCGAATGGCAGACAGTACAGCTAAGCGTGCCGCTGAATCAGGAAGACAGGAATATGTGGGGCATATAGCTGCTCTAATACCAACTCCACTGTCTCAATGGCCTCCAGTTTATACAGCTCAAGAAGAGGAGTGGTTAAAGACTGAACCGGGAAAGTATTTGGAGAACAAGTGGTATCAGCTAGAAGATGGAAGAATAGTCATACCAGCATCACTAGCGGTAGAAATTGTCCAGAACTATCATAACGGGACACATTCTGGGAGAGACAGTACAGAAGAATCTCTCAGGAAACATTTCTACATACCAAGATTGTCCAACTTGACTCAAGCCATTGTACGCAGATGTGTAACGTGTGCTAAAAATAATGCAAGACAAGGACCAGTAAAGCCACCAGGAGTCCAGTTTATGGGGGGACTCCCCATGTCCGATCTACAAATAGACTTTACAGTGATGCCTAAATCGGGTGGACATCGTTACCTGTTGGTAATTGTGTGCACCTATTCAGGCTGGGCAGAAGCATGTCCTACTCGTACAGAGAAAGCAGGAGAAGTTGTGAGATTCCTGCTACGAGAAATAATACCCCGATATGGACTACCCTGTTCTATAGGATCGGACAATGGTCCAGCTTTTGTTCACCAGTGCCTACAACAACTGACTCATATGCTTGGTATAAAGTGGAGGCTTCATACTGCATATAGACCCCAGAGTTCTGGTAAGGTAGAGAGAATGAATAGAACTATTAAGAACCAGTTGGCTAAAATGTGTCAGGAAACCCAACTTAAGTGGAACGTTCTCTTACCCATAGCTCTATTGCGAATCCGCAGTACCCCTACCAGAAGGATGGGCCTCTCTCCTTTTGAAATCATGTATGGGCGACCACCTCCCGTACTTGGTAACTTAAGGGGGTACTTGAGTCAGTTGGGAGAAGGAATTACTCGGCAGCAGGTTGTAGAGTTGGGTAAGACTATGGAGGAGGTACAGAAATGGGTACAAGATAGATTACCTGTGAATATTTATCCCCCAGTTCATAGTTACCATCCAGGAGATCAAGTGTGGATTAAAGAGTGGAATAATGTACCGTTAGGGCCCAAGTGGAGAGGTCCTTATGTTGTTCTTTTGTCTACCCCTACAGCGATAAAAGTAGCCGAAGTGACTCCGTGGATACATCACTCCAGGGTTAAACCAGCAGCAGTCGATTCTTGGCAAGTTACAGCAGATCCAGAGAATCCCTGCAAGATCCGGTTAAAACGCACTACTCAGTCGGAGTAACGAGGAATCGTGTGGATTACAAATTTTATTGTTACAGGGATTTGGTGAAGTGAGTGTTTTAGACGGCCATAATAAAGCCTGTCCGCTTACCAACACATAGTATATAAGCCAGGAAAGTCTCGAAGGGACACCTGTGAAGACGAGCAGAACTCCATTCCCTGCAGCCCTCACATCCTGGAAGCTGAGGTGCCTTCGCACGGACGAAGACTGAGGATGCCGGCGAAAGATGTGTTTTTGATAGTGTTTATTTATGTGTGTTTTTATATTCAGGAAGGTAGAGGTACCGACACTCCTAGCTGTGAGGTATGCATTAAGACTACGAGAACAGGTAACCATATATCCCAAACCCTAATTTGGCATTCACAATACGAGTGTAAAGGAGATGTATCAAGATGTAGATACCTAAATATAGACTATAGTGTGTGCCATTTAGGAGTAGGAGAACCTAAGTGCTTCAGTCCAGAGTATCAACCTCGTACAATTTGGTTGACTCTCAGGAATGGAGATCCTCAGGGGACCCTAATTAATAAGACGGTGTTAGAATCCGTACATTCTTCGGGTGTTCTGCTATTTGATGCATGTAAGGCGATATCAAGTGGTAGAAAGCCGTGGAATGTATGTGGGGATCTTAGATGGGAGAGGACGTATGGGTCTAATGATAAATATATTTGTCCCAGTAGTAAAAATAAATATGTGAGTCCTAGATGCCCAAATAGAGAGTATAACTTTTGCCCATATTGGTCTTGTGTGGGGTGGGCAACTTGGGGACAGACAGTAGACAAGGACATGTTAGTGACTAAGTTGCCGACTAGCCCATATTGTAAGTCTATGGAATGCAACCCAGTCCATATACTTATAAATAACCCCGACAAGTTCTTAGACAAATATGGCAATTTATTTGGGTTTCAGATATACGGGACGGGTTTAGATCCTGGGACAGTATTATTTATAGGGATAGAGACTGATACGGTATCCTCCCAGACTCATCAAGTATACCATTCCTTTTATGAAGAGATGAGTATAGATAATAAGATCCCCCATAATGCTAAAAACCTGTTCATTGATTTGGCCGAAAGTATTGCCGGTAGTCTTAATGTTACCAACTGCTATGTGTGTGGAGGTACTAACATGGGAGACCAATGGCCTTGGGAAGCAAAGGAGGTAATGTCCGGTTCTGAGGCAGTTGAACAATTAATATCCTCACAAGCCGATTATCATATGAGTGTTAGAGGTAAATCTGAGTGGAGATTAAAGACCTCCATCATAGGTTATGTTTGCATAGCAAGGAAAGGAATAATGTATAATACTTCTGTAGGAGAATTAACTTGTCTAGGGCAAAAAGCTTATGATGATGATACAAAGAATACAACTTGGTGGTCGGCTTCAAATGTCTCAGAACCATCTAACCCGTTTGCTAGATACGCCAATTTAAAGGATGTGTGGTTTGATCTATCCATCACATCTACCTGGAGAGCCCCAGCAAATTTGTACTGGATCTGTGGTAAGAAAGCCTATTCGGAGTTGCCACAGGACTGGGAAGGGGCATGTGTGTTGGGTATGCTCAAACCATCCTTCTTCTTGTTACCTATTGAAACAGGTGAGACTTTAGGTGTTAAAGTGTATGATGTGAATCATAGGAAGAAAAGGGGACCCATAGAGATAGGCGCCTGGGAAGATAATGAATGGCCTCCCCAGCGTATTATAGATTATTATGGGCCAGCCACGTGGGCAGAAGATGGTACCTTTGGTTATAGAACCCCTATTTATATGCTCAACCGTATTATAAGGTTACAGGCGGTGGTTGAGATTATTACTAACGAAACATCACAAGCGCTCAATCTTCTAGCGAAGCATAATACCAGGATGAGGACAGCAGTATACCAGAATAGATTAGCCTTGGATTACCTTTTGGCAGTAGAGGGAGGTGTATGTGGGAAGTTTAACCTAAGCAATTGCTGTCTTCAAATAGATGACGAAGGGCAAGCAATAGCTGAGCTTACTAGCCATATGGTTAAACTAGCGCATGTGCCTACTCAGGTATGGAAAGGGTACAATCCAAGCAGTTGGTTTGGTAGCTGGTATGAGTGGTTTGGAGGGCTTAAGGCAGTGGTAGGTGGAGTCCTACTGATTTTAATGTTGTGTCTACTCCTACCGTGTCTTATACCCTTAGTAGTTAGATCTGTGCAAAGCCTGATAGAAAATATAGCAGAGAGGAAGGCTGCTGCACAGATAATGGCAATATATAAATATAAGGCTCTAGATCAGGGAGAACCAATGCAGGAAGACGAATGTTGAAGATTCACATCATAAGGTAAGTCTGGTTTGGTTCAAGGTAACTTGCGGTGTAAGCAAACTAAGGTTAAGTGATGCCTCAAGTAATTGTAAAATATCAAGAGGCATCAAAGGGGGGAATGTGGTGGAATCTCGGTAAAAATAAATTTAGTAGGCTGAGATTACCACGTGGCATGTGTACGTGCATATGCTGACGTATCGATCAGTTGGTTGCACGTGGCAAGATACGATCAGTAGTGTACGGAGCATGTGCAAGAATACAGGATATAGTATTCCCCTCCTCCATTGTGCTGGACAGGCCATGCGGTCAAACAGGAAGTTAATTCTTATTTGTGTTGATTGGTTAAGAGAATGTGCGGGTGGAGCTTAATATGGGAGGAGTTATGTGCCTATATAAGGAGCCTGCACTATTGTCCGGGGCTCAGAACTTGCTGTATTTTGGTGACCTCTGAGTCCCGATCGGTGATCCAATAAAGAATCTCTTCCTTCCTGAAGAAACCTGTGTCCATCTCTCTGTGCTTCGCTTCCGTCAGTTTCTCCGGTATCAAAACCATTTGGCAATGGTTTTCCACTGGACACCACTCCCTGTCTTCTCTGCAGACAGAAGCAAAGCTAAGCTAAGCAGGGGGTGAAAAGGTCCTGAACTTCTTCCAGTTTTTTTACCTGCTGCACAGGAGATACGGTGGGGAGCAAGGCGGACTCAGATAAGAACTCAAAATATTAGCAAATGGTTTGACTACTTACATGGGGGGTGGGTTCTGAGCTGTAGTAGCTACGGTACTTAGTGTTCCTTTAAGGAGATCATGAATATATAAAAGAACAAAAATGTGTTAAATTCTGAATGCTCGTCATTTCCAAAAACAAACAAACCAACCAGATTTAATGTCTCCATTGTTTTGACCTTTGAAGAATCACTTAGTCCCCAAGTAAAGTGACGGGGTATATACATGGGTCATGTTTCCATGCTCTACAGGAAGGTTTGTATGTTCAAAATGATGGAGTCCCCATCATCCTATAGCTGGGGTAAAAGCTATCAAAACGGGCTTCATTTTCACAGAATAAACTACTCAGAAAAATATAAAAGTTAATACAAGGCTGGTTCTCTTGCAAAATAAAAGAAATTGTTAATAAATTGGTACATTTTCATAAATTGGTAATTCCATGATGTGTTATCCAGCTAATGAGACGCAAAATGATTTTTGAACCTTGTGTGACTTTTAGCTAAAATAAACACATTTTGTCAGCGATGTCTACGGAATTTAAGCGTTCAATGCAGTTAAAAATAGCTGCAGAAAAGTAACATGCAAAAGGCTTTTGGCAAAGGGCTGTCCAGTTTAATTCATACATTAAGTATTTGCTAGTTGGGGTCAAATGCAGAGTGCTTAGATATTTTAGATATTTTGCCCTCTGAATGAACCTGGATAAAACAGACAGACTTCTGCAGACACTTTCAGCTTACTGAGTTCAGGCTGAACATCAAAGGCTTTTTCGTTCCAATCACTAAATTGGTTTAGCTCATGCAGGACAGATGTATCATCGGATGTAATTAGTGCCTAGATTAATTTACCCAATCCAGAATCGTAACTCTTGATACAGAAATTAAAGAATACAACCAAGTACACATAAGAATTATATATTAAAGAAAAAAAGAGATGCATTCATGTTGAAACTATAGGTCATATCACCAAATTCCGTATCTGTTGAAAAAAGTATTCGTAAAAATTCTAATTTTCAGAAGGAGTGGTGGATACAGAGAACAGCTTCCCAGCTAAACTTGAGGTGGATATGTATTTTGGGTTAAAAGTAACAATATCATGAAGATGTATTTCCATAAATCGGTTTAAGAAATGATGCAGGTGAATTACTTAAAGCGGCATTGTCATGCCGAACTTACCTTTCCCCAATCGATTCCTCTTCTCTCCATCTCTCAGGATCAGGATGATCATTTCATCCTATCTGCTCTAGTTTTCTTTAAAACATAAGACAAAGTAGGGACTACTTGTCTTATGGAGATTTCTTATGCCTGACCATCTCTGACCAGCGGAGGAGCTAAGTGTGCTTCATTTGCGGTGGTCACAGAAATTTTCCCAAAATTCTTAGCGTTCCTCCCTGTTCCCGTGATGCTTCCTGTCAGTATTGCCAAACGTCCTGTCACTTCGTGTTAGGACGCAATTCGGGACTTTGTTCGGATCGGAATTTCATTCTAATGAATGAATTCGTGCCGCGGCTGCATCTTGTAGGCGCTTAGTAGATAACTCCCTAATTCCAAGGGTATTAGGGAGCTATCTACCAAAAGGCTGAAAGACCTATATTGGTCTTTCAGCCACATTTACAAATACTAAGTAAAGATTACTTAGTATTAGTAGATTCTGCCCCTACTCGCTATACCGTGAGTAGGTGCATATCTAGTAAACAGTGAGCAGCCAGTGTATAATGCCTGGATTAGCAAGATTCGCGACAGATGCTAGTGAATGAGGGGAATCTGAGGAAGTGGGCTACTGAAACAAATCATTCCCGGACACATAGTGAGGCCCTAGACCTGCTTGATTGTTACTATAATGGCAGACCCAATGAGAGGTCATACTAAATGTATGTGGGAACCATGTATGAATAAGAGACTGATATCTACACTAACACCACAACAGCTAGTTACACAACGTTTGAACATTGTCAAGAGGAGACTAGTGTCACAACTGGAATTAGGTGGACTACACATAATATCAAGAGATTGAGCCATGAGGAGGACAAATTCTCAAACCCACACCCATAGTTGCAGATGGTTGCCAACCTGAATCCCTGCCACCAAGATAGCATAACAACAGATATAAGAAAGATGGTCCTAGAGAAGCTCGCAGACCAGCAGAAAAGACTACCAAAAATCACTGGTAAACTGCCACCAGACAGTATGCTAGCTGCAGTCAATGAGGCACTGTCCCAACCAGCACCATCACAGAGACCAATAGGCAGGGCCGCCACCAGAAATTTTGGGGCCCCTAACTGAGCTCAGGGTCTGGGCCCCTGGGGGCCCGCCTCCAAAACCGCCCACAGAGACCGCCTCCAAATCCCGCCCACAGGAATACACACACAGACACAAACACATTCACTGATACAAAAGGACACAGATACACACACACACACACACTGATACATACTAACAGACACACATACTGATACGCATATAGGCATACATACTGACACACAAATACTGAGACATACACACATATACAGACACACAGGCGTACATAGTGACAGACACATACTAACATAGATACAGACACACATGCATAAGGACATACAGACACAGACATTCATACTGACATACACACATTCATACTGACATGCAGACATACATACACTGACATTCATACACACATAATGACATGCATACAGATAGACATACATGCATACATACATACAGACATACATTCATACTGGCATACATACATTCATACAGACACTGACATCCATACATACACACTTTCATAATGACATACATTCATACTGGCATACATGCATTCATACAGACACACATTCATAATGACATGCATACATACATACACTGACATGCATACAGACAGACATACACACATTCATAATGACATGCATACATACATACACTGACATTCATACACATAATGACATGCATACAGATAGACATACATTCACACACAGACACACAGACAGACATACACACAGACATACATACACATACATAGACACAAACAGACAGACATACATACACACAGACAGACATACATACACACAGACAGACAGACATACAGATATACATACACACACAGACATACATACATACACAGACAGACAGACATACACACAGACATACATACACACAAACAGACAGACAGACATACATACACACAGACAGACAGACATACACACAGACATACATACACACAGACAGACATACACACAGACAGACAGACATACACACAGACAGACATACACACAGACATACATACACACAAACAGACAGACAGACATACATTCACACACACACACACAGAGCTCATTTTCCAGCCACCCTCCTGTTTCTTACCTTGTCTTTGCAGGAGGGTGGCTGGCTGGGGCTGATGGGACTGTCAGTCGGCTGGCTCTCCCTCTTCATTGTCGGGCGGGCGGGGCTCTCCCTCTTCATTGTCGGGCGGACGGGCGGGCGCTCCCTCCTCCCACGCGGAGTGAGCTGGGAGGAAGTGACCACTTCCTCTCAGCAGCACTTGCGCTGCGGCGGCAATTTATTTTTTAAAGGGGCCCGGTCGCGCTATACCACGGCCACAGTGCTGACCGGGCCCCTGAAGATATGGGGCCCATCGGGTGGCCCTAAGGCCACCCGATGGGCCCCATCAGCATGCGGGCGCCGCAGTTCCGCTGCTACACGTGGGGCCCGGGCGGCCGGGCCCCCCAGGGCCGCCGGGCCCGTGACAACCGTTATGGTTGTCGTCCCCTGATGGCGGCCCTGCCAATAGGCTCATATATGCCAGAGCATTAGTGGTCCTCTAAATCAGTGGTTCCCAAATCTTTAAGGTTCAAGGCGCCCTTAATATTTCAATCTTATTCCAATGCACCTCAAGCCAAAATGTCTAGGTTGTATATCTGTGCAGCGCTGCGGCTCTATTTACTGGCTCTACATTGTAATGTACAGTGTTGGTATTTGAAGGGGTGCTTGTATATAGTTTTAGTGTTTTAATACAGGGGTGTGCTTTTATGTAATGTTTGCTTTTGATTGCAGGGGTGAGTTTGAATGTAGAGTTCACTTTTAAATGCAGATGTACTTTTGGGTGAAGTATTTGTGTTGGAGTGAAGGGTTGTGTTTGTATATCCTTTTGGAGTTTGAATGCAGGGGTGTGTTTGTATATTTGGATTGGATTGCAGGAGTGTGTTTGTATGTTGTGCTTGTGTTTGACTGCTTGGATGTATGCACATATATTACCACATACATACATACATACATACATACTTATACAGGTATACATGCACATTAGCACACAGTACATATAAATACACTGACACATACACACAAATTCATATAGACACCGACACATACACACACATAGATACACACCAACATACACACACCAACATTGATACATGCACACACCATGACACAGATACACACACGGACATAAAAACACACCCTGAAACACAGATGAACATACGCAGATGCACATCCTGACACACACACGCTGGCACACTCACACATACACTGACACATACTCACATCCTGACACACACACACACACATACACACACACACACACACAAGTGATATTTTTTTTATAGCTCCAGCCACCCTCCTGTTCACTTACCCTATGTGTCCAGGAGGGTGGTTTGGAGTCCTGGTCCTGCTGGCTGGTCTGAGTGAAGGGCAAGGAGCAGCTTTGGAGTGCTCCCCTCATGCTGTGGTTGCCTCCTCTCCCTCCCACGCTGTCTCCCTGCACAAAGCTGGGAGGAAGTGACAGGCTGTCACTTCCTCCCAGCCAGCTGACATTGCAGGGACCCGGTTGTGGTCTTAAAGGACTGCAGCAGTTATGTTTCCCAGTGCTATAGTCATAGCACCAGGGAAACATTCCTAAGTGCCCGTGGCGCCCCTGTGTGCACAGTTTGGGAACCACTGCTCTAAATGCTTGACTACAAGATCAGGCTGAAGAAGAAACAGTGCCCACCATGGAGACTAAGACTGGAAGCCAAGATAAAGGCAAGATGTAAGGAATTTGGTAAACATATTCAACTTCACAGAGGTGGAAAGTTCAAGGATATGGCTACTGAGGAAAAACAAGGATATGTTTATACCAGAAGCTCTGGAAACAGCTAAGCAAAGGCTTACAGCACTGGCAACAAGACGGAGCAGATACACCAGAGATGTAGAGAATAAATGCCCTGTTTACCAAAGAACCTTCCAAGGTGTATGCACAGCTGAAAGCTACCCAAGACCCACCCAGAGCAGAGACTGAACAGTCCTGGAAGAGTATCTGGGAGAAAGAAGCATCACATATGGCCAGTGGCTACTAGACCTTAAAACAGACCACTGCATGCTCCCAGAATAGTAGCCAGTCACCATCGCAGTCAGAAAAATTCATCTGCAAGTACCCTACATGAAGAGTTGGTCAGCCCCAAGACCTGACATGTCGGCTAACATAAGGCAGAACAATAGGTCATGTAGTACCCTCAGAAGGGAAAAACACAGTCTAACAACCAACCAACCATCTGCCTCCCCCCAACATAGAGGGTACTGTCAGGCATCATAGCCTCCAAGATCAATGGGCATATGAGACAGTACATGAGCAATACCCAAAGGGGTATTGGAAAGAAGACCAAGGGATCAAATCACCAACTACTGGTAGTACAAGCAGTCACGCAGTATTCTAAGACAATGCAAACCAATATGTGCACACAATGCAGACCAATATGTGCACAGCCTGGAAGGACTACAATGCCACAAACATGGATACTGGAATGCTTGGCTCTAGACAAGGCCAACAAGACACTAAGAGCCTTCATCAAGAACTTGATGGGCTAGTGGAAAACAACTTATTTTAAAATGTATAATTAGTTTTTCCCCCCTCCCTGCCTCTAACCTGTGGTCAGAGAGGGCACACACCCTGACCTGTGGTCAGGGAGGGTGCTACTGTGCAGGCTATGGGCAGCTTGTTGACTTGCAATGTGAAGTGTTGGCCCAGTAGACTCCATCTTACACCTGGCAGGCGACAGGTACTCTCTCTCTCACAAGCCATTGCATTGTGCTGCGTCTGAGCACCGGTAATTTGTGGCAATGCTTTGACATCCGTGGCTCAGAAGTGGTGAAGGAGGCCTGCCAGAGGTGGAAGCTGGAGTCTTCTGATCCTCCTCTTCACCATAGCTTGCAGGAGAGTCACCGGGGAAAGTCCTTGTAAGGACTAGAGCTAATTCCCCATTCGGCTCCAGGAGGGAGTGGTTCCAGGACCCCGACTGAGGCCAAGAGTGCTGAGGTTTGTCCTCTGTTCCAGCTAGGAAGTGGTCCTTGGCGGAGGTACCCAGCCAGGGGTACAGGGCGCTCTGTTACATTTGGTGGCAGCGATGGAATGGCTTCTTAGCCTTGGGAAAACCAGCACTACAGTAGTATGGAAGGCAAGTACTGCTGGGCAGTATCCAACTTTCACGCCAGACTCCAGGAGAGACTACAGGATGTGCTGTGCAGTATGGAGTACCCTATCCCAGAGGATAGAGAGACAGAGTGGAGGGTGGCGCTTCTAACAGATCTCTGGAAGGAGGACCTCGATGAAATTCGACCCTTCCGGAGTGAGGAAATCCTGACCACCAACCAGCGCCAAGCAGAACAGCTAGAGCTGCAGATGCTGTTCCTGAGAAACCAGCCCTCAGAGGAATGGGTAAGCGAACTGGAGACGCTAGTTGAGACTGAGGTGTGGCTGGATGATTCCTACCGGGCCCTGCGGTGGCATGCTTACCACCTATACCTGTGGCTGATCGAGTACAAGCAGGGCCGGATTAACATAGGGGCTGATGGAACTGCAGCTCCAGGCCCAGGCCCATGGAATAAGCCCATTGATTTAAAAAAAAAAAAAAAAATTATTTGTATTTTTTTTTACACACTGCTCTTAGGTTTGCCACCTGACTGGTATTTTACTGGCACAGCCGGTATTTGTGGCTGCCTGACCGTGCCGGTATTGCAGTAATACCGGCAATACAAATGCAGGTATTTTTCTCAGAATAAATGGAGATTACTCTGCAATACCAGCACCGGCCAGTAGGGGTCACTGTGTGTGGATAGAGGCAGGGTTAGGAAGTTACAGCATATCCCTGCCTCTCTCTACTACTCACTGATCCGTGGGGGTGCAGCTACACAGCAGAGTCCAGACAGCAGCTCTACAGTAAGTGAGGGATGGGGGGAAAGGCAGCAGGGACACATGGAGACACTAGGGGACACATGGGGAAACTGAGGCACTAGGGGACACTAAGGGACATATGGGGACACTGAGACACTAGGGGACACAGACACTAGGGCACATGGGGACACAGACACTAGGACACATAGGAACACTGAGACACTTGGGGACACTGGAAAACATAGGGACACTGAGACACTAGGGGACACAGACACTAGGGGACACTGGGACACATGAGGATGCTGAGACACATGGGGACGCTGTGAGACATAGGCACATTGGGAGACACTGAGACATTGGGACACGGAGATACTATGTCACCATTTCTCCCAGTGTCCCCATGTCCCCCAGCCAGTGTCCCTAGTGTCTCAGTGTCCCCAAGTCTCCCAGTGTCTGTGTCCCATGTCTCTCCGTGTGCCTAGTGTCCCCATGTGTCCCTATATGTCCCAGTGTCCCCATGTCTATGTCCACAACTGCCCCATGTCTCCCAGTGTCTGTGTCCCCATGTCTCTGTGTCCCTAGTGTCTTAGTGTCCCCAAATGTTTCAGTGTCCCCATGTGTCCCAGTGTCTGTGTTCCTAGTGTCTCAGTGTGCCTAGTGTCCCCATGTCTCCCAGTGTCCCTATATGTCCCAGTGTCCCCATGTCTATGTCCATGTCTTCCAGTGTTCCCAAGTGTCTGTCTCCCAGCCAGTGTCCCCTAGTCTCCCAGTGTCCCCTAGTCTCCCAGTGTCTGTGTTCCCATGTCTCTGTGTCCCTAGTATCTTAGTGTCCCCTAGTGTCTCAGTGTGCCTAGTGTCCCCATGTCTCCCAGTGTCCCTATATGTCCCAGTGTCCCCATATCTATGTCCACAACTGTCCCCATGTCTCCTAGTGTCCCCAAGTGTCCGTCTCCCAGTGTCCCCTAGTCTCCCAGTGTCCCCTAGTCTCCCAGTGTCTGTGTTCCCATGTCTCTGTGTCCCTAGTGTCTTAGTGTCCCCAAATGTTTCAATGTTCCCATGTGTCTGTGTCCCTAGTGTCTCAGTGTCCCCATTTCTCCCAGTTTCCCTAAATGTCTCAGTGTCCCCATGTCTCCCAGTATCCCCATGTCTGTGTGTTCCCGGGTCTCTCAGTGTCCCCATGTCTCTCAGTGTCCCCATGTCTCTCAGTGTCCCCATGTCTCTCAGTGTCCTCGGGTCTCACTGTGTCCCCAGTATCCTAGTGACATGGAGGGACACTGAGACATTGGGAGAAATGGGGACACTGAGACACTGGGAGACTAGGGGACTGGGCGACATGGGGATACATAGGGATACTGAGACACTGGGTGACTTGCGAGACTGAGACACTGGGAGACAGGGAGACATTGGGAGCAATCCATCTATACAGCAGAATCAAACTGTGAGTAGTTTGTTGGTGATTTTACAGAATCTTCTCTGATGTCACTCCTTGTGATTATACAAATGATTAAGGCTGGTATTTTTTCCCAAGAAAGGTGACAACCCTAACTACTCTTCACATACTCTTGCTTAAAGGAGCACTATAGGGTCAGGAACATAATCCTGTATTTCTGACCCTATTATGTTAAAACCACCACCCTGGCCCCTTCTTGCCTCCCTAAGTATAGTAAAATATAACTTGTAGTCAAGTCTGCAGCTGCTGGCTCTGCCTCTGAACTGACTGTCTGCTGACATCATCAGAAGTGGTGGTCTGAGCAAATTACAATACTTGCCCATAGGATTGGCTGAGACTGTCAACTAGGCAGATCAGGGGCAGAGCCATCACAAGTCCAACATAGCCCTGGCCAATCAGCATCTCCTCATAAAGATAAATTGAATCAATGCATCTCTATGAGGAAAGTTCAGTGTCTGCATGCAGAGGGTGGAGACACTGAATGGCAGTGCTGCACGATAGGCAGTACTGCCCCCGGAAGCACCTCTAGCAGCCATCTAAGGAGTGGCCAGTGGAGTTATTTTCTCTGAAAAGACAGTGTTTACTGCAAAAGGCCTGAATGGAATTATTCTACTTAGCAGAAAAAAATACAATAAGCTGTAGTTGTTCTGGTGACTATAGTGTCCCTTTAAGTTTGGAAGCTTAAGAGGGATGTATGGGAACAAAACTTGTGTGGACTGGCTGACAATAAAATTAGTTTAGGTAATGCAGACGTTGGTCTCTCTAACACTGTGGCATGTCCCCTTTCTTCTACACTCACTACATACACCTTTTCTCTGTCTCAGGAATTTCTGCCTGCTAGTAAGAAGGTAAGGAGACAAGTGGACCAGTGAGTGCTAGGGGACAGTCCTTAGAAAGCATGGAGTGAGTGCATCATTAGACACATTTATGTCAAGCTCAGGGTGCTGCCTGCATAGTATGCCCTTAGTTGGACAGCCTGCATGATTGGCGGGCAGCCTGACATGCATTCATGCCAGGCTGTCCTTCAAATTCATTGGCATGTTCTCCCCTTTTGGCAGGTCTGGTTACGTGATTTGCACCAGTGGCCCACCCTTTTACCCCACCCATTGACTTCCTGCTTCACTGGACACAGCTGTTAGGGGGTATGGATTTACTTGAAAGATGAAAGCATAAATTAGAGAGAGATTAGCATAGAGTATGTGTTTTCTTATAGCTGAATCCTATGAGTTTCCCTCCAACACCATCTCCATCAGATACATGACGTTTGGGTGGTATGACTGTTTTTGTGTTTTTGGTCGATAAGATTCCGTAATTAGGCCCATCATAATTGTCAGCACCAGGTCCACTGTGCTCTTAATCCGGCCCTGAGTACAAGTATATTGAGGGGGAGACTACGATGGCCCTGGTTTGTTGTGGGATATTATTGAAACTAGTCTCTGGTTCGGAGAAACCGACATTGCTCGCTTCTGGTCCATCCAAGCTCAGTGGGCAGACAACTGGGACCTTGCTGGGATCGCTGCCATTCAGCCAGAACAATTTTTTTCTTGCCAACCGGGAGTGGGATTATGTTTGCCTATTCCAACGGGTAACGCCGCCTGTCTCTGACATGATGGGGCTTATGGACTGTGTACCACCGGGAGCGTTGAGTTTCTTCCCTCCTCCCCAGCAACTATTCCTGTCATCAGGAGACCTGGGCACTGTACCACCTACTTCCCAACCAGCCCCAGAGATAGAAGACCTTATCGACTGGTCCTGGAAGGACCCGCAGGTGGAGATGGGACCGAGGTCTCTCCACCGGCCCTACAGGGTGCTGGCCAGCCGACCCAGATCTCCAACCCCAGATGGAGATGTTAGGAGTGGGGACAGTCCGTCTCTCTCCCCAGCGGCAGACATTGTTATTGGGAGTGGAGATGTTCGGTCTCACTCCCCAGTGGGAGTGTGCATCCCAGGGAGAGAAGTGTTCCGTCCTTCCTCCCCAGCGGCAGTGTATCCTACAGGGAGTGGAGCGTGTCGCCCT
Source organism: Pelobates fuscus (assembly GCF_036172605.1). Classification (NCBI taxonomy): domain Eukaryota; kingdom Metazoa; phylum Chordata; class Amphibia; order Anura; family Pelobatidae; genus Pelobates; species Pelobates fuscus. Next base: position 304,011,723 of record NC_086319.1, on the reverse strand, counting down.
TTCTCCCCAGCGGCAAAGTGTGTTATTGGGAGTGGAGAGTATCTTCCTCCATCCCCACAGGCAGTGTGTGTTACAGGGAGTGGAGGCGGTCGGCCCCTCTCCCCAGCAGCTGGGGCTGTCGCCCAGAGACAGGCCCCCTAGCCTGGATGGTGCAAATGGGACAGAGGTCTCTGCAGCAGCCCTACAGGGATGTTGGGCAGCCTACCCAGATCCACAGCTGCCCATTCCCAGCCATGGTCCAGGTGCAGGAGAGGGAACTACAGCCTCTACTGACCTCCTTCCAGTAGAAGAGCTGGCATCTGGGCAGAGCGCAGCTGGCCTTTGTTCTACCTACCCCTTTGTTCTGGGGCCTGACAACCCACCAACCAACCCAGCTGAACCACTAGCTACGGGACAGAGTACCACTGGCCTCTGCCCACCAGGCACGGATGAGGGAAACTGCACCCTCCACCCCCAGAGAGTACTTGGTCCAACCAGGGGGAAGTGCATCCAGGTTGTTTCCCCGCAGGCCATATGAACAACTATGCCTTTTGGGAAAGGCCACCAGACTATCACAGACCCAGATCGATTGGAGGTCTGGGGTCTGGATAGTCTCCCCGGAAGGGTGAAGATTTGTGACAAACTCCCCTCTCCAAGTGAGTTTGCCACGAGCTCCTGGAGGAGCCTGCTTGCCAGCCTCCTGCCCACAGACTATGGGCCCTGCAGGGAAACCTGTAAAAGACTACCAAACTTGACCGACCGTTAGCACTGATTTCATGGAACTGTTTTGGGAATAGGACCATGTGCACGGTCAAAATTATGACTTCCAGAAAATTCCTGAACCCCTGAACTGATCTGGTTGATATTTGGATATGTTGGTCACCTAGATCAGGGCTATCAGGGGGTAACATATGTGGGGATATCATGAGGTTTGGGGGACTTTTGGGACTTTTTAGAAATGTATGTTTTTTCTGTGCTTGGACATAATTGGATTAGAATTAGTACAGTTACTGATCCAATTATCTCCCAAGCAGAGAGGAGGGATTGTGTGCCATGTGTGGGAGTGCCTTACATTGTAAATGTGTTATTATTAGTTTGTAAGTTTGTGTCCCTGTTCCCCAACAAGATCCATATGGGCGTACACCTTGCTTGGGGATTGTCATAAAAGGCCAGTGTGGCACCATTAAAATCTATTCCCCCCTAAGGAACAAAGACCTATTGATCAAGTGGTATGCCCAGCGATACTCAACTCCCTTAAGATTTTTGCAAAACAAGGCATTTCCGCCGGCATGCTTCCCCGGGATTTCAAAGGTATCGAAAGCACGGGGATGCACAGACTATGCGAACTGTTTGACAATGGCTCCTTCATCACGTTCGATACGTTACAAAGCAGGGCTCCACTACGTCCCTTTGATTATTTTCGGTATCTCCAGCTTAGGGACTTCGCCAGAGACCCCCGGATCAAAGCGGCCACGCTGACGCAACCGACTTTCTTCGAAATGATGTGCAAGAGTGAACAATTCCTGACGGGCCTCATTTCCTGTTTGTACTCTCATTTGAGCACACGCACACTAGAATGGGGTGATCTCATATATACGGATCAGTGGGAGACTGACCTCAACGAGGTGTTGGAGGGTGTAGAATGGCAAGATATATGGGAGGCGGCTGCAAAGTCTTCAGTATGCGTCTCCTTGCAGGAACAATCCTACAAGACACTGCTTAGGTGGTATACCACCCCAGTGAAATTGTGCCCGACGGTATAAACCCGACGGACCTATGCTGGAGAGGCTGTGGTCTTAAGGGAACTTATATACAAATGTGGTGGGAATGTCTGGAGGCGCAAACCTATTGGAAACGGATTGTTGCTTTGCAGCAAGATGTTTTTGGCAGAGAGGTAAAGTTGGACCCATGGGTGTACCTGCTGTCCAGATCCATGGATGGATGGACAAAAACGGAACAAACCCTTGTCCAAAAAATAAACCTGGTGGCTAGAAGAGCCCTGGCGCAGGTGTAGCTGCAGAGGGGGACGCCTACCATAACGATGGTCAAACAGAAAATTAAAGATACTTAACTGATGGATAAGCTAACGGCACAGGTCAGGGGGACTCAGAAGAAATTTGATAAAATCTGGGACCCCTGGATAAATAGCACTGCGAACGTCTGAGATGGGAAGGGTGGATTAGGGCTCCCACTTGCACCTCTGGGGTCATATAAGAAGGGCGGTGAACTATAGTACCTCGAGATGGCCACGGGGAGAGTTGACACTACCTCCTGTAAGGGACAGCGTCGACAGGATAGCAAACTATTTAAGTCACCCTTTTATCAGGCAATATTCCTTGGCTGCAGAGGGATTTAGATAGACTGGGGGACTGGGCACTCAAATGGCAGATGAAATTTAATGTTGAAAAATGCAAAGTTATGCACTTCGGCGAATAGAATGCACAAGCAACGTATACCCTTAATGGAAGCAAATTAGGGATAACAACACACGAAAAGGACTTGGGAATTGTTATAGACAAACTATGCAAAATGTGCAATGTCAATCAGCAGTGTCTAAGGTCAGTAAGGTATTGTCATGCATGAAAAAGGGCATTCATTCTTGGGATGAGAATATAATTTTGCCTCTTTATAAATCACTGGTAAGACCACATATTGAATATGCTGTGCAATTTTGGGCACCTGTTCTAAAGAAGGATATTATGGCACTAGAAAAAGTGCAGAGGCGGGCTACAAAATTAATAAAAGGAATGGAATATATCAGCTATGAAGAAAGGTTAACAAATGTAAACCTCTTTAGTTTAGAAAAACGTCGCCTGAGAGGGGATATGAGAACATTGTACAAATATATTCGGGGCCACTACAAACCATTGTGTGGAATTCTATTCACAAATTGGACTTTACATAGGACACAAGGTCATGCATTTAGACTGGAAGAAAGAAGATTTCGTCTAAGGCAAAGAAAAGTTTTTTTTCACTGTAAGAACAATAAGGATGTGGAATTCTCTGCCTGAAGAAGTGGTTTTATCAGAGTCCATACAGCTGTCCAAACAGCAACTAGATGCATCCTTGCAAAAACAGAATATACAAGGTTATAATTTTTCAAAGTAGGGTAATAACCTCTTAATCTAAGGATAAATCTGACTGCCATTCTGGGTTCAAGAAATAATTTTTCCTCCTAGTTTGTTGCAAAATTGGAAGTGCTGTTGGATCAACAGCAGAAAACAAATGTGAGGAAGACTGAACTTGATTGACGCAAGTCTCTTTTCAACTATGTAACTATGATTTATTCTGGACCCTGTTTCTTGTTGTATATTTACATTATGTCCGGCCATTGTAAGGCTCGGTAATACATCTTTCAGATCCACCTTTTGTGATTTTCTCTTTCCTGCGTGTTGGGATACAGCTCCCATGACACTCAGTGGGTTAGAGGGGTTGAGTCGAATTTTTGGGTAGTCTAGCACCCCATCATCTTTAAACTTTCCCAGACACCACTGGCCCCTGTTACTATGATTTCACAATGTAAGTCCCCTGTTAGTCAAGGTTTTACTGACAAAAATGCTAATTTATTATGCTTTGAACATGCAATACATTTTTGTGAGAATCTGCAACTGCTATTTGAATGTGTGATGTAGTTCTAGAATACTTGGTCTTCTTCTCCCTTTGCAGAATGTATCTGTCAACCTTTTGTTGACCTCGGATGAATGGACAATCCATGCAGTGGACTCTTTTCATTAACATTAATACATCTACTCCATGTAGAGTATTTCCTTTGTGGCAGCCATTACTCTTTAGATCCTAACACAACCCTCTGCCGCTTTGCCTTCCAGATGTACCAATCTTTTTTTTCTTGTGTCCAACTTTTTTGTGCAGTAAAATGCACCCAGGTTTCTTTCATTTGCTTTCTAGCCCCATGGTCTTTGACAGCTGATGTTTAGAAGCTGTCACTGGTCTTTCATTCAACATACATATTTCCTTTCCTCTGTTGTATACATCAATGGATTTGCCTTTAGGAAATTCTAGCTTAAATTTTAATGCAATCCTGGCATCAAGGGCATACACGAGGGCACCAGGTTACTCTTGAAGGCTGTATATCAATAATGCCACTATATGAGTGTCCTTCCCATCTTCATACCTTAACCAATTATACTTAGATTTCCAATAGTGTATAGCATAACATTACCACATTTATTCATTGTATGACCATTCACAGTTTAATGTTATAATATCCTTAAAACATGCAGTTTAATATTTAAAACTTTAAGGTGAAAGTTCAGGAACTTTTTGTAAGTAGATATATATACCTTTATCTGTGTATATATATATTGCAATGTACAAAATCTGATCATCAACTTTGATTGTTCCTATAATTATTTAGTATAATAGTCATCTTCAGAAAGCATAATTTTCACATTGAAGTTTAACAGCTGATAATTTATATTATTACATTTTACAGCCATACAATTATATACATTTCAGATCTGTCCTGAAAACTCAATTTTCTCTTGCAACGAAGCAGCTCAACTTGCTTTATTCTGCATATATGTTTATTTCAAAGTGTAGTTAGTAGGAATCAAATAGCATAGGTGATTACTTGAAAAAACTAGATATGAATATTATTATTATTATTATTATTATTGCAATTTATATAGCGCCAACAGATTCCGTAGCGCTTTACAATATTTTGAGGGGGGGATGCAACAATAAATAGGACAATTACAAGAAAACTTACAGGAACAATAGGTTGAAGAGGACCCTGCTCAAACGAGCTTACAGACTATAGGAGGTGGGGTAGAAACATTAGGACAGGAAATATCAAGTAGGACTGAAGCAGAGCTGGAGGAGAGAGCAAAGCACTGTCCCATAGGAGAGAGCAAGAGACAGGTATGTAAGGTAGAGATTACTCTGGGAGGTCATACGCTTTCCTGAAGAGATGGGTTTTAAGGCCCTTCTTAAATGATTGAAGACTAGGGGAGAGTCTGATGGCAGTAGGCAAGCTATTCCATAGGAGAGGAGCTGCCCGAGAGAGGTCCTGCAAGCACGAGTTGGCCGTACGGGTGCGAGCAGCGGTCAGGAGGTGGTCACGGGCAGAGCGGAGGGTGCGAGGAGGGGCATACCTATGGATCAGTGAAGAGATATAAGAGGGGCTGGAATTGTTCAGTGCTTTAAATGTATGGGTTAGCACTTTGAATTGACTCCTATAGGATACAGGGAGCCAATGTAAGGACTGGCAGAGGGGCGAGGTGTGAGAGGACCGACTAAAGAGGAAAATCAGTCTAGCTGCAGCATTCATTACAGATTGTAGTGGGGCAATACGGCTTTTGGGGAGACCAATTAGGAGAGGGTTACCATAATCCATGCAGGAAATTACTAGAGCATGGACAAGCTCCTTGGTAGCATTTTGCGTAAGAAAGGGGCGGATGCGGGCTATGTTTTTGAGTTGGAACCTACAGGACTTGGCAACAAACTGGATATGAGACTCAAAGGTGAGACCAGAGTCAAGTATGATGCCAAGACAGCGCGCTTGCAGGGATGGACTTATGTGGATATCACTGACTTGAAGGGAGAGGGAGAGAGGAGGATCAGTATTAGGAGGAAGAAAGACAAGGTGTTCAGTTTTAGAGAGGTTAAGTTTGAGAAAGCGTGACGACATCCAGTCAGAGATGGAAGAAAGGCAAGCAGTGACATGTTGCAGGGCGGCAGGGGAGAGGTCTGGTGAGGAGAGGTATATCTGAGTGTCATCAGCGTACAAGTGGTAGTGGAATCCAAAAGAGGCAATAAGTTTTCCAAGAGAGGCAGTATAAAGAGAAAATAGAAGGGGACCAACGACAGAGCCTTGGGGAACTCCAACCGAGACAGGACGAGGGGAGGAGGTATCCTTGGAAAAGGAGACACTGAATTAGCGTTGGGAGAGATAGGAGGAAAACCAAGAGAGGACAGAGTCACAGAGACCGAGCGATTGAAGAGTTTGAAGGAGGAGAGCATGATCAACTGTGTCAAAGGCAGCAGAGAGGTCAAGGAGAATGAATATGGAGTAGTGACCTTTGGATTTAGCGGAGACTAGGTCATTAGTCACTTTGATAAGAGCAGTCTCAATAGAGTGGAGAGGGCGGAAGCCAGACGGAAGAGGGTCAAGGAGAGAGTTGGAATTAAGGAAGTGAGACACACGGGTAAAGACAAGTCTTTCCAAAAGCTTTGATGAGAAAGGGAGCAGGGATATTGGACGATAGTTAGAGGGGGAGGACGGGTCAAGAGATGTTTTTTTCAGGATAGGTATTACAGTGGCATGTTTAAGGTCAGCAGGAACAGTGCCAGAAGAGAGAGAGCAGTTAAAGATGTGTGTTAGGGTAGGCACAAGACAAGGGGAGAGAGATCTGATGAGGTGAGATGGGACAGGATCGAGTGGGCAAGTGGTGGGGCGAGAGGAATGGAGAAGCGCAGCCACCTGTTGTTCAGTAGCCGGGGAGAAAGTCTGAAGGGTATGGAAAGCATGATTTACGTGTGGTTGAGAAAGAGAACGTCAAGGAGGGGAGAATTGTTTCCTTAGCTGTTCAATCATATCAGTAAAGTAACATGCAAAGTTATCAGCTGTAAGGTTAGTTTGGGGGGTGGCCACAGCACGGCGGAGAAGGGAATTAAAGGTGTCAAAGAGACCTCTGGGATTGCGGGAGCATGAACTAATGAGAGAGGAAAAGTAGGACTGTTTGGCGAGGGCAAGCGCTGCGCTGTATGAAAGCAACATTAATCTATAATAGAGAAAGCCTGCATTGGTGCGGGACTTCCTCCAGGAGCGTTTAGCACAACGGGAGCAACTCTGCAGATAACGTGTTGATTTATTATGCCAAGGTTGGGGTCGTGTACTCCTCAAGGTGCATGTTTGGTGGGGAGTGGGAGTGGGGCTGCAGTATTCAAGGCAGATGTGAGGGTAGTGTTATATGTGGACATGGCCAGTGAGGGACACGAGAGGGAAGGGATGGATAGCAGTTGTGAATCAATGTCAGCTGACAGCTGCTGGAGGTCAATAGAGTTGAGGTTCCTCCTGAGCTGAGGGGGGTTAGGCTGAGGTTGTTGGGTGAGGGGGTAATTGAGAGCAAATTATAAGAGGTGGTGATCAGAGAGAGGAAATGGATTGTTGTAGATATTAGATAATGTACATGAATAAGAGAAAATAAGGTCGAGGGTATTGCCAGCTACATGAGTGGGAGAATTAGCCCACTGCAAAAGTCCAAGGGAGGAAGTAATTGAAAGTAGTTTAGAGGCTGCTGGGGTTAAAGGTGGGTTAATGGGAATATTGAAGTCTCCAAGAATTAGGGATGGAATGTTGGAAGAGAGGAAGTAGGGTAGCCAGGCAGCAAAGTGGTCAAGGAAGAGGAGAGGGGAACCAGGGGGACGATAGATAACGGCAATGTTAGCAGAGAAGGGTTTGAAAAGGCGAATTGAATGAATTTCAAATGATGGGAAAGCGAGGGAAGGGGGGTGGGCAGGGTTTTAAAGGAGCAGTGGGGTGAGAGAAGAAAACCTACACCGCCACCTTTAATCTCCGCTTGTCTTGGATTGTGGGTAAAGTGAAGACCACCAAAGGACAGTGAGGCAGGGGTAGCAGTATCCGAGGGAGAGAGCCATGTTTCTGTTAGTGCAAGTAGGTTTAGGGAGTGTGAGATAAATAGGTCATGGATGGAAGTAGATTTAAAGATGTTGCACACAGAGCGTGCATTCCAGAGGGCAGCTTTAAAAGAGGAATTATAGTGAGAATTACATGGAATGGGTATTAGGTTGTTGTGGTTTCTGGTGTTTGTACCAGGTGGCTGAGTAGTGGAGGGACCAGGGTTTGGAGAGACATCACCTGCTGCTAGGAGTAGTAGGATGGAAAGGAAGAGAAGGTGCGAGTAAGATTTAAATGTTGGGGATGAGAGCTTGTATTTAAAGTATTTAGGAGGGGTGTGTGGAGAAAGGCTGGATAAATATGAGTAAAGTGCATGTGATGAATACAGAGATGAGGGGAGCAGAGAGGGAGCAATGAAGATGGTGTTAGCAGGAACAGGTAAGTAAAATGATAGAGAGATTTTAATGATGAGGGAAGTGAGAGAGAGAAAGTGAAAAATAGAAGTGAGAACATTAGTAGGAGAGTAGGTGCAGTGTTTTTAATATATCAGTTTAACAAAAACAGGAAACTTTTTACAAAAATAACAGTTAGAAACAGAGAGTTAATCTTAGATACATTTATAGAAGGGACAAACGGAACACTATGCTATAACTACAAGTGTTGCTCTATTACAATCTATTGTGATTCTGCAAAACACAATCATTATAAGTAATAAGGACAGTCCTCTGCTGTGAGTTGGTGTAACATGAGTGCCATTTTAACCCTCCAGGATGATCTTACTCTATGACAGTTTCCTTTTGTATTGCTGTTTTTACGGATATTAACCCAATTGCCATTAGCGTTAGTAGTACACCTTTACACATGAGTTGTTTTGGGATATGCTTCATTATATCCATTTTATTGAATATGGGCATTCAATATATGTCTATCTGGCTTAGTAGGGCACCAAATGTGCAATGAAGAGTTAGAGAAAATTATAGACTGAAATGTTCACTATGATAGTGGGTAAGCAAGACCTTTAGATCTGCATATCCTTGCCTGCTGGCATTACAGCTGTCATTAAGACGCATGCCATACACACAGTATAATCTGAATCTGTTTGCGCAAATATGGCAGTGTCACGCCCACAATAAAAAGGAAGAGTAGTGTGATCACCGCTGTGGAGCACTCTCTTGCTCCCCCTACCAAAAACCATCAGTGAATACCAAAATAAATTATATATATATTTTTTTAAATGAATGTTTCAAGCATCCAGGTTCTTATGAATGCTTTTGAATGCTTTTGTGTACACATACTGGAGAATCCAACACTGAAGAGGTGAAAGCTACCATTTTACTTGTGCTCAGCGGAAAATGTCGGTTAGGCCGAATCACTTTGTCAGAATATATATTTTTTCGATCGACTAATATGATCTTCATCCATATGGCAGTTCAGCTTTTCTGGATAAGGACCATGCAAAATATTTAGGGAATAGAGTTGACGTGACAAAAAGGCGGGAAGAAAAAGTGCCTAGTAGTGTGCTACTTGCGTAGACTTATCATATCAGCCAGTTTCACAATGCTGATTTTGAGTTGCCAAAATTAGATATATATCTGTATACAAAAAAAAAAAATTAAGCGAGAGTACTTAGTTTTATAACAATGATTAATTGTTTTTCGTTTTGTAATTTTAGATTAATGGCAGACGGGAAGCAGCAGAAGGAGTTATTGTTGTTAAAAAAAAAATGGATTTACAAAACATGAAAAAGAAAAAGTCACTGGTAAATTGACGACTCACTCAGATCTCCCTCTAAACAAAGCTTTCCCACACATGCAGCCTTTAGGGTAAGTGATCGTCCTTCAGATTTCTTTAAAAAGACTAGTGCCCCAGCAGCAGCAATAGTAATTTAATTGGAAAGAAAGTGGATTATTCAAAAAATTAAAGGGTGGAATGGGAAAGTGGGTCCTCAATTGCCCACTCACTTTTTCCTGAGAAAAAGAGGTGAGCTTCATTCAGGGTGGAAAAGCAGTGCCCTACCAGCTTCTACAAACGGAGTGTGCAGAGGTAGCAGGATTAGCGACGCCTCAAGACTCAGCCAGGCATTTGAAAACATTACAACCACCACATTTTAGAATACATTTTTTCTCCTTTTTTTGTGCCATGGCCGTAACTCTAAATCAAGAATCAATTGAACATACTTGTCCATTGAGCCAGTCATTCTGTGATATATACATATGATGTTTTGGAGTAACAGAATCTGGACGACCTGCCGATTGGACAAAATTCTGATGAATTGCAGTTCACTTGAGAACAAATGCACAAGTCTTGTTACTATGGATACCTGTGAATGTTATTATTATTATTTTATTATTTATATAGCTCCATCAGATTCCGTAGCGCTGTACAATATTATATCAGGTGTTATATCACCTGACCAGGATTATTCTTGACCTGAACCATAGAAAGGGGCCCGCACACCCCAATATATCAATATGTAACAGTGGAGTATACAGGCATCATGAAATAAGCATCAATAAAGTAATTTATTTGATCACACAGCAAAAAACAACATACAAAGATTCAGCTCAGGGGCCTTAGTAATGTGTGAATGGGGCTGAAATGTTACTTGTTGTTTTGTCCTTTGTGATCCAATAAATTCATTGCCGCTTATTCCATGATGCCTGTATACTTCATTGCTACAGGATTATTTCTATTTACATAGGGAAAGGAGAAGGCAGTAAGGGAAGGCATTATGTGGTTGACCTGGATATGTTGTTTGTACGGGGTTGATTCTTGTATTGAGAACAAGAAACCCCTCTAAAGTGATAAAAAAAACCACAGACTATTACAAGAAACCGGGAGCTAGAATGCACCCCTAAATGTTTTTTCTTATTTATGACCATGAGATGGATGGGGCACAGACTTCAGTCTGGGGTTAGTATTAGCCTGCCTAAACATACAAAGCATTGTGCAGAGGACATTCATTGTTCCCTGCTCCCAATACCCTTATCTCACTGCAGTTTGAGGTCTGTATCAGAGGTCAGATAGGCCGGGAGGGTCATCCTTCATCATAAACTCCGGGAAGGTAACTAAGAAGTAGCTGTTTGACTTCAGCCGACTGTCAATCAAATGCAATGGACGGAAAGAGCGACACGGTTCAGCAACCTGGTTGCCAGGTTACAGACAAGTTCACAGTCATGTTACACTTAAATAATCATTAGTTATAAATGAGCTGTGGGTAGGGCTTGGTCCCTTTCCATAGAGTGAATCTGTCATGCAGTTATGGCGTATAGATGTATATAGAATGCATAGAAAGCAACCATTAAGCAATCATATCAAGGTATAAAGACGTTATATTTAGTTTAAAATCTTATCAACTAGCTCTATGCCTCAAGGTTAAAATTATGAACTTTTTAGGAATTGCCTCTTGCGGTGTTTGAGTGCGCACCCATACACAAGGCATTGTGGGAGCACACAGATGCACATGCAGCTCACAACACAATATCAGAAAGCAAACTTCTGGTAAAAAAGAAAAAAAAAAAAAAAACAAGCAAAAAACTGACCCTGAAATCCACACATTATTGGATGACTGGTCAACGTCAAAGCAAATATTGGCAATGCAGCAGCTGGTATCAGGCAATGTTCGTCCATGAATTAACTGGACTTCTGGTAAAATTGTGCATAGGTCTAAAATGATTTATAAGATAATTTAGATATTATGGGGCTTCTATAAAAGTCACGGTTGAAATAAGGCCTTAAATGTCAAGCAAGAAAACAATAGAAGACAATAATTCCTCAAGTGATATATCGGATTCATTTTTATTTTTCTACGGCCTGTTCCCTTAAATCATCTATTTGTCAGCCAAGACTCCCTCTGTAAGGCTGAATACACCACTAGCAGTGAAGGGCACGATTAGTACTACAATACAACTGGGGATTTTAGACAGAGACTTGTCTGAATCTTCCAGGCCACTGCCACTAGAAACTGAACTACTAACACTACAGTGACAGACTGGACTCCCTGCTCTCTCATCTGTTTGCTACTTAACCCTAGAGGAACGAAGTTAACATACCTAACCTTCACAATGCTTCCACCTGACTGGAGCTATGTTGGGCTGTTTATCTCTACAGCTGATGTAGCAGGGAAGATTCCTCACGCAGGGCTTTATAAGAAATACTCAACAAGTACTGGGAACCAGCTGGGCAAACACAAAAAAAAAAATCTATTGTGTCAGTTTTTGGAATATGTTGGAGCCCTGGCATTGATTGACAGAATTGTTTTTAAGGAGAGGAGAGACACAACATGAGTGTGCTTACTTCAGCTGTATCCAAGACTTGTAGCTCTTTTTGTCATTAATAAGATATAATACCAACTAGATGTGAACATGTGGGGAAAAGTCGATCTGTCTGAATCAATTTGTCAAAAAAAAAAAAGATCAAATTTATTTCAGGCTATTCGGGACAATTTCGCATGGGTTAAGGTTCGAATTTCATCCTTGCAAATTTTTCTGGAAAAGTATTCGGACAAACCAAAAAGTGCCAAATCTGGCCCACCAAAATATGATATTTTGTAATACACCGACTGGCAATTTTTTACACCATTTACTTTACAGATAAAGTAATCAACAAAGGGCAAAAAGAAAAGAAGTGGAGCGGTAAAAAAAAAAAAAATCTGTATAGTTATATATTGCATGCCATATAATTATTAAACATATAATATACAGATTTTTTTTTTTTTTTTTACAGCTCCTGCTTTTTTCTGTTGGTAACTTGTCATTTGATCTGTGAATAAAAATCAACATTTAGTTGCTGTCCGCTAACCAAAAGTCACCTTTTTTCCATCAATCATCTTTTATTTTTTGGCATAAAAGTTGAATCCCTGAATCACAAAACAAGCTATACAGTTTTGTCCATTGTCCATTTAGTTTGTTTTGTGATTCGTCCATAAAGCGTTTCGGAGTGTAGGGATTTGGACGAACTTCTGAATTAATTATTCAAATTAATCTCAATTTGTTTGAAACTAAATGCACAAGTCTGATGCAAACATGTTATAATGAAATTGTGAAATTAATGCAAAAGCCAGTGCAGAACATTTTAGACATGATTGCTTAATCCCATTATCATCCATAGAACAATTCGAAACCAAAATCCCAATATGGACATTTCTCCAAAGGAATGTCAGAGTCATTACCACAGGTTTTATTTATTTTATTTTTTATTTTTTTTTATTTTTTATATATTCTTTATTTTGCGTGCTGACAGAGTTTAAAATAACGTGCGTGGCCTGCGCAGAAGCCCATTTTGTGATGCCATGACAAGAGTATAAGTATGCCACTTAACTTTGTTGTTACAGTTTTGTGTAGTGGTTTGAATGACCTGTGCAGAGGCCTGGTTGAGATGCTTATTTTTGCATTAGCTGTCAGCATTTTCTTGTTATATATTGCCAGATATTGTATAACAGTGTATAACACAAAAACCAAACTAAAATAGAATGAAACTAAGGAAATCAAAAAGTAAAAAAAAAAAAAGAAAAACACACGACTGAGAGAGGTTTTATTTCTTTTTAATTAAATAAGACAACTTTTAAAAATGTCTATGAAAATAAAAATTAATTCTGGAAAAAGGGAAGAAATGTTGGGCTTAACTAAACCTTCTTCTATGCCTAAGTGCCTGGCAATCAGGGTCATGTATATGATCTCCTAAGCTTGGGAAGGTCACATAAAAATAGCCATCACCTGTAAATGTTATTTTTAATTCATGGTTTATTTACATCCAGTTAAAGAAATTTCACTACCACAACCTACAAATATTGTTCATGCATCAAGTGGGAAAAACCATCCACATTAGTAAGAACCCTTAAAACCATTTAGACTATAAACATAAAATAGATCACAACATCATTAGAGGAGACTATGGGAGCTTAGCCTTGTAACGAGTATATAAGTTCTAATTGTGCTCTAATGTACTTATTGTCTTTTTTTGGTTTGTTAAGGTCATATTCAATCTTTCTAATTTCTTTAATTGGCTGTTGGGCATTTCTGAAGACTTAGCTGACCCTTTAGACATGCTATAAGGTTCCTTTGGCTGAGAACTCCTAAGAGCAGTTTTGGCTGGGGCCAGTGGAAAAGAAGACCATACACATATGTCTCAGGTGAACTGTTATCTGTGGAGACTGCTAATGTTGGTATTGAAGCTTTTGGTGGGCATAACATGTGAAAGAAAACCTAAACCAAAAATGACTAAAACCTGACACCCACCATCTCCAGTCGCCACTGGCCTTAAGACTGTGCTCCCCAACAATTTTAAAAGATTCTAGTTCACAAAGACATTACAGCAGTGAACTACAGCATCCTTGAGGGAGATGTCTTAGAAATGTAGTCAGTTGGGGTGGAGCCTGACCTTGAGCTGGAGCAGACACCATTTCATATCACTCCTCAAAAAACTCACTTAAAAACCTGAATTTTGGGGGCCACGCCATCCATCCACACAGCTACCCCACAGAAACCTAACCACAGAATACCTCACCGCAACACCCTATGCCGTTTTTCCATGCTGCAAAGGCAAAACAGCTAAAACGCAGATCTGGGGCCTATCACCTACCCCTGGACATTGACTGGGCTGGACTGCTGGGCACCTTGTGCTCCCTGGGGTGCCTGAGCCACACGCTCCACAACCCGATCGTAACACAGACATGGGACGGAGGTCTCAGAAGCCGAAGTCTGACATACCCACGGGGTCATGGGACATCAGGGCCCTTCTCCACAGCTGGTACAGGAGAGCCGTGCTGCATCAATGGCAGCGAGGAAGAGCCTGAGTTACTCCCACGTTCCGAGCTGACAGGACCGGAATGCGCACCAACAGACACACAAGTTGGGTCAGCACCTGTAACAAAACAAAACTTCCACAACCTTGTAGTGGAGATAAAGAAGCTGCTTGCGGCAGATGGTGGCACTCCTTAAGGGAGAAATGCAAACAGTCATTGATCTGGTGAAGACCTCTGAAGAGGATATACTGAGGCCCTTAAACAGGGACTTTCATCATTGACAGACAACCTTACAAACCCTACAAGCATCAAATCATGCTCTGTCACTCCACTATACTACACTGGATGACAGGTCTAGACGCAACCACTTAAAAGTCAGAGGCATATCTGATGCGGCCACGCCAGAAGAGCTCCAACACTATGTAAGGCGTCTCATACACTATGTAAGGCGGTCTTACCACCAAGCCAGGCCAAGAAGTTTTTCTTGGATGGAACGTATCGTCTCTCGAAATCTGGAAGAGGGCCTATCTCTGCAGTACGCAACGTCATCGTCCGCTGCTCTCTAGCCCAAGATAAAAGAATCCTACTAACAGCACTGAAGGCCTGGACACCTCTTACCTTTGAAGGCGCTGATCTTACATTCTATCAAGACCTCACCCAAACCACCCTACAGTGGAGACGGTCTTTCATTCCTGTTACAAGACAATTGAGAGCGGCTGGATTGGAGTACCAATGGATGTCGCCAAGGTTCCTTGTGGTCACACATATTGGGAGAGTACACAAGATTTCCATGCTAGCTGAATCTCCAACCCTTCTTAGGGCTCTGGGCCTATCCGTTCCATCGGCTGGATCTAATGGATGGCTGGCAACTCATGTTTAGGATCCATCTCAAATTGTCCCTTTTCTACCCTCAAGTCATTCCGCCCACACACCCGGGACTTGAGTTGCAATGTTTTACAAGCAGTTCGAGTTTATATGTTTAGTTAGCTATTTGACTTTGCTCTTTTTTGTTTTTAAGCTTCTCACACTAAATGTAACCGCCTACACTGGAGCTCTGATGATATGGGCATAGCCCGTTTTAGTAGGTGTCCTGCTCCACACCAACTCTTCTTCACTCCCCCCTCGCCCTCACGAACCCCACAGTTAGGGGTTACCCCGCAGCCAGCCTGCTCATGTAACTATAGCTAAGTATATTTCTGAATCTCCACACACCTATCGTATTTCCACTCATAACTGCTTGGTTCCCAACTCAGGCTGGCCCCTCACCGCAGTATCTTGCATATAAATATTAATGTTTGTTTCTCATGACCCCATACAAATTGCTATCTTGAATGTTATCTAATATTATACTTTGCATCAATGTATATGATATACTATTGTTTATTGTCTTACAGAACAAGCATTGATAATAAAAAGAATAAAAAGAGAGTGACAAAAAAAAAGAAATGTAGACAGTTGCCTGAATGAGTATACCCACAGGTTGCACCACTTTTGATTTCCTTAATAATAGCACACCTAGTAATTTACCTGTAATGTGTTAACAGGTTACTTCAACCACCATGACCACTTCATGGACCAGTTTGCTGCCCCAGCACACATGACATTGGCAGCCTAGAACTCTGTTTTGGGCTACCTAATGTCAATTCTGTGCATACATTGTATCTGTTGTCAGCCTCCACTGCATGCTGATAACAGACGTGAACATTTTCCTACTGCAGGCAGAGCGCCTGCAAGAGGAAACCAGCTCTCCCCTCCAACCTACTCTGTGCTTCCTCACGTCGCCATTCGTGCTCATTGTTTGTTTCTTTTTTAATCTCCTCCCCAGGGCCGTTTGAAGGAATTTGGGGGCCCCAAGCAAACTGGACATGGAGGCCTTACTCCTTCCCCCTTCTCCCTTCTTACTCCTCCCCCCCTATGTTCTTCTTACTGCCCCCATGTTCTTCTTACTCCTCCCCCTCCCTATGTTCTTCTTACTCCCCTCCCACCCTCCATGTGTCCTTCTTACTCCCCCTCCCCCCTCCCTGTGTCCTTCTTACTCCCCCTCCCCCTCCCTGTGTCCTTCTTACTCCCCCCTTCCCCTGTCCTTACTCCCCCTCCCTGTGTCCTTCTTACTCCCCACCCCATGTTCTTTTTACTCCCCCCTCCCCATGTTTTTTTACTCCCCCTCCCCCTATGTTTTTTACTGCCCCCTCCCCCTCCCTATGTTTTTTTTACTCCTCTCTCCCCATGTTTTTTACTCCCCCTCCCCATGTTTTTTTTACTCTCCCCCCATGTTTTTTACTTCCCCTCCCCATGTTTTTTTTACTCCTCCCCCCATGTTTTTATTTTACTCCCCCCCCCCCATGTATTTTTAGTGCACTGTGCACTTCCTGTCAGTCCGGCCGGGACAGGAAACTGAATCTCCTGTACCGCACGTTACCCAGCCGGACTGACAGGAGGAAGAGAAGAGGAGCTCGGCCACGCTACAGGGAAGGGGAGGTGACGAGAGAGGAGTGCTGCAGCCACCTGAGGCTCTCTATAGAGCGCTCAGACGGCTGCAGCCTTATAGGAAACACCGGCTCTGCTTGGGGACCCGGCCTCTCGGGGCCCCAAGCAATTGCTTGGTTTGCCTGACCGGTAGTGGCGGGCTTGCTCCCCCCTTCCCTTGCCGGTGAGTGTATGAGCTATCAGCCTCCAAACTAGTCCAATGACAGGATTCTCTATTAGAGTCCTGTGATTGGACTGTGTGTGGCCCCAGTGATGTCAGAAGGGGGAGCAGAAGAGCAGCGCCAAGAGTTTTGCCGAGCGCTGCATTCAAGGTGAGTAAAACATTTTTTTCAGGTTTTACTAAAAAGTGAGAGGAGGGTACATTCTGCATATTACACCAGAAAGCTTCCCCCTCTCAAAAGTGTTTTAGTAACCATGTAAGGTAGCTCTGACTTCACATCTGGCACCCTATATTTCCTGGCATTCAGGGCAACACAATATACTGCTCCCTCATGACCAGACAACTAGATATTTTAAATCCAGAGAAAGATAGAATAAACTTGCCAGAAGTGCAGCCTTTCCCCTTACATTACATTAAAGGCACCCAGATCATTTGGTTCACAATCAAACTCTGCTCCTAAAGCAGCATTTGATTGTCGTAATGCAGCAATTTGCAACATATGCGCACAAATGCTTATTTCAGGGGAGCGTTGGATTGGCTGAGATTGATGATCTCAGCCAAGAAGGCTGAGTGACCATAGAACAAGCAGTGAGGCAAGGGAGAAATGGCAAGTAAATGTAAAATTCTCTATGGGACACCTAAATATCTGCAGGATGTTATAGCAGTAGTATGTTTGTATTTGAACACTATAGTGTTCCTTTAACACAGGATTTGACGAATCCTGATACTGAAGGGGTTAAAAAAAATTCCCACAAAAAAGGAGTCTGTAGGAAATGTAAATCAAGCAGGGAATTAGGGTCAAAGGAATATTATGTGGCAGCAAGAAAGGTACACTGTATCTGACCGACTATGGATAATAAAATATTTAGTAAATATATTTTCTCTACAAATTAAATAAGACTGCACAGTGTTTCATAGATTCTCCCGTCCAATGTCTGAGAAAAGTACAAACTATTAACAAACACAGCATTATGTTCTGTACAGGATAAATAAACCAGTACAGCATTATGTGCTTTGTTGCTGTGAACGCTAACATAGTTGTGAGGTCTTTTTTTTGTAATCCATTCTAAGAGAATATACTCCAGTGTTTGCCTTGCTAGGATCTAAAAGTGCTGATGTTAAACTTTTGCACTTGAGAGAACTGCCGGATGGTGTTTCCCTGAGAGTTAGTATTATTGATTCCACACACCTGAGGGTCAGACACATAATCAATACACCCCCTGACCTCTACCTGTGTCCAGGCCTGCGGGGGTCTGTGGAACAAGCAATGAACACAACAATTCATGTCTCACCTTTGCTCGCAACAATTCTTTACTTGCAGGAAAAAAGCTGCCTGCATCCAGATTCCTTCATCTGTCAGAAATAGGGACAACAAAGCAAGTCTAGATCAATGTTATAATCTTTGGTGTAATAAATCGTTATATTGCTAGCACAGAAAAGCCAGTTCTACTTAATGCTCTTTAATGAATCCACCCAAAGCAGTCTATTCACTAAAAAAGACAAATTGTACAGAATTGAAATCCAAACGGTAAAATGTAGGCTAAAATAACCAATTTGGAAATATTGTCCAAATACAATAGCTTAGCTACGTTAGCCTGAATTTTGCAATTGGTTTTCAGTTCACTTCCATTTGGTGTTTATGAAGTACACTATATGGACAAAAATATTGAGACATACCTCTTAATTATTCAATTCAGGTGTTTCAATCAGACCCATCGCCACTCTAGCACCTAGCCATGCAGTCTGCATTTACAAACTTTTGTGAAACAAATGGGTCGTTCTGAAGAGCTCAATGAATTCAAGCGTGGTACTGTGATAGGATGCCACCAATGCAATAAGTCAGTTCATAAAATTTCATCCCTGGTGGATATTCCACGGTTAACTGTAAGGGGTATTATTGGAAAGTGGAAGCATTTAGGAACAGCAGCAACTCAGCCACAAAGAGGAAGACCGTGTAAAGTCACAGAGCGGGGTCACCAAGTGTATGCTTCCAGTTATGAATATATGATTATGAATGAGATATTTCTTACCTCCTATGCTTCCACTATCATAATGTTACAATGCTTAATATAACCCATATCCATGTACTGTAAGTGTGTTAACCCTTTGGAAGCCAAGACAAACTGTAGCATTAGGGCTAGACAGGCGAGGCAGTGATACAAGTCTCCAAGAGAATAAGTGTATTGGACAGGGGTGTGGATGTCACAGTTTTTTAGAAAATCTTCTAATTTGTCCATCTTAATTTGCTTTTCTGACAGTAATGCTGAAAGAATGGTCCTTTTCACTGGCACTATCTTCAAAGCAGATAAAGATGGCACATTCGCACACCCAGAGTCCCTGATATTTGACTTATGAAAGCAAAAAAGGATGATGAAAAAATGCACTAAATTATTTTACCCATGATTACATTTGGTCCAGAGTTAATAAATTGAGTCCAGAAGAGATCTCTCTTTAGCATTGTATGGTTAGATCATTCTCTACATGTTAGATGAAAACCTGATAGTAGCATACCTGGAGTTATTAAAAGGAACCCAACTGCACCCATCATGCAATAATAAATGTTCAGAATTAGAGTCAGGGTTCAAAGTTAGTCCCTTTTGGTACTGAGAGCTTCATGGTTAAGTGAATTTATAATATTGCAACTAATGAGTATTGACTTCAAACCAGGTTCAGGTGGTTTCTTACTCCCCTTTGAACGCAAAAGAATCAACATGGAGTTATTCACTAAAGTATGGATTGTTGGAAATTTAAAGCAAGCGTAAAGTGAATTTGAAATTTTAGTCCCAAAAAGCTGAAATTAAAACTTTTTTTTTTTTTACAATTCACCGTAGTGGCTTAAATTTTAAATTTACCATGAACTTCTGATTATTCACAGCTCACCAGGTCCATCAGCTGTTTAGACAGGTGTAGGATTGCATAAAATGAGTTATTGTGCAGGTATCCTTAGATACCGGAAAGTGTAGTACAAGAACTCACAATTATTAGATCTAAAAACCAGAGATGAAATTGTAGGATCTCTGTCAGAGAGTTCACATAAAGTCATCAAACAAGTATCACATCCTTCATATTTCACATTTTAAAACTTTATTGGTAAAATGTTTATTGTAGATGTCACATGCTGCAGATTCAATATATCACTACAGTAAGGAAATGACGTGGAGTGAGTCATTCATTAACCCTTTTATTAACCATTCAGACTCGATTTCAATGTAATTCTAGTAACAAATCATGCACAGCTATGAGACGTTATTATAAAACGTTGACCCGTAGTAAACTTTGCACCAGTTGCTGCTGTTCAATTCTTCTGGCAATTAAAAAGTTAAGCAATGTCAGTACAATCTAGAGTTAGGAAGAGGCCGTTGAAATGGCAAATATGTAATTAATCAATTTGACGTAACAATCTAATTAGCCATCTTTATTTTCTGATTATTATCTCGTTTTTGTTATATCTGTTTATATTAAATGTGCGGTCTTTAACATAGCAGCAAAGTAAGGTAACAAGTGGCCAATTTTAATATTGAAGCAGTGATCATGGGAGGTGGAGGAGATGTCTCATGGATGGGTGCTTTGCTTTGATTTCTCCACCAATACATGGCAATTACTTGGCCTCTTATAAAATGCCAGACTAAGAACCATGGAGATGCTGTGACTGTGGCATCGAGGTCTGCACCTTTGGGCAAACAGAGTGCTCTCTATTGCAGCCTCCTGGAGGGTGAAATAAGCAAGCTAACCTCAAATTATGATGTCACCTCTGGAATTTTTTAATACTGAGAACTAAAGCCCATAAAGAAACAGCATGAGAAAGAATGTACAGACACAATTTGCTTGTGGGATCTGATAGTGTATTAAAGAGCCACA
Organism: Pelobates fuscus; assembly: GCF_036172605.1. Taxonomy (NCBI): domain Eukaryota; kingdom Metazoa; phylum Chordata; class Amphibia; order Anura; family Pelobatidae; genus Pelobates; species Pelobates fuscus. The sequence goes on along the minus strand of NC_086319.1, from coordinate 303,990,897 downwards.
CTGCCATCTTGTGTTCACTATGTATATATCGAGTGTATAATTTTGTAAAATAGTGGAATGTATTAATTTGTTACTGGTATTTTTTTTTTTTTTTTTTTTTAATTACCACAACTCAGATTCAGCAAAGGATAGTGGTTGATTGGGTTATTACTCCCCACAAGTATTAGAGCATTTATCCACCAGAGTAATAAAGTCACCAAACTTGCATTAAATTGCGTTTTTGTGGGACATTATTATATTGTGGAAACTAATCCAGCCTCCATCCTGATTTATATATGGCAAAACGCATGGGACAATTTGAGTAGAGTGTCAATGGCAGTGTGTATGTAGGGGTATATTTGCAGTGTCAGTATGTGTGGTTGCAGGGGTTTATTTGAGGGCTCTGGTGGTGTTTGAATGTAGGTGGTAGATTTTATGTATATTTGAATAAATGTTATTGTCAGTGTGAGATTTCAAGGACCATATTTAAGTAAAACATCAGTGTGTGAATGCAAAAGGTACATTTTAATGGAGTCTCAGTGCATGAATACTGAAGGTATATCTGAATGGAATATCAATGTGTTGATGCAAGGGGTGTATTTAAGTGGACTTTCAGTATATGTGGACAAAGAGGTGTATATACATTGAATAGGCATGTTTGAGTGGAGTGTCAGTGTACGATAACACAGGAGTGTATTTGATTAGAACATTAGCGTGCATGAATGAAGAACATTAGTGTGTATGAATGAATGCAGTGGTGTATGGCTAGCAAAATCGGATTTGTAATAGAAAGTGTGTAAAAACAAATGCAAAATTAACAATTAATTATTTAATATATAGGTGTTTGCAGGGTTAGTGCTCATCACTATATATTAAATTACATATAACATTGTCAGTTCTATTAACAAAAAAACAAAAAAAAACATTTTCTGACTGAGGCAAAAAATATATATTTTCCTCTCAAGAAGGGTTCTGGATTTTCTCTGATAAAGTGACTCTTAATAATCTCTATAATTAGGTAAAATGAAGACAACAAACATTCTGCTGAAATCTACAACTTGTTTCTACAAAGAACCCTATTTAAAACTGCAATATGATCACTTTTTTTCTGTTGCACCAGTATACTGCACGAAACTGTATAATACACTAATTAAAATAGTGATTCTTCAGGATCCAAAGCAATAGAGCCGGAATAGTTTAATCACTTTATGTTATCAGTGAGTGTTCAACACTTCCTATTTCATCAATAATTGCACCTCTGCCACTGTGAAGCATGTGCATGCATAACAATAGAACAAGATTGGAAGCACATCTGTAAATCTGAAGAGAGACAATACATAAATATAAGACTTGTCATGCCAAAAGCACGAGTTCTGATGTGTGTTTATATATGTTAAGAGTTGGATATATTTAGAGATGTTTAGTGCTTGCTAGATTTTACCTGGAAAGGGGGTCTTAGCACTAAAAGAAATTGCATACTTGTTTTTGTGTAATTTCCAAAGACCAAGCTCAGTGCTGATTTAAAATACATACAAAGTGCAAAACAGTTCTTCCCTCTCCCATCTTTTGTTTTTCTTTCTCTATCCTATTCGTGAATATGGAGGCCTATCACAAACACTCGAAAGAGGCCTTGGAATTGTTGTGCCAAGAAAAGGATTTACCAACTTTTGGCAAAAATAAGGCACAACTTATTGCTGACCTTGTGGAGGCTGACAGCCATGTTTTCCAGCCAGAGACGGACACTGAAAGGGTTACTGAGCTCCCTACTACTGCAGGAGTGTTACTTACTGAAATGCCTGGTGGTTGTACCCCTCAAACCATTAAGGACATTTGCTCAACTGATTTATTTCGGCAACTGATGGCTGCAAATCCTCGGGAGGCCCTGCGTGTGATGATCCAACAGCAGGCTGCAGAAAGGGAATCTGCAGAGAGGCTAGCCGAAAGGCAGGCTGCAGAAAGGGAATCTGCAGAGAGGCTAGCCGAAAGGGAGGCACAAAGGAGACATGAGCTGGAACTTGCTAAACTGCAATTTACCCTTCAGTCCTCACTGAACAGCAATGCATCAGAGTCCAGCACACGTAGGCTCCGTAAGGATGATTTTCCTTCCCTTGAAGAAGGGACAGATTTGGATGTATTTTTTAAAAGTTTTGAGAAAGTATGCAGGCAGCATCAACTACCCTCAGACCAGTGTGGCAGATATTTAACTCCACAATTGAAAGGGAAAGCCTTGGATGTGTTTGTGTCCCTTCCCCCAGAAACTGTTAACAACTATGAGGCAATCAAATCTGAATTGCAAAAAACTTTTAACCTCACTCCTGAGTCTTACAGGAAAAAGTTTAATGCCCATCATCCAGCTGCATTCTATATGTTGCACAATTAGAAACCACGTTCCGGCAATGGGTAACAGGAGTACAAGCTACTACCTATGAAGCCCTTAATGACTTAATGGTCCTGGAGCAGTTCTTGCAGACCCGCAGCCCTAATGTACGTGAGTGGATTTTGGAAAGAAAGCCAAAAAATGCTAGGGCTGCTGCAGAACTTGCAGATGACTATGCCGACATCCATGCACCCACATCCAGGCGTGGACTGGTGTCAGCTGCTACTTCGACCTGGAGAGAAGCTACAGTTCAATCACCACCTGTAAGATCTGCAGTGAGAACTTCACCGCCGACTGCCAGCGTAGCCGGGGCTATGTCAAGTGAGTCAGATGCCCGCCGTTGTTTTCGATGCAACCAGATTGGTCATCTGAGCAGGACTTGCCCCACTAGGAATATACCCTCACCAGCCCGTGGAGGGGCACCATCAGTTTTGCTTCTGGGTGCATCCGTGGGGAAACGAGACGATAACCTGCAGAGTGTAATTGTGGGTGACCGAGTGACCATGGTACTGAGAGATTCTGGAGCTTCATTCACCCTGGCGCGCCCTGAAGTGGTGAATATGGAGGACATAATCCCTGGAAGAACCATGTCCATCAAAGGAATTGGGGGTGTGCGACCCGCTGTGCCCTTGGCATGTGTGTACTTTGATTGGGGTGCAGGCAAAGGTTTGCGGGAGGTGGGGATTTCAGAGGATATCCCTGTTAATGTTCTGTTGGGGAATGATTTGGGCAGGATGCTCTGTCACTGTGCTCCAGAGGACACTGTTTGTGAGCCAGAAGGGCTGACTGCTCCACCTAAGGTATTGTGTGAACTTTGGGAGACATTGTGAACTGTGATTGCTGGGAGGGAGAGCAGGGTGTGGATAGATATCTACCTGTTACTGAACCAGTGATGTCTACCAAATGTGAGATAGGGGTGAGTAGTGATGTGCCTGTATCAAAATACTGTGAGGCTGGGATGTCAGAGAGTAAGGGAGAGGAGGAAGGTAAGAGCAAGGGATATGTACCGCTAGTCGCAGTGGTACCAAGTCAGCAGTGGGTCAGGGCTGCAGCAGGAGAGTCTGAGGGGCTATGTGAGATTGTGAGAGGATGGCCTGCCTGGGAGAAGAAAATATGTGAGTGTGTGCAAAATTCTGTATCTGATCAAGGGGGGGGGGTCAAATGTGTTCTGTGAAAATGTATGGGAAAAGCCTTCCAGCGAGAGGGGGCTGAATGAATATATGTGCCAATATGTGCCTGAAGCAGATGTATGTGATGCGCTGGGTGAAACTGTGAAGGGACAGCAAGGCTGTAAGGGAGGGCAGAGGGTGTGTGAGCTTTACTCTGCGCCAGACTTAGCCAGTTTCCAAAGTTCGGTATGTGTGATGACCTGGAGTGAAAGTGAGGGGCAGGGACAGACTCCGCCTGTGGGTCCAGGAAGAATGGCTGCAGGGAAACATACAGTCGTTATTCGGCAGGTGCGATATTTACCCCAACCCCAATAACTTACAGACACCGTATTTCTGTTGGAAATATAAAAGTCCACAGCTTTATTTTTTATCATAAACAAGGTAACAAATTGGGGTCATTGCCACATAATGTCAATTTTCCAACCATCCCCCACCGTACATAAATTACCCCTGGCAATGACCCCGGCCAATAACAATACATAACATTATAAATAACAAATAATACATAACACATGGCCTACCAAAGAGGCCCCATATCCATAACTTTATTAACTGTAGGGGTGTACCGAGACCCCCCTACACCACCTGGTTCGGAGCCACCGATGAGCTCGAACCCACAAACCACTTAACACTCCGGTCTAATCCAGCCTAACTTTAGCCTAACCACTTGATACTCCTCCTACCTTCCAATTACCCAAGCCCTATCCCGCCGCTGTGACCAAACGGGAACTCCAACCAATACTACAAGGAGGGTGGGAGGGACAATTAACAGGTAAGTGAAGGTTCTGTTAAAATGTCCCCTACTCTAAAATGGCTGCTTAATATACCCCTATTCTTCCAACCCCTTTTTCAGATAAACACACCCCTTTAACTAGTAACTCCCCTGCCTACTCCTTGGCTCTGTCAAGGCCCACTCCCCTGACTCCGCTGTTCCATGGGCTTCATGACATGCGCACAGTCGTTATTCGGCAGGTGCGATATTTACCCCAACCCCAATAACTTACAGACACCGTATTTCTGTTGGAAATATAAAAGTCCACAGCTTTATTTATTATCATAAACAAGGTAACAAATTGGGGTCATTGCCACATAATGTCAATTTTCCCACCATCCCCCACCGTACATAAATTACCCTGGCAATGACCCCGGCCAATAACAATACATAACATTATAAATAACAAAGAATACATAACACATGGCCTACCAAAGAGGCCCCATATCCATAACTTTATTAACTGTAGGGGTGTACCGAGACCCCCCTACACCACCTGGTTCGGAGCCACCGATGAGCTCGAACCCACAAACCAATTAACACTAACTTTAGCCTAACCACTTGATACTCCTCCTACCTTCCAATTACCCAAGCCCTATCCCGCCATAGCAAGAGACTTGATACCTTAATGTATCGAGCGTCCCCCACCACACATAAATAGGGCTTTTGCAATTCCTTCCTGGAAACCCGAATTCAATAAATCACACCCTACCTCAGACAGGTGTACCCCATCTCTTCAGAAGTAACCGGGTAACATTCCCTCCAGTTCCCTATGCCTCACCGGGACCCCCCTATCCTCCGAATAAAGACCGCCATGGCTTTATTAACTTTACCTCGGCAACGTGCCACTGCCGCTGAGTGCCTGGAGTTAAACCACGGCACCATCTCCGACCACACTACCACCACGCCAGGGACCAGCTCCCGCACCCTATCTACGTCCCGCTTCATCCTCCTGATCAATACCCTTTGGGGAACCAAACCCAAATCATTGCCCCCACCGTGAATTAACATTATGTCCGGGGCAGACCCCCCCAATATCCTCCTAAAAATCTCCCCGCTTATGCTCTGCCAACTAAAACCCCGAAAACCAAACCACTGAAGGTCCACCGTGTCCAGAAGAAAACCCAGTTGTGTGCCTTGTCTCCGAACTGCGGCCCTCTTCTGCGCCCAGTAGACAAACGAGTGACCCACCAACCAAGCGACCAAGCCTGAAAAGAAACAAAATCAGTTATCCGGCAGAGTACCTGTGTCCCACAACCATACCTTTCCTTTCACATCAACCTATCCGGCCTTACATATTCGCGTAACCGGATGGACTCCCATCTCCCAATCCGCTTTATCCGTTCCTCTCCTAGCCCGAGACGCGCCGCCTCGGTCGCAGCCCCTATGCGGAATAAGTGCGTCCCGAATTGCCCGGGCTGCAAGCCCAACTTCGTTAAACCCATGCGAAAGACCCGCAAGAACTGAAAGCGCGACAGCGCTCGCCCGTCCTCATGTATCAGAAAGCAACCACCGACCTTTGGGCGAATTTGCAAAAAACGGCCCCCACATAACACCGGACACACTGAGGACCCCGGTAAAGAGAACAAGACGATCTTCTTACCCTTTCCGAAAACGTCCGTCTTTGAGCGCCGTAACTAAATTACAACCTTATCCTGCTCAACCACCACGTCCTCAAACCGGAGCCCCGTCGTCCCTGTCCTATTGGCGCTTACCAATTCTCTGATGCGAAACGCCCCAAAGAAAGCCCATACAAAGGCCACGGAAAACAAGGTTACCTCGAATGATGATACAAAATTCCCACCAGCCCTTGAAGGGCGGCAAAAGACACAGGCCTCCTCGCATCCAACTACTTCTTCCCTTTCCGGAAGCCCCGCAGGGTTCGTTTCACCAAGAAATGTTTAGTCAGTTCCTCCCACCCGTTAAACTTAAACAGGAACGCCAGGGCTGACATATAGCGCTCGACCCTAGAAGGGGACGACCCTCCTGCCACTAACCTGCAAAGAAGCCACAACAGTGTATCCAACCTACCAGCTGCGGAGTTACCCACTCCAGCCTGATCCATCATCTCCTCCCATTCGTTCCAAACCTTCGTATAAGCGGCCCATGTCCCAGGCGCTAACGAGCTCCTTATGTATCGCCCAAGCACGATGTCCCGAGCCGTCACATCTCCTCTGGGCACGCCTGCCCCTTCGCCTTCGCGTCCGGCGCCGCTTCCCGAAACCGTTCCCACTGCGAACGAGACAGAGCGTCAGCAACCACATTCAGCAGACCCGGCACGTGCCGCGCTCTGAAGACAATATTCCAAGACATACACAGGAGAACTAGATGCCGTAACAACCTTACCACGGGAAGGGACGACGCAGAGAGACTATTAATCACCTGTACCACTGCCATATTATCAGAGTGGAAGATAACCTTTTTGTCCCTGAGCTCCCCGCCCCAGAGGGATACCGCTACCACTACAGGAAAAAGCTCCAAGAAGGCCAGGTTCCTAATCAAGGGGATCTCCGTCCAAGCTTTAGGCCAAACCTTAGCACACCACTTGCCCCCCAGGTATGCCCCGAAGCCAACGCTCCCCGAGGCGTCCGTAAACAGCCCGGCGTCGCCCGATGCTGCCGCCGCATCCCTAAAAAACACACGCCCATTAAACTCAGTTAGGAAACGGTCCCAAATGTCCAAGTCCTCTCTCATGCCCACAGACACCCTGATGTAGTGACTCGGCAGCCGGACTCCACAGGTAGCCCTGGCCAGCAGTCTACAAAAAACCCTCCCCATGGGAATCACCTTACAAGCGAAGTTAAGGCTTCCCAACAGTGACTGCAGTCCCCTCAGGGTAACCTTCCTAGCGCCCTTCACTGCGCTTACTTGCTGGCGGAGCACCCTCAACATCTCCGCTGGCAGCCGACATTCCCCCTGGACCAAGTCGATTTCCAACCCCAAAAAACTCAGGCACTCGGTCGGTCCCACCGTCTTATCCTCTCCCAAAGGAATCCCGAACTGCTGCGTTACCCTTTGAAAAACTCGTAGTATCTGGGCGCATCTGTCGGACCCCGCCGGGCCCACACACAAGAAGTCGTCCAGGTAATGGACCACGGTACCCCCGCCAGTTTCCCCACGCACTACCCATTCTAAAAACGTGTTGAACTTCTCAAAATACGCACAGGAAATGGAGCAACCCATGGGTAGGCATAAGTCCACGAAAAAATTACCCTAGAAAAAACACCCTAACAGGTGGTGACAGTCCGGATGAATAGGAAGGAGCCGGAAGGCTGCTTCCACATCTACCTTCGCCATCAAAGCCCCTCGCCCTGCTTTCCGAACCAACTCGACTGCATGGTCGTATGATGCATACGATACGGAGCACAGGGTCTCGTCAATGTCATCATTTACTGACGCCCCTTTCGGGTATGATAAATGATGGATCGGGGGCGGAGCCTGACCACGAGCCGGAGCGGTCGCACCTCAGCACAGCTCCCGACCGCAACCCGCAAAAATCCCGACAAGTGGGGATTAACACCCCCAACTCACCCACTCCTTACCAGGGGCATCATTGGCACTCTCCCCTACCACCTCCCATGCCGTTTGTGTGCCCGGCACGGGTGAACCGCCGGAAACGCAGACCTGCGGCCTACAAGCCGGCTGCAGCCCTCAATTGGGCGACATTCCTCGACGGCCTCGACCAGCCTGAGGACTCAGCAGGGGACGATCCCCATACGGCACCCCTACACACTTGGGCAGAAATGGGCCACCGGTCCCAGAAACCCCCACCGGAGACTGCCTCAGGGTCCAGGGATATCAGCACCATGCTGCAACAACACAGGCCGCCAGCCACAATGGCGGGAACAGCGGAGCGGGACACCATGAAGGTACACAGGGGTCCCAGCCCACATGCCCAACCCCCAGAACAGGTACCTACACCAGGGGGAACCACTGATGGGTCTGCCCCAGTCACCCAGCGGGACTTCCAACACCTAATTGGGGAAATCAAAAACCTCTTGGCGACCAGCATAGAAGCCATTAAGTCTGACGTGCAGGCTATAGCTGTCAGGGTTCAGACCATAGAGAACGATGTTACTGACATCAAACAGGGACTAACCACCTTGCAGGACACAGTACTGGCACTCCAGAATCAACAGCAAGCACTCTCCCTCCACTATATCGCCCTCGACGACAGGACAAGGCGAAATCACATAAAAATAAGAGGAGTACCAGACGACGTCTCCTCAGACGAATTACCTCACTACCTGAGACGCCTCGTGGCCGCCATCCTGCCACCTACACAGGCCAAGAAATTTAATACGGATGGGATATACCGCCTGCCACCTTCGGGCAGGACAGCCCCAAACTTGGCCCGAGACGTGATTGTCCGCTGTGCTACCTCCCAAGACAAAAGAATCCTGATGACTGCTCTCCGGGGCAAGACGCCACTCACATTTGAAGGCGCACAGCTTAACATCTACCAAGACCTCACCAGAGCCACGCTACAATGGCGCAGATCGCTGAACCAAGTCACCAGCACCCTCAGAGAAGCGGGGATAGAATACCATTGGAGGTCACCCAGATTCCTGGTGGTCACTAGACACGGAACTGTTCACAAAATCTCCACACTTGAGGAGTTCCCGACATTCTGCCACGCTTTGGGCATACCCGCACGCAAACAGGCCATCGACAAGCGACCTACTCCTGATGCCTGATTCCAATAGCAGAGACTTTAACACACATGTTCTACGTTGCACAGTTATAACTATACACAATCTGCTGGCCTTGAGCCACTCCTAGCTCACCCCATTCCCCCCACTGGCAAGAGGGAGCGACCGCTCCAAACCTACGTACCCCCCCCCCCCCCCCCCCAGGCCCCTCAGGGCCCTGGGTACACATAGAAGAAAGCCATAACTCAGAACCCGAGAGGGTTACTACACACATATTATGGTTACTCGCCCATTCTCCCGAGGCAATTCACACACTCACGATAACATACCATTGCAGGCCCAAATTCTCTAGTACATGATTTCGTTTATATGCTATTGTTCATGCCATACTATGTTTTCATGATTATGTTTGATGTACATTTCAAATATTCTTGACCCGCAAGGGTATGAAAAAACAAAACAAAATTTCAATAAAAAGAGATTGACAAAAAAAAAAAAAATTATAGATCAAACGGAACTTGCCTGCTTCCTTCTTGGGGACCACCCCCAGCGGGGACACCCTCAAGTCCGACAACGGCGGGGCTGCGTAAGGCCCTGCCATCCTACCCAGCTGCACCTCCTTCAGCAATTTGTCCCGCACCACCTCTGGGTGTTCCCTAACAGATTTGAGGTTACTACATAACCTCCCCAAGCCCCTACCCTGAAACGGTATGATAAACCCCTCCGTGAAACCTCACCATAAAAACTTGGCGTCCTGTTGGTTAACGTACCGTTTTAGCCATGGTAGAATCTCGCCTACCTTCACCGGGGTTGCCCCCCGCGGCAGCGGAGGGGGCCGTCGCCCCACTGGCTCCCACTCCGGGTGCCGACTTACCTCTCTTGAAACACCGATTGGCTCCATGGGCCCCTCCACAACCGGAGCATTCGTGTTTAAACCTGCACGACGTTCCCCATTTACATTGGCCTCATTGAAGAGCCAGCAGAAACCCTTCTTTTGCCCGGCGATGCAGGTTCCCCAGGGGCCGCACCGGCCGTCCCGTGAAAGGGCGCAGCCTTCTGCGCCATCATGAGCCGCATCCAGAGGGGAAGGTCCATTTGGTCCCACCTCATGCTGGGATTCGCCGCTAACCGTTGGCGGAATTGCTCGTCATACCTCCACCAGGCTACACCGCCGTAAGTCCGGTACGCGTCCCCGATCCCATCTAGATAGCAGAAGAGTTGTGAGCATCGATCCGGGGACTTTTCCCCTATCACGCTGGCCAGGATACAAAAGGCCCTTAGCCAATTCCCAAATGTTTTGGGGATCTTCCAATACCTACGTTTTTTCTCTTCCTCTTCCTTCTTTGCATCCTTTTTGTCTTCCTCCTTCAAGTCCAAAAACTCTTCCAACGGGAGGAGGGAAAAAACCTCCACAAACTCACCCTTCCAAATCTTCTCCTTTACTTCCAATTTCAAATGACAACCTAAGGGGCCCGAGAAAGACATGTGCACGTTTTGACGCGCAGCGTCGGTAATTTCACCCCCTACACCAGCCTTCTCCCCCGGCTCCTTACTTGCTTCGGACACTGATAACTCCACATCGCTACCCTGTGCCGGTCCCTCAGCCCTACCCGACGACCCTTGTCCGTTCTCACACGTCCACACTCTCCCAAACTGTGGTGAGGATACTTCCCCGCCCGCCCATGAGTCTAAAAAATGATTTTAAACAGTTCAACAGTGTTCCTGCGTGTGGTGCAACAGTTGACTCACCGCCCAAGCCCGTAGCCGCGGAAGGCCGTGGGTTCGTCTCCCTTCCGTCCGCCATGCCTGGCTCCGGAGCATCCAATAGGCGCCGACTCCTGTCAGCCTGGCCCCGCCTCAGGAACGTAGGTGTAGTGCTGCGCGACCTGCAAGGAGAACGACACCTAGGTAGTTTGTCCGCATGTTCACATACCCGCCCTTCCTGCACCCTGTCCCGTCCCACTGCCTGGCCCTCCCGGCCATATGTGCTGCGCCGCTGACCTGGCGAGCTCCTGCCTGATGACCCAGATGCGCTGCGCCGTTCCCTCCTCCTCCTGTCCCCAGAAACTGATCTCCATCTACTACGCCTGCTTGTGGACCGGCTCCTCTCTCTGCCCCTCCACCCTTCCGCCTGCCTCCTGTCACGCCTGGCACTGTAGCCATGCTGCTCCCTGCTGAGATGCGGTCTAGGGTTGTGGGTAAGATCCAGCTGCCCCTGGGAGCTTCCCCTGCGGCCCTCCCGTTCTCTCCGAACCCCTCCTTCCTCCATGCCCCAGGCTGACCCCTGTGATCGGTCCCTGTGCGCGGCCCCTGGCCCCCTTTGGGCCACCATGTGAATTGGGGATTCCACCTGCCGTTCCTGGCGCCCCAAGTCCCCCACAGCCGTGGGCCCCGCTTGCCCCATGGTACCTGGCTGGGTGGACCCGCCGTCTGCGTCCCCAGTGCTGAACCCCGCCCCACTATTGGCCGTCCCCGGTGTGTCCCTGTTTCCAGAGGCTCCCCCTGCCATCAGGGGGACAGCCTGGTCTCCAGAGGCCTCCACCCTGACCACCTCCCGCTGCCCAGCGCCAGCTCCTGACTCACCGGCCGCATCCTCTCACTGCTCCCTCCATCCGATCCGCTCTGGGTCCCGGCCTCCGCCGTGACAGTCCTGCCAGCCGCCTTCCGGCGGGGCACACACTGCGTGGCAGGCTGCGGCCTGGCTGCTCCTCTCGCCCGACCGGCACCGCGTCGAACAGACGGTGCCGGCCGCGTCTCCTCCACTCCGCTGCGGTCTGCGCCCACTTCCAGGGCCCTTCCAGCCTCCGCCGACGGGATCCTCCGTCTGCCGACTTCGGGCTCCACGCCTGGGCTCAGCTGCTGGGGTGGTCTCGCCCTCCTCACGGAACGCCGTGCTGCCCAGTTGCTCGTGAAGCCAGGCCAGTCCTCTATCCCGCACAGCAGCTCTCACTCCTTCCAGGATCTCCTCCAGCGACGCCATGACCTGAAAGAAAAAAGAAAAAACCAACACAGACCTGCCAAAACAATTAACAGGTAAGTGAAGGTTCTGTTAAAATGTCCCCTACTCTAAAATGGCTGCTTAATATACCCCTATTCTTCCAACCCCTTTTTCAGATAAACACACCCCTTTAACTAGTAACTCCCCTGCCTACTCCTTGGCTCTGTCAAGGCCCACTCCCCTGACTCCGCTGTTCCATGGGCTTCAGGAACCTTGTCAGTTTATCACAACTCACGCATACACCTAAGCAACTTTCTGATTGTGAACAAGCCCAGCAGACAGACCCCAAAATGAAAGAGATGATGGGTGGTGATAGAGCACATCTATCCTGGGAGTGTTCTCTTTCTGCTTGTTGTGTGCTTACCGGGGAGTGCTGCATAAATCCATTGGTTTCTTCCCCTTACAACTACTACATGAGCGCAGTGGGTGTGGTTTAAGGGATGTTACCAGAGATCAAAGGGAAATTGAAACAGGCAAATCAGGCATGTTTGTTGAGGATGTAGCAGTGGTATGGACTGATCACAACCTGCTGCAGGTGTCAGGTAACAATGATAAACTGCTCCGTTGGAGCCTTATCCTCCAACAGTATAATTTCACTGCCCAGCACAAAAAGGGCAGCTTGCATGGGAATGCAGATGGCCTGTCTTGGCAACTAGGGTGTTAATGGTTGACAGATAAATCAGCCTGTGACTGAATTTTTCTGTCCACCATCTTAAGGGGGAGGTGTCATGCCAAAAGCATGAGTTCTTGTTTGATGTGTGTTTATATATGTTAAGAGTTGTTTTTTTTTTGTAAACCTTGGGATGACATTTATTGTGGTCTTTGATCTTGCACCAGGCCTAGACCATAAAACATCTAGATAGCCATCACCAGAGCTGGACACAAGGAATTTCATAGAGTGGGCAATAGACTGCCAGACCAACCCCCTCTGATCCCCCCCAGGGGTCTGCCCACTGAGAAACAACTAGTTTAGATATATAATGAGGGTGCTGGACTATCCAGAGTTTTCAGTTATTCATTGTTCTTTTGTCAGTAACTTCTAGGAGATCAATACCATCTAAGACTCCCACAAGAATTCTATATGGGGTACATATATGTAAGGAATTTCTTGTGTTTTCTCCTATTTTATTTTATGTACTGTTTTGCAATTTGTTATCTGTATGTCATTTATTTCTGTATTTTGTACTCAGCACTGTGAATCTTTTATTGTCAGGTTAAATATTTACTTAATCAGCTTGTGTGTCTGTTCTATAAGAGCTTCACTCTCCAGAGGAAAGCAGGTAACACGTTACCAAAAAGGGTTAATTATATGTGTTTGATCAGTAAAAGTAGAACTGTGATTCTATAATTCTCCTGTGCGTGGGGTAACCTAAGACGCCCGGGTTTAAAAGTCTTGGTGGTGGCAGTAAAGTGTGTACTAGGGGGTTAGTGTATGTGACGAGAGCAATCTCGCCACATTGCATTGGAGAAGCCTGGCTGCCCGCCTCCTGCCTTTGGACTATGGCCCTGGGAGATTGGGCCCTTTAAAAACAGTATTCGGCCCTAACGGAGTGCATGTCACTCATTCTGACCCTTTAAACACAGTGGGGCCATTCGGTGCTTGCCCTGTGTGAGCGGTGATACCCCCAGATAGCTATGCCATGGAGCCTATTCATATAATGAAAGACTATGAGAAAGACTTTAGCTCCATGGCAATTGAACTGTGTGAATAGGATCTGAGCGCTATTCGGTAGTTTTGTGCGTTCAGATCCCAGCTATCTGGGGATATGTGAAATGTCTGTGTGTTATGTGTAAAAGGGGACTTTATGTATTTTAAAGTGTTTTATGTCTTTTTGCAACCATGTGCTCAATGGAGTCTGCCTCTAGCCCTGGATAATTGGATTACTTTCCCCTTTGTCTCCAGGATAGAGGCCTCTGTAAAACCTGTTTGAGCCAGATTGATATGCTGCCAGTCAGGGGAACAAAAGATACTTTTACTAACTTTTGAACCCCTGGTCTGATTCATGCCATTTTTTAATATGTTGTTCCCCTGAATGGATTGATTGTGAATATGTATTTTTTTTATGTGAATGTGATGTATGGTTTTAGAGTTATGAATGTTAGGTAAAAAGTATGTTAAACTGTAAATGTTCTGGCCAGCAGATAATTGAGCTATGTATATTGCTAAAACTCAATTATCTAGCCTGGCCCAGAGGAGGAGTTTTGTGTTGCATAAATTGTGAGTTCTGTGTGCCAGTAAATCAGTCTTGTTCCAGCATTAAGCTTTGGCTCATGTGTGGATTATTTGGCGAGACCAGCAATTTATTACTCTGTGGATTACTTGCTGATTTTATTTTATGGGAAGAAGGGAATGCTTGACGGAGTAACGGATTACAAATACAAAAAGAGAAGTCCTGCGCTTAAGCAGCAAGGACTACAACCATAGGTGTGCGCACGGGGTGTGCCGGGTGTGCCTGGGCACACCCTAATCCCCGCGGCACGCCTATGGATTGAGTCCTGCAGGAACGGAGTTCCTGCACTTTTTTTGTGCAGGAACGCCGTTCCTGCAGGTACTCAGCGCCCCCTTCCTCCCCCCATGTCCCCCTTGTCATGGATGGGAGGGGGGGGGCAAGAGGTTATGGACCCCCCCCCCCGGGCGGCTCTCTCAATATCAGCCGCGGCGAGGGAGCTGTGAGCTCTCTGCTCCCTCTCGCCGCGCGCTGCTTGCTGATGCTGGGAGCCGGAATATGACGTCATATTCCGGCTCCCAGCTACAGCAGACAGCCCGCGCGGCGAGAGGGAGCAGAGAGCTCACAGCTCCCTCACCGCGGCTGATATTGAGAGAGCCGCCCGACCCACTGGACCCCAGGGACAAGTCCACGCCAGCACTCCAGGTAGGGAAGCTGGGTGGACATTTTTTTAATTAAAAAAATAATAATTTGTGTGTGTGTGAATGTGTGTGTGTGTGTCTGTGTGTGTGTGTGCGTGTGTCTGTGTGTGTGTGTGTGTGTGTGTCTTTGACTGTGTATGTGTGTGTGTCTGTGTGTGTGTCTGTGAATATGTGTGTGAATGTGTGTGTGTGTGTGTGTGTGAATGTGTGTGTGTATGTGAATATGTGTGTGTATGTGAATGTGTGTGTGTCTGTGAATGTGTGTGTGTGAATGTGTGTCTGTGAATGTGTATGTGTGTCAGTGTATGTGAATATGTGTGTCTGTGAATGTGTGTGTCTATGAATGTATGAGTGTGTGTGTGTCTGTGAGTGTATGTGTGTGTGTTTGAGTATGCGTGTCAATGTGTGTATATATATATATATATATATATATATATATACACACACACACACACACACATATACATACACACACTGGAGTGTATATTATTTTTTTGGGGGGGTGGGAATCTTGGTTCCCACACTTTATTCCCCAGGACTTTATTCTCCCCTGTCGGCTCACGCAGAATCGGCGCTGAGTGTCGGCTCTGCTCTAAGCCTCCATGGGCCGGCGGGGAGATCAAAGATCTACCTCACCGGCCCACAGCAGCATGAAGGGAGGCAGGAGAGGACCCGGGGAGCTCTAGACAGCAGCTCCGCCAGGTTCCTCTGGCGAGATCTGAGCGTTGCCGCGGCAACGCTTAGAGTTCACTCTCCACTGGACCACCAGGGATGGCACATGGCAGCAAGGATCCCCCCTCCCTACATAAGGTAAGAAGGGAGGGGGGATATTTACTAATCTGCCCCCACCTCCACAATCTGTCCAAACATACAGCACACACACACACATACAGCAC
Source organism: Pelobates fuscus (assembly GCF_036172605.1). NCBI lineage: Eukaryota > Metazoa > Chordata > Amphibia > Anura > Pelobatidae > Pelobates > Pelobates fuscus. The sequence goes on along the minus strand of NC_086319.1, from coordinate 303,975,185 downwards.
CCACACACAAAAAGCACCTACAGACATACAGCACTCTCACACAAACAGCACACACACAGCACCCTCACACACACAACACCCAAACAGCACCCACACACATACAGTACACATACAGCACCCTCACACACACAGTACACTAACCGCACCCTCACAAACACACACAGCACCTTTACAAACACACAACACCCTCACACACAGCACACTAACAACACCCTCGCAAACACACACACACAAAGAGCACCCTCAGAAATACATGACACCCACACACATCACACAAACAGCACCCTCACACACACAGCACCATCACACACACATCACCATCACACACACATCACAAAAACAGCACCCTCACACAGCACACTAACAGGACCCTAACACACACACACAAACACCCTCACACACACACACACACACACAAACACCCTCACCCACATAGCACACTACCAGCACCCTCACACATACACACACACAGCAGCACCCTTACACACACCACCCTCACACAGCACACTAACAGCACACACACACACACACACACACACAGCAGTGTATGTATATATGTGTGTGTGTATATATATATTTATATATATATATATATATATACATATACATGCGGCGTGTGTTTGTGCTTTAGGGTGCACACCCTAATGCAATAGGCTGCGCACGCCTATGACTACAACACACATCAGCCCCAATATATAGTAAAAACCAAAGAAAAGAAAAACGTTACCTGCGCTTTCTCCTTAATCCCTATGTATATTTAGACAAATGGAGGTCATTTAGTTGCTCCAATGGCCATTGGAGGGAATGCCCGCCTGCCAACGTCAAGGCAGACCCCCCTAAGCGGGTCCTAACACTGACCCTTCAGCCTGCTTCCTTGAGCTTCTGGCAAAGATATCTCTAATGAGACAGAAAGGGGTATTTTTTTTATATACACCCCTATGCTTATTAACCCTTAATAGGGAACACATGGGATGGGTAGCAGCATTGTAACCAGGCTGTGTGATACAAAGTAAATACAAATACAAAAAGAGAAGTCATGCGTACCGTCACAGTGTAGAAGGGATTGCAGGGGTTAATTGAGTGGTTGCTGGGACTAGCAACAGGTAACCAGGGGTCTGGTGTCATTAACCCTGTCACTTCCACACTCTCCCCACTGTCTCAGCTGGGCCTATAGCCCACGCTCGTGACAAGACTTATAACTCAGAGGGGAAGCACTAACTCTGCAAACACCGACAACTGATAACAGCAAAGTGTTGCAAAGGTGGAATAATCTTTCATGTTCATGTTGAGTTCTCTTTTCAGGTTGATTTTAAATACCCAGTTATTTAAATTATGTCTGACTCTCTCAAAATGTAAAGCTCTGCAGAAAAAGTTGGTGCTATTTAAATACTAGTAATGAAAGGAAATCTATAGTGTTATAAATGCAGGGTTGTATTTCTAACACTTTAGTGCCCTCTGGTCATTCCCCCTCCCCCTTACATAAACTGTTTTAAAAAAAAAAAAACTTTATTTACTCACCCGATTCCAGTGCCGAACTCCCTTAGCACTGGGTCGGCACCCCGCCTCCTCCGACATCATTTGAGGCAAGACCAAATGCACATGCGTGGCGAGCTCTGTGTGCGCATTAGACCTTCCCTATTGGAAAGCATTGAACCAGTTCTTTTCTATTGGGATTTCACTGATGTTGGATTTCCTCATGCAGGGCAGTGGACATGCAGAGGAAGTCTTAGTATTGCAGTGTAAACATTGCAGCTTCTTAAAAACGGCAATGTTTTACACTGCAGGAATAAGGGGAACAGGGGCACTTCAATGAGCATATGTAGTCTTGGTGCCTATAGTGTCCCTTTAATAATAATAATAATGCCAACTACCAACTACATTAATACTGTTATAAGGGACCAAGGCAGATTGAATGTAATGTATATCTCACGGATTTCCACACCCATTGCATGAAAGTGTTCATTATGATATCTGGATTTCTGTACCCATTTCAGGCCTTCCCCTCCCCTTCCTTAAAAGAGACCTGGTTCACCTTCAGCTGTCCCTTAATCTGTATATTTTATACATTTTGGTCTTTACTGCAGCTGAGAAATGTGGGTGTTCCCACAATTCCCTTTTTGTTTTTAAAAACCTTAAGTCAGCAACAGACTCCTTCATATGAATGGGTAGGAGACATATGGTGGCCCATCATATTTGATGTCATCTAAAAGTATATGGGAGGGTTGGGCCTGCCATGCCCGATGTATAAACATTATGATTGCACAACTAGCGTACTAGGATGTACACGCTGGGTGGGTTTGGAATCCAACATGATGTTACCAGTTCCACAGGTTTTCTGTGACACTCCGACCATCAAATAACCCTTCTCTTAGTGCCAATGGATTTGGAAATCCTTGCTTTTGTAGGACAAGTTAAGGGGAAAGAATCTTCTCTCACTCCTGTGTTCCATTCCCGATGTCCCCAACACTTTGAGATGTGAACCATCTTATTTAGAGTCTAGAGTCGTTGCTAGATTAGATTAAATAGAGATAGTGAGGTACCACAATCCTATGGTGGGATACAACATGGTCTCCTTTGACTCCCTGGCATTTAGCAGTCTATTACTCTATTACCCACAAATTCAGAGCATTGAACAGCTAAGCTTTCACATGCTACACATTAAATCTCACTTCTTTAACCCCTTAAGGACCAAACTTCTGGAATAAAAGGGAATCATGACGTGTCACACACGTCATGTGTCCTTAAGGGGTTAAAAGGAACTCTAATCTCCCATAAAGGAATGGGGTAGGCTATCCAATGCAGTGGGAGATAGATCTTATGGGAGATGCAGGGCCCTAGTAGGCCACAGCTAAGGCATCCAAATGCACCTACCTACCGCAACAGACATGAAGGCTACTCATGAATGGTGTCGAACACCGGCATGGTCCCTTCATATGGGCAACACAGATCTCACATGCATAATGGGAGTGCCTTGTTGCCAGGAAATGTTGGCAAAAAGTTAGATTAGTTTCAAGGGTGTTCATTATAAATGTACATATATGCCCCTGTACTTTCTTTTCCCAATAAAATGTAGAAAATTACTTAATTAAGGTTCTTTATTTGGTACAACTCTATAGAAGAACTAACAACATTATACTTTATAACAAAGGCATGAAAAAAGTACTCCTTCGCCAATAGAGCAATCAGCAACATCCATGATCTGGTCCTATTGGCACACTACATCTCCTTGTCATTTGATGAAGTCTGGGATACAAGGTCTTTTCCAAACAAATGGTGATGAAATAATATATCATGCTTAGATACTATTGGCAGGGCTTACTTTTCCCATTTTCATAGAATGTGACAACAGTTGAGAAACATTCGACCCATTTAGTCTGCCCACTAATTTTCCATTCTTCTCTCTCTTCTCATTCTTCTGTTCTCTTTTCTCTCTCCCTCCTTTCCTTAAATAATTGTGGATAGAGACTTTCATTCTCTATCTGGCATATACCAATATTGCTTTCCCTTCCAGCAAGTGAGAACGTGGCCTTGGCACTAGAACTTGGCCTTGGCATTGGAATAAAAAGTAAGTTTTAGATAATAGAAACTGTATTTCCTCCTTTATGTGTGGTGATGGTCAGGCCTCTCTTATCTCAGAGGCCCTTTTGCTGTTGTTGTTTATTACAGCAAACATGTTTTATACATTGAGAATGGTTTTGATTCTTATGTATTTTAACATGAGAGGACTGGAGACTGTTTATGCAGACCAGAGTTTAAAAATATAATAATACTTGTATCCAAGAGATCCATTTTTAAAAATGAAGACTTTGGATTTAAAAATGTTTGCAAAAATAACAACAAAAGGTGACAACAGCACGACATGATTGCCACTACTATGTTTATTGTCAATGTTTGGTTTGTATCTATGTGTTTTGGAATTGCATTGTCAACCATCACCTGCAAAAATAAAGAACTAAAAACATTTTCTTTTCCAATTTATAGGCTTTTACTTTAATAATGTAATATAGCATTCTATAATTATGTTTTATATTTATATTGCACAATGTTTTTAAAATATATATATATTTATATTCTTGTGGTTGCCGCACCCCTACCCCTCCCACTTCACCTTTTTCTTTTGTTTCATTTCCCTTTGTTATTGTTTACAAAAGTTTCATAAAATCTTTGAAACACTGGTTTTTGGTTGGACTAACAATTTAGTCTGGACAAATTTAAGTTAATCTGACCAGAAGAACACCATTTGGTTTGATACCTGTACATTAAATATCTTCTTTAAAATCAGTCATTTTCACATATTTACCAAATGTCAAATATATAATAGTTTTCATTGAGATTTTGCCTGGAGACAGGTGCATCTAATAAATACAAATAAGTTGTTTATTCTAAGTGAATGTATTAAATCCAGGCTATTTGTCCCCTGGCAGTGCTTGCAGCCAGCAGGTAATTGGTAAAAAAGCCCTCAGCAGACTGAGGGCTAAGTGTGTGTTAAATTATTGTTGGAATAATATAGGTTTTTGAGTTCAAAAAAGAAGGCATTAGAAGAAAGATGACCTCTTACTGTAGGTATGAATCTTTTTTTTACAAGTCCTCCTCACTATTATTAAAGTGAGGGTGTTTTCATGGTGTGGTACCCATTGCCATCCAAGTGAAGGTGGGGTGGTGACTGGGGACAATACACCAATGGTAGTGGATCACAAAACTTCCACCACCTTTATTAGATTTATACACCTCCCCACCTAATGCCCATGAGAGGAGAGGAAGGCTAGGTTTACAATGTCATATCCACTCCCTTATTGTTATAATTCCCCCAGTCTGATGACCATGGGTGGGGAGGCAAGTTGTGAACACTTTCCATGTTCAATCCCCTATTCTATTTAGGACCCGAGATGATAATTGGAAATTGAAGCATAAGATATCAAGAGGTGAGGATAAGAACTTTGTAACTTACATTTATTAATGAATCATTTTATACTATAGCCATGTGTGCACAGGTCACAGCGTACAGACAAGGAATGGAGGATGCAAACATAACATTCTGGTTGTGACGTGTCTGTTACCGAAAGCGCAACAGTTCAGGCCTAGTATTATCCATGGGTACTTGCATTAACTTTCTCTGCTGATCGATATACTAAGTGCTATGAGTTGGCTTTTGGTGGCGTATCCACTGGCAATGTAGAATATACTGCCATGATATCTCCATTTACTATAATGTATTCTACCTATTGAGTCCTTTGGCAATTCTTTATGAGTATCAATAGGTAATGAAAACCTAGAGGATGCAATAAATATATCCTTTGAGTAGACAAATTATAAGGGATATATAGAATTTCTCACACACTCATGGATAGTGTCCACATACAGTGCTGTATAAATCTCAATTCGAAAAGTGATTGTGATAAAAAGTGAAATGACTTCCCTTAGCAATATAGGATATGCCCGAAGATTTCCTCCTATCTTCAATTCAACATGTGTATGGTATAGGGCTATTCCAAGCTAGGGAAATAAGAAATATATGGCATAGTGCAATACTGTATATATTATAATTGGATATATGAGCAAGTGACAAATGCTCACTCACACTTTGACACACTTTGAGTGTGAGTGAGCATTTGTCACTTGCTCATATATCCAATTATAATATATACAGTATTGCACTATGCCATATATTTCTTATTTCCCTAGCTTGGAATAGCCCTATACCATACACAAATTATAAGGGAGTATGAGAAAGCACAATTTAAAGTATAAATACAAAAAGAAGTAAAAAATACCCACTACAACAGGTAAATAGAAAAGGCCCTTACCCAAAGCGAAAAAATTGCAAATATAGTAGCAAGAGGGAAAAAAAAAAAACTTAATGCAGCGACAAGGAGTAGGTGAAATTAAAATAAAATTATGCTTCAACCAACCAGATTAGCTAAAAGTACAGATTAATGGTATCAGTTCATGTCCATATTACACATAAAAGGATAATAAATTAAAATGGATGAGACACTGAATACAAGGGCTCCTGCTACAAAAACAGGAGACCTTTAGATTCTGCTGAGATACTATAGTATCAAACTTAGTTCCCAACTGTATATACTAGCACTGATACACAGATATCATAAAAATAGGTAAAAGACTGGAGACTGGATTAGTATTCCAAAACTTCAATATCAAAATTGATCTATGAAGACAAAAACAGGAACGGCGTTCCTGCACTTTTTTCACAGCAGAAACGCCGTTCCCCCTGCAGGCACTAATCAGGGGGCGGCAAAAAATGCCGCCCCCAAACCCCCCCCGTGTTCTACCTGACATGGGGGGGGGGGGCCATCTGATGGACCAGTCAGTCAGATGCAGCGAGGGAGCTGTGTTCTCCCAGCTCTGCTTCCTCGCACGCTGTTTGCTGATTCCGGCATCAGTAGACAGCCTGCGCGGTGCGAGGGAGCAGAGCTGGGAGAACACAGCTCCCTCGCCCCGTCTGACCGGTAGACAGTCACCCACCTCACAGAAGCCACACTGGACCCCAGGGACAGGTCCACGCCCAGCTCTCCAGTTAGGGAGGCCGGGTGGACATTTGTAAATGTTACAAATATAAATAATTTGAGTGTGTCTGTGAGTGAGTGTATGTGTGTGTGTGTCTGAGTATGTGTGTATGTGTGTCTGTGAGTGAGTGTATGTGTGTGTGTGTCTGTGAGTGAGTGTATGTGTGTCTGTGACTGAGTGTATGTGTGTGTGTCTGTGTGAGTGCCTGAGTATGCATGTGTGTATCTGAGTATGTGTGTGTGTCTGTGAGTGTATGTGTGTGTCTATGTGCACACATTTATATATGCATATGAGTGTAGAATTTTTATTTGGGGGGGTGGGTGGATCTTAGGTGAGTTCCCACACTTTTTTCCCCAGGACTTGACCCCTGTGCAGCCTAATATTTTTTTAGTATTTATTTATTATTAAGATTTTTTATTTTATTTTCACCTACTCCTGGTCACTGCATTAGGTTTTCCTCTTGCTACTATATTTGCAATTCTTTATGAGTAAATACTCTAGTCTATAGAGCAACGGTGTCCAACCCGGGGCCCAAGGGCCGCATGCGGCCTAGGACTGCTCAGGGCAGTCTTTCTCCATGTGCTGGGGCCAACAGGGGAGATCATTTGATCTCCACTGCCAGCCCACGGAGAACCGTCTATGCTCACTTGCTTTGAGGCCACTCTGGGCCAGTGGGAAGATCAGAGGCCCTTTGTTAGTGAGAGGTAGGACCTGGGAGGCAATTCCTCCTGCGAGCATGCTGGTCAGAGTGTTGCCACGGCAACGCTCGGACACAGCATTCTCCACGCAGGAGAAGTGAAGACAGCCTGCAGCTCCTCTGTCAGCAGGCTAACTTCACTTCTCCAGCGAACAAAATGCTGTTGGAGCGTTGCCATGGCAACACTCTGACCAGCATGCTCGTGGGAGGAACTCCCTCCCAGGTCCTACCTCCCACTAACGAAGGGCCTATTCATCACTACTCACCACCGGACTACCAGGGCTGGCAGTGTCCCCCCTCTCCTTCACCAAAGGTAGGAAGAAGGGGGAGGGGAGAATATGAAACTTTTTAAAAATGTATTTAAAAAAAAACACAAAAAAACCTTATCCCTATGCATCCCCCACCACACACACACACACACACATAGCTGGTGTAGACTGCTCTACTCCAGTGTGGATTCTCATTCACAGGTGCTGGGAGGAAGTGATTTGAGATCCCTTCCTCTAAGTGCTGCAATGGGTACATTGAGGATTGTCACTCACCACCTTTTTGCACTAGCAGATAACTGAAGCTCCACTGGGACTCCTGATAGGTCAGAGCATGTTTGGCACCTTGAGGGCAATGCATGGACTCTAGGAGTATGAAAGTAGAGACTGCATCAACGGTAAAAGAATCACAACTTGTCCATATCTGCCATGTAAAATCAGAACTTCTGTTCTCTTTTCATCTTTATCAAGGCAGGTATACCCCGTAAGCAAACCAAAGACACAGTATGTCCTATACTAAATAAATAATACGTATTACCGGTCCTTAGGGTGACCGGACATAATATGAATAAGTATAAAACACAGCTTAAAATAGACAAAAGATAAACAGGGACAGGCCAAGGTCAAGGAGTACAGAGATACGCATACATGAGAGACAAAGCCAAGGTCAGGTTTCCTGAAAACACAATAGTCAAATAACAAAGCCGAGTCAAATCCAGAAAATACACAGACTCACAAAAAAATTATTGCCCACCACAGGGCAAAGAGAAATGGTCAAATGGCTTTATATAGCCCTAGGTAGAATGCCATTGGCTTGCATCACCAATAACGCCAAAACATACACGACAAGTATGACATGTGATTGATATTGATTGGCCCTGTGGCCAAAAAATTATGCAAGTTCTGGAGCGTATAAACAGAGTATGCAGGAGAGCATTACGCGTCAGTATTAATGTCAGAATGACGTTCAGAGTCAGCACAAATGATAATGTAAGCATAAAAAATGACGCAGGAGTGATGCACAATGTCAATATGTGTATAAACGGCCAGAGGATGCTGGAGTCATAACGGTCTTAGGAGTTTGTATCCCCACAATTGGCCTATTAAATTGCATAACTAAATGGTTCTTTGATACTCATTTAACGCTCCTGCAACATCACCTCTTTTAAATGGTTCTAAAAGTGCCAGGCACTTAGAAACATTAATTAAAACACGAAAGAATCCAGATTCTCAACCAGTGTCTTATTAATTACTGACGTACCCACATCCCTTACCCTTATTACCCAGAAAGATTTTTATTTAGGATATTCTTGGAAAAAGGAAACAGTGTGAATGAATTTATCTATAACCAGCATCCTAGTATTCTCAGTACCAAATACAACCATGCAAGCATGTGTAAATGATAGATCCTCTGCTGGCAAAGCATTGTGGGTGTTGTACAACAAATGGGGATCTACATTTTGGTCATCCTGGCAATAAGTGCCTAAAACAATTCTTACACAAGGGTCCACTTTACATTAGTTCCGCCACTGTCCTAATGCCCACCCACACCTAGATCTTTTCCTGGCACACATACACCTACCACCATGACCACTTTAAATTACTGAATTGGTCATGGTGGTTGGAATAACCCATTAAGCTGCAACATGTGTTACTCTGCACTTCTTGCAGGTGGTATAGCTGCCTTTTCGTCTTGGCAAAATGCCTCCAAGTCATGCAAAGTCTTTGGTCGTCTTGCATGAACCGCACGTTTGAGATCTCCCCCGAGTGGCTTGATCATATTAAGGTCAGGAGACTGTGAAGGCCACTCCAGAACCTTCACCTTTTTCTTCTGTAACCACTGGAGGATCAACTTTGCCTTGTGCTTAGGGTCATTGTCATGATGGAAAGCCCAAGCACGTTCCATGCACAGCCTTCATGCAGAAGGATGCAAATTGTCTGCGAGTATTTTCTGATAACATGCTGCATTTATCTTGCCATCAATTTTCACAAGATTCCTCGTACCTTTAGAGCTACCCCCCTCCCCCAAACATTAGTGAGCCATCACCATGCTTCACAGTGGGGGTGGTATTCTTTGCACTATATGCCTTGTTGATCACTCTTCAAACATAGCACTTATGGTTGTGCATTTAAAGCTCTATTTTGGTCTTGTCACTTCAAATTATAGTGTGCCAGAAGCTGTGAGTTGTGTCAAGGTGTTGTCGGGAATATTGTATCCAGGCTTTTTTGAGGCATTGGCGCAGTAAATGCTTCTTTATGGCAACTCGACCATGCAGCTTATTTTTGTTCAAGTAACGTCATATTGTGCTCCTTGAAACAATCACATTGTCTTTTTCTAGAGCAGACTGTATTTATTCTGAGGTTACCTGTGGGTTTTTCTTTGTATCCCGAACAATTCTTCTGGCAGTTGTGGCTGAAATTATTCTTGGTCTTCCTGATCTTAGCTTGGTATCAAGAGATCTCCAAATTTTCCACTTCTTAATAAGTGATTGAAGAGTACTGACTGGCATTTTCAAGGCTTTGGATATCTTTTTATATCCTTTTCCATCTTTATAAAGTTCCATTACCTTGATAAGCATGTCTTTTGACAGTTCTTTTCTGCCCCCATGGCTCAGTATCTAGCCTGCTCAGTGTATCAATGTGAGAGCTAACAGACTCATTGACTATTTATACACAGACACTAATTGAAACTTAAAAAGACACAGGTGTTGGAAATTAACCTTTAATTGACATTTTACCCTGTGTGTGTCTCCTTGTGTGTCTGTAACAAGATCAAACATTCAAGGGTATGTAAACTTTTGACCAGGGCTATTTGGGTGATTTCTGTTATCATTATGATTTTAAAAGGAGCCAAACAACTATGTGATAATAAATTGCTTCATATGATCTTGATCACTATTCTTAACTAAAAGACATGTTTTTGCATGATCAATCATATTTTCAAAATCCATGCCAACATTTCACAATTTTTGCCAGGGCATGAAAACTTTTTAGCACAACTGTATATATATATATATATATATAAAACCAAGAGGGCTGCATTCACTTTTGGGCAATTCATGCATTAAGCTATAGTACAGCTACAGTTGGTTATATAAGGTTGAAACCATTCTACTAGGACTCATAAAATGTTCTAAATTTGAAAAATATGATAAATATGCCGTCTGTAATCCGAGGAGGCGATTAATTGAGCAGTTAACAAAACTGACAGATCAGTGAAACAAATCATGGTCATAAAATAACTGGAAAATGTTTTTTTAAATTGTTAAAATGTGGTGAGTTGAAACTCACTCATAAGAGCATAGAGTAATTGAAGCTCTAATAATCATGGATTATGCCATTGCCTACCCACCTTGTAACCTGTTTTGTAGACACTGTTTGGAAACATTGTTTACAAATCTAGAGGCTGTTACCTCTAACCACAACTGTTCTTGTTTTACAATTAAAGGGACAATCCACACTCCTAAAGCACTCTACTTTATCTGTGAAGAGTGTGTCCTCTTTTTTTCCATTTTACAAGTGCAGTTTGCAATAGAAATTAATATATTGTTTTAATAATAAACCGTGTTACAACCTCCTGGCTGTCAGACAACCTGATACTTGGGTGTTTAGCTAAGTGAAGCTAAATTCAAGAGGCAGGCAATTGTCAAGAGCTGCCTTGAAAGACTTCTCATTGAGATGCATTGGGAAGTCTGCGATGGACAGCCACAGAAAGTCTGGCTTGGGGAAAAAAGGTGGGGACTTGACAAGGGTTCAGACATGAGAACTGCAGCTTTTACAAGCCATTTTTAGATATACTCCAATAAAAAAAATTGTAATTAAATGCATGCATTTTTCATTAGGGATATATACTAAACAGTGATTTTTATTTATTTTGCATTTGATCCGTGTGGTGTCCCTTTAATGCAATGCATTAAAAATGGGTTTTAAATCCACTCTGTACTCTCTTATATTTTATTAAATTAACCTTTTTAAATGATACTCATGGTATCTACTTGAATATTGAAATGTGGTACAGTCATGGGAACCCACCATGCAAACCATGTAATCTGGCTTAGTAGCTAATGTATCTAGGATCAACATTAGGTAGTACTTCACAGTCATAACCCACTGTTTCCTAAAACATAGATCAATCAGGCTGGCAGCTAAAGCAAACTCCCATATGCACATATATTAGGTATGAAGATCAGGAACATAAACAGGAACAGGAATGCACAGGTCAGGTTATGAAGCACAGATTCCGAATTAAATACTTAAAAAACTAAACAAAAAACCCCCAAGGCATTATGTAACAGAGAATTAATTAACTGGGGACAGTTACTTTTGCCTACAGCAAAACAAATTTGTACAAAGTGGTGTGATGTTTTAATTTTTAACAAAGGACATATGAAATTTCCAAATAACCAGAGTAGGTATCTGTCTAATGGCAACTTTAAAAAAAAAAAAAAAAAAAGACACCTGTCAGTTTATATACGCATTGATTAAAAGTATCTTATGTTTTCATTTTTTAATGCTAGACACCCCTGCATGTATAATAACAACAGCTCTCTTAAGTGGCAATGGGGTTGGTCGGTGAGAGGGGCATGGAAATATCAGCAGCACTGGCTTGCATTAATGAGTCGTAGGAGTCGCCTCTTTACCACCCTCTGAGCCTATGTCACTATGCACCAAAATAATATATCCTCCACTGATCTATGTGCCTTGTGATGTGAGCAAGTGCACATCAAAATGGCTTCTTAGGTTATTCATTAAAGGACCACTATAGTGCCAGGAAAACACTTGTTTTCCTGGCACTATAGGGTCATTAGGTCCCCCCCACCCTCAGGGCCCCACTCCCGCTGGGCTGAAGGGGTTTAAACCCCTTCAGCCACTTACCTTTCTCCAGTGCCGGGCTCCCTCTGTGCTGGGGAACACTCCATCCCCTGCCGACGTCAGATCCGAATGTGCATGCGCGGCAAGAGCCATGTGCGCATGCAAACCACCCATAGGAAAGCATTACTCAATGCTTTCCTATGGACGTCCAGCGTCTTCTCACTGTGATTTTCACAGTGAGAATCGCGGAAGCGCCTCTAGCGGCTGTCAGTGAGACAGCCACTAGAGGCTGGATTAACCCTCAGTGTAAACATAGCAGTTTCTCTGAAGCTGCTATGTTTTCAGCTGCAGGGTTAAAACTAGAGGGACCTGGCACCCAGACCACTTCATTGAGCTCAAGTGGTCTGGGTGCCTATAGTGGTCCTTTGAGTAAGATGCCTAATGAGCTGCCAATCACGCACTGACCACATGTAGAGGGAGATCACCTAGCTACTTCTGCCTCTGCTGCTTCTGTTTGATGGTGAAATTATTAAATCATGGCAATTTACTGAAATATTTGTTAGAGTGGTGTGCCAGGAGCTGAAGTACTATACACTGGCACCACACACGTAAATAAGAGATATGTACCTGTTACTTAAAGGCTGACGCACAAATTATTATTTTTACATATGAGTGCTGATGGCATTTCTGGTTCACATAACTGACTTCTAAGTGCAGCAGTGGCCTTATGCTATTGGTCACATATTTCAAATGCATGTGAGCAGTAAATCAATGTATCACAAGGCAATCTCCAAAGAAAAACAACATGTGCAACAAGGCCACTGGCAGTATCACACAAATAAATAATAAACATTTTATGTAGTAATGTGTGGCATTGCCAGTGACCTTCAAGTGTTCATTCTGTGTGTGTCACTGCCAGTGGTTGTCTGGTATTCCTCAACAGTAATAAAAACATTTCCTCAACTTTTATTCCATTTTTTTTATAAATACCAGTAAGTGGGACACATGCTAACAAATCATGTGCCAAACATCTCCTTTTTCTAGAAGCAAAGAGTTGCTCAGTTTGTTCCCTATTAAACATGTTTGAGTGATTTTAAATCACCATGGTGACTGTAATACATTTATTCACTAAATAACGAATGTTGATGTATTGCAAAAAGTAGTCTAAATTCAGTTGAATTTGGGGAAACCACCTGAAGCATTTGTTGTGCTTGAGCTATTTCAATAACTTTTGTTTGATTTGTTTATTGCAAACAGCTGAATGTTTGTACACTTTGACAATAAATCAGATTTTTAATGATTTTGATTACAAATGTAAAACATCTTCAAGAAGTGGATGGTGTATTTTTGTTTATTGAAGATAGTCTTAAAAGCACCAAATACTAACGCGTGAGGATTTATCCCAGTGGGATAAACTCCTGGAAAATGATGTAAATTTTAAGGTTTGTAACCATTGAGTTAAGGAAAATGATTTTTCATGGTCATTTTGACACCTGATCATATATGGAAGTTTATTTTCTCCTTCTTTCTGGTTTAGTGCATTAAAGCATAATTAAAGGGTCCTTATTACCCTTATTACCATTGGTACGGCATTTCCCAAATGAAGTAATCAGTGATCAGAGGCGTAACTAGAAACCTTGGTGCCCCGGTGCAAACGTTGCCCTGCCCCCCCCCCACCCCCCATACGTCTACCCCCGCCATTCCCCCATACTTCTATACTCCCACTCCCATACGTTGCCCCCGCCACACCTCTATCCTCCCCCTTCCATACGTTTCCCCACGCCGTCAACCCCCCATACCTCTATCCTCCCCGTCCCATACGTTCACTCCCCACACATGCAGACACACACATACAGACATATAGACAGACAGACATATACACACACACACGCACACAGACATACATAGAGACACACATACAAACACATATACAAAATATTTTGACCTTCCTGGGGTCCAGTGGTGACTCAGCCTGATGGGAGTTCCCACTCTGACTCCCTCCTACTTCCTCCCAGGCAGGCTGTGTGTGATTGCTGGGAGGAGTAACCAGGACTGTCACTTCCTCCCAGCGGCGGACGTCATCTCAGGGCACCCGGTCGGATATTCATTTGCTATCGGGTGGCCCTAACAGCATGGACCACCCGATATGTCCCTTAACGTGCGGCCCCGATGTTTCTACCGCGCAGGCCGGTGCCGCAACACATGGCGCCGGGCACCCGGTCGCAGGGGTCCAGAGTGCGGCCAGGCCCCTGGAGTGGCACACATGGTGCTGAGCTGACAAAAGCACTGCACCTTTTTTGTATGCTGCCTCATTCTTCCAGTACTCTGCCATCTCAATATACCTCCTGACAGTTTATTTCAGAGAAGAGTAGTGTGTGGCTGAAGCCCACATCACCATTGCCAGCTTTGACATGCTAGTGGCACGGGGAACGGGAATTAGCCGCCTTTCCTTCTTGCCAGGACTCACGTGGCTTACTTGGTTTAAAAGAACACTGGACACCATACTAAATTTATCCGAATGGAGTTGTTACGGTGCAAAGAGCACCTGGGCACAATCTTTCCCTAAGGGGTTAACTGTTAGAAATTGTTTAACCCCAAAGTTGTGAAGCTGATTCTCATCAGCTCGTGGCACTGTCCTCTGGTCCTTTGTTGAGGAAACATCAGCTGATGCTATCAAACTATCTCTAGCTTACCGTTCAAAAAACTGTGAGTGCTGCAGGGCAATTGCCACACTTGCACGGTCTCTATGGACAAACATTACACTGTCTGAGATCACCTCACTCCCACCCACACTGCGCTCCCTACGAAAGCCTCAGTGGATTAATTTTTAAAGAACCCTCCTCTAGCCGGCCGTAGCAAGTGTTTGTGATCTGAGCCAGCAAAGTGGAGAAGCCTGTGATTTGCCTGCATGCTGCCTCTGTTATGTTGGAAGGAGGCGCAGAAGTCAGCACAAGTAGGTTTTGGTTTCTAGGTGAGTAATGATGATCTAAGCAACGGTCCCTGAGCAGTGCCACAGGAACAATGGCAAGAAGAGGGAAGAAAGATAGGTAATACTCTCCGTGAATGAATGAGTTCCTGTCTTGCACAAAATTGCAGCCCTAGAAAAAACATTTATACCAATCCTATCATGCATTACGCTAGTAGAGTGTCTATTTATTATATTTTACAGCGCTTTACAATAAGAGGGGGATTTACCAAATGAGACAATAACAATATGTAACACGAACAATAGGTAGTTGAGGAACCTGCTCAAACGAACTTATAGTCTAGAGGAGGTGGGGTATAAAAGCACAAGATAGAAGTTACTCCTGGAGGCCATAAGCATTCCTGAAAAGATGGGTTTTGAGGGAGTCTGAAAGGGGAAGCAGGCTGTTCCAAAGGAAAGGAGACGCCCATGAGAAGTCTTTCAGGCGGGAATTTGCAGTAAGGATGTGAGCAGCAGACAGGAGAGGGTCACTAGTGGAGCGGATAGACTGAGAGGGGGCATACATTTGAATTAGTGAAGAAATGTAAGAGGAGCTAGAGTTAGTTAGAGCTTTATAGGAAAGGGTTAGTATTTTAAATTGACACCTGTAGGGTACAGGAAGCCAGTGTAAGGGTAGACAGAAGGGTGTGGTGTGAGAGGAGCAACAGGAGAGAAAGATCAGCCTGGCAGCAGCATTCATCACAGATTGTAGGGGGCAGTACGTGTTCTGGGGAGACCAATTAGGAGAGAGTTACAGTAATCGATGCGAAAGATTGCTGGAGCATGAACAAGCTCCGTAGCAGCATCTTGAGTAAGGAAGGGGCGGATGCGGCAATGTTTTTAAGCTGGAATCAACAGGCTTTAGGATATGAGGTGCAAAGGTGAAGCCAGGATCAAAAGTGACACCAATGCAGTGAGCTTGAAAGGTGGGGTGAGGCAGGTGCCGTCAACCTGCAGGGAAAGTGAAGGAGGATCAGTGTTATGAGGAGGAAAAATAAGAAACTCCGTTTTAGAGAGATTGAGTTTCAGAAAGTGGGAGCACATCCAATCAGAGATAGAAAAAAGGCAATCGGTGAAACGGTGTAGGTTAGCAGGGGAGAGGTCAGGGGAAGAGAGGTATATCTGGGTGACATTAGCATACAGGTGGTAGTGGAATCCAAATGAATTAATGAGTTTGCTAAGAGAGGCAGTATAGAGAGAGAACAAAAGGAGAACAAGAACTGAACCTTGAGCGACTCCGACTGAGACAGGACGAGGAGAGGAGGTGTTGTTGGAAAAAGAGACACTGAAGGAGCATTGGGAGAGATATGAGGAGAACCATAAGAGGGCTGTGTCACAGAGACCAAGATATTGAAGAGTTAGAAGAAGGAGGCCTTGATCAACAGCAGAGAGGTCAAGAAGAATTAGTATGTAGGTACACTCATAGGGCTCCATCAGCCCATATGGTAATGCAGCCCTGCTGGCAGGAGGTAAGGTCCTTCAAACAAAACAGCATTGCTGTGGCTTTGTGATTTAACATCTTAACAGAGAACCCATGCTGTGCACCTGTAGCCAGGATTCTGGCATAACAATATATGTACCTTACAGGAACTCCCTCTTTGGATCAAACAGACGAGTACACATCAGGAATCTAAATGAACCAGTTATCATAAACTGGTCATGTGGTTAGGAGGGGCTGGAAACAGAGAAAGACTCAGAACTGAATGCGATCCCAGGCCAAAATGAACTTTTCTTTATTTCTGAACAACATATATAGTTGTTCTCAAAAGTTTGCATACCCCTGGAGAATTGGGAATATATATACTATTTTTTAAAGAAAACATTAGTGAGCAGGCAAAACACATTTTTTTTTATTTCTTATGGGATTCATATTCAACTCTAAGTTATAATAGAATGGAACAATTGTAAAACAAAACATGGCAACAAAGAAAAAGTAAATAAAAGTCTGCATACCCTTAGTTGTTAATACTGTGTATTGTCCCCTTTAGCATCAATGACAGTGTGCAATGTTTTGTGATAGTTATCTATGAGGCCCCTAATTCTTGCAGGTGGTATAGCTGCCCATTCGTCTTGGCAAAATGCCTCCAAATCATGCAAAGTCAGTCCGTGGTCGTCTTGCATGAACCGCACATTTGAGATCTCCCCAGAGTAGCTTGATGATATTAAGGTCAGGAGACTTTGATGGCCACTCCAGAACCTTTACCTTTTTCTGCTGTAAGGGTCAACTTGGCCTTTTGCTTAGGGTCAGTGTCATACTGGATAGTCCAAGCAGGGCCGGCGCCACCTGTAAGGCGACCTAGGCAGCCGCCTAGGGCGCAACTTACCAGGGGGCGCCGGATCCCTGTCCCCGCTGCGCCTCATCATGCTGCGCCGCCTGAGCTCTTTAACAAGCCCCAGGCGGAGCAGCACTGCTGCATGGAGGGCGGCCGGGTTTATGACCGGCAGGAGGGAAGCGCAGAGCGCTCCCTCCTGCCGGTCTCTCCATGTAGCGTGGCCGGGTGGCGCGGAACGCGGGACAGGAACCTTTGTTTCCTGTACCCGGCCACCGGCGGAATGACAGGAAATGCTCACTCAGTGAGCATTTCCTGTCATTCCGCCGGCGGCCAGGTACAGGAAACAAAGGTTCCTGTCCCGCGTTCCGCGCCGCCCGACCACGCTACATGGGCAGGAGGGGAGGGTAAGGACCACTAAGGGGGGGAGGGGGGGTTTAAGGACCACTAAGGGGAGGGGGAGGGGGGTTTAAGGACCACGAGGGGGGTGTTTAAGGACTACGAGGGGGGGGTTTAAGGACCACTAAGGGGAGGGGGAGGGGGGGTTAAGGACCACTAAGGGAGGAGTGGGGGGGGGTATAAGGACCACTAAGGGAGGAGGGGGGGTATAAGGACCACTAAGGGAGGAGGGGGGTATAAGGACCACTAAGGGGGGGTATAAGGACCACTAAGGGAGGGGGGGTATAAGGACCACTAAAGGGGGGGTGGTATAAGGACCACTAAGGGAGGGACGGGGTATAAGGACCACTAAGGGAGGGGGGGTATAAGGACCACTAAGGGAGGGGGGGTATAAGGACCACTAAGGGGGGGTATAAGGACCACTAAGGGAGGGGGGGTATAAGGACCACTAAGTGAGGGGGGGTATAAGGACCACTAAGGGAGGGGGGGGTATAAGAACCACTAGGGGAGGGGGGGTATAAGGACCACTAGGGGAGGGATGGGGGGGATAAGGACCACTAGGGGAGGGGGGGAATAAGGAGCACTATGGGAGGGGGGATAAGGAGCACTATGGGAGGGAGGGGGGATAAGGACCACTATGGAAGGGAGGGGGATAAGGACCACTATGGGAGGGAGGGGGGATAAGGACCACTATGGGAGGGAGGGGGGGATAAGGACCACTATGGGAGGGAGGGGGGATAAGGACCACTATGGGAGGTAGGGGGGGTAAGGACCACTATGGGAGGGAGGGGGGGATAAGGACCACTATGGGAGGTAGGGGGGGTAAGGACCACTATGGGAGGGAGGGGGGATAAGGACCACTATGGGAGGTAGGGGGGGTAAGGACCACTATGGGAGGGAGGGGGGATAAGGACCACTATGGGAGGTAGGGGGGGGGATAAGGACCACTAGGGGAGGGGGGATAAGGACCACTAGGGGAGGGGGGATAAGGACCACTAGGGGAGGGGGGGATAAGGACCACTAGGGGAGGGGGGGATAAGGACGACTAGGGGAGGGGGGATAAGGACCACTAGGGGAGGGAGGGGGGATAAGGACCACTATGGGAGGTTGGGGGGGATAAGGACCACTAGGGGAGGGGGGATAAGGACCACTAAGGGGGGGGAGGACCACCAAAGGGGGGTAAGGAGGGAGGACTACTAAGGAGAGGGGAGGAGGGTGATTACCACTAAGGGGGTGGGGGGAGTAGGGGAAGGTCTACTAAGGGGTTTGGGAGAGGGAGGACCACTAAGGGGTTTGGGAGAGGGAGGACCACTAAGGGGGGAGGGGGGAGTGAGAAGACCACCAAGGGGGACTGCAGAGGGACAGGGGGCCAAGGGAGAGCACTAAGTGACAGAAGGGGAGAACACGGAGGGACAGAAGGGAAGGGGAAATCAATAATTGAGGGGAGAGCACTATGAATTTTTTTTTAAAAAAAAGAAAGCTGTTCCCATCTCAGTCCCTATCCTACCCCACAAACCCTCTCTTTTACACTACACATATACACAATGCATCCCCCCACACACACACAGAAACATACAATGCATTCCTACTCACACACAGACACACCCGAAACACACAATTCATCCCTTACGTTCTCTTACATAATTAATGCACCCCTTACAGACACACACTGCATTCAATTACATACACAGAAACAAACCTTGCACCCCTTACACACACACACACACACACACACACACAGAAACATACAATGCATTCCTTACACGCAAACACACACTACATCCCCTATAAACACACTACATCCCTTACACAAATTGCACACATAAAACATCCCCAACTCATGGATGGGCCATGTAGGTGGATTTATGGGTGGGCATTGTAGGCGTATGCCCCCTGGGGGCCCAGACCTTGAGCTGTGTAAGGGGCCCTAAAAAATGGAGCTGCTTCCTGTTCGTTAATTGTTGTGAGCACTGTTAAAAACAGTCTCCAGAGAGCCTCTTCTACACCAGACCTGTGGAGCCAGACTGAGCCCATCATCAGCCTCTTGTCCTCATCTGGTGGTAAGTAGGCAATCCAATATATTATTAGTAGCACTAATCTCTCATTTACCTCACATTAAATGGATACTATAGTCACCAGAAGCACTACAGCATAATGTAGTGGTTCTGGTGTCTATAGCCTGTGCCTGTAGGCATTTTAATGTAAACACACTGTATTTTCAGATAAGACACTTTGTGAAGACTGGCGTTGGCCCATATGGCAGAGCATATGGGCGGGGCATTGTGATGTCACATGGTGGGCTGGACATATGGGGGGGCGGCAAAATTTTTTTTTGCCTAGGGCGGCAAAAATCCTTGCACCGGCCCTGAGTCCAAGAGCGAACCATGCACAGACTTCGGGCTGAAGAATGCAAATCATCTGTCTGTATTTTCTGATAACATGCTGCATTCATCTTGCCATCAATTGTCACAAGATTCCCCGTACCTTTAGAGCTCACACACCCTCCAAAAACATCAGTGAGCTACCACCATGTTTCACAGTGGAGATGGTATTCTTTTCACTATAGGCATTATTTTTTTGTCAATCTGTATTTTTATTGAGGCATATTAGATGGGATACAGAATATAAAGAGGGAAATGCGCATTTAGTATACAGTAGAGGGTTCAATAACAATGGTGTCTAACATTTCCATAGTACTCGTACCTCTTTTTTTTTTTTTTTTTTTAAATATTATGAATTAATGTTGCTCTTGCAATCAGGTTTGGTCAATATGTAGTTCCAGTCGCTTAGCATAGACTAGTTGTATGGGATTAAGTGCTTAAGCTACGCATAAGATTAATGTGCAAGTTAAATATTGCCCTGTTATATGGATTTAACTTAAAGAGTAGGAACACGCTAAATCAGTGTGCGTTTAGCTGCGTGCAAAGTTACAAGTTCCAATTGCTTACTGGCACAATTTTTAGTTAGCAGGCTTAATAAACATATAAGTAGGTTATCGCTTAAAAGTAACATGCTAGAACTTTTGCACATATTTTTAAAGTAAGAGAAATAACATGTCGGTCGAATGAATAAGCAAACATGCGTCTGGATAATCGTACAAACAATATGCTAATAACATTGATAGAAAGTAAACTATGCTAGGCCTATTGATTATCGCGCTAAAGGCATCAACATGGAGAATATAAAAGAAAAAGGGTAATAGGCGCTCACTATAGAGACCAGGCAGCAGTATACAGGACAAGGATTCCCCAACCTTGTGAGTGAAATAGTTGAAAGAGAGAGGGCGTATACCGCGCTTATAGTATTACAAATAAAATATACAAAGATACATACATATGTTCTTGAGTATTTCAATTGGTCGTGACCTCAAAGGGAAATACAAATAGAAAAACAATAATAGCGCAATACAGCAAATATATTTATAGAGATAAATGATAAGAAACTAAGTACAGTCCACTCACATGAAGTAGAGCTATAACAGAGCTCTACTGTGAAAGCGCTTGGACGGTACAATCCCCGTCTTGGGATTCGTGGTGGTTGCCGCAGTTGTATTCAAAGGTGCCAAATATGGAGTTGGTATAAAAAGAAAAAATAGCAGCAATATGGTGAAGTAAGTCCAAGTGGTAGAGTAAAATAGTAAAAAGTAATGTACTTACACTTTCTAGAGCATGAAACCTGCTCTAGTGTGAACAGCTTGGGTGGTATGATCCCCACCAAGGATATACAGGATACCAGGAAATGAAGATAATAAAAAAGTAACTTAAAAGTATACTTTAATAGAACAGACTAGACAATGAATATAAAATATAGATATAAAATATAATATATAAAATAAAGTCCCACTTAACGCGTTTCGCCTGATAGGCTTCTTCAGAAGTGTGGTGTAGAGTTCAAACAGTCCGTTTATATATCTTCTTTGATGATTAGATGAATTCCTGGTGAGATGACTTCCGGGTTTCGGCTTTGTGATGGTGCGCATGCGTCAGACCGGAAATGGCGCGACATCCGTGTCGCACCGGAAGTGATGCGTTGTTGTGATGCAGGCCGGAAATGGCCGCGATTTGTCCATAAGGGAAGGGGGAGGGTGCTGACGTGACACTCGTGGAGCGCACGCACAACCAGGAAGTGGTGTGCGTCGCGTTCCAGACGTCACTCCTAAGTCCAATCTTAAAGGGAGTATCGGTTGTAATGACCGGGTAATGGCGTAGCGGCCATATTGGATAAGGGCAATAGTCCATAAATATATGAAAGACATAAATAATACATGATAAATATCACAAGCAATGATTAAAGGGAAAGTTAATATTCTGTTAGTGTATAATCAAAAACAGAATAAAAGGGCAGTTTTACTAAATAGCTAAAAACCTTAAGGTGAATAAAGTGACAGTAGCTTTGCAAGCATAATTAGCAGAGTGTAGATATTGCAAATAGGTGCACCTAATTGGTGGAGTATACTTTGAGAGAGGGTGGACAATTAATAATTAAAACACATGGCTTAAAAATTGGAATATGAATAAAAATATAAAATCTATAGGGTACTTTATAAAAATCTAATATGAAAAAGAGGGAAGATAAAAATTGAACCATACGGAATCTATAAAATATAGAGTGACTAACTAAACTTTTAAAAAATATTATAAAAAATTAAAAAGGTCGAAATCCACATTTAACCCCTTGGGGTGTAGGGTATCTAGTTGATATACCCATTGCATTTCTGTTTGTCCAATCTTTCTTATAATATCTCCTCCTCTCCAGTGGTTTTTCACTATTTTAATACCAATAAAAGTAAGGTGCTTAGGATCATTGTTGTGCATGCAGAAGTGTGCTGGTATTGAATGGTTTTGTACACCTTTTTCTATATTTCTGCAATGTTCTGCAATTCTGGTTTTCAGTGGTCTGATCGTTCTGCCCACATATTGAAGGCCACATGAACATTCTAATAGATAAATCACGTTTTTACTGTTGCATGAAATGACATCTTTAATATTATATATTTTATTTGTATTATTTGATTTAAACTCAGTAATGGTTCTTTTAGTAGTTTTTGTTTTCTTACATGCCATGCAGCAATTACATTTATAAAAACCCTTTTTGTCCATAAAATTGTTTATCTTATTGGGACTCTTTTTTGTAAAATTTTTTGTCAAATGCATTTTAAGGTTAGGAGCTCCTCTGAATATTATTTTTGGTTTATCAGGGATTAATTTACCTAGAATTTCGTCTTCCTTCAATAGGTGCCAGTGTTTCATTAAAATTTTCTTTAATTGTCTGTTTTTGTTATTGTAATCTAGTACGATTGGTAGGGTAAAATCACAATTGTTCTGATTGGCTGGAGTTTTAACCTTATGTATAAGTTGGTTCCTATTGGTTGTGGTAATTTGGTTAATAGTTGCATCAATGTGGTTACCATTATAGCCTTTTTGTATAAAACTTTTTTTCAATGTATTTGCTTGCTCTAAAAACACAGAATTATCTGAACAATTTCTTTTTAGGCGCATCATTTGGCTTTTGGGTATGTTGTCCAGCCATATTTTATTGTGACAACTTTCAGTGCTTATATAGTTATTAACATTTACATCTTTAAAATGTGTCTTTGTTTGTATTTGATTGTCTTTAATGTATATATTTAGATCTAAATAGGTCACTGCAGTACTACTAAAATCAGCTGTTAAAACTATTCCTTCTTCATTTATGTTTAAAAAAGAGATAAAATCCTTGGCCGAACTCATAGAGCCTTTCCAGATGAAAAAGAGGTCATCTATATAACGAGAGTAGGATACCAGGCTTTCCACCCAGTCATGCCCCCTCCACACGGCTCGGTCCTCCCACTCCGCCATATAGAGGTTGGCATAACTGGGTGCAAACCTGGTACCCATAGCTGTGCCGGTTTTCTGTAGGAAGAAGCTATCTTTGAACCAGAAATAGTTATATTTTAAAATTAGATCTATGCCTTCAATAATAAAATCAGTGTGTTCTTGAGGCATAGAGTCATCTCGTTCCAAAACAGATCTAATTGCTTGGCATCCCTTATTATGCTGAATGATCGTGTATAGTGACTGGACATCACACGTAATGAGTATATAATCATTGTTCCAGGTAATGGTTTCCAATTTTTTCAAAAGATCTATTGTGTCTTTTAAGTAAGATTTTGTTTTTTTAACGTACGGCTGCAGCATTATGTCAATATACTCAGATAGGTTAGAGAGAAGGGATCCTATTCCTGACACAATAGGGCGTCCAGGTGGGTTATTTAAACATTTATGAATCTTTGGTAAAAAGTATATCACTGGGGTTTTGGGGAATAGTATTTTTATATAGTTATACTCCTTCTCGTTTAAAATTCCAATTTCCTTACCTCTATTTAAATAGTCAAAAAATTTCAATTTGATATCTCCTATTGGATCACTGTCCAATTTAATGTAAGTGTTAGAGTCGTTGAGCTGTCTATAAGCTTCTGTTTCGTATTTATCTTTAGATAAGATGACGAGACCTCCGCCTTTATCAGCTGGCTTGATTACTATTGAGGTATCGTCATATAGTTCTTTTAGTATTTTTATTTCTTTTCTGCTCATATTTGGTCTATCTTTTATTTTTTTAGTGTCTAGGATTTTTAAGTCCTTGACTACTTTCTTTTCGAATATATCTAAAGCACTCGATTTGAAATGTGCCGGGTAGAAGGTGGATTTGTTTTTTAGTTCACTATCTTTATAAACTTTTGGATTTGTATTCGCTGTATTAGCTGATAGATTGGTTTTGCTTTTATCAACGAAAAAGCGTTTTAAGGTCGCATTCCTAACGAATTTATTTACATCAATGTAGGCTAGGAAGGAGTTGTATGACTTTGTGGGGGCAAACTTTAAGCCTCGTTTTAAAATGTTTGTTTCTGTTGTGTTAAGAATTTTATCAGATAGATTAAATATGCCAGTAGGTGTCTTCTGTGTTTTTTGAACTAGAAGCTCTCTAGTCTTCCTTTTTTGGTGTCTTCTACCTGATCTCCTCCCTCTAAGCATCTTTTGCGATTTTTTATAGGTGAGATATTGAGTTGGTGAGTTTGTCTCTCTCTGTTGGAGGGGATCTCTAAAAAAGATGTCTCATCAAATTGGTCACAAAAAGATAAGACATGATATTTATTGTTCTTAGTTAGATCTTGTGGTGATGGTGGTTTGTTTTCGTCTAATCTCTTGTAGGTTTTTTTTGGGATTTCCCAAGAGTACTTTCTATTTCTTAATTTATGTTTGGGGGAGTCTGGCACAAATGTGTATCTGTGAGTTTTAGGTCTGACAACAAGGGGTGATTCTTGAGCAACGTGGTGGGTGTGATATTTGTGTTTGGTACGATCTTCGTTTATTTCTAAATCGTGTGAGTTGGAGGATTTGTAGTGGAAACGAGTGTTCGGATAGTGAGTATTCTGTTGATATCTAGTATTAAATTTATCATATCCTTTGTTGTGTCTCTCATATCTTGTGTTGTGCCTTGGAGATCTATCCGGTGATTTGTGACGATTATTGTGAACATATTTCTTTTCGTGAAATTCTTTACTTTGTAACCTTTTGTGTCTGAATTGATGACCTCCTTGTGTATTTGAGTTGTAGTTAGTTCCCCCATTTTTCCATCGGTTTTGGATATTTGGTTTTTTTATATTGTATGTACGGACTTGTTTTTGGGCATAATCGTATTTGTCTCGGTTATATTTTTGAATTTTTATTTTCTTTGTATCGATTTCAATTTTTTCTACAGTTTTTTTTATTTTTTGGGATGCATTATAGTACTCTTCGGTGTCCCCAAAAGGGATAAGTTGCTCCCGCAATGTATTAATTTTTTTATCTATTGTAGATAGCTTCTCGTTCTTAACTTTAATGAGACTTTTCATTAGTCCGAATGTACAATATTCTAGATGGTTATACCATTCTTCCATAAATTTTTCATTTTCAGTATCTGAGGTGGGCATTTTAAACAACCTGAGACCTCTAGGGGTTATTTTCTCCTCTACATATTTAGTTAAGGTTGCAATCTCCCACCTTAATTTCATTTCTTTTGTTAAAGAGAATTCTAATTCTTTTAGTAGTTCTGGTAGATTGTCGAAGACAATTAAGGGTTCATTGGTATTCATTTCTTCTAATTCATTAAAAACATCATTGATGTTAATGGTATAATTGTCTCGATATTCGAAGAGAGACATACTATAATGATCTATAGGGCTGCCTATATGAGGAATAAGTGGTAGTTACAAAAGAAAAAGGGTAATAGGCGCTCACTATAGAGACCAGGCAGCAGTATACAGGACAAGGATTCCCCAACCTTGTGAGTGAAATAGTTGAAAGAGAGAGGGCGTATACCGCGCTTATAGTATTACAAATAAAATATACAAAGATACATACATATGTTCTTGAGTATTTCAATTGGTCGTGACCTCAAAGGGAAATACAAATAGAAAAACAATAATAGCGCAATACAGCAAATATATTTATAGAGATAAATGGACAACATACCCAAAAGCCAAATGATGCGCCTAAAAAGAAATTGTTCAGATAATTCTGTGTTTTTAGAGCAAGCAAATACATTGAAAAAAAGTTTTATACAAAAAGGCTATAATGGTAACCACATTGATGCAACTATTAACCAAATTACCACAACCAATAGGAACCAACTTATACATAAGGTTAAAACTCCAGCCAATCAGAACAATTGTGATTTTACCCTACCAATCGTACTAGATTACAATAACAAAAACAGACAATTAAAGAAAATTTTAATGAAACACTGGCACCTATTGAAGGAAGACGAAATTCTAGGTAAATTAATCCCTGATAAACCAAAAATAATATTCAGAGGAGCTCCTAACCTTAAAATGCATTTGACAAAAAATTTTACAAAAAAGAGTCCCAATAAGATAAACAATTTTATGGACAAAAAGGGTTTTTATAAATGTAATTGCTGCATGGCATGTAAGAAAACAAAAACTACTAAAAGAACCATTA
The DNA here is from genome assembly GCF_036172605.1 of Pelobates fuscus. Lineage (NCBI taxonomy): Eukaryota > Metazoa > Chordata > Amphibia > Anura > Pelobatidae > Pelobates > Pelobates fuscus. The sequence goes on along the minus strand of NC_086319.1, from coordinate 303,948,270 downwards.
CTGAGTTTAAATCAAATAATACAAATAAAATATATAATATTAAAGATGTCATTTCATGCAACAGTAAAAACGTGATTTATCTATTAGAATGTTCATGTGGCCTTCAATATGTGGGCAGAACGATCAGACCACTGAAAACCAGAATTGCAGAACATTGCAGAAATATAGAAAAAGGTGTACAAAACCATTCAATACCAGCACACTTCTGCATGCACAACAATGATCCTAAGCACCTTACTTTTATTGGTATTAAAATAGTGAAAAACCACTGGAGAGGAGGAGATATTATAAGAAAGATTGGACAAACAGAAATGCAATGGGTATATCAACTAGATACCCTACACCCCAAGGGGCTAAATGTGGATTTCGACCTTTTTAATTTTTTATAATATTTTTTAAAAGTTTAGTTAGTCACTCTATATTTTATAGATTCCGTATGGTTCAATTTTTATCTTCCCTCTTTTTCATATTAGATTTTTATAAAGTACCCTATAGATTTTATATTTTTATTCATATTCCAATTTTTAAGCCATGTGTTTTAATTATTAATTGTCCACCCTCTCTCAAAGTATACTCCACCAATTAGGTGCACCTATTTGCAATATCTACACTCTGCTAATTATGCTTGCAAAGCTACTGTCACTTTATTCACCTTAAGGTTTTTAGCTATTTAGTAAAACTGCCCTTTTATTCTGTTTTTGATTATACACTAACAGAATATTAACTTTCCCTTTAATCATTGCTTGTGATATTTATCATGTATTATTTATGTCTTTCATATATTTATGGACTATTGCCCTTATCCAATATGGCCGCTACGCCATTACCCGGTCATTACAACCGATACTCCCTTTAAGATTGGACTTAGGAGTGACGTCTGGAACGCGACGCACACCACTTCCTGGTTGTGCGTGCGCTCCACGAGTGTCACGTCAGCACCCTCCCCCTTCCCTTATGGACAAATCGCGGCCATTTCCGGCCTGCATCACAACAACGCATCACTTCCGGTGCGACACGGATGTCGCGCCATTTCCGGTCTGACGCATGCGCACCATCACAAAGCCGAAACCCGGAAGTCATCTCACCAGGAATTCATCTAATCATCAAAGAAGATATATAAACGGACTGTTTGAACTCTACACCACACTTCTGAAGAAGCCTATCAGGCGAAACGCGTTAAGTGGGACTTTATTTTATATATTATATTTTATATCTATATTTTATATTCATTGTCTAGTCTGTTCTATTAAAGTATACTTTTAAGTTACTTTTTTATTATCTTCATTTCCTGGTATCCTGTATATCCTTGGTGGGGATCATACCACCCAAGCTGTTCACACTAGAGCAGGTTTCATGCTCTAGAAAGTGTAAGTACATTACTTTTTACTATTTTACTCTACCACTTGGACTTACTTCACCATATTGCTGCTATTTTTTCTTTTTATACCAACTCCATATTTGGCACCTTTGAATACAACTGCGGCAACCACCACGAATCCCAAGACGGGGATTGTACCGTCCAAGCGCTTTCACAGTAGAGCTCTGTTATAGCTCTACTTCATGTGAGTGGACTGTACTTAGTTTCTTATCATTTATCTCTATAAATATATTTGCTGTATTGCGCTATTATTGTTTTTCTATTTGTATTTCCCTTTGAGGTCACGACCAATTGAAATACTCAAGAACATATGTATGTATCTTTGTATATTTTATTTGTAATACTATAAGCGCGGTATACGCCCTCTCTCTTTCAACATGGAGAATATGTATGCATGTATAAATAATGCATAATACGGCAGATTTTAAAACCCCTGGCAACGGTTATGAACAAAAAGGTAAACGTTACTAGTGTGTTTAGGAAAGTCCAGGTATGGTTTAAGCATTACTTTCCCACTGTGTGTGAGGCCTATTCAGCTGCATCTCTCCTACAGATCGATCATCCAATCCCTATACGCAGCTGGGTGTAGGAGCAGTTGAAGAGGCTTAGCTGGTCAGCCATGCAGCCCTTCGTAGGCCTGGCGCCTCCTCGGCCCTGGATCAGTTTGAGGGCTGGTATCTTCAGGCCACGAGCCTGGGGTCCACTTGGTTCCAGGGTCTTTCCCGACGGGCGGGTGCGGCGAGCCTTGCGGGTATCTGACGCGGGTCGTCGTGCGGGTTCTGTAGCCCTCCGTTTGTGTGGCCGGTACCTGCGGGTTGGTCCCCTTGTTGCCCTCTGTCCAGGCAGGCGTTTCAGTTTGGTTGCTGTGGGTTGGCGTTTTTTTGCGCCCCTCAGAGGTTTCCCGGTCCTCCCAGGGCTGCTGGTTTGCCTTTTAGGTGGGTCAGGGAGTGGTATGACTGTAGCTGGTCATATATGGGCCATTAGCTGGGCCCAAAACTTATCAAAAATGATGTCCAGAGAGTCTCTCGCTTTAGGAGTGGGGTAATGTGTTACATGCTGCTGCTGCATGTTACAAGTGCGGTCGTCGCTTTTTGCCGCCATTTTCAAGGCCTTCCCCTCTGGTCCGTCTGCTGGAACCGTCGTTTGCAGGTCAGTGACCGGGTTGGGCCTGTGTGGCGGGGACCGGGATGTCCCCCACCGGTCCAAAGGGGGGGGGGGATGTTCCGTGTGTGCTCGTGGCTCGGGGTGTTGAGCGGGAAGCGGCCGCCTTCCCAACTCCCCTTCTCTCACTTGCCTCGATCCGCCGTTTAGGGTCCCGGGCTCTCCGGGAGATGGGGCCGGTATCAGTGGGCGCCTACCGGGTTCCTCCATCTATTGAGCCCCCGTTTGTATATTTTCCCGGTATGTGCGCCCTGGTTTTCGGCGTGAAATTCCCCGTTCAGCGGGAGCTCGAGCTGAGCACGTCTTGCTCGCTCGCTAGCCAGGCTCCGCCCCCCACTATAGGCATTATTGACCCCTCTCTAAACATAGCACTTTTGGTTGTGACCATAAAGCTCTATTTTGGTCTGGTCACTACAGATGATAGTGTGCCAGAATATGTGAGGCGTGTCAAGGTGTTGTCGGGAATATTGTATCTGGACTTTTTTTTTGTGGCATTGACGCAATAAAGTCTTCTTTCCGGCAACTCGACCATGCAGCTCATTTTTGTTCAAGTATCGTCGTATTGTGCTCCTTGAAACAACCACAGAGCAGCATGTATTTCTTCTGAGGTTACCAGTGTGCTTTTCTTTGTATCCTGAACAATTCTTCTGGCAGTTGCGGCTGAAATCTTTTTTGATCTACCTGACCTTGGCTTTATATCAAGAGATCCCCAAATTTACCACTTCTTAATAAGTGATTGATCAGTACTGACTGGCATTTTCAAGGCACTGGATATCTTTTTATATCCTTTTCCATCTTTATAAAGTTCCATTACCTTGTTATGCGTGTCTTTTGACCGTTCTTTTCTGCTCCCCATGGCTCAGTATCTAGTCTGCTCAGTGCATCCACGTGTGTGCTCACAAATCCATTGACTAATTGCAACTTAAAAATCCACAGATATGGAAAAATAACTTTTCATTGCCATTTAACCTGTGTGTGTCATCTTGAGTGTCAGTTACAAGGCCAAACATTCAAGGGTATGTAAACTTTTGATCAGGGCCATTTGAGTGATTTCTGTTATCATTATGAATTAAAAAGGAGCTAAACAACTATGTGATAATAAATGGCTTCATATGATCACTATACATTTTTGTGCACGATCAGTCATATTTTCAAAATTAATGCCAAAATTTCACATTGCACAGAATAACGGAATACATACAGAGATCATATGTGGAGAATTTGTATGTGTGTAAGAGACACAGACACATTCAAAAATATGGACTGTCCCACCAAAAGCAGTATAGTTTGAAGCTCTGTAAGATGTATCTCGTACCAGTTGTTGGTCTAAAGCTCCGATAACTCTCTGCCAAACCAAGATGAAACTTGTTGCACACCCACCCACAGCTATAGCACATGGAAGCAGCTACTTCAGCTGAGGTATCCTTTGAGCATTATCTGACATCTTAGCGATATAACCGATTTGAAATAAAATACCTTTCCTTAGGTGGAATACATGCAAAAAATCTAGAATTAACAGGTAAAACCCACCCTACAAGTCTGCTGGTACTAAGTTCTGTGAAAATGTTTTTGTTCATATAGATTTATTTTGAAGCCAGCATTTTTTTTGACAGATAAAACTCACACATGACCCTTCAAGGAATGATTTAGCTCCACCAGCTTGCTACTTTCCCACAGAAGTATTTCTGTCTGATTAAACAACATTAAGTGCATCAAAGCTCTAGTCTGAATACTCTTATCTGTCCATCACATAGATTATTCATTGCATTGTTTGAAAGTCTGTGACCTTAGAATCACGAGGCAAATTACTTCACAGAAGACAATTTGTCATATGACCACTAGATGTCGACATGCACCAGAAGAACACACTAACACTTATAGTTGTTTTGAGATGTAAACACAGTCACTATGGTTGTGCAATTAACAATCGTAAGCCAGTTATTAAGCTTGTTTATTGGCATGAACTATGATTTATTTATAACTACGACATAAATCAAGAGTAGTCAACATGTATATTTCTACCTATTAGCAAACTATAGCTCCCACGATTTACAGCCATCATAAACCAATGTGAGAATGGGTGGAAGATCATGTAAGTTATAAACAACTGGGGGAGTGCAGACTAGTACACTGTACCTTAACTTGACCTAAAGTCCCTCTTCATACATCGTAAACAACATTTTTGTCCAGCATGTTTTGAAATGACAAGTTTATTCGCTAAAGACCTTTTAAAACGTACATTTCTCTTCCTAAAATTCATCATGTGTCTGCTTACTGCAGTAGTTGCACACAGAAAAAGCACATAACCATACATTTGGTCACCTTAAAGGAACAGTAAATATAGTGTTAGGAATAGAAATATGTCCTCTAAGTGTCGCTTCCTTAGCATCTCTACTAATCCAATGCTTCTCATTAAGAAGCATTAGGGACGAGAAGTGCATGCAATCCAATGCTTCTCTATGATCAGCATTTGATGACATTCACTGCATCACATAACTTGGTTTTTGCTAGAGAAGCACCCCCTATTAGGAAGATGGCAACTAGCGATGTGTTTAATCCTGCAATGAAAACATTGTTGTATCAAATAATATTTTTTCCACCTGCACTGTGAATGTTTACATGGTGTGTTCAATAAAAACATGGCAACATTTCATTCTTTGTGTGTTATTAGTTTAAGCAGACTGTGATTGTCTATTGTTGTGACTTAGATGATGACCAGATCACATTTTATGACCAATTTGTGCCGAAATCCATATCATTCCAAAGGGTTCACATACTTTTTCTTGCAACTGTATGTGAGGTAGAGGTTACTCTGGGAGGCCATAAGCTTCCCTAACAAGATGGATTGTAAGGCACTTCTTAAACGATTGAAGACTAGGGGAGAGTCTAATGACGGTAGGCAGGCTATTCCATAGGTAGGGAGCCGCCCACGAAAAGTCCTGCAAGCGTGAGTTGGCCATACGGGTACGAGCAGCAGACAGGAGAAGGCCACGGGCAGAGCGGAGAGACCGAGAAGGGGCATACCTATGGATCTGTGATGAGATATAAGAGGGGCTAGAATTGTTCAGTGCTTTATAAGTATGGGTTATCACTTTGAATGGACTCCTTTAGGATACAGGAAGCCAATGTAAGGACTGACAGAGGGGTGAGGTGTGAGAGGACCGACTCGAGAGGAAAATCTGTCTGGCAGCAGAATTCATTATAGACTGTAGCGGGGCAATACAGCTATTGGGAAGACCAATTAGGAGAGGGTTACAATAATCCATACGGGAAATTACTAGAGCATGGACAAGTTCCTTGGAAGCATCTTGCGTAAGAAAGGGGGGATGCGGGCTATGTTTTTAAGATGGAATCTACAGGATTTGGCAACATACTGGATGTCAGGCTCAAAGGTGAGGCAAGGATGGACTTATGTGGATCCGACTAACATGAAGGGAGAGCGAAAGAGGAGGATCAGTATTAGGAGGAGGAAAGACAAGGAGCTCCGTTTTAGAGAGATTGAGTTTCAGAAAGCGGGAGGACTTCCAGTCAGAGATGGAAGAAAGGCAAGCAATGACGAGGTCCGGAGAGGAGAAAAATATCTGGGTGTCATCAGCGTACAGGTGGTAGTGGAATCCAAATGAGTGTCAGGAACGTTCGGGGATCCTACCCGCAGAATGCAAATACTAGTAATGTATAGCGAACCTTAGGATGGTCGACTAATACTACACACACAAAGAATAGTCAAATAGCAAGCCGAGGTCAGGGGTACCAGAAATCAGGATCAACGATAATGAAATAGCCGAGGTCAAAGGAACACAGGAACCACAGTCAATGAACTGACACTGCCCTCAGGGAGAGGCTGTGTCTTATACCTGGGCATCAGCTTCAGGTGGGCTGAGATTGAAAGGAGCAGCCCCAGGTAAAATCCAGCCCTCCATGGCTGGAGACAAGACAAGGATAAACATTATACAGAAATAAGAATTGATGTGTGACCCAGAGCCAAGATAGCAGGACTATGGCACAGAAGGACCACAGTTCAAATCCCCTGTTGTGGTGGAATCTCGGTAAAAATAAATTTAGTAGGCCGAGATTACCACGTGGCATGTGTACGTGCATATGCTGACGTATCGATCAGTTGGTTGCACGAGGCAAGATACGATCAGTAGTGTACGGAGCATGTGCAAGAATACAGGATATAGTATTCCACTCCTCCATTGTGCTGGACAGGCCATGCGGTCAAGCAGGAAGTTAATTCTTATTTGTATTGATTGGTCAAGAGAATGTGCGGGTGGAGCTTAATATGGGAGGAGTTATGTGCCTATATAAGGAGCCTGCACTATTGTCCGGGGCTCAGAACTTGCTGTATTTTGGTGACATTAGTCCCTCTGAGTCCCGATCGGTGATCCAATAAAGAATCTCTTCCTTCCTGAAGAAACCTGTGTCCATCTCTCTGTGCTTGGCTTCCGTCAGTTTCTCCGGTATCATTTGGTGCATTGGCCGGGAAGCTCATCGTTCAACGGTAGCTGAGAGGCAGAGGCGTGAGACGGTCTATCTTTGCCCACGTTCTCTACGGCTGCACCCCTGAACTTCTGCGTGGACCTCCCTTCGTCTCGGCGCCACTGGTCTGTTGTCCAGGAGATCATCTGCCTCTACGTAAGAAGTGCTGGGGTGTCCCCGTCGATGAGTGTGAACTCAGGTTCAGGAACGAGGAGGTAAGACAACTGCTGTTTTAGACGGCAGACCCACTAGGGGTATACCGATTGTGCGGTAGGCCCAAAAGGGGTTTAAATCTGTGTATGGAATCTGCCCCCTCTGTCGGAGGGAAGGAGCGAAGGCGCACCGCTCAATCGAACGCTCTTTAGTAAGACCGTTTGATTTGGTTTGGAGTCAGGCGGGGTCCTGTGTAAATAGCCCTAGCCGGACACCGGTGTCTTGTCTAGACTAGCGTTCTAGGGTGTATATTTTGTTCGCTAGGTCGGAGGGACCGGGAGACTAAGCGGCGTCTGTGTAAATTCGGTTCGCTAGATCTCAACCTATCTTGGCTAAGTGGGAAGGCGTGTAAATTTGGAACCCACTAGATTTTTGATAGAGTAAATAGACTAAGAGGGTTCTGTTGTAAATTCCGCCCTCTAGTTCGCTATATGTGGTGCTTGGGCAGTGTGGCTAACCAAAACGGGTGTAGATAGTTTTAGGTAGTCCATTCAAGGTACTGGCCAATAGTTTAGTTGGGATTGTAAATGTGTTAAAGATTGTTAGTAAAGTGTATATCTTGTTAGATAGCGCAAGCTCAGCCGTCTAGCGAGAGTGTTAATAGTGTGTTGCTGTATCATAGTGCACGGTACCATAACCCTGTATATTTACTGACACTGTATATAAGTACTAATCATTGTCGTCTATTGCATGTTTAACACCATAACCACTAATAATTGTATTGTGACCTTAAATTGTGCTTTGACCTATGCTAACCGTACTGTAACCGCTATTTGTAAAAGACGATGTTACTGTGTGTTATAGACGGGTAATTTGTATATAGAGAATTATAGCGTGGGTGACTGTATAGTTTCGCCAAAGGGCATAATATTGATTATTTAGTGACTGGTGTAACAGCTGTGTGTGTACGGGAATTCCCTGAGTGTTTATTGTGTTATTGTGTACGTTTCACTTGGTAACCGTACCACGTGGTGCTGTTGCCAGAGGAAACGGGTGTGACTGTTGAATAGAACGCGTGCATAGTATTCGTTGTCAACGACGTTCCATTGATAAGTATGGGCGCGTCGGAGTCAACGATTTTGGATCCCTTAGGTTGTATGGTAAAGCATTTTAAAAAGGGATTTAAAACATGTGATTTGGGGGTTAAAATGTCTCCTGTACGTTTGGTCACTTTGTGCACTAGGGAGTGGCCTATTTTGGTTGCGGCATGGCCACCACGTGGTAGTTTGGATCCAACCCTGATACAGCGTGTACACGTGGCTGTGTCAGGTAGGCCTGAACTTTACGGACAGTTTCCATATATTGATTGTTGGAGACAGGCCGTAAACGACTCGCCAAAATGGATTCAGATATGCCACGAGGAGCAATGTCGCCTCATGGTGGCCAGGACTTGTTTGTCCACTAGGACTGTGGTTAGGCCCATTTTGGACACGCCCCCTGAGTCCGAGATCCCTTTGCCGCCCCCTTACTTCCCTATAGGAAGAGGTGACGCGAGTGCAGGAAGTTCTATACCCCTCCCCTCATTGCCCTCATCCACTTCCGCTTCCTCCTCCAGTACAGAATCCACCCCCCCTCGTATTAAACCTCCCCTTCCGGAACCAGAACCAACCCCCGTTAGATCTGAATATCCTGATTTGGCGCCACTTCAAACTTCCGGTCAAGCTTCTTCTAGCTCGGCTGGGAGTATTCTATTTACTAGCTTTTCCCAAAATCAAGCTCCCACATCCTCATGCCTTATTTCCCCCAGACTGGAACCCATAACTGACGCCCCTTCACGTAGCCCTATACTAACCAGAGAACTGACCAGTACCCAACAACTCAAACATTATCAGATGCCTCTTCGTCTGAATCCTGGGTCAGCCTATCTCTATGCCGCAGGCCAAATGGCACATGCTGACCCAGTCTTCGTATATGTCCCGTTCACGACTACCGATCTCTTGAATTGGAAGACCCACAACTCCTCGTACACTGAGAAACCACAAGCTATGACCGATCTGTTCACCTCGATAGTTCAGACACATAATCCGACATGGGCTGATTGCCAGCAGTTATTAATGACATTGTTTAATAATGAGGAAAGGACAAGGATTAACCAAGCGGCCATTAAAGCGCTAGAGGATAGAGCCCGTGCTTTAAATCAAGCCAATCCGGCAGCATGGGCCGCAACACATTACCCTAATACCGATCCCGATTGGAATGTTAATGGCGCAGATATGGTTCAACTCAAAGCCTATAGAGACGCTATAATTGCTGGCATGAAAGCCGGAGGGAAGAAAGCTATTAATATGTCGAAGACAGTTGAGGTGATTCAGAAAAGTGATGAAGCGCCCAGTGTCTTTTATGACCGATTATTGGAGGCATACCGCTTGTATACCCCCTTTAATCCGGAAGACGCTGATAATTCCCGAATGGTAAACTCCGCCTTTGTCAGCCAAGCTTACGGAGATATTAAGCGCAAGCTACAAAAGTTAGAAGGGTTTGCAGGAATGTCTATCACCCAACTAATGGAGGTAGCAAATAAAGTATACATGAACAGGGAAACAGAGACAAAGAAAGAGGAAGAGCGCAAGATGCGTAAAAAGGCTGATATGCTAGCGGTAGCGATCGCAGGCGTAGATAGACGGGGCCCAGATAGAGGCGATAGTAGATGGAATAGGGAGCTTTTGAGTAGGAATCAGTGCGCGTATTGCAAGGAAGAAGGGCATTGGAGAAACGAGTGTCCGCAAAGAGAGCAGTACGAGAGAGACCCACCCAGGGCAGGTTACGGAAACTTTAGAGGCAGAGCGAGAGGTAGAGGAGGCCCCGGAGGGAGCAATGGTAATAGAGGAAGTAATGGGAACAGAGGAAGTGTAAGGGAAGATAGGTACTATCCAGCAGCGCAAAGGTCCCGTGATAGAGAAGGTAGGGACTTTGTAGGATTGGCTGACACGGTCATGGAGGACTATTGATACCGACCGGGCTCCATCCCCCTTGGTCGAGCGGAGCCTATGGTCGATGTATCAATAGGGGGAAAAAGGAGTGCGTTCATGATCGACACTGGTGCTGAACATTCGGTGGTGACTGACCGAGTTGCTCCTCCATCTGGAAGAACTATTACTGTAATAGGAGCAACTGGAAGAAGTGCTGCAAAACCGGTTCTTAAAAGTCGACTCTGCACATTGGGAGGCCACGTAGTAAAACATCAATTCCTTTATATGCCTGAATGTCCAGTCCAATTGCTGGGACGTGATATGCTATCTAAGTTACAAGCGCAGATTACGTTCCTACCAAATGGAACAACATCCTTAAAGTTTAATGGACCTTCAGGTAATATGACATTATCCGTACCAAAGGAAGAAGAGTGGCGACTTTATACAGCGTTGACTAGCCAAAACCCTAGGAGTGATGAATCCTTATTCAACATACCAGGAGTTTGGGCAGAGAACAACCCACCAGGACTGGCCCGCAATATTCCACCTATTAAAATCGAACTAAAACTTGAGGTTTATCCAGTGAGCCTAAGACAATATCACATCCCGCAGAAGGCTAAGAAGAACATCCAATCTTATCTGGATAAGTTCATACGGTATGGTATCCTAAAATTCTGTACTTCCCCCTGGAACACCCCATTGCTGCCTGTTCAAAAGCCCGGTACAGATGAGTATCGACCTGTACAGGACTTGAGAGCAGTCAATGATGCGGTTGTTAGTATACATCCAGTTGTGCCCAATCCATATAACCTGCTTGCTTTAATTCCGGGCGGGGCTACTTACTTTACAGTCCTAGACCTCAAAGATGCCTTCTTTTGCCTCCGAATTGCCGCAGAAAGCCAATGTATCTTCGCTTTTCAATGGGAAAACGCTGTGACGGGCTCAAAACGCCAAATGACCTGGACAAGACTGCCCCAAGGGTTTAAAAATTCACCTACCCTATTTGGTTCAGCTCTAAGTCAAGATTTATTGGATTTCGAGTCCATCCCAGGAGAGTGTGTATTGTTACAATATGTAGATGACTTGTTGATAGCAGCAGTTACAAAGGAAATATGTCAGCAAGCAACGCACGATCTACTACACATTCTCTGGAAGGCAGGATACAAGGTGTCTAGAAAGAAGGCTCAGTTGTGTTTGCCAACTGTCAAATATCTGGGATTCCATATCTCTGAAGGTCAAAGAATTATGGGGCCAGAGAGAAAAGAAGCTGTGTGCCAAATACCGATACCCAAGAATAGAAGACAAGTGCGAGAATTCTTGGGGGCAGCAGGCTTCTGTAGGATATGGATTCCCAGCTACGCGATACTGGCAAAACCTCTGTATGCAGCTATCAAAGGTACAGAGCACGACCCCTTCTTATGGACTCAAGAACAGCAAACGGCATTTGAAGATGTGAAGAAGGCTTTGATGAGTGCCCCAGCATTAGGTCTACCTGATCACACACGACCATTCTACCTGTATGTACATGAGCAAAGAAGAATGGCTGTGGGAGTATTGACACAGTACTTGGGATCATGGCAAAGACCTGTTGCCTACATGTCTAAGCAACTGGATGCAGTGGCCAGCGGACTTCCACCTTGTCTAAGAGCCGTAGCTGCAGCCGCCCTGCTAGTAGCTGAAGCCGATAAACTCACTCTGGGTCAAGAACTTTATGTACGAGTCCCACATGCAGTACAGACGTTGCTGGATTACAAAGGAAATCATTGGTTTAGTAACAGCCGTATGACCAAGTATCAAGCAATGTTGTGTGAAAACCCAAGAGTGCATTTAGAGACTGTAAATACCTTAAATCCAGCTACCCTTTTGCCACAACCTACTGAAAGTCAACATGATTGTTTGGAAGTAATGGATGAAGTATTTTCAAGTAGACCAGATCTTCGTGATTTTCCCATCCAGAACCCCGATGTTCAATATTACACCGACGGCAGTAGTTATGTGAAAGAAGGGATCCGCTATGCAGGATATGCAGTAACAACGATAGACAAGGTGATAGCTGTTACAATTGGCTGAAGGTTTAAGAGTGAACATCTACACGGACTCCAAGTATGCGTTTTTAACCACTGATGCCCACGGAGCTTTATATAAAGAAAGAGGACTATTGAATTCAGAAGGCAAAGATATCAAGTACGCAGCTGAAATCCTACAACTATTGGAAGCAGTGTGGGAGCCGAAAGAAGTCGGTATTATACATTGTCGAGCGCATCTGAGAGGAGATGGTGATGTAACCAAAGGAAATCGGATGGCAGATAGTGCAGCTAAGCGTGCCGCTGAATCAGGAAGACAAGAGTATGTGGGGCATATAGCTGCTCTTATACCAACTCCACTGTCTCAATGGACTCCAGTTTATACAGCTCAAGAAGAGGAGTGGTTAAAGACTGAACCTGGAAAGTATTTGGAGAACAAATGGTATCAGTTAGAAGATGGAAGAATAGTCATTCCAGCATCACTAGCGGTAGAAATTGTCCAAAACTATCACAACGGGACACATTCTGGGAGAGACAGCACAGAAGAATCTCTCAGAAAACATTTCTATATACCAAGATTGTCCAATTTGACTCAGGCCATTGTACGAAGATGTGTAACGTGTGCTAAGAATAATGCAAGGCAAGGACCAGTAAAGCCACCAGGAGTCCAGTTTATGGGGGGACTCCCCATGTCCGATTTACAAATTGACTATACAGTAATGCCTAAATCTGGTGGACATCGCTACCTACTGGTAGTTGTGTGTACCTATTCAGGCTGGGTAGAAGCATGTCCTACTCGTACAGAGAAAGCAGGGGAAGTTGTGAGATTCCTGCTACGAGAAATAATACCCCGATATGGACTACCCTGCTCTATAGGATCGGACAATGGTCCAGCTTTTGTTCATCAGTGCCTACAACAACTGACTCATATCCTTGGTATAAAGTGGAGGCTTCATACGGCATATAGACCCCAGAGTTCTGGTAAGGTAGAGAGAATGAATAGAACTATTAAGAATCAGTTGGCTAAAATGTGTCAGGAAACCCAACTTAAGTGGAACGTTCTCTTGCCCATAGCTCTATTGCGAATCCGCAGTACACCTACCAGAAGGATGGGCCTCTCTCCTTTTGAAATCATGTATGGGCGACCACCTCCCGTACTTGGTAACTTAAGGGGGGATTTGAGTCAGTTGGGAGAAGGAATTACCCGGCAGCAGGTTGTAGAGTTGGGTAAGACTATGGAGGAGGTACAGAAATGGGTACAAGATAGATTACCTGTGAATATTTATCCCCCAGTTCATAGTTACCACCCAGGAGACCAAGTGTGGATTAAAGAGTGGAATAATGTACCGTTAGGGCCCAAGTGGAGAGGTCCTTATGTTGTTCTTTTGTCTACCCCTACAGCGATAAAAGTAGCCGAAGTGACTCCGTGGATACATCACTCCAGGGTTAAACCAGCAGCAGTCGATTCTTGGCAAGCTACAGCAGATCCATAGAATCCCTGCAAGATCCGGTTAAAGCGCACAACTCAGTCGGAGTGACGAGGAACCTTGTGGATTACAAATTTTATTGTTTCAGAGATTTGGTAAGTGAGTGTTTAGACGGCCATAATAAAGCCTGTCCGCTCACCAACGAGTGTATAAGTCAGGAAAAGTCTCGAAGGGACCCCTGTGAAGACGAGCAGAACTCCATTCCCTGCAGCCCTTACATCCTGGAAGCTGAGGTGCCTTCGCACGGACGAAGACTGAGGATGACGACAAAAGATGTATTCTTAATAATGTTTTTATATGTGTATTTTTATATTCAGGAAGGTAGAGGTACCGACACTCCTAGCTGTGAGGTATGCATTAAGACTACAAAAACAGGTAACCATATTTCCCAAACCCTAATTTGGCATTCGCAATACGAGTGTAAAGGAGATGTATCAAGATGTAGATACTTAAATATAGAATATAGTGTGTGCCATTTAGGAGTAGGAGAACCTAAGTGCTTCAGTCCAGAGTATCAACCTCGTACAATTTGGTTGACTCTCAGGAATGGAGATCCTCAGGGGACCCTAATTAATAAGACGGTATTAGAATCCGTACATCCTTCGGGTGTTCTGCTATTTGATGCGTGTAAGGCGATATCAAGTGGTAGAAAGCCGTGGAATGTATGTGGGGATCTTAGATGGGAGAGGACGTATGGGTCTAACGATAAATATATTTGTCCCAGTAGTAAAAATAAGTATGTGAGCCCTAGATGCCCTAGATGCCCAAATAGAGATTATAACTTTTGCCCATATTGGTCTTGTGTGGGGTGGGCAACTTGGGGACAGACAGTAGACAAGGACATGATTGTGACTAAGTTGCCTACCAGTCCATATTGTAAGTCTATGGAATGCAATCCAGTCCATATACTTATCAATAACCCCGACAAGTTCTTAGATAAATATGGTAATTTATTTGGGTTTCAAATATATGGGACGGGCTTAGATCCTGGGACAGTATTGTTTATAGGGATAGAGACTGATATGGTATCCTCCCAGACTCATCAAGTATACCATTCCTTTTATGAAGAGATGAGCATAGATAATAAGATCCCCCATAATGCTAAAAACCTGTTTATTGATTTAGCTGAAAGTATTGCCGGTAGTCTTAATGTTACCAACTGCTATGTGTGTGGAGGTACTAACATGGGAGACCAATGGCCTTGGGAAGCAAAGGAGGTAATGTCCGGTTCTGAGGCAGTTGACCAATTAATATCTACACAAGCCGATTATCATATGAGTGTTAGAGGTAAATCTGAGTGGAGATTAAAGACCTCCATCATAGGTTATGTTTGCATAGCAAGGAAAGGAATGATGTATAATACTTCTGTAGGAGAATTAACTTGTCTAGGGCAAAAAGCTTATGATGATGATACAAAGAATACAACTTGGTGGTCGGCTTCAAATGTCTCAGAACCATCTAACCCGTTTGCTAGATACGCCAATTTAAAGGATGTATGGTTTGATTTATCCATCACATCTAACTGGAGAGCCCCAGCAAATTTGTACTGGATCTGTGGTAAGAAAGCCTATTCGGAGTTGCCACAGGACTGGGAAGGGGCATGTGTGTTGGGTATGCTCAAACCATCCTTCTTCTTGTTACCTATCGAAACAGGTGAGACTTTAGGTGTTAAAGTGTATGATGTGAATCATAGGAAGAAAAGAGGACCCATAGAGATAGGCACCTGGGAAGATAATGAATGGCCTCCCCAGCGTATTATAGATTACTATGGGCCAGCCACGTGGGCAGAGGATGGTACCTTTGGTTATAGAACCCCAATTTACATGCTCAACCGTATTATAAGATTACAGGCAGTGGTTGAGATTATTACTAACGAGACATCACAAGCGTTCAATCTTCTAGCGAAGCACAATACCAGGATGAGGACAGCAGTATACCAAAATAGATTAGCCTTGGATTACCTTTTGGCAGTAGAGGGAGGTGTATGTGGGAAGTTTAACCTGAGCAATTGCTGTCTTCAAATAGATGACGAAGGGCAAGCAATAGCTGAGCTTACTAGCCATATGGTTAAACTAGCGCATGTGCCTACACAGGTATGGAAAGGGTATAATCCAAGTAGTTGGTTTCGTAGCTGGTATGAGTGGTTTGGAGGGCTTAAGGCAGTGGTAGGTGGAGTCCTACTAATTTTAATGTTGTGTCTACTCCTGCCGTGTCTTATACCCTTAGTAGTTAGGTCTGTGCAAAGCCTGATAGAAAATATAGCAGAGAGGAAGGCTGCTGCACAGATAATGGCAATTTATAAATATAAGGCTCTAGATCAGGGAGAACCAATGCAGGAAGAGGAGTGTTGAAGATTCACATCATAAGATAAGTCTGGTCTGGTTCAAGGTAACTTGCGGTGTATGCAAACTAAGGTTAAGTGATGCCTCAAGTAATTGTGAAATATCAAGAGGCATCAAAGGGGGGAATGTGGTGGAATCTCGGTAAAAATAAATTTAGTAGGCCGAGATTACCACGTGGCATGTGTACGTGCATATGCTGACGTATCGATCAGTTGGTTGCACGAGGCAAGATACGATCAGTAGTGTACGGAGCATGTGCAAGAATACAGGATATAGTATTCCCCTCCTCCATTGTGCTGGACAGGCCATGCGGTCAAGCAGGAAGTTAATTCTTATTTGTATTGATTGGTCAAGAGAATGTGCGGGTGGAGCTTAATATGGGAGGAGTTATGTGCCTATATAAGGAGCCTGCACTATTGTCCGGGGCTCAGAACTTGCTGTATTTTGGTGACATTAGTCCCTCTGAGTCCCGATCGGTGATCCAATAAAGAATCTCTTCCTTCCTGAAGAAACCTGTGTCCATCTCTCTGCTTGGCTTCCGTCAGTTTCTCCGGTATCATTGTCTGGCACTTGTGAAATGGCCATGCCTGGCCATCTGGATGGCACAGTGCGAATCGTGACAGTTACTAACAGGCAAAGAACCTCTGCACCAACCAATAGTGTCACATTAGCTAAAGGGTAGCCACCAAGCCCATAGTAAGTGACCTTGGGAGTAAGCATTTACTTAGTGTAGTGTAAAACAAGATAGGCATAGTGTCAGCAAGATGGCCAATAGTGTAGATAAATGTATAAAAAATGAGCATACTTCCCAGAATCTTTTCTGTAGAATGCCATTCTACAAAACTGCTCCTTTTCTACCAGGAATGAGGTAGATAGTTTAGAGTAATATAATATGCAGATTGTGGAGGAGCTTTGAAACTCGACCAGTGTGTATCACTGCCAAAGAATTGCTTATTTTTCCAGCAGAGTGATCTGTGATATATTGGACACTTGGAAGGGAGGGGGAAGGAGGAGAGGGGTTATGGAACAAATGGAGGGGAGGGGCAAGGGGAGGGAAGAATGGGGCACATGTAGTGGAGGGTGGAGAGAGGGAGGGTATGGGACACACTGAGGAGAGGGCGAAGAATGGGACACATGGAGGGGAGGTGGAGAGGGAGGGTTTGGGACACATCAAGGGGAGTGGGGAGAGAGGGAGGGTGTGGTACAAATGGAGTGGAGGTGTGAGAGAGGGTATAGGACACATGGAGTGGAGGGGGGAGAGAGTGTGGGTATGGGACAAATGGAGGGAGGAGAGGGAGGGTATGGGGAAATGAAGGTGGAGGAGAGGGTGGGTATAGGACACATGGAGGGGAGGGAGAGAGGGGGAAGAATAGGACATGTGGAGGGAAAGGGGTAGGGTATGGGACACATGGATTGGAAGAGGGGGAAGAGAGGAATGGGACATAGGGAAGGGGAGAAATGGGACACAAGGAGGGAAACATGGAGCGGCTGAGGAGACAGGGAATGGGACACATGGAAGGGAGGAGGAAGAATAGGACACGTGGAGGGAAAGGGGTAGGGTACGGGAGATATGGATTGGAGGAGGGGGAAGAGAGGAATGGGACATATGGAAGGGGAGAAATGGGACACAAGGAGGGGCAAGGAGGGTATGGGAAACATGGAGCGGCTGAGGAGACAGGGAATGGGACACATGTCACGATTGTCACGATTCGGGGAAGTGTCACGATTCGGGGAACCCAACACGCTAACACACACACAGAAAGTGTGCAGTACCGGTCCTTAGAGTGGCCGGGCTAAGCGCACACAGAATAGTCAGGAGACAAGCCGAGTAAGGGGAACCAGAAAACAGAATAACGAGAAACAAGCCGAGGTCAAAGGGTAGGAGAAAGTCACAAAGTCAGTATAACAAGCCAGAGAGTACGTAACCAGAAATCACACGTTCAGAATCAATACTATAAAGCAAAGACCACAACAGGGCAGGGAGGAACAGGAAAGGTAAGTATTTAAACCAGAAGGTTAATTCTGATTGGCTAATTTCCAATCAGAATTAACAATCACACGTGGGAGATATCTAAACCTCCCACTGTGATTGAGGCACTGTGCCTTTAACGCCGGGTCAGGTGACTGACCCCGGCGTGTAACAAATTGGCCGGTCTCCCAGCGTGCAGCGTCATGCATGCTGCCGCCGGGGGACCCGGAAGAAGACGCGGGCGGCACCCGTGGCTGGGAGGATGCCGCCCGCCGAACACATGGCAGGAAGGGGACCGCGGACGGCTGGAGGGTGAGTGCCGCGAGCGGATTGCAGCCTCCCCTCGCAGCCGCCCGCGGGATCCTGACAGGGAGGAGGGGGAAGAGAGGAATGGGACATAGGGCAGGGGAGAAATGGGACACAAGGAGGGGCAAGGAGGGTATGTGAAACATGGAGCGGCTGAGGAGAGAGGGAATAAGACACATGGAGGGGCCTGCGCGTGAGATTAAGACAGGGGGGGGGGGGGGAGGGATATGAGACACAAGGGAGGGGGCCCCAGTGCAAAGTTTCACACTGGGGCCCGGTGGATTGTAATTACGCCTCTATCCAGACAAAAAGGCACCTTAACAAAATAACCCAAAACATACATTCCTACACCAGTAAATCTCACATATCAGATATCACCAGATAGCTCAAAATGTCAGCTGTATACAGTTTTAAAAGCGCACTAATTTTCTGTGGGTTGTAGGATAGTCTGTGTGGGTTAAACATTTGATCAGCCATGGCAATAGCCCAATTACATCTATGGAGCTACAAGCTTAAGCATCCCCTAGAGATTTTGTTTTATGCAAATCAGTGACTATGCTACTATGTTGATGTTAAAAAGACAACACAGTCTACCCTGACACGCGGGGCGGGGGGGGGAGGGGGGGGGGGGGGGTTGAGGAGGAGTGTGAGGAGATATGGGAGGCATGTTCCAGGTTTTCTACATGTATCACAATGGCAGGACCAATCTTTCAAGACACTGTGTAGGTGGTATACCACACCAGTGCAACTATATCATATGAAGAAGGTGCCCACAGGTGCCATGGGCAGATTTATTTTCTTGTTTAAATAATTGAAAGCATAAGAGGGGCCGCATGCCCCTCTGTGGTGTTCTCAGTACAAAGAGCATGTCGTTCTATGATAGGGAGATGGGGAATTTTATGGGAAGTGAGTCCACTGGCAGAAAAGCAAGTATGAAGGTAGGCAGCCATCCGCTCCTCCTACCTGTTTAGAGTAGCTGCGTGCCGTCCTGTCTCAGCAGCTACCTTGTAAAGTGGCCAAGCTGCCGAGGAGCATTTGTATGTTTTTTTTTTGTTTTTTTTAAAGGGCTCTGTCACCTTTAAGGGTGTTTTTGCAAAGATTCCTGAAGGTGATATGCTTGCTTTGGGTGTAGTGGCCCAGGAGTGCAGAGGTAAGTAGATATACTTACTTGAAGCTGTCCCCCACTGCACCACCACCTTTCTTCAACTCTTCAACTCTTCCTCTTCCAATGTGTGATATAAAAGAAGACTTTTTCAGTTTCAGCTATAAGGTCATGGTATTATAACTTGTCATATATCTATTAGTCATATTCTTTTCATATATATTTTGAGAAGTACCTGTTGGGTTTAGTCCTTCATGACTCCTATATGTCAAACCCCATACCAGACTCTGAGATATGTAACTCTCACAGAGAAGTAAAATTATTTGAAACCCATCTCACATTGTCAGCAGGGAGTTGACAAAATAGCAATATGCAGCTATGTACCGCCTCAATATTTATGTTAATGTATGTTATACAAGAGGATGTATCTTTAGATAATGGAGATATTCGGTTTACAAAGTTGTTGTTTATTCCTACAAATTCATAATACAGTGTCCCAGTGGTGTTTACGCAAAATATAGCCATTGCAGTCCACATAAATTAGGGTCTATTTGTTCGTTAAATACAAAATAATTATTTGTAAACAGTAAAAGCAATAATTAGACAAGTCATTATTACACATTCCAAATGACGTGCCTTTGGTTAAACAGAACCAAACAGCATGTTGAGATAATTATCCTCACAATTTTCCCTCTTGACTGCAGTTTTACAGATTTAAGGTGTTATTATGGGATTAATAAGCACAATTAGTTCATTTTGGAGGGGAAGACTGCATTCACATTCACTCTATGGATCATGTTTAGTTCAATGCAAGAGAACACACAAAAAGTGCTTAAAACCTCAGTTAATTTTTCTTTGCTTGTTGACGTTTTCATCTCTACAGTCTGTCGTGCGTCTTCTCTTTTTGTTTTCCCCCCGTGTCCTTAAAACAACATATGAATCATCCTCAGGTGAGATGGAGCCTTTCCTATCAAGACGGCCATTTACGATTTTTTCATTTGAAAGGCTGTTCGTATCTGTGCATTCACTGGTATAGTCTGATGTGCACTCCTGCAGCTAGATAGATGAATGTTAAAGTGAAAAAAAACTGTATAGGATTACTAACATAACAATTCAAATAAAATAATTGGTGTTCTGTTTTGTTGTCAACAAATTATTTAAAAAAAAAATTAACAAAACAAAAAAAAGGCTGAATATTAGAATCTACATTTTTTTTTATTTTATTTTTTAAACTTGCTAAAGTGAAACGGGATAGCTATAATTTTTACCATCTGCTGAATTCCTCTTAAATTCTCAGTTTTTAATGTATTATTATATGCACAAATCAACAAAATACAAGCTAATTAGAGAGAACAGAATGTTTCTAATATACCAGTAAAATTTAAAATGTAGTTAGATCTATAAAGCTGATATACTATATGTACATACTCATGTGCTATTATCTAATTATGTGAAATATTATTGCTACGTGAGTGACCAATGGTTGTGTTGACAGACGGCATTACTTCAATATGTCAATATAAATAAAACTGAAACAATCTCCAATCTATATGTAAATTATTGACATTTTCTAATATCCATAAGGTAGACGAGATTCAGAAAGGGAAAAGAGACAATGTGATCCATGTGAAACCAATGTATGTTCTGACTGACTGTTCGGTATTTTCAGCCAGATAGAATTAGCATTTATTTCATGGCACACAATGCATAGATGGGAACAAATCATGTAGAATTAACAGCACAAACAGGCACGGACAAGTTTCATACATTTCACATATTTGTTTTAACATGTGATTTTTTTAAATAAACCGAAATCTTATATAAAATGTTTAATGTTTGCTTTTTTTTAATGTAACAATTTAAAATGGAAATACAGCCTAAACATAGTTAAAAATGGCAGAGTTGTTTTTCTCCTTCAGGTTAAAAACGTAAATATTTCTGAAAGCCATTAGGAAAAAGCACACAATATAAATGCAAATACTTTAAAGCAGGGGTGGTGAGAAAGGCAGGGAGCCCTTTACATTCTGTGCTCCTCCTGGACAGCTTCCTCATACACCCTGCAGTGAGCCGACTGCCGAGATATGACATCATCCCAGCATCGGCATCACTGCTGGGCGCACTGTGAATTGGTTATAGCGTGGATTCCTGTGACATTGTCAATCCATTGAGTGTTAAACCATTTTTAAGCAGTTTAACACTGAATACGGCATATTAATCTCCCTTAACTCAGCCCCTACTGGAGTTGTGGCTTAGACCGTGATTACAGACTTTCTTCTAGTCATACCAAGTCATACCTCGAATGGGTGCTGTGGTAAACTGAAAGCGGTCATTAGCTCTCTTACAGAGACACCCGAAACCCTTAAAGATCCCATTTTAGCTTGCTAAATTCCTTTACGTGCAAAGAATCTTTTTTTTTTCACTGTACAAAAAGTGTAGATTTTAATAGAAACTGACACTTTTATAAATTAACTATACATCCCCCTGGCTTTCAAGCAAGTAAGGTCCTATTACTTCCTGGTTTGGTTAGCTCAGTGGTGCTAAACTCAAGAGGCAGCAATTGCTCAGAGCACCTGCGTTGCAAAGACTTCTCATTGAGCTGAATTGGGAAGTTTGTGATTGGACAGCCACAGAAAATCTGGGTGAGGTTAGAAGATGAGAGCATGCTAAGACAGCAAACAAGATAACTAAAGCTTTTTCAAACTGTATAAACCTATACCCCCAAATGATAAAAATGCATGATTAAATGCATTCCAGGTTTCAGTGGGGATACATCTTCTAAACCGTGATTTTTATTTATTTTCTCTATTTTGCCACTGGAGCATCAGTTTAATGTAGAAGGCCAACATCAATAGTACTCCAGACACTACAACTACTTCAACGAGATGGAACAGGTACAGTGTCTACTGTGTCCTTTTAAAAATCCTCCTCTTTAATATTTCTACAAGTGACACACTGACAATACTCACCGCTGGAGTTTCTCCAAGCTGTATCTTTAACCAGATATTAATTCTCTGACTCCAGTCACCTGGAGGGTCCACTTCCCACATTCGATCTTGTTCTTCGGGATGATCCCTTAAGAATTTGCTGCATACTGTCATTAGAAATGGAAGGGTGTATTTTTGTGGTGTACACTGCAGTCAACAAATATAGTATGATATAAGATATATAACAATGCATGGAGCACCCACTGGCTGACTTCAAAATTAAGCATCTTTCACAAAGCCCAATATGGTAGGAGTGTTCAAACAGTATTGTATCTTTTGTATTTGAGTGCCTATTTTGTTAAATAAACACTCTAAGCACCACAACTACTCCAGCACATTGTAGTGGTTATGGTTGCAGGAGTTAACTGGCACCCCCTCCGTTGTAAGTAGTAAGACCATTTCAGAACAGTTTGACTTCTTACCTGAGGTCTGCCAGGCACCACTCCCTGAAGGCTAAAACGGTTCAACTACTTCCATAAGGGGTTGTCAGGGTATGGCACTGTAGTGGTTATGGTGCTTGTAGTGTTTCTTTAAGCTTGTATTTTGTTTTGTACACTGGAAAAAAAAGTATTATTTTATTGAAATACTTTGTGGACTGCATTGGTCTTTACATGATGTATATTTAGTTTCCAAGTGGTGACTGCCTTCAATTGTTAGAAACGCACATTTGGCAGATCTAGAAAATGCTTTACAGATTATTTAAAATACTTGCAAGGTTTTCACAGAATTGCCATGTATTTCCAAGTATCTCTTTAATCAAGGTTTAAATGATTTATTATTGTGATCTCATGTATCCTTCCCAAGTACTCTTACCTCGATACATAGCAGGAGAAATAGGGCAACTGACACCCAAAGCAAGCTCCCTTGCAAAGGTTTGGCAATAATCTTGTAACATTCGTGTTCCCAAGCCATGTCTTCGCCATCTCTTTCTAACAAACAATGTGTCTAGAACAGGTAGCAGGTAACAATGGCTGTTTCTGTCATTATATAAGCTGCCTGTGGCATTGAACAAGACACAAAAGGAGAGAACTATAACATTTACCCCGAGTTAAGGCATAATATTTATTCCATTCAAACAGGTACAATATTGCATTGAAAAAGCGTATCAATTGATTAGCATTATACAAACATTTATGAGCTCAACACCTCTCTAGTTACCGGTTTATTAACTGTATTGTACACAGAGCAAAGATGCCATTCATTAATACTTGGAAAAAAGGAGATTTCACCAGCAACAAATGGAAATGTTCTTCACAGTAAGAGCAATAAAGACAGGGCACTGTGTGCATCAAATTCAATACAGGGCATTAAAAAAGAGTCGCAATTTGTTTTGGCAAAGCTGGATAGTCAAGGCTATAATAGTGAATATAAATCTTATTAACGTATTGTTGATAAAACTGCCACTTCACATTCAACTAAAAGTAATTCAAATACAGCAGGTATTCAATATTTTTTTTTTTTTTTTTTGGGGGGGGGGGGGGGGGGGGTGACGAGTGTATGCATCAGAATGACTGGGTTTATGAGCTTGACGACAGATGCAGTTCATGTGTTATTAGTTTGCCTAATTCTATTTCGAATGAGATAATTTGTTCCAAACTGTAATGATTTTTGTTAACCATAAACACTTAGAAGTAAAGGCTCGAGTAATTGGCATTTGCTTTTTATTTTGTTGTAAGCAATTGAAAAGCTGTCATTGTCAGATTATCTGGTGCTTGTGAAAAAATTGATTATGAGCACTGAGTCTATATGGGGTATAAAATGTAACCTACAACAATAATATATCCCAGCAACTTTATTTTCTCTAGTTTTCCTACCTGTGTATTAATTGAACACACATAAAATGAAGTAGTCTCTCCAACACAGCAGTGATTACTGAACAGTTTTCTCAATATGTATTAGCGTGAAAGCAAACGGATATGTGTAAGAATTAATTTAGGTCAAACTTCTAAAAGTGTGAATGTGCAGGAGGTTCTTTTCCCAAATAATAGTTTTATTTTTCCACATCTGCACTCACATTTGATACACAATTCCCTTGTAACATAATATAAACTTTTCATCAATGTTGCATAATAATTAACCTTCTCTGTCCTAATTTAAAACGTATGAACGATGTAGACTGGATGAAAACAAGTCCAATATTACATATTTGGACCCACCGGATATAACGATAGAGGCTCTAAAGAAGCCAAAACACTTCTGGTTAATGTAAGGCAAATGCTATTCTGTTCATATGATCTGTGTATAACCTAGTTACTGTGTTTAAAAAAAAAAAAAAAAGCAATATAAGAATACAGCCAGAGGCTTAAAAAGAGTGGGTGGAGCTAGTGAGTCATGCTTTGAATAGCCAGCAAGTCAGCAGACTGAGGGTATTGTCAAAACACACAGCGGATGCCGTCACCTCAGCCTGATGAGACAGTCAACAGGAGGTAATTATTTCTGTTGCCTTAAGCTGGTCTTGGCACAGAGAGGCCAGGAACGACCTCGCTGCCAAAAATGACCCTGTTTGTTAAAATCCCTGACACCACCAGGCAAAACACAGACTGCTCACAAACAATGTGCTGCAAAAAAGTATCTTGCTACAGAGTAGGGTAAACATGGCATAAACAGAGGTCTCTTAAAACACCATTAAAGGAACAATCCAAGTACCATAACCACTACAGCCAACTGCAAGGATTATGGAGCAAGAAGTGCCCTTGCGCAATCCCAGTGTAGTTTATAAAATTATCTTAGAATGGACTGACAACGTTCCTGGGTTCCACTGGATACAACTGGCTGCATATCCTGAGCTACACAGGGACATGCAGGGCTGCACTCAGTGACTAAGTATGGGAGCTGAGCACTCCCAGCCAGTGAGCAGAGTATTGGCCCTGCTTAGGGTGAGCAGGAGAAGCATGGAGGTGGCATGGCTTCCTAGGGGACCCAGGTAAGTTGTCAAATCTGTCTAAAACATTAAAGAGGTGCTAGTGGCTATTTAAACCATGCAAAGAAAAAATGAACTTACTGCAAATCGCCCTCATATACCGTATATACTCGAGTTTTTTGTGCTGAAAAACCCCAACTCGGCTTATACTCGAGTCACTGTCTGTATTATGGCAACTTACATTGCCATAATACAGACTGGGGCTGTGGGGGCTGCATAGCGTTTACTTACCTCTCCTGCAGCTCCTGTCAGCTCCCTTCTCCTCCGCGCCGGTCCGTTCAGCACCTGTCAGCTTCCAGTGTAAATCTCGCGAGAGCCGCGGGGTCATAGTGCGGCTCTCACGAGACTTACAGTGTGAGCTGACAGAGGAGCTGCACGGACCGGCGCGGAGGAGAAGGGAGCTGACAGGAGCTGCAGGAGAGGTAAGTGCTCTCTGCCAGGCCCCCTCCCCCCCACTGATCTGCCAAGGCCACTGGACCACCAGGGAGTGAGAGACCCCCTCCCTGGCCAGCTAGGAAGCAGGGAGGGGGGACGAAAAAAATAATAAAAATATTAATAATAATAAAAAAATTAATAATAAAATAATAATAATTAAAAAAAAATGATATAACAAAAAAACTATTAAAATAAAATCATACAAAAATAATAAAAATGCCCACCCCCACCAAGGCTCTGCATCACACACTCACACACTGCATTCATACACACACTGCACTCACACACACACTGCATTCTCATACACACACACTGCACTCATACACACACACTGTAAATAAATATTAAATTAATATAATTTTTTTTAGGATCTAATTTTATTTAGAGATTTACCAGTAGCTGCTGAATTTCTCACCCTAGTCTTATACTCGAGTCAATAAGTTTTCCCAGTTTTTTAGGGTAAAATTAGGGGCCTCGGCTTATATTCGGGTCGGCTTATACTCGAGTATATACGGTACATTGAATATATCATGAGATACAAAGATACATGCTGTATTCAATGTAAAATATCAAGATATACTCACCTCACCTACCCTATCTTTAACCGCTTTGTGGGTGTTACTTTTTATGTAGCACTCACCCATAGTCTATCCTCCAGACTGAGGGACAAAGGCAGAGGGAGGAAGAGCGAGACAGAGAAATAGGCATTTACCTTTGATTTTGTACGTGTAGAATGCTACTGCCTCTCCATGGTGCCAGAGGATCTTGGCTAGCTCTCCTGCAGAGTGTGGAAGAAAGCAGACTCCATCCTCCGACTCACCACCCTCCATAAACCCACACACTAAGCAGTTGAGGACAAAGAGGCCAATCCGTTCTCCAAATGTCTGGACCTACATAACAATAGCAGAAAGTAGTCAAAAGCTAAACTGGTTCTTGAACATAATCAAGATATCAGATCCGGATTACATCTAATAGCATATCTGCGATTATATATATTTATGGGAGGGCACCATATCTGGCAACCTTAGGTTTATTCATCATCTCCATGAAAGGTGTGGAGGCGCTGAACACCAGGAAGCACCTCAAGTGGTTGTGTGAGTGTGCTCCTAGGCAGTAATGAAAAGGCAGTGTTTACAGTGTTCAGCCTGCAGGAACAAAACCAGAACCAGTACAGCTGTAGTTGTTCTGGTGACTATAGGGTCTCTTTAAGGTTGATGCTACTACTTTTGACAGAACATCCCATTATTGTATAACAAAAATAAATCTTTTGAAGTGTGACTAACCCAATAATGGTAGACTAGAGTAGAGGTTGCCAGGTAGGGGGCAGGGCACAAGAACAACAGTTTTAGAAGAATACAATCTCAATACTGAACTAGCCATGAGAAAATATTTTATAATCTGAGGAACCTGTAGGAATGTCAGGGACAGCTGTATATAATAATCTGTGATAAGTATTCTTAACAAAATACTAACAGGGGTCGGTTCACAAACCATGATGCACGATATGCTTTTGAAATTTACCATCTCCAAGCTTCCCTCTGTTGAGCACCCACTGACGTAAACAGACTTGAGCTAACAATGTTTTTCCCTAGATTAATTACTTTGGGAAACTCTAAGTGCACTTAGCAATGAGTTTGTGTTTAGCAATGTTCAAAGCTGGCTGCAAGGTCTGAAGGTAAGTAAAACATCTTGATTTTTTAATTACTTGAGGGCCCTGAATCTACGTAGATAGAACACTTTAATGCTTGAAATACAAATTTGTGTATTTAACATAAGGAGTGTGCCTTTAAATGATTTGCAAGTTATTTATATATTATACTGAAAGGGTTTATAAAATACAATTTTTTATTAATACCCATTCTCCAAGTGTCCTTTTAAATGGCCTCATTATGTTAGTATCCCTTTAAATGGATTAGAGAATGGAAGTTTATGTATTTGAATGACTTTATGCAGCGTCCTTTGTTGGAAAAGCATACTTTAATGCCCAAAACATATTTAAGGGATGTAATCCAATTTTAATGGACATTGTCCCTGGTGTCACGATATGTATACCCAATCAAGCAGGGAGAGGGTATCACCACAGAAGAGACAGAGATAAATGAATTATCTGGCCTTGGAATGGCCAGACTTAACATATACAACAGATAAATATAGAGTCAGAAAACTAGTCAAGTTCAGGGTCATAGATGAACAGATAAACAGAATAAACTAGTCAGGTCAGAATATACAGAAAAGCAGTAATTGTAGAGCATGCTGGGTCAGGGATACATAAGTACTCAAAATTCTTATAAACCAGCCAACGTCAAAACTAGATAATACACAGAAAAGGCATAAGGAATGCACATATTGGGATCTAGGATAGAAACCACAATTGGGCACAGAATTAGGGACAAATTAAGATGAAATATTCTGATTGGAACATGTCACACCTATGACCTCAAGAAGTTCCGATTTACTAGGCAGATGAGATAAATCAGGATAATGCTAGTTGTGCACTAATGAGGCCGGGTAACAACCGGAAAAACAATTGTGGATTTGACTTAACATGGCATGTTGTGTGAGATATGCCTCAAAATGTGTAAGGATTTTTAATTATTTACATTTTTGGTGAATAGATTTGCAGTGTTATGGTATGGATCCTCTTATTTCCTTTTAGGGCAAACCCCTATCAAGTGTGGTGTTGCTACATACTAATATTGATGTAAAAGATCACCTTGCTATCTACAACTGACTACTATCACAAAAGAATACAGTACCAATATTATCGATAAACAGAGAGAGTAAAATGGGCTCACTATAATATTTAGCAGGGGATGCAAAGCAGGCAGCAGTAAACAGTACAAGGATTCCCAGACCTTAATGATACATACAATGCAAAAAAGAGAGAGAGTAAACCGCACCCAAGATATATATACAAACGGTTATATGTACATAGGTATATAGGTATCCAGATGTTATATACAATGGACCTAAAAAAAAAACAAAGATAACAAAATAATAGTGCAATACAGTAGATATAGCGTATACGTGGTGGATAAATAAGTGTCGCTACCACTCACATTCTTATGAGCTACTTCAGAGCTCTGCTGTTTTGCACATGGACGGAACAATCCCCGTCTAAGGATATATGATGATATGGTCACCACGAGTACTTCGGGTAAGGTGCAATGTGCAGGGGATATGTGAAAGCATATACAGAAAATAACTCCAATAGTGAAGTAGGTACAGGTAGATGTTTCGAATTAGTAAGTAAAGAATTATATAAAAACAGGGGGGTAGGTGCAGCGCTTCAGTAATCCTTGACAAGGTATATGTGGAGAGAACCAGAAAAGAAATAGTGTAGTATGAGGATACCCCCTACCACACCTATAAGTCGAAGAATTACCTCTGCACTTAATCCATAGGCGGGGATTATTCCGCCCAGGCGCATAGACTGGAGCTGTATTGAAGCTCCAGGAAAGTGTGAGTGCACATCTTTTATTTTACCTATCATCACTACGGTTTTAAATACTACACTATTATTTATTCTCTGATTCTCGCCACATATACCTTGTCAAGTATTACTGAAGCCCTGCACCTACCCCCCTGTTTTTATCCAGTTTTCTGATTGGAAAAGAGAGACTCTGTATTGGTGTTCAAGTTGCTTTTGGATTATTATCACTTTGCTTCCGCGTTGAATTTATTTTTGTGTGATTAAGTAAAAAATTATACTCACATTTATTAGAATAGAACTTGCTCTATCTAGTGTGAACAGCATGGGTGGTATAATCCCCCCTTTGAGTGTCGAAACGCATCAAGTGGGACTCATTAGTATCTACTATTGTTTTTATTATCCAAATTTATATTTTTTTGTTTGGCAAACTAAAGTTTATCTTTTTATATGTACAACTTTCTTTTGCATCCATCAACTGCTTCCTGGTATCAACATATCCTTAGGTGGGGATTATACCACCCATGCTGTTCACACCAGAGCAAGTTCTGTTCTAGTAAATGCGAGTATAATTTTTTACTTACCAATTTGACACATCTACCTGTACCTACTTCACCATTGGAGTTATTTTCTGTATTTGCCTTCACATATGCCCTGCACATTGCACCTACCCAAAGTACTTGTGGTGACCATATCATCATATATTCTTAGACTGGGATTGTTCCGCCCATGCGCAAAACAGCAGAGCTCTGAAGTAGCTCATAGGAATATGAGTGGTAGAGACACGTATTTATCCACCACATATATGCTATGTCTACTGTATTGCACTATTATTTTGTTATCTTTGATTTTTTTTATATAACATCTGGATACCCATATACCTATAACCGTTTGTATATTTATCTTGGGCGCGGTTTACTCTGTCTCTTTTTGCATTGTAAATATTATCGATACATTGTTCTTACTATTGTGGACGGAAATCGCTAAATTACAACTTTAAATTCTTCTACGGTTTTTATATCATTTCAATTGACATTTCTTTTTGTGTCAACTGAATAAGAATTATTTTGCCTCATCATTAAAAATTTTCAACTCCTATGCCTACCAATATTTTAAGTGTCTTGCAGGATACCTATATTTGTTGAGACAAGGGATTTTCTGATAATTCAGAGGTGACTCAATGACTCAATATTCTGAATTAGTAAGTTATATATAGTTAAAGGAATAACAGTATTATTTACACACATTTACGCACAGAGTAAATATTTTAACTTCATACAAAACAGGAACATCATGGAAGAAATCAGAGTAGGATTAAACTAAAAGTGATCCTAGGCAGCCGCCTATGGCCCAAGGGTTAGGCAGGCGCTCCGGATCCATGATATGGAATATTTGAGTCACACAAATGAAATGTGTCTCAACCAAATAAACACCTAAAGAGCATGCTAAAATAATGCTCATGTCTTTAGTTATATGATTTAAACAAAATACTACTTGCACTTTACATCACTTCAAATTTGTGTTCAAAACATCTACAGAAGTTAGGCACTATAGTGGGATTTTTTGAGTTTCAGAAAATGACGATGAACGTTTTAGTTTTATTACCACTGTGTATAATCTGACACTAAACAATATGAGAGGCAGGTAACAAAGTTACAAACCAGCACCAGGACACACAAGGATCACCTGTATCAGACCTTCTCGGCCGGGAATAGACGATCGTAAGATCTCGTCTACAGGCCACCAGCGTCCGTTTAAATAAATCGCCAAAACTGAGAAGACATGTATAAATACACTGCAGACACAGGGCATATATATATAAATATAAAAAAAGAAATTAAAAAATGAGGGTTTTCATTTAAAAAGAGAACTGAAACAAATTAGAAGGTATGGGGGCATATTGTTGAAGAAGTAGTTCAAGATCGATTCAGAATACCCTCCACCAATTTATGAAAAGAAAAATAATTCCACTATTTGAATGCATTGAGAAATAGCTTCTTAATATATCAAACAGAAATTGAGGTTTTCAAGCAAGGAGAGAAAAGTCAGGTGAATAAAACAAACAAATCATTTTGTTCAGTAATTGTAAAATAAACGGAAACATTGAATTGCAACAGCAATGAAAGTATGACATGTGTACTTTAAAACTCAGACAATGTTATGTTTGGCTAACCACATGTCCAACTCACATATTCTGTTTAAACTATTGACATACAGATATGCTCACTTACAAGGCCACCGAGGATGACAGGCCTATCTAAATTAAAATGCAAGGATACACTGCATGCAGACACATTGTACAAGGCTAACAAATCAGACTTCATAAAAACACACATTCATGAAAGACTGAGGATTCATTTCTGTTTGCAATTTTCAATTAAGTGGCTCTGTTACCAGAATATTTTTTTTTTATTTCAGAGTGATGAATCAGACAACACTATAAAGGAGAAAAGTATTTTTTCTGGAAAATACACAATTGAATAATATTTGGAGGATTATGTTACATGCCCACTAGAGGCACCCTGACCACTTCACCTCAATGAAGTGATTTTGGTGCAGAGGCCCTTTAGTTTTAATAGTTTTAACCCTGCAAATCTGAAACATTGTTGTTTAGCAGATAACATAAATGTTATGATTGCAGGGTTAAAGGACCACTCCACTGCGTAAATACAAAAAAGTTAAAAAATAATAATCCGCGCCGCTCCTCCTCTCCATTGCGTTGGCCGGTGGGCGAGACTGATCCCGCCCACCAGCCGAGGAGACCTAATGTACATGCGCGGCAATGCCGCGCATGCGCATTAGCGCTCCCTATAAATAATTTCAATGCTTTCCTATGGGGAAATGAGCGACGCTGGAGGTCCTCACACAGTGTGAGGACGTCCAGCGACGCTCTAGCACAGGTTTCCTGTGCTATGAAGCAGGGCCGGACTGGGCATTAAAAGCAGCCCTGGAAAAAAATTTTTTACCAGCCCCATAATGCGTCGCGCCAGCATAGTGTGCAGATACAGAGTTAGAAAAGAGAACTTAAAATTAAAAATTATTACTCCAACGTAAAAAAAAGCACTCATATGGTTCAAAATAAACAAAAGTGCTATATATATATATATCTAATACACACATTAATATACATGTCATATACCAGTGGAGGATCCAGAGCCTGATCCCGGGAGGGGCACTTGTAGATTATTTAAAGAAAAAATCCATGCACAATAACCACTACTGCTCTGTGTAGTGGTTATGGTGCAAGGAGTGCCGGTGTTCTATCAGTCTGCTATACCTCGTCAGATTCACTGTGTGTGGGGGCAGTGTGTGTATGGGGGCAGTGTGTGAATGTGTATGGTGTGTGTGTGTGGGGGCAGTGTGTCTATGGGGCTAGAGTTCACTCTCAACACTGCGACCACCAGGAACTCGTGGTGAGAGTGAACTCTAGCCCATAGCTCCAGGGCTAGAGTTCACTCTCGTGAGAGCCGGAGCAGTGCCGTGGTAACCGCGGCAACGCTTTGTGCTCGTGCGAGAAGGACGCAGAGGAGCTGCAGGCTGACCTCCTGGGTCCTTTCTCCCTCCCCTGCCGGCTCCACCCTTTCCCTTTGTCTCTCTCTCCCCCACATCTCTCTTCCTCTCTGTCTCTCTCTCCCCGTCTCTTTTTCCTCCCTCCACCATCTCTCTATCCCCCCTCTGTCTCTTTCCCCCATCCTTTCACTGTGCCCCTCTGTTTTATTTGCCCCCTCCCCTTGTGTCTCTTTATGTCCCCCCTCCCCTTGTGTCTCTTTATTTCCCCCTTCCCCTTGTGTCTCTTTATTTCCCCCTTCCCCTTGTGTCTCTTTATTTCCCCCTCCCCTTGTGTCTCTTTATTTCCCCCTCCCCTTGTGTCTCTTTATTTCCCCCTCCCCTTGTGTCTCTTTATTTTCCCCCCTCCCCTTGTGTCTCTTTATTTCCCCCCCTCCCCTTGTGTCTCTTTATTTCCCCCCCTCCCCTTGTGTCTCTTTATTTCCCCCCCTCCCCTTGTGTCTCTTTATTTCCCCCCTCCCCTTGTGTCTCTTTATCCCCCCTTGTCTCTTTATCCCCCCTTGTCTCTTTATTTCCCCCCCTCCCCTTGTGTCTCTTTATTTCCCCCCTCCCCTTGTGTCTCTTTATTTCCCCCCTCCCCTTGTGTCTCTTTATTTCCCCCCTCCCCTTGTGTCTCTTTATTTCCCCCCTCCCCTTGTGTCTCTTTATTTCCCCCCTCCCCTTGTGTCTCTTTATTTCCCCCCTCCCCTTGTGTCTCTTTATTTCCCCCTCCCCTTGTCTCTTTATTTCCCCCTCCCCTTGTCTCTTTATTTCCCCCTCCCCTTGTCTCTTTATTTCCCCCTCCCCTTGTGTCTCTTTATTTTCCCCCCTCCCCTTGTGTCTCTTTATTTTCCCCCCTCCCCTTGTGTCTCTTTATTTCCCCCCTCCCCTTGTGTCTCTTTATTTCCCCCTCCCCTTGTCTCTTTATTTCCCCCTCCCCTTGTGTCTCTTTATTTTCCCCCCTCCCCTTGTGTCTCTTTATTTCCCCCCCTCCCCTTGTGTCTCTTTATTTCCCCCCCTCCCCTTGTGTCTCTTTATTTCCCCCCCTCCCCTTGTGTCTCTTTATTTCCCCCCCTCCCCTTGTGTCTCTTTATTTCCCCCCCTCCCCTTGTGTCTCTTTATTTCCCCCCTCCCCTTGTGTCTCTTTATTTCCCCCCTCCCCTTGTGTCTCTTTATTTCCCCCCTCCCCTTGTGTCTCTTTATCCCCCCTTGTCTCTTTATTCCCCCCTCCCCGTGTGTCTCTTTATTTCCCCCCCTCCCCTTGTGTCTCTTTATTTCCCCCCTCCCCTTGTGTCTCTTTATTTCCCCCTCCCCTTGTCTCTTTATTTCCCCCTCCCCTTGTCTCTTTATTTCCCCCTCCCCTTGTCTCTTTATTTCCCCCTCCCCTTGTGTCTCTTTATTTTCCCCCCTCCCCTTGTGTCTCTTTATTTTCCCCCCTCCCCTTGTGTCTCTTTATTTCCCCCCTCCCCTTGTGTCTCTTTATTTCCCCCTCCCCTTGTCTCTTTATTTCCCCCTCCCCTTGTGTCTCTTTATTTTCCCCCCTCCCCTTGTGTCTCTTTATTTCCCCCCCTCCCCTTGTGTCTCTTTATTTCCCCCCCTCCCCTTGTGTCTCTTTATTTCCCCCCCTCCCCTTGTGTCTCTTTATTTCCCCCCCTCCCCTTGTGTCTCTTTATTTCCCCCCCTCCCCTTGTGTCTCTTTATTTCCCCCCTCCCCTTGTGTCTCTTTATTTCCCCCCTCCCCTTGTGTCTCTTTATTTCCCCCCTCCCCTTGTGTCTCTTTATCCCCCCTTGTCTCTTTATTCCCCCCCTCCCCGTGTGTCTCTTTATTTCCCCCCCTCCCCTTGTGTCTCTTTATTTCCCCCCTCCCCTTGTGTCTCTTTATTTCCCCCCTCCCCTTGTGTCTCTTTATTTCCCCCCTCCCCTTGTGTCTCTTTATTTCCCCCCTCCCCTTGTGTCTCTTTATTTCCCCCTCCCCTTGTCTCTTTATTTCCCCCTCCCCTTGTCTCTTTATTTCCCCCCTCCCCTTGTCTCTTTATTTCCCCCCTCCCCTTGTGTCTCTTTATTTCCCCCCTCCCCTTGTGTCTCTTTATTTCCCCCCTCCCCTTGTGTCTCTTTATTTCCCCCCTCCCCTTGTCTCTTTATTTCCACCCT
Source organism: Pelobates fuscus (assembly GCF_036172605.1). Lineage (NCBI taxonomy): Eukaryota > Metazoa > Chordata > Amphibia > Anura > Pelobatidae > Pelobates > Pelobates fuscus. The sequence continues at coordinate 303,913,434 of NC_086319.1, read as the reverse complement.
CCCCTTGTGTCTCTTTATTTCCACCCTCCCCTTGTGTCTCTTTATTTCCCCCCTCCCCTTGTGTCTCTTTATTTCCCCCCTCCCCTTGTGTCTCTTTATTTCCCCCCTCCCCTTGTCTCTTTATTTCCACCCTCCCCTTGTGTCTCTTTATTTCCCCCCTCCCCTTGTGTCTCTTTATTTCCCCCCTCCCCTTGTGTCTCTTTATTTCCCCCCTCCCCTTGTGTCTCTTTATTTCCCCCCTCCCCTTGTGTCTCTTTATTTCCCCCCTCCCCTTGTGTCTCTTTATTTCCCCCCTCCCCTTGTGTCTCTTTATCCCCCCCCCTTGTGTCTCTTTATCCCCCCCTTGTGTCTCTTTATCCCCCCCCCTTGTGTCTCTTTATTTCCCCCCTCCCCTTGTGTCTCTTTATTCCCCCCCTTGTCCTTGTGTCTCTTTATCCCCCCTTGTGTCTCTTTATCCCCCCCTTGTGTCTCTTTATCCCCCCTTGTGTCTCTTTATCCCCCCCTTGTGTCTCTTTATCCCCCCCTTGTGTCTCTTTATCCCCCCCTTGTGTCTCTTTATCCCCCCCTTGTGTCTCTTTATCCCCCCCTTGTGTCTCTTTATCCCCCCTTGTGTCTCTTTATCCCCCCTTGTGTCTCTTTATCCCCCCCTTGTGTCTCTTTATCCCCCCCTTGTGTCTCTTTATCCCCCCCTTGTGTCTCTTTATCCCCCCCTTGTGTCTCTTTATTCCCCCCCTTGTGTCTCTTTATTTCCCCCCCCTGTGTCTCTTTATTTCCCCCCCCTGTCTCTTTATTTCCCCCCCCCTGTGTCTCTTTATTTCCCCCCCCCCTTGTGTCTCTTTATCCCCCCCTTGTGTCTCTTTATCCCCCCCTTGTGTCTCTTTATTCCCCCCCCCTTGTGTCTCTTTATTCCCCCCCCCTTGTGTCTCTTTATTTCCCCCCTCCCCTTGTGTCTCTTTATTTCCCCCCTCCCCTTGTGTCTCTTTATCCCCCCTTGTCTCTTTATTCCCCCCCTCCCCGTGTGTCTCTTTATTTCCCCCCTCCCCTTGTGTCTCTTTATTTCCCCCCTCCCCTTGTGTCTCTTTATTTCCCCCCTCCCCTTGTGTCTCTTTATTTCCCCCCTCCCCTTGTGTCTCTTTATTTCCCCCCTCCCCTTGTGTCTCTTTATTTCCCCCCTCCCCTTGTGTCTCTTTATTTCCCCCTCCCCTTGTCTCTTTATTTCCCCCCTCCCCTTGTCTCTTTATTTCCCCCCTCCCCTTGTGTCTCTTTATTTCCCCCCTCCCCTTGTGTCTCTTTATTTCCCCCCTCCCCTTGTGTCTCTTTATTTCCCCCCCCCTTGTGTCTCTTTATTTCCCCCCCCCTTGTGTCTCTTTATCCCCCCCTTGTGTCTCTTTATCCCCCCCTTGTGTCTCTTTATCCCCCCCTTGTGTCTCTTTATCCCCCCCTTGTGTCTCTTTATCCCCCCCTTGTGTCTCTTTATTCCCCCCCCCTTGTGTCTCTTTATTCCCCCCCCCCTTGTGTCTCTTTATTTCCCCCCCCCTTGTGTCTCTTTATTTCCCCCCCCTTGTGTCTCTTTATCCCCCCCTTGTGTCTCTTTATCCCCCCCTTGTGTCTCTTTATTCCCCCCCCTTGTGTCTCTTTATTCCCCCCCCCCTTGTGTCTCTTTATTCCCCCCCCCCTTGTGTCTCTTTATTCCCCCCCCCCTTGTGTCTCTTTATTCCCCCCCCCCTTGTGTCTCTTTATTCCCCCCCCCCCTTGTGTCTCTTTATTCCCCCCCCCTTGTGTCTCTTTATTCCCCCCCCCTTGTGTCTCTTTATTCCCCCCCTCCCCTCCCTTCCACTCCCCTCCCCTCCCATTTACCTGATTGAGTGGGGCTGGCCGCATTCCGCGCTGGAGCCACCGGACCGGGTGGCAGCCTCGCCGGTCCGGCGGCACTGCTTTCACTAATGCAGACATGCTGGGGGCTGATGGAGGAGGGAGGAGCATGTCTCTGTACCATGCTCCCTCGCGGTTCCTGTGCTGGGAATTGTGGGAACCGCGAGGGAGCATGGTACAGAGACATGCTCCTCCCTCCTCCATCAGCCCCCAGCATGTCTGCATTAGTGAAAGCAGTGCCGCCGGACCGGCGAGGCTGCCACCCGGTCCGGCGGCTCCAGCGCGGAATGCGGCCGCCGACCGGCCCCTTCAGAGTATGTGCCACCGGACCGGCCACCCGGTGGCACATACTTGTTCAGAGCAGCCCCCAGGTGCCGCGGCCCACCGGGAAAATTCCCGGTATCCCGGTGGGCCAGTCCGGCCCTGCTATGAAGGAGGAAGTGACCTCTAGTGGCTGTCTAGTAGACAGCCACTAGAGGTGGAGTTAACCCTGCAAGGTAATTATTGCAGTTTATAGAAAACTGCAATAATTACACTTGCAGGGTTAGGAGTAGTGGGAGTTGGCACCCAGACCACTCCAATGGGCAGAAGTGGTCTGGGACCCTGGAGTGTCGCTTTAACTTTTATTTTATTTATAAATATATATATATATATATATATATATATTTCTTTAAAATTAATTATTTTGTCTGTGCACAAGATAACAGAGCTTACGATGCCACGACAGCATAAGCAAGCAATAATATCAATGTAGAACATATACATGACATGAGAAAGTGGCACAGTTTTTTTTTAAGTATAATAATAAACAGGTTAGTCATACTTGTCTATATAGAAGTCACAGGAGTAGAAGTAGATGCAGGCATGAAACAAGTAAAACGATAAAGACTTTGCTTAATAGGCGTTAGCATGGCAAACAGCTCTGTATTATACAAGAGGGTTGTAAGCATAGCTATATAAAACTGCTGAACTGTATAACTGAAGAGAATTTCAATAGGCATATGCCACTAGGTATGTGTCAGGTTTCAAAACTGACATGTAAGACTTTTTAGTTTATTACTGGCCCTTTAAGTGAACTTAATGATTTTCTCCTCCATAGACTGCTTGCTCAGTCTCCCACTTCCACGACGTCATGCCAATGGAAGACCTAAAATGCACACTAGAGCAAGCATGTCAAACTCAAAGGCTAACACGGGCCAAATAAACAAGGTTAAAAAATAAAAAAAACAGTGATAGCAGCCATACCAGTTCTGACTGCCCTTACCTTCACATGGAACCTCTCAGTGTGCCAAATAGAATAGGCAGCTTCATGTACCAATAGCTGGTTGGCATTATCTGCATCTGGTTTCTGCAGCTTTGCACAAGCAGGGCGTCATAAGCCAGCTGGAGAGGAGGCCCTGTGCCCATCGGGACATCGGGTAAAAGGGCGTACAGTTTCAAGACCGTTTGCCCCTTTACCAGCGTGTGGTGTAAGTGTACTCCTAACATCGTAAACACTACAGCAGGCTGGAGTAACCCTTTTATATATATATATATATATATATATTATATTATATTAAGTTGGGAATTATGTTACAATCAGATGTATAAATAAAATTAAAAAATTCAGGTGACAGAGCCTCTTTAATAAGTGAAAGTTGAGGAATTTCAGATATTCCTGTTGAAAGCCTGCATGGACTCTCGATCAGCCTAATTCTAACCTGTCAGGAACAAAACAATTCAACCTGTTAGTAGGCAGTTATTTAGTCATAAAGAAAGTCAAGTAGGTAA